>NW_022990125.1:2463758-3063758 GCF_902827175.1 Gymnodraco acuticeps | reverse complement strand
TTCTTTTCCTGCACTTGCCAGTGTCCTGGAAAAGACAACACTCAAACGGTTTGAAATGTTTCTCTTAACCTGAAAAAAATGAAGTCACATGAAGCCTTAAATGTTCTTTATGGAGGCTTTCCACCTTTAACATGTTATAGGGTCAGGGCACTATCTGCTTTAAATGGGGGCGGAGTGGCACAGTGGGCTGTGCGTTGATCATCAGATCAAGGGGGCTTTGGGGAACTCCAGTTCAAAACCCTCCTCCGCCGCAGCTGCGTCTGTAAAGCCGTTGTGTCCTTGGGCAAGACACTTCACCTGAATTTGCTCCTGTGGGTATTGTCCACAGTACATGACCGTTACATGGATGATATGTGTGTAATGTGTATTTGTAAACCGCTTTGAGCTCTGGAAAAGCACTATAATATATATAAGGAATTCTTATTATTATTAAATTAACAATTAAGAATACTACTCATTGAAATGGTTTGAGTATTTATTTACTTTTTATGACAATAGTCTGCTGTTATTGGAATCAAGATTTACTGTGTTACATTTATTTACTAATTATAATCATGTCAGGAAATAGTGTTAAAATTACAATAATGTTGTTTGTCACAGTTGTTTGTGGGACAAAATATTGTCCAACAAAGTAGTTATTACTGCCATAATCTTGGTGATTTTAAATTTGGTTAAAAATAAGTCTTTGCTTACACAGTTCTTTGATTTGTGCTCATCATAAATTAAAAAAGTATACAATAATTTAACCGATTATCCTTTAGAGCAGCTGAAGTCAATAGAAACAGCAGTGTTCCACTGTCACTTTCGACAACATTTAGCTTTTTTCCTTCCATTTCTCTAACTTCTTCTCTTGTTAAGAACTTTTAACCACAACTGAGAGGCTCCAATGACCTGTTACTGCTTTTTAGATGTTAACTTGGTGTGATCTGATGAATGTTGTGCTGGATACAAGCCCGTTTTTTAGCTTGTGCTGTAGTGTTAACTGTTCAAATATTAGTGCCAATGTTATTTCAGGTGTGTATACATTAGAGTGCAGCAAAACCATGTTTCCATGGAAACAGGCCAGCCTAAGTGTGAACATCTGTCATAGAAAGTCATTAAACTCTGATATGATTAAAATTGCTCTGCATAATGAAATTAGGAAAGGCATTTGACCATGTGACATTCTTCATAGTATTAACATTCTGTCATAGTAACAACATTGACTTGTCAACAATATCTATGATCATTTGGGTTCTTCCAAAAATAAATTTATTTTATTTTTAAAAAATGTTTTCGGTCTGTTTCCGGTATTTGTTAATGACGATGTGCTCTGAGATGTGAGACTGGAATTGCACAGGGGAAATAACGTATCTTTAGATGCGGAGTTTGTTAAACTAATACGTTTGCGCTGTGGACCAACACTATACATTGACGGGGAAGGGGGTAGCAATACAGATAACACCATTAAACAGTTACACAACATAACAGAATTAATATTGATAGCAGCGTCCCTAGCAACCACCTTGGTAACAATGAAAACTTCCTGAAGTAATCTTCGTAATAACTAGCAAACTAAAGATCATGTACATCCACTGCACACATAATCTGAAATAACAACTCATATTTCTCGCATCAAATGACATCAAAACGCATTTTAATGGCCAAACTAACTTTAAAATAGGCATTTTTACACCGAGAATAAAACGAAGTTCGGCCATGTTTTTTTTTTCTGCAGGGAGAAATTTGAAGATCACGTGACGTCAAACAGAGCACATGGTGTAGTCCAAACGATAGCTGGGGATTCTGGGTAGTGTAGTGTCTTCTGCCATCCTTTACTCCGAAAAAATATTTGTTTTCTCCGAATCGAAGGGGAAAAATACAAAGCATTGCACACAATTTAAACCAATCAATGTTGTGTAATTAAGGATAATCTGGTGTTTTTTAGTCGATGAGTAGTGCAGATATCACTGTAAACTCAATCGACAGTAAGGGGAATACTTACTTCCGGGTGTACAATTCTCCGTTATCCAATGAGAATGGACGCTCACATTGCCTTTAAGGGCAGCCGACACAAACGAATGCCGTGCTTCCATGAGCGTCCATAGAAGCATATGGACATCCCGGAAAGCTGAAAATGGACGCTAAGGCCCCCCTCTTGCGTTTGAAAAATGGACGCTAAGGCCCCCCCCCCTAGCGTTGGAAAAAGCCGACACAGGACTTGACATAACGTCAACATAGGCCGACCTGGGAGTGAGGATGTGTTGGAATAACATGAAAATAACCATTAAATGCAGCATCAACAACACACTGATATAGTACTTGGTATCAATTGCAGTTATTTTACATTAATGCTGATCCAATGCCTTATTTTCAGTACCAACAAAAACTCTTTCTACTCTTTCGATACCTTACTTTCAGAAATATAAACATTGTATGCATGTTGAAAAAAAGTACAGTATCTAAAGAAAAAAATGATTTATATCAGGAAATGAAACAAGTGTAAACATTTTTTAAATAAAGTCAGCTTTCGGTACGTGACAATTTTCAATGTTTTCTGCTCTGTACACACTTGCTAGGCACTAAAGTAGTTCAATACTTAGACTCTTACAGCATACTGTATGTGAGATTAAGCTATAATCCCAAACTTCCTTTAAAAACACCTGTTAGTTTGAACCGGCAATCCCCTGGTCATAAATCTGTTTCATTCATGCTGAATATTCAAAATGACTGAATCCAGTTGTATATGCATCACAGTCCAAAGAAAGTTTAGTAACTCTCTACATTAATTGCTCCTCAAATTGCTCCACTTTCCATACCCAGAGCAAAAAACTCAACAGCCACAACAAGCAGGGACAACCGGCAAACCAATGTCTGCTCTGAGCTAGCTTAACATTACAGTAAAATAAAACTGGATCTAAATTGACTAGAATTTGGAAAAAGACTGTAATTTATACTAGTCGTATGGCCCGTGCCCCATAATGAAAGTCTTAGAGGAATCACACAGTGGTAAAAGTGCACAGACAGCACATATTTGGAGGCTGGGACCTCACTCCATCTTCTGAGTGAGTGAAGGATTGCTGCTGGGTCATGGGGGCCGAGGCCCCAAAGTAAACACAGGTGTTGAGGAGGCAAGTGACTGGGGTTACCCCATCCAGTAGCTAAAGCAACACACACAGTCACGGAGAGTGAATAATACTTCAGAAACACATATGAGCCGCTGCAAGTTTGAGTTTCCCGTCAATTAACACATTTCTTATCAAGCCTCATTTAGGAGGGATAACAAGAATTTCACTATTAAATGATGGTTATTAGTGGCTAATGACTAGGTATTAAGCTGACTGTAATCCAGCCCTGTGTTTTAAGTGTCTTTCCTTTGGATTGTGGTCAAGGCAGGTGGGCCCTGGCATTAACAGAATAGAAATGAGGAAGGAATGTGAAACGGCTCTGAAACTAATCTGTGGTGTTGAAAAAGTACATCTTTCTTAAAAAATCTGTCCTACTTTTCATTTCAAACCTTTATTTATCCAGATTGTCCCTTGAGATCATAGATCTATTTTTCAAGGGAGATCTGCAGCAATTAGATTCCACATGAAACATACAACAACATAAAACAATAGAGGATATCATACAACATATTTACAAGTTTACATTTACATATTCATCAACATTTACAAATACCCATAGTTTCAAAGAGCATTTCACTTAGACTAGCTTTAAAAACATTCAGAGGAATAAAATCGCTCAGTTTCCATTTGAGCTGTAGACTGTTCCAAGCAAGTGGCGCTGCGCACATAAAAGCTGTCTTACCTAAGACAGTCCTTGCTCTTGGCACAGATTCAGATACAAATTATTATTACAAATATATGTGTTGTTGTGCCAGGTTAAAAGATAATCACGAGATAACATTAATCAAAATGTGGAAGGTCTGAGGATGTCATTCTATCTGAATCGTTGATACCTAATGTGAGCACCACAGGTACGTTTGTTCATGCACCGATTAATGCATGCGGAGGATGATGAATGAAAAATAACTAGTAATCCAAAACGTTTTCTTCATCAAAATTAAGACGCCATGGTTCCTCATCATTGTGGCCCGTGCTCAAATCTGTCTATAACTATTTGATATATCGCCTCTAAACATCATGAATAACAAACTTACAAAAGAACAACAGGACAAGGGGCAATTATTCACGCACCCCATATTAAAAATGTCCATTAAACTGCAAAGCCGAGAAAATAAACGCCCTTAGTGGTTTATCTCGGGTTAAAGGGCTCTTTCTGTCGAATTTGAAACATTTCTGAATGTTGGAATAATGGGCTGTTGGAAATATGGCATGGCACTGGCGAAGGTAATCATCTGAGGAAACATTAGGGGTGAGGTAAGTATAACACTCTCCTCAAAAGATTCAGAAAGATAATCAATCAATCATTCAATATGCCATTTTCTGTTGTCAAGATGTTCATGTCCAGTGTGTTATAAACTTTATGTAATGCTTTGTCCACCTCTGTTGGTTGAGAACAGCTGTTACTGCTGCCTCCAAGCATGTTTACACATGTATAAACAGCGTTACAGTGAAATGTACTCAGCCTGAAAAACACGGGGGCCTTTTTCCTGGACTCCTCCTAAACTGATGTTTAAACTATTTATTCTCAGTAAGATCTACTAACTCTATCCGACATGTTGACATGGATAGGAGATAGCAGGGGAAGACCCAAACGCAGATTATGGCAGCAGGAACAGAGCAATGATTTAAGGTTTTGAATCCAAGAGACAGGGCAGGGTCACAGGATAGCAGGTAACAAAACTCTACACAAAGGTTAAAACAAAGACGAACTGAATGAAAGAAAATGCACCGGTATATGTGTACTGACTAACTAATATGGAAGTGGGATCAGGTGAGCAGAGGTCTTCTGAGTGACGAGGGACAGGTGAAAGTTATCAAGGAGGCGGGAAACCGAGAGGGTAGGAATTGAAACAACCGAAGTTAGTCCTTCAGAATAAAACTGGAAATACTATGCACAGAGAAACTGTCTTAATTGTTTTGCATGATGATATTGTTGTGCAGATTTTGTGATAAAGTAGCCTCTGTACATTGTATTTGGAGAATATGGTATTTAACAAGTGGAAATTAATTTACAGTCACGAGATGATTTGTATTAAAAGAATGCCATATTGTCATACTACAGTTTTATCCCCACGTCAAAATCTGAATTTGAGTGTGTGCTAATTTGACAAAGTTGAACGTGATTGATGTTCCCTCTTACTTGCACTTTGAAATTGTTTGAAGTTGTTGCTGTTCATGTGTTATTTACTGCACATGTTTACATCTGTCACCTACAAATGTGTTAACCTAAGTGTCCTTGAACTACAACAATGATTAATGTCTTAGCTAGTCTCAAATAGACTCTGAAAAGAGGAACTATACACTTAGTACAATGAAAAGTTAAGAAATTCAATATACTGTAGCAGTTCTCCCGAGGCTTCAACTTTTGTTCAATTGTATCACCCTTGCCAAACTAATTTGATCTGTATCAGGTTGTGTTGTCTTTCACACATGCAAAACCTTGCTAAAGCAAATATTTCCCAGCATAATTAATGGAATATCATTATAGGGGTCTTTGAGGAATGCGGAGATAGCATTCCTTCCTCATTTGTAGCCTTCGTTTTGCAAATAAATATTCAGCAAGTGGACAGATTTCGAGAGATTTTCATTTCCTGATTCGTAACAGATGTGCTTTGAAATAATATCTTCTTTTATTATCGAGACATATTAACAGATTGAAGCTTTCATTAGTGTGCAGCTGGGTATGGCAGATGTGAACTTTCAATAGTACAGTGATTTCTTAAGAAACAACACATACTGTACCAGAATATTTGAGTGCTTGGGAAAATGAATCTCATAGAAAATATTATTTTGGGCTGCTGGACGTCAAGAAAAATTCCACACAGCATGACAATTTACTATATTTTGGGCTTTTTGTAAAATCCTCTGTCACCTCTGATTACAATGAGCTGAATGTATCAGTTACACATGTGCTACGCAAGATATTCTACCTGAGTTTTCTTTGTGTATTGTGGCCACCTTGGCTTTCAGGGGTTGAGGAAGTCGCACATTGTGCTTTGGCTGACTGAGAAGTGCATGTTTTTGAAGGAGGATCAAAGGAATCATTGTCATCTTTTTCATACTGAGTGCTTATTAAGGTAAATAAGATATATTGCATTTGGGGAACATGTAGTGATGGACCTTGTCCAAACATAGAGAGAACAAGAGTAGGATTTTTGAAAAGTGAAATATGATGTGTGTAGATTTGAATGGAACTAAAGAAAGCTTCAAAGTTCTGAAAAATAATATCTACTCCAATGCAAGTTGAAATTGGAAGACATGTCCTTATCCCTGTCTGTCTTGCACATGTTAACACCAGAGTGGTTTCTTCCTCATTAGGTCATTGGCTTACATTGTAATGCAAAGCAACACATATGAAATCATTTAAAACATATTTTCTCAACTAATTTCATGTGCTGATTAGTGAAGAATTTCCTTAGTAACACAATTGTAACAGACTTCTTATTTCTTGTTATATACTGTAGGTCCTGTCCAAAACTGTGGAGTCATGCTTACACTTTAGAAAATAAAACAGCTTTCTGGGGGGCCAAAGAAAGCCAGCAATTATTATATTCATCCTAAATATAAAAATGACAGGACCATTTTCATTTCTTATTAAAATAACACAAAACATGTATTGTTGTTTTAGTACAATGTAGCCTGTCTCTCAGTGAAAATAGCCTTAAAAGTATTTTCATGTTGTACACAATTTGCAGCGTTAGAAGAAAACAAATCTGTTAGAAAATGTCCTTGTTATGTTATAACTGGGAAAGGTAAGGTGTCATTTGACTAGTACAACCAAACATTGTTCATTTAGTTAGTTGTTATTGTGCAAACACAAGACAGTAGTACTCCAAATTGTAGTCCTGGCTCTGCCAGGAGTTCAGAGGTAGTAGCTTAGGAGAAATAGGGCTCGCTTGTTAGCTAGGTAGCTTGACTTTCTCTACAGTGGTAGGGAGAAAGGTAGAAGCAATTTAGAATAGGGCCCATTTTTAAGATGGGATCTGTCTGGAAACAGTCAATCTCTTCTGGCAAAACTCTGGGACCGTTCAACACCAACGACCTGCACCTGGGCCAGCCTGCTCATTTTCTGTACCCAGTGTAGTTTACAGTGCCATGCTATATTTGTTACAGAAAATTAGCCAAATAAAGTTACCCCTCTTCTAGTGATAGCAATGTGCAGTTTTCCCCCTAATCTTAACTCCTAGTTTCCTTCCATGTTGTAACAAACAAGAGGTGCTTTCACACCGGAGTACTTTTCCCAGGAATAGTTCCGATAGTTCCTGGGATTTTGCGTTCACACCAAAAAGATCTGGAACTATAACTTTTTTTTGCGAACCTTTTCACCCCTTTTTAGTCCCTGCTAGAGAGGTGGTACATTCCGGGGGAGGGAAAGGTTCCAATTTCTGATTGGCTGGGCGAATTGCAAACCACGCCCCGTAAAACTCCGAAATGTTTTGTGAAGCCGCCATTTTATTTGCTTGCATTAGCATTATTAGCATTAGCATTAGCCCAGCGCACCAACGGAGAGAGACTAACTTATGGCAACACAAAATAAAACATGGGAGCGGTGGAGTGATGAGGAGGTGTCGGCGCTTCTGGCGATTTACCCGGGGGACTTCGGGTGGCAGTATACGCGTGACGTCAGCGGTTTCCTTTACGTAATCCTCCCTCAGGGATTTATTCCGGTGTGAACGCGATCTACTAGATACAGTGATGCAAACAGAGGTATGGTGAAAAAAGAGAGAATTATTCGAAGCAGAAAAAAAAACAGCATAATAAACCATCTGACAAAGGCCTGTGCTATAATGCTTCAATGAACTGGCTATTCTTTATAATATACTCAGATCAATAGGAGACGGAGATGTTAAGTTATAAATCAAGGGGTTTTATTATTATTTACAGGTAGATATTATCAAGGGTGTAACTTTGGTTTAAGAAGTGGGGGTCACACAAAGCAGGGGGTCCTCCTCAATGAAACATATATATTATCATTATATATAATGAGTGTGCAAACTTATCTAGTATTCTATCCATATGAACCTGTTTATTTGTGGGGGGACCTCACCTCCTCTAGGGGGGTCCAGGGGCGTGCTCCCCCGGGAAGATTTTTTTCTTTAAATTGAAGTTAAATGCATCAATCTGGTGCACTTTGAGGGCAACATTAAGAGATTTATGGATACAGCTCTCAACATTCATATACAACAGAACTGTATACTGCTTCAATTAACTGGCTATTCTTTATAATATACTCAGATCAAGAGGAGACAGAGATGATGTTACGTTCCCTATTGGGCTAGGGGAACCAAAGGGAAGCGACACGACCAAAGTGGTATTGGTATTAATTATAAGTGGCTTTATTATAATGCAAAGTGTAACAAAAATGGCAGGCAGGCAGCCTGAAACAAACAAAAGGGCACCGGTTGACAATTGACCAAACAAAGGGAGGACTCTTAAAAAGGAGTCTACTGGCATACAGAATAAATAAATACTAATATAGAAAATGAAACAAAACCTCACTTTAACAGTGGTACAACTAAATAAAGGAAGGCACAGCTGTAGCTGATCAACAGGTGCTAGTTACCTGGGTCTAAGCTGTTTCACAATATCCCACACAGCACACTACTTCTACACACATATCTCCACACTCAACACTAAGCACATGTGAAGTTGTCACTCCACACTGAACACATATATGGATACTCGTCACTAAGCACAGTCTGTAATGTTCATGACACAAGAGCAAAAAGGTATGAGGCGTCTGATCGCAGCAGAGCCTCCAGAGTGGTGATAGTTCCCAGGCTTTGTAGTCCTCTCCAGCAGGTGTGCTCTGGGCTGGCACAGGGATTGGAGAACGTCGGGCCCGGCGTGCTCCAATCAGTGTCCTCGGAAGTGGACCAGGAGATGACAGCCAATGACGTTGGGGCAACCACACAGCTCATTTACATAATCACCCACAGCTGAAAACACTCACAGGCAGGTTAATGAGCAGACAGCAGCAGCAGCCGTGACAGATGATAAGTTATAAATCAAGGGTTTTTATTATTATTTACAGGTAGATATTATACACTTTTGACTTTAAGTGCTTCAGTTTTTCTTCTTCTCCTTTGCTTGCGAAAGTGTTTCTACTGCTTTACGTCTGCTTTACTAACTGCTTTACTAACTGCTTTACGCAACCGACTGGTGCTGCTGCTGCGTCATGACGTCACCGGTGTTTATCAGGCTTTAGCTCCGAACTGCGCTGTAACCCCGCTGCGAGGCTACAGCGCAGAAGTGCGTTGCATTTGCGCATGACTGATGTGCAACAACATGTGACTCCTCTGTTTGTCTTCTGTTGGTCGCTTGTTAGCAGACCCTTCACGCGATAGCAGAGCGAACAGGTACAGGAGGCGTAGAGCGAGGGATCATTGTCCACTAGTCGTGCTCGCGGATGGATACAAAAATATACTTTTGGCGGCCGTTAATAGACTATACGTGGGCGGCCCGCCCAAGTAAAGTCTATGTTTTGAAGTGAGAAGTTGACCGTCAGTCCGTGAGTCTTTTCGGGTGTTTTACATCTAGCCAGTGAGTGACCAGGGGATTCATTAATCAAATAATTAAATATTAAATACGGAATGACTTCTAAAATGTGGCAACGTCCAGGTCAAACAACAGCTTGTTATTTATTATCTGCTGTACCACCTGGTCTTAAACCAGCGTATGTTGATCTATGGGATGTGGTTGTGAGCTTAAGCCTGGCAGGATGTGTGTCTCTGGACAGAGCTTGCAGGGGATAACTCCAAAGTTAGACTCGTCCAAAATCACATAGAGCACAGAAGGCAATTGGCTTGACAGCATATGTAATAGAGCCTGCAAAAACCTCGTCGCCCGAGGGCCCTCGCCAAAGAAGCAGTCGTGGAGAGTGGCGGGGGTTTGGCTCGCTAAAAATGAGCCTGGGATCAGCTTTGCGAGGCTTCTCATGTCAGTCACATCCACGATCTTATTTTCGCTAAGCATCTGGAGGTTGGATCCGCAGTGAAATGTATTCACTGTGCGTGTTCGTGGCGCTGGTTTTCCTTGGCACAGCAAGTGATAGCTCACTTTTAATATAGAGTAGAGAGTTAGAGAGCGGAGAATTCTTGAGGTGGACTGTACAAACGCAGCAGCACAATGGACAATGAGCATGGCTGTGGTTTGGACTGCGGGGAGATCGCGGGGAGCCTGATGGAAACCTTGCAGGGCTGCCGTGAGCACGCGAGGTCAGGACATTTGCTGACATGGACTTCTGGGCCAGAGCCGGAGCAGAGAGGAAACAGAGGCCTCATGTCTGCTCAGCAGGGCTCCTCTGCTCCTCTTGTTTGTCTCTGACTTTGTATGAAATGTTATTCGGCACGAGATAACATTTGCTAACAAGACTAATATGGATGTGATTTGTTTGCGTTAAACAGAACATCATTTCTATCATCTGGCAGGTTGAGAAATATGTGTGAGGAATATCAAATAAGTCCTGATTAAGTGCTTTTGATAAGACACTATAGTCAACAAACTTAAATTGTTGGGTAGCTTCCGGAATACAAAATGAAATAACAAAGATTCTATATTCTTTTGCGGGTGTTTTTATAGCATTTTTTCTAATCTTAATCCAGTGTAAAATCCACTAGTTGGATGTTAATCATTCAAAGTGGTTATCAGGCTTTCAACATGTTGCTAAAGAAAAGACAAAGATTACACAATAATTGAAATATACAAGTTATAAAAACAAAAATTGGCCAACTAAAAAACCTTCTTGCAGATGTCTTTAACCAAACTCTTTTTGCCAACAACACTGCATATAACATTTTAAGAGTCAGCCTAACAATTCTAGGTATTTTACCAACTTGAAATTGGATCTTAAATTAAAAGTAATCTATCAGAACCCAACCCTTTCTTTTTACTATTTGTTGATTCTGACTACCCGTTCAGCTTCCCCCTAACCAAACAACCTCACAACTGACTAAGCATCCCATTCATTTAAGTATTGTATTTCACTTATGTCTGATGAGAGCACCAGGTCTTTTGTTTGGCCTTTCTGTGGTTTGCTGGCAAAGCCCCCCACCTTTCACAGCCAAGCTGTCAGGAGCAGTGTGTTGTCCTTTAAGAATGAGACAGGGCAACAACAGGGCAACATCTGATTAGCATTCACGGCACTATCTCCACTCCCTTGGTATTTTATTACCACAGGTGCAGGGGCATTCATTGATCAGATGCACGCTACAGGCGAGGTTGGCCCTTAATTGAAAACAGCTCTATTTATACACCTGCAGGCACTAAAGGTCTTAGAGAGCACAGGGAGGTTGAAAAGAAGAGAAAGGAAGGGGAAAAAAACACAGAGCAGTGACAGAAGAGTGAAAAAAGACATGCCTCTGGAGACATAGGTTAAGGCCTACAAGGAAGGCGAAATGCATTCCCAAAACAGCAGGGCTACCCACTGCCATGAGAGGATAAGTATGCAGGTGCAAAAGTCTTTAGGGAAGCTAACATTTTTTATGAAAAGAGGCACAAATAAATGCAAATCCAAATGCATAATTATTCAGAGCATGACTTTTTCAGATGTATAGATCTTTCTTTGCCAGCCAAATACATTGAGTTTGTATTTAGCTTACAGCTGCCTGTTTGTGTGGCCGCACTTGTTTCCAGAACAATGTTCTGATTGTGCTCAGCCACTTTGCAGGTGGTACATTGCATTCTGGAGCTCGTATTTTCACAATGGGACCATAACAGGAGGTCAGGGGGTCACTTTGGTGGAAGTCCAATCAGAAAAAACAAAAACACAGAGGAAAGAGAAATCTGCATTTAGACAGAAAGGGACACAGCTCAAACTTGACACTTTTGATGGAAAAAGTCTGCAAATGTTGTGCAGTTTTGTTCGCCTTGGAGGATTTCCATGTGGGATAGCTGTAAATTAGTTCAGAATGTTTTTTTAAAAACAATATATGTTGGCCTACAGGTTGTTGGCATTGAAGTAACAAAGACAGCAGCTGAAATGGACCAAAATGATTTAGCTGAGCTCACTCTTAGCTCACATTTTGCAAGAAAAACCTCAAAGACAGCAGAAGTATCTGATTATTATTAAAGGCTTACATTTAATGAAGTTAAATGACATGATTGGCTTTAAGCTATAACAGGGTCACATTTAATGTAAAGGGTTAATTACTATGGACAAATCACCTGCTGCTGTCAGGCAAGCCCAGAACAACAGAAACTAAAACTGTTATGACTGATGTCTTTTCCAGCAATGTCCGATTATTAGCGGATCACTTTCTGTCTACTGCACAGCGCTGATTAAAAACAAGCTACTCTATAACAGATGATGGCCAAGTCCTATACAAGTGAGCCAGAAGGGGTTATTTTAAGATTACACTGTTTTTGAATCAAATATTTTTGCTGTAATTAAAATGACCTGAGCAGATGGAAAGAGACTTGTGTTTTAAACTTGGCAGGAGACATCTCTTTTCGTGTCTTAGGCAATATTTTTAGTACATGGTCGAGATTGTCAAATTCAATTAGAAAATACAAGAGGAAACAACTCAGCTAATGTATTACTCTTATGGTGTTGACAGTCACTAACTAAATATGTGCCGGGTTAAGATATAATAATTGTTTTTGCTGCCACTACGGTTCTCTTAATTAATAACAAAATACACCGTTTTTGTTGTTGTGAAGTAGCACGGGATGCTTCTAATGCTGTTATTGCAATTGCATTCCTTCTCTCGGAAATTGTTATCATTAGAAAGTTCTTGAATGGGAGCTGTATATCTGGAGAGGCTTCTTTCTTTACAAAACAAACGGACCAGATTAAAAAACGATAGCATCTATGAATAAAGCAGTTTATTATGAAAGATCAGTGTGTCTGTCCGTTATTTGATGAAGGTGAAACAATGCTTTCGTTTGTTTGGATTATTTCGCTGATAAATTAAGATGCAGATTTACAAAAAGTTTTAGATTGGTAGCCGAATTATCCGCAGATCTGATGGATGATACAACAAATAGGTGCGTTGCTCTTCGTAGATATAGATAGGAACAGTGTTTGAGAATATGCAGATCTGAGTTTTGCTACAACAAAACAATACTTATTTCCTTGTCTAACTTTGAATAATTTGAATATGTGTGGCTATAAAGCTTATTTTTGTATTCAACAACAGAAGCCAAGTTATTTTTTGTAAAATGTTTACGAATAAAAGTAGAAATAAAGTGGCGCAGTGGTGACGTATTGTTGTAGGCCAACCCTGAAGTTAGCATGGCAAGGGATCCATTAACAAAATGTTTACTTAGCTGCTTGTTAGCAACCGCCGTTTTTATGAAACAGACACTTCAGACATTCTCAAGTGGGGTGTGAACTGTGTGTTTTATGTCATAATAAGAAAATCTCTTCAGCTTGTGTTAACCATAGAACTTTTGTCAGGCTTCTAACCACCACGATGACTTTGAGACGCGGCAACCGGAAGTGGTTAAATGTCAAGTAATTTCCCGGTTTGAAGACTACTGTGCCACTCTATATAAAATAAATGCAGCATTTATTTATTGTTTAAAGGTCCCATGTCATGGCCATTTCTACTGATCATATTTCCATTATTGAGGTCTACTAGAATAGATTTAAATTGTGCAATTTTCCAAAATCACATTGGTTTCTCATACAGCATCTCTGTAGGCTATAGTATGTGTATTCACCAGATATTCAATCTCTGTCCTAAACGGCTTGTTGGAGCTCATGCCCCCCTCCCTGTGAGCCCAGTGTGCTCTGAATGGTCGGGACCGGTCGGGACGTTGCGAGGCTCGCTTATGCTCGCCACTGCTGCGAGCTGCTGCGAGGAGCGGACAGGTTTCCGGGTCGGCGATACAGCGAAACTCATCCTGAGCACACACAAACATTCACAGCCGAAGTAAAAACAATAAGTGTGGCTTGATATTGAGTAAGAAAAAGGTTTATAACGCTGTGAGAATGGGTCTGCGGAGAGCATTTCTCCGCCATCCCAACTCGTCTTGGGCCAATCCGGTCATTTGTGGTTGATATGGGTGTTCACACGTCACAGAACCAAGGAAGAAACAATGGAAAATGAGAAATCTCCAACGAGGCGTTTTGGGGCAGCATAGGTATTTTCTGTGTTAGAGTTTTACTCGCTACAGGGTGTACTTTGAGGGTTTGTGACTCTGCAGACCGTTTACATGCAGAAAAACCTTCTTAACACACAAGGGGACGGGTAATAACCGGAAAAGCATGACATGGGACCTTTAAGCATGTTAAGATGTTTTTTTATGGTGTGACTTACAATTGTAAAAATGTTTAACTAAATCCAAACTGTCAGAAGAATCAAGCTACAAACCTATTTATGGTGATTATAGATTTAAACTGATAGATTTGTTAGATGTCAATGTTGAGTTTCTAATCCTGTATCTCAAACATTGTGAGGACCCTAACAAACAGTCTTTGAAACCATCTCTACTTGGATGTGGATCTTGGAGACGGAACAGACTAAATGTGTATATTATAACATCCCAATGTTCCCGTATGACATTTCCCTTGATCCTGTTGGGACAAGATAAAAGGCTTTGTGGCCTAATATCACTGTAACTGCAGGTGTGGAGGCTCCCATTTCACCAGTGTCACTGATGTTCACAGACGTTTGGAGAAAGGAGGGGGGACAAAACAGCGAGACATCTGCACGTTTGGATAAGCATCTGAGGGTTCAATCAAATTCAACACCTAGCAGGTTAATGTTTGGAAACTTCAAAATCATGGGCATGTGTGTGGGCATGTTGAATGGTCTTATTTGGAGTCTGTTCTGGCCTATCATCAAAGGAGATACCACAACCACAAGGCTTTATCAGGAATGAGAACAATATCTGTGATCATTTTCCTCAGGAGGGGCAGTTTATAGAAGACTTTGTAGTTTTTGCCATTGAGCTTGTTTACGTTAACCATTTATGTTTGAATTTAGACAGATGGGTAGGCATTCAAATAAAAGCCTTGTTCATGTAGGACGTGAACTTGATGAATTACTCCAATTTATCCTGTCTTTTGTAAAATGCAATCATAAAGAATTATACAAGCTGCTCAAACCGCTACCGCACCGGATACGGCTATAAAAGATTCAGATTTTATGAGCTGTCATGCCTTGATTAGCAGAGCAGAACTTCAGTTGAGATTTCCTTTTACATTTTCCTCTAGATAATACTGCTGCCACTTGTTGCAGGGAGGGAGACAGAAATCCTGTCTCAAAAAACACAGGATGAAAGTAAAAGATGTTGTGAATTATATTTTATATGTTAAACTTTTAGCTGACACTTTGATCGAGCAACACAGTTCCAATCTGGCACATACCGTACACCCACCCACTCGGTGACGGGCGTTTGTAGTCACTTATTATTAAGTTGTAGTGTATAAACCCAGCGTCAAGTCCTTTCCGTTGGCAAAACCAGGAACTGACTTTTCGTAACCATGGTCTCGGTTTTCAAATCTCCCAAAAGCGGCAAACTAAACTTACAATGGAGAACAAAAACTCAGAAGATTCTTTGATGTCATTTCTTTAGTTTTTACTCTAACATTAATGATCTTGCATGACTTTTGCAAAATTCCCTTTTTTGTTGTTTGACCGGTTTCCGTTTCGCATCAGTAAAGGGAGTAAAGTTAGCATCAATGCAGATTCGGACTTTGGAGTTTTATAACCAACATCCACTGCCCCCTAATTAGTTTAGATGGCATTTAAAATGGCGGACCCTCAAAGCGAATGCACAAACAGTGTTGAAGGGGTTACAAGAGTATCGAAAGTCAAGTATAGCCTATAGGACTTAAACAGTGATAAGTCAACAATAAGTCGTAAAATGACATTTTAAAATGCTAGCTTCTTATTTGTGAAGATTTTAATTTGTTTTGCGTTTCATTGAAGAAGTGCAACTGTCAGTATCATTTATCATTTTATTTGATTTGTTTCTCGCACATTATTTTCAAATTGAAACATTAGACATTTGCACTACCTCGAATTTGCATGTAATCGACGAGGTTAGAGTGCAATCAAACGCATGCGCATGCTTATTTTTGGAAGAAGACCTTAAAACATATAAGCCAGTGTTTTGCTGAAAAATAAGTATCAAAGTACCTTTTCTAGTGTCTGTTTCTAAAGAACTATATTTTGGGAATCCTGAAAAGGTAAAGTCACGCAAAACAACTTCATAGTCAAGGAACATTTTGAAATATTAAAAATAAAAACTTGGCCTAACATGTAAGGTATGGTTTGGAACTCAAAGTGGCTGAGGCATCACGGTACGGATACAGAATTTCTTCACAGGGAGCTCCCAGCTTCCACCAAGAGAGAAACAAGAAACTAATTATTAAGCAGAGGATCACTCATCTGAAATATTATTCACACTGAATGAGAAGTCAATACAATAAACCACATAACACTAACATAGAGGGGAGTAGACACAGAGGGTCACTTTTTTTCTCCTAGCTATGGTGATGGATTCCAAAATCCACTGACCACATTCAGATTTGAAAAGAGCCAGATTTAGTTTTTAGGGGAGCCTTTTGATATTCTAGCATTGGACTGGTGGTTGGTGTGAATGTATCTCCGCTGTTAGTCAAGCACACAATATCTCAGTGAGCACTCACATTGGTCGGCTCCTGCTGTAGAAAGTGTTGCTTTTCGCAGCCTGTGCAGCCTGCGCAGCTGCTTTCTTCTCCTCAAATTCTTCCCTGCTCTGGACTGTGCCCTTGTGGCCGTGCTCCACCAGCTTGCGGGCCAACTCCCTGCTCTGCAGGAGAAAAGGAGGAGTCAGTCAAGGAGAGGGGATACAGTATGCAGTCACTGCTCAAGAGAGTGTAATCTTGTCAGTCTTGGATTTTGGCATTGGAGTGCTATCTTTATTACTATTAAACGTCGCTGACCTCAAGGTGATGTCCCTTTGCTTGCTCTGTTTGTCAGACGGCCCACATACAACAGATGTTAAACTTCAAATGAGACAAACCGAGAACAGCATTTTAGTATTTAGCAACTCATACTGCATTGATTATTTTTCTACAAAGGGATTTACTAGATTACACTGTACAGTCTGATTGTTAAGCAACAACCTTAGTGCTCAGACTGTATATGAAATATTAAATAAATCTTCTCATCGGTGGATCGCTCTGGCTTGAGTTGTCAATAAAGTTTAAAAACTCCAAGACAGGTTGAAATGTGTTTGCTAGCAGTGGTTTGTACGAATAAACCAGTACGGATCAAAAACAATCTCCTGTGTCAAGTGCGTTATGTGTGAAGGAAAGCATTTGCCTAGGTAGATGTGGACCAAACGGTGGGTCCATTTCACAGAGAAATCTTTAGGACAACTAGCTAAGTTTTACTGTAAAAGTTGAACAGCAAATGCCCCAACATGCAAACAAGTGTGGCCCCAGTAGGTTGCCAGATGGCATTTCAACTATTTTCCTATTCCAAATTGATATTACATTACATTACATTACATTACATTACATTGCATTACATTACATTACATTACATTGCATTACATTACATTGCATTACATTACATTACATTACATTACATTACATTGCATTACATTACATTACATTACATTACATTACATTACATTACATTACATTACATTGCATTTAGCTGACGCTTTTATCCAAAGCGACTTACAATAAGTACATTCGACCAGGAAGACACGACCTTGAAGAAAACAGAATCATAAAGTACATCAGGTTTCATAGAGCCAAACATTTCAAGTGCTACTCAACTGGCTTTAGATAAGCCAGTCCTTTATTAGTATATAAGTGCTTCGTTAATAGTTCTATCGCTCGAAGTGGAGTCGAAAGAGATATACATGGGAATGTAATTGTGTACGTTTAAATCAAACAAGGTGTAAGAGTGCTCAATAAAAGCATCAACATAGACTTGTTTATACAAGAAAAAACTAAACGGGTAGGGGAGGATACCCTGACAGAGGCCCGGTTTAGGCCCCTGGCTTCCTGTCATTTTTTACGAAAAAGTATTCAGGGGAAAGCAAGTTCATTATCCCAATCCCACACAGTGTATGACCCAGTGGCTATTTAAGGACGAAGCATACAGTGTAGGCAACATCCTGGTTTTGGGTGTTGCTAAGCAATCCCTACAGAGCATTGACAAATTAAATGTTTCATTTGTCAGCCAGTAAGATTTACTCACCACTCTGGCTTTATGTCTAAACTTGTTATTTTACTAAAATACCGAAGTGATAGCCAGCACTGCAACACCACAAGCTTCAGATATAGTAGTTTATGGGTTTAGTGTGATTTCATGCACAGGTCCACTCTTTTTCTAAGTGTGTGTGCTTGGTGTGCGTGAGTGTCCATGTGTCATTGCCCCTGTAGGGATTGTTAGCTACATTATTCCAATCAAAGTTTTGCAGACCCGCCGTCATTAGAGCCAAGCCATAAAGTCATCATCTAAAAACCAAATCTTGCTGTCAAATCCCGTGGCTTGTAAGATCAAAGCTTCGGCCACATGTCCTCCTACCCAAATCCCAGCAGCCGGGCCCGCGTCCGCACCCCAGAGGAAAAGTTATATTTTCCCTCAACTTTGATGTGGCTTACCAGAAATGAGTCTCAGACATTTGCCGGACCTAAAATTAGCTTGAAAATCATTGTCTCCATTTTCAAGGCTCATTGAGGGGGACCCAAGTTCCCATCAGCAAAAACACGTGGGTTTGCTATCCTGGCTCCAAGATGGTGGAATGAGCTCCCCATTGACATCAGGACAGCAGATAGCTTGCACACCTTCCGGCGCAAACTGAAAACTCATCTCTTTCGACTCCACTTCGAGCAATAGAACTATTAACAAAGCACTTTTATACTAATAAAGGACTGGCTTATCTAAAGCCAGTTGAGTAGCACTTGAAATGTTTGGCTCTATGAAACCTGATGTACTTATATGATTCTGTTTTCTTCTAGTTTGTATCTTCTTGGTCGAATGCACTTATTGTAAGTCGCTTTGGATAAAAGCGTCAGCTAAATGCAAAGTAAAGTAATGTAATGTAATTGAATAGGTCTATGTGTTTGAGCTGCTTCTTGCACTAGACGCATCAGGACCTGGATGAATACTCAGCGACATATATTCTGGCAAAAGCGATACTGACCTTGTATTAAAACCTCTTTAACTACTTCACTTTTCTGAGTCATATTTGGTCAAATTCTTAAAAACAGGAAAATTAAGTTTATAATTAGCCAATTTATCAGAACTTAGTCCATATCAGTGTGACCGCACAGGTTAGATGACCTGTGCCGACTGTGGTGTGTCACAACACAGGGGTGATGGAGTTAGATAGTGATTGACTGCAGCTGATTATCAGGGCAGATATGAGTTCTTCTCTTCTCTGGACACAGGTGTTCAAACAAAGCAGCTAGCAAATCATTAGCAAGTGGGCCATCTGCTGGGCAAAAGCAAGACTGCCTATTAGTAGGTTCATTTCAAGCCTATCTAGAAGTATGTGTGTACCAGTGAGCAAAAACCAGAAGAGAGCAACATAAAAGCAAATAATTATGAATTATGATTCAGAGTTTTCCCCTTGACATGAAATTCCAAACTTGTAGCGACACAGACAATTCCTCTCAGGGTTTTGTCTAAACTAGGTAACAGGGGTGCTGTGCCCTCTTACTTTCGGTGTGAGCCCTCATACCAAAATGCAGATGTTCCCTCTAAAATGTTAATGTGATGCCAGAAAACAATATTTCTGTTTGTCAAAAACTGTATAATTACTCAAAAATATGAAAATCGTGTCGAATAGACCGTCAGACGGCATGACAGCTTTACTTTTACGGAATGCCAACATCAGGCTGTTATTTATGTCTGCAGCGCCATCTTGTATACGGCCGTCATATTCTCACGATAATTGATATATCTTATATACAAGATCAGCACCCTAATACTATATTTTTCTAGAAAAAACGCTGCTTCAATAAAAACACACGTTTTACATTTTATAGATACACTTCAGGTGATAACAGCATTTGCAAAGTAGACGATTAAGACTTTTTAAATTCTCAAAACTAGACAATTAAAATCATTTAAGGCCAGGAGTAAATGATATTGTCAAAATGGCCCAACTATCACTTCTAGGGCAAAGGACACGCAGAGACTTCTTTGTGACTTGTTGTCTTTACATTTGATTTACACTTTTTTGTTGTATCAATGATAATCATTCTGTGGTTGTCTTGTGTGTTTTGAAATTATGAATGAGTGAAGCACATCTCAAATGGGCATTTGGTGGTAGCTGCCTGTTAAATCTACTGTCTAAATCGCTTTAATCAAAACTGTGTATGACTGCCACCTAGCGTGCGACCACTTGCACTACAACAGCTAAATGTATCACCATGGCCAGCAATTGTGCAATTTGAGAAAACAGTGCTTTTGATTAATGGTCGAAAAAGTTATCCAATTATTTACTTGAGTAAAAGTACAAATAAAACACTGTACAAATACTTTTTAGATTAGAAACATGTACTTAGAGTCTTAGGAGTAAAAGTATTAATTGCAGAAAAAACTCAAAAAATATTTAAATTAAAAAATATATTTTACAGCATAACATATTTCATTAAAAAAAATATTTTAGAGAAAAAGCAGCTATTCCTAACATTATAGAAGCTGTTAAATATGTTTGAACCTGAGAAAACCTCTTGCTCCCACTTATTTTTCTGTTTTTTCGGTTTAATCTCAACCAAATAATCCTACTTTAAAAATGTTTCCTATTGTTTGTCAACATCATAATGTTGTAACGTAACTAAATATGTAAAATAAATGTAGTGGAGCAAAAGTACAACATTTGCTTCCAAAATAGTAGAGTAGAAGTATAAAGTAGTATAGAATGAAAAGGGTAAAGTGCAAGAACCTCAAATGTATAGTACATTAGTACTTGAATATATGTATTTAATTACTTTCCACCACTGGTTTTAACAGCACGCTATTAAAAACTGTCAAAAAAGTGAGAAATGGCTATAGTTTTTAAAATGCTTAGTTTTTAAAGCGTTTTTAACCTCATTATATTAAAGAGGGAAAAGCTGTCACAAGAAATGTCGTCTTTAGTCTATGTTTTGAGTATGAACTACAGTACAAACCAGATACCATTAATGTTGTTCCCGCATGTTTGTGTCTTCATCACCAGCAGGAGATAGCCATACTCATTAAAACGTGAATTTAATCGATGTAATAATCTTATGGTTTAAGTAAATAAGTAAACAAAAGATAAATGCATAGCAGGGCAGCGTGTCAAAATAGGTGTCATGCTCTTCTTTCACGTCAGCTAGCTGCTGCTGCTGTGTTGAAAAATATATCTGAAACAAGTGGTGTTGTATTACTTTAATTTAATTATTAAATAAGACCACGCTTGAGGATTAAAATGAGGCCGAATTGAACAGGAGCTGGATGATGTTTTTTAAAGTGAACAATTACGTTTTTGTAACGTGCACTGTTGCATTATTACAAAGATTACCTAAAACTGTCAGTTTATGACATAATGTTCAAAACAGAACGGGGTTACCTTGAGAAAGACATGTAACGTTTCAGAGAGGAATTACGCCACAAGTTTATAGCAGAGTGACTCACTTTTAGGTAAAATAAATCCATTGGCTTGACTTTTGAGTCGAGATAATCTTCGTAGACTTTAAACTGTGTTACTGAATCGTTGACACGAGCGCCTGTGCTGTACTCCATCTTCACGTGCTCCGTGTTGTGAGGCTGCTATAGCAACAAGGCATCACAGGAAGCGGGAGTCCCCAAACTGCACACACCCACTAAATGCTTCCGCTTAAAATCATAAAAATGTGACTAAAATGTTATATTAGAGCCCTCAGTTTCACAAATAGATTCATAAATAATTATTACAGACGTCCTTTTTACAAACTCATGAAGGTTAAAATCGAAAAACAGCAGTTTGGCTGGGCAGTTAAAATCCTGGTGCTATGATTGCAAGTTTACAGCAGAGTAACTTAAAATGTGCATATAACTGGATACCAAATAACTTTCTGTACCACGTAAAACCCTCAAAGCTGTAATGGACAAAAACATATTCCTATCACAGCAAAAATTGGAGTGTTGATATGTCAGGGTTAAACATTTGAGAGTTGATTTTAACTCCAAAAGTGTAATTTTAACACTTTATGATTCAAATGGTGTTCAGTGTTGGAGTTATTTAAAAGAGTTGATCACATCAGTGTTGAACTAACCCTGCAGAGATGTAATTAAGCTCCACCCACGCAAGGCACGCGCAGGCACTCCCGCATTTCAGTTCTTCGGTTGGAGACAAGAGACACTGCCGTTTCTCAATCTCGAGGATACTGGCTTCCAAGCCAATATTTCAAGGATGCTACGTCATCGAGTGCCGCCGAAGGACTGTTCCAATCTCCAGTATACTTGGAATTCCACCGAGGCCGCGTCCTTGGTTTGGGGGAAATGTCGAGGCTGTTCTTATTATACATCCATGCTGCACATGGGTAGACTTCGTGTCCTTAAAATCCCCACAATGCTTTGCGCACGGACCAATTTCAAAAACCCTTGCGGAGAATGGCTGAACCGACGCAGAACACATATACATGTAAGTATGTAGTGGCGTAGACAGAGGCGCGGGAAGGTATTTTGAGTGGGGGTGCTGAGGTGCTGGACTCCAGTGAACACTATTACGGGCACTATAGAGCACGCACAAAAGCACTCCCCACACGCAAATACACAGTACACCCGCGACTGTTACAATGAAGGCTCGATAATCAGCTCACGGCATATAGGCAGGGGTAAAGTGCTATTTTGGGGAATGGGGAGCGGACCTCACCTCCTCTAGGGGGGTCCGGGGGGATGCTCCCCCGGGAAGATTTTTTTTAAATATTGAAGTTGAAAGCATCAATCTGGTGCACATTGAGAGCAACATTAAGAGATCTATGGATTCATCTCTCAACACCCAGATGAAACACAACTGTAAGCAGATGTTCTTTTTCTTTATGGATATTTTACAAATCACTCCCCTTTCAAACTGTATTCTTGTTTTACTGCCATATAGTATTTCATAACTGTTTTTCCTTTATTCTCTTATTTTTTTTATAACGATAATGATCATATGAAAGTGTGCCGCGGAAATAATCTTTTGAATAATTTGTGACCAAACCGTTTGAGACCCACTGAGATAACTTAGACTAAAGTTAACTATCTAAACACTCAGAGAGTCCTTTAGCTCACCTGAGCCTCTCACGGAGCGTCCACACAGCAGCGTGCGTTGACGCTTGGAGGTGGGCGTATCTGAAGCTTGGGGATTTTTTGCAAGCAACGCGACCTACAACCAATCACATGAATCTCCCGCCCCCGACATACAAAGCAATAGCAATGTTAAAACGAAGTAAACTGGATATAAAATCCCCAAACAGGCGAAAACCTACCAGATTCATCCACTGTCTCTGCCACCTCCCTCCATGCCTCGCTCCTCCGGTTTGTATCCCGGTAGATGAACAGAGACTGATCATACAGCACCGGGTGATTCACTACCGCTATAATGAATTTTCCCTCCATTTTTTGGAATATGAGGAAATGACCTCAGATTTGCATAAACGGGATTTCATTGGCTGACACCTCCGTTGAGGCGTCAAAAGTTGAACATTGCTCAACTTTTGACGCCAGCAACGCTTCCCAAAATGCAGTTCGGCTAAAAGTGACGTCACCCCATTCAAAGTGAATGGGCAGAAGCGTTGGAAGCTTCAACGCACGCCGCTGTGTGGACGGGCCGTTAGTCTGAGAGGAGAGCTCTCCTCCAGCTTGTTGTGGAACAAACAGCTCCGTATGTCCGTTAGTGCAGCTAGCTAACCAGATGCTAACAACACGGTCCCTGCTGCTGGCACCGGTCCCTCTCTCTCCCTCTCTCCCTCTCTCACACACACACACACAAAATGCGCTATTTCCACACACACACGCTTGTGTAATTCAAGCCGAGCTTGAATGACACAAGCACACTTTTATTTCCATGCAACTCTCTGATTGGTCTGGTGTCTTGCCGCTGTTGCATTCACTGAACACGGGAAATTACAGTCCTGTCGTCCTCTCTAGTGGCATGATGAGGTTCACGTAAAGCACGGTTAATGTATTATATTATTGAGGTAGAATTGTCCGGGGCTACAGAAAAAACATTCGGAGCAGGCCAAAATATTATTTTACCAACAATGTGGAATTTATTGGCTACATATTACACAGATTATGCACAGCGGGAGCAGCTTGGTAGCACATGTCTTCCGAGTCACTTCCTTCAGAAGCTAGGCAAGAATCCTTCCTGGCATTCGGAAAACGAAGAGTGGAACAGGCTAGCAAGTGTGCAGGTGTGCGTCATATGAGAGAGCCTTTCATTTTCCGCCACAGATTTGGGGAAATTGGTCCGTGCGCAAAGCATTGTGGGGATTTGAAGGACGCGAAGTCTACCCATGTGCAGCCTCGAAATTACCCCCAAACCAAGGACGCGGCCTCTGTGGAATTCCAAGTATGCTGGAGATTGGAACAGTCCTTCGGCGGCACTTGATGACGTAATATCCTTGAAATATTGGCTTGGAAGCCAGTTTCCTCGCGATTGAGAAACGGCCACAGTCACTACCCGATCTGTCCCCCTGCCCGATCCGTACTGCGCATGTGCGAGATGGTCCGCCATATTGGACAACTCCGGACGGCAACCCAAGTAGGACACTTGACACAGTGACTTTTGGCAAAGCTCAAAAATAAAACTCGCGAGATGAGTTATTGTTATTACAACGTGACTTCACTATTATTTAACAACTCTTTTTATTGAATTATTTTATTTGGGGTTAAGCACATTGTCAGAATAAGTGAGAAATGGATTTAACTTCTGTTAGACAGCTATCATACTGAATAAATATTTACTGTGAATGTATGCAAAAACGTACGGCATGTGGCACATGCGCATTACAGATCGGGCAGGGGGACAGATCGGGTAGTGACAGCCCAACCCTGTCTCCTAAAAATTACGTTCCCACAGAACTAAACTGCATTCTCAATTACGTTTAGCTAGAAACGTATTTTCTCCCACGTTACGTTTGTTATGAACGTATCTCAAATACGTTTATTTTCGACATATCTTCTAGAAACATATCTTCTCCCACGTTACGTTCGTTATGAACGTATCTTAAATACGTTTATTTTCTACATATCTTCTAGAAACGTATTTTCTCCCACCGTTATGAACGTATCTTAAATACGTTTATTTTCTACATATCTTTGCCATTTATTGCCTTGCTTATAATAATGATAATAGTCATTTATAAATATCATTTTAGAGCACACATTTGAAATCGAGAATCGGGCTCGATATATGGTTAAATTAAAATCAGTAGGCGAGGCTGTAATTTCGCCAGCTGTTACTCTCATGAGCGAGGCAGAAAATAATAGTTTTAACATGACAAAAAGCTGCTGTGTCGTTTATTGCACCTCAAAGATTAAAACAAATCCAGAGTTACTTGTTTCTGTACTTCCTCTAAGAAGAAAGGACAGTAAAAGAAGAGCTCTGTGGCTTCAGGCTTGATCGCCGTTCAAATGACAGCGTTGGTTTCCCCAAAAGTGGGCGGGGCTGTAAAGTGACGTTTTACTATCATCTATTATTCAAAACCATTCTATTTATTCTAACGTAAATTACATGCCAGTGTTTTATCTTTTTATTTATTTGTTTTTATTTTAAATCGTATAAATCGACTTTTTTCCCGTCAAAAAAATAAATGGGGTTTAGAGCCTCAAAATACTGAAATCTGTATTTTTTTAAATCTTTTCCTTCTAATTTGTTATTCTTTTCTAAATAACACACTGTTATTT
Source organism: Gymnodraco acuticeps (assembly GCF_902827175.1). Lineage (NCBI taxonomy): Eukaryota > Metazoa > Chordata > Actinopteri > Perciformes > Bathydraconidae > Gymnodraco > Gymnodraco acuticeps. Next base: position 3,037,849 of record NW_022990125.1, on the reverse strand, counting down.
ACTCAACCATAACACACAATTATCCTTGTTTTTATTTATTCGTTTAATTCTATAATCTTGGGCTTTTTAGCCGTAAATAAAGTCACCGGAAACAGACGGGACATTTCGAGCGATACACACCACAAACCCACCGAACTGATTACCCAAGATCTTCAGCTTGAAGCTCGTTGATTAGATGTTTTAGCCGCAATAAACGCTGGGATATGGTGTTAATAAGTTGTGATATCCGAAAACGAAAAATAAAATAATACCTAATTCAGAGTGTTCTTGCTTTTCTCTTTGGAAGTCATCACATAACGGCATTGTAATACACGGTTCGGCTGCATTAAATATTATACATCTGCCGTAGTTCTTTATTTATAGAGCCCTGATGAGAAGACTTCTAGACAAACATGAGGAACTGCCGCCAAAACTGAATACTTGATGTGGATCATAAATATATCAACAATTAAACAACATCTTCAATTTCTTTTCACAAAATACGTCTCCTTGCAGTATCAATAGTAATTCGGCTGACTTTTATATTTGATCCAATTGGTAGATAATAGGTTATATTTACACCATAACGGTGCACAGCTGATAGAAAAGGACTTGTAGTTTTTAAAGATATTACTGATTTTCTTTGAATATAAGAATGTAAATACTGAGTTGAGAGAATAGTCAGGGGATTTGGGTGATGGGAGACACATCTATGGATTCAGAATTTCAATAGCGTACCATTAAATGACGGATATACCTTTCTGTCTGTGATGTTTTACAAATCAGATATTAATGTGTAGAAGTAAAACATGTGAAATAATATAGCAATATCCTGTAAAATTATGTAAAAACATGAATAAAACTACACATCTTCAGATGTTATACATACATAAGTGTTCTACACTAATAATACAAAGTTATTATTAGTATGCTGTGTGTACCTTGTGTGCACCACCTAGTGGTTAAAGCACGTTATTGAATTATTTTTGTTGAATAATGTTATTTGATGAAAACAATATTAAGAGTACATACTTTCATAGGGGGAAAGTAGAAGGTCAATGATAGAAATATAGAATATAAAAAGTCAAGAAGATACTATAAGTGATCTCTACAATAAAACAGTTTAGTGCCGGATGTACAAAGATATTAATAGGAGGATGTGCAAAACAGAAAAACGAATTAACCTTTATTAACACATTAAAGAATACTTTAGGTTAAGGTCTTATTTTAAACAAGAAAAAAGCTTTGGGGGTATCTATCTACCGATGAATATTAAGCCTGACAAAGTACTTAACGTCTAATATATTGCTTTCCTGCAATGTTAACTATGTTGAAGCACTTCTTTTAACTGATATTATACACATTAATTATACTCTTATGTATGTAGATAGAATAAGAAATGTGCAGAATATGACAGTTTAATGGTGGAGGTACACACATATTGATAGATGTCTTGTAATGCGCTGTTGAGGAACCTGCGACCCAAGTTGTGTATATGATCAATAAACCTTAGAAAATCTTGAAATCTTGAAAGGGATGTGCAAAATAGCCATTATACAGTTTTTAATTAACTATTAGTAGAGAATAACGAGTAATGAATATACTTTATAGAGATCTGCAGATAAATGTTTTGTCTTCTCAAGCACCACCTATCAAATATCTCTCCTGATTGTTGGCACTTGACAATCACCTTCCCTGAATTTTACTCAGGTGTAACTAAAGTCTGCTTTAAGGGTTGTTTATATTTCACATCATTAATCAGAATCTGCAAAGTAACTAAACTAAATGTAGTGGAGTAAAAATACCAGGTTAACCTCTGAATTGTAGTGGAGTAGAATTACAAAGTAAGCTGTCGTGTGGGTATATATTAATGCTACCCATTATGGATATAAGCGATTTTTACCCATTTAGTAATTACATGTTTTAAATGTGTACACACCAATGTGTTTCCTATCGCCTAAACCTCCAGGGCTGTACACAGTTTAATACTGGCAACTTCTAATTTTGGGAAAAACGTCTTTTAAAACTACAATTCCCAGTAGATACGTGCCATAGAGAACATGTTGCGAAACACAATAGCCAGCATGTGTATTTCTCGGGGGGCGTTCGAGTCCAGTTTTGAATAGTCTGCCGTGGTTTCGTTCCATTTCAAAGAGCTTGACGCTCGGCGTAACCTTGGCGCACTGCCACTCCAACATCACGGGGTTTGTCAACGGGACTGTAGTCCCAAACGATAGCTGGGGATTATGGGTAGTGTAGTGTCTTCGGCCATCCTAAATCTCGAAATGTCCCGTCTGTTTCTGGTGACTTTATTTACGGCTAAAAAGCCCAAGATTATAGAATTAAACAAATAAATAAAAACAAGGATAATTGTGTGTTATTGTTGAGTAAATAACAGTGTGTTATTTAGAAAAGAATAACAAATTAGAAGGAAAAGATTTTTAAAAATACAGATTTCAGTATTTTGAGGCTCTAAACCCCATTTATTTTCCTCACAGACGTTTATACGATTTAAAATAAAAACAAATAAATAAAAAGATAAAACACTGGCATGTAATTTACGTTAGAATAAATAGAATGGTTTTGAATAATAGATGATAGTAAAATTTACGTCACTTTACAGCCCCGCCCACTTTTGGGGAAACCAACGCTGTCATTTGAACGGCGATCAAGCCTGAAGCCACAGAGCTCTTCTTTTACTGTCTTTTCTTCTTAGAGGAAGTACAGAAACACGTAACTCTGGATTTTTTTTAATGTTTGAGGTAAACGACACAGCAGCTTTTTGTCATGTTAAAACTATTATTTTCTGCCTCGCTCATGAGAATAACAGCTGGCGAAATTACAGCCTCGCCTACTGATTTTAATTTAACCATATATCGAGCCCGATTCTCGATTTCAAATGTGTGCTCTAAAATGATATTTATAAATGACTATTATCATTATTATAAGCAAGACAATAAATGGCAAAGATATGTAGAAAATAAACGTATTTAAGATACGTTCATAAGGAACGTAACGTGGGAGAAAATATGTTTCTAGAAGATATGTAGAAAATAAACGTATTTTAGATACGTTCATAACGAACGTAACGTGGGAGTAAATACGTTTCAAGCTAAACGTAATTCAGAATGCAGTTTAGTTCTGTGGGAACGTAATTTTTAGGAGACAGGGTTGGACAGCCACTATTTCAAGCATACTACGTCATCGAGTGCCGCCGAAGGACTGTTCCAATGTCCAGCATACTTGGAATTCTACCGATGCCGGCGTACTTCGTAGCGAGAAATTCCGAGGCTGCACATGTGTAGACTCCATGGTCTTAAAATCCCCACAATGCTTTGCGCACGGACCAATTTCCAAATCTTTGGCGGAAATCACGCTCCATTTAAGGCAGGGCCTCGCATATGACGCACACCTGTTAGCCTGTTCCACAATTCTTCGTTTTCCGAGGCAAGGAAGGATTTTTACCTCGCTTCTGAAGCAAGTGACTCGGAAGACATGTGCTACCAAGCAAGCGTCCTCGACATTGAGAAACACCCACTGGGTGCCATTTTCTCCTTGATAAGTTCTACGTGGTGAGTTCAATCAAACCAAACTACAGAAACAATTTATGCTATGTCGGTTGGGCCGGTACACAGTACCGGTACACAGTACCGGCACTTCTGATTTTTACCCATGTGGTACCGGCACTTCTTGCAAAATGCCGGTACTCAGCCGCCGGCCGCCGGACTGGCCATCGGGAGGACCGGGAGGTTTCCCGATGGCCTGGCCTGTTAAGTGGCCTGAGGATTTTTTTGTATACATATGTATTGTGAATGCAACGCTGCGCAAATGTGGGTCTGACTCTGCCTCACAGAGGGTGACTGGCTGTCTACATGATGTGGCCTGCCAACATGGCCACTTTCATACAGATCATACTAGTGCCCTCGATTGGTCTCTGTGTGTCATTCAAGCTCGGGAGGGTGTGTGTTAGTGTATGTGTGGCGCGAGACAGCGAGACAGCGCGCGCACCGGTTACATGTATTGTTGTTAGCATCTGGTGCTAGCTAGCTGCGCTAACGGATATAAGGAGCTGTTTCAACAACAAGGTGGAGGGAGAGTCCTCTGCTGTCAGACTGAGGGACTGCTAACCTCAGCTCATGTGAGGTAAATTACTCTCTGAGTGTTTAGATAGTTAACTTAGTCTAAGTTATCTCAGTGGGTCTCAAACGGTTCGGTCACCATTTATGTAAACACATATTTCCATTTGAGGGGGTAGTGATTAGTAAAATATGCATGAATAATAAAAATAAAATGTTAACTAGGTGAAAAAAGGTAAGATAAACGTGTTGAGAGCTAAAACTAGTATTTGCTGCTGCCTCAAAGAGGAGCAGGGGGGAGACGGGTGAGGCTGGTTCAGGAGCACAGACACACTCACAACTATAAATGAACCTAAAACAAATAAATAAACAAGTTTCAATGTTTTTTCATATTGGATATGGTATTTTATCGGTTATGGCCATGTACTTATGATTTTATGATTATTTAAATGTATACAGTTATGTTTCATGAGTGTAGTCTCTTTATTTCCCCCTCAAAATGCACCAGATTGATGCATTTAAGTCCAACATTTAAAAAAACATCTTACCGGGGAGCATGCCCCCCCCCTATAGGGTGAGTTCCACCCCCACTTAAAATATGTTCACATGGATAGGTTCCTAAATAGATTTGCACATTTTTTTAAATAGTAACCCATCTCCATATGTTTATTTTTGGGTAGTAGATTTAAATTAGAGGGCTATCACTATGGGCAGCAACGCTGTAAATATTGACAAATAAATCCAGCAAAATGGCACAAAAAACTGGTAGTGGCCTGGCTGGGTGTATAATTCCCGGCCTGACTTATTGTCCCAGTCCGGCCCCGATTGACGCATGACAACAAATATGCCCAGCGTACCTATGATGCGCCGCAGCAATAGACTAGAGCAGAAAATACATCACATAACGTTAGCATTTCGAAAATGTTAGCGTGGCTTAATAATAGTGCGAAAAGACAGCGGTTGTCGCCGGACAAGGATTCCCTCTCTCCTTTCCTGCTGAAAGATGGTGAGTGTACTCAGGGACAAGGAGTCATTTAGGAGTCAGGCTTTACTTTCTTTTATATCCATAAAGAAAAAGTAAATATGTTTACAGTTATTTCATTATGGATGTTGAGAGGTATCCATATATCTCTGCACCAGATTGATGCATCTAACTTCAATATTTAAAATAAAAAAATCTTCCCGGAGGAGCATGCCCCCGGACCCCCCTAGAGGGTGTCAGGTCTACTCCCCACTTATAAAGATAGCACTTTACCACTGCACCCCCTCTAATCTCAGATGCACCCTGAGTCATTTTGTTTATGTACAGTGAGCCTTTCTAAAATATACAGTAAAGAGACAAACCCACCAGCATTATAGGATATACTATGACTTTGAGCCAAATACTTGTTTTTGTGCTGTATAAATAAATTGACTTGAAACAGTTGCTGATTTAGAGTACTGGCACCTTTTTTTTAAAGTAAAACAAAGCTTTAGATTTTTTTTTTACTATATAAGATTTTGTTTGAGGCTGGAGCTAAGTTTTTTACTTTGCCTTTGCCATGCTTGAACATGAAAGCAGCACAGCCGCAGAAAACGTGTCCCAACACGTGCGTGTTTCAACATGCATGGGTCAAGTTGTCTGTGACCGGGACAAAGCTTTATTGTACTGTCCTTTTGTCTAAATGTTGAAATTTAAAATGTTGTGTCAAATGTTCTTTCATCTTTTAGTAAAATGCTGGTCCAGGTGACGTACTGTGCACAGCAGAAATACGTAAAGTTGGATCAGGTAGATGGACGGTTTGACTTTCTGCTATTCCACGAAAAAGGTATTTCATTTTACTTTAGCTTTGCTTAGGTACAAAATTAAATAACAAGAGACAGAGGGTTGACGATACATGAGGCATTGTCTGCTAAAGAGGTTGAAACAAAGTTTAATTTTAATAATTTATTTTGTGGTTACAAACAATTCCTAGAAATTGTGTTAATAATAATTGTTTGCATTCTCTCTGGTTTTGATTTTTGTTAGTTGATTGAAACTGTGCTAAGAGGAAAATCCGGTGGTGAAGAGGTTCTACAGGAGTACCAAACAACAGGAACCATAACAGATGCTACAAGAAGAAAAATTGTTAACATATTGGTGGCTCACATGATTGACAATCATGGGTATGTGTTTTATATGTATCTATTATTGTGCCAACAACTGCTGGTAACCATATTAACATACATAATGTCTCTTTTTAGGCACTGCCCCACTAAAGCAATCAGAGAAGAGTATGCTCTTGGGATAGTGATGCTGTTCCCTTCCCTCAAGGATCCACACCAACAAAGGCTACGTAAGTTAATGTTTAATAATATGTTTGTATGACACTTTCATGTTATTCTTGCATTTTGTGACATGAAGTGTATATATATATATATATATATATATATATATATATATATATATATATATACATACAATACACAATAAAAATAATTTTAACACTTTCTCAGAGTTAAAACTGACACTCAGACCATTGTTATTTGTTTAATCCCCTAGTGTTACTTTAACTCTGGCATAGTGTTAAATGTTTAAGTATTTTGAAAGTGTTCATTTAAAGGTTCCATGTCATGGCCATTTCCACTGATCATAATTCCATTGTTGAGGTCTACTAGAATAGATTTATATTGTGCAATTTTCCAAACTCACATTGGTTTCTCATACAGCATCTCTGTAACTACGTGTATTCACTGAATTTCACTCTCTGCCTTTAACGGCTCGTTGTAGCTCCAATAGCTCCAGCCCCCACCCTCCCTGTGAGCACAGTGTGCTCTGATTGGTCGGGAGGTTGTGAATCGCGCTAAGCTCCGTGGAGGTGTTGTTTTCTTGTTTAGCGATACACAGCTGTGAGAATGGGTCTGCAGAGAGAATGGGTCTGCAGAGAGAATGGGTCTGCAGAGAGAACGGGTCTGCAGAGAGAACGGGTCTGCAGAGAGAACGGGTCTGCAGAGAGAATGGGTCTGCAGAGAGAATGGGTCTGCAGAGAGAATGGGTCTGCAGAGAGAATTTCGCCGCGATCCCAACTGTCTGTTATCAGCCTGCAGCCAGGGAGGAGAAATCAGCAGAGCTGCTTGCACTGAGTGTGTTTGTGAGGAAGTCCGTGGATTGGTCAATTTGGACCAATCAGCGGGGGCTTAACATAACAGCTCCGCGGACGTAGCGTAACGGCTCCACGGATTGGTCCATTTCGTTCCGGGTACGGTTGACATCATGCGTACCCGGAAGAATCAAATGGACAGTGACGTATCTCCAACGAGGCGTTTTGGGGAGGTATTTTCTGTTTTAGAGTTTTACTCGCTACAGGGTGTACTTTGAGGGTTTTGACTCTGCACACCGTTTACATGCAGAAAAACCTTCATAACACACAAGGGGACGGGTACTAACCAGAAAAGCATGACATGGGACCTTTAACTCAGAGTGTGGAGCTATATAAACTCCGAAAAAGTGTTGAAATCAACTCTGTAGGAGTTCATTTAACACTGAACTTTTAATTTACAGTGAATGCAGTTGGGATAAAGTGCTCTTGTAGGCTCATCTGGAAGTTTGCTATAGTTCCCTCTACAAAAGCCAACATATTTGAGATTATTGCAGAAATAAACTCGGAAAACAAAACCAAAAAGTACGCTATTATTTTAAGGGATTTTTGAAGAGTTAATGCCACCAAGTAAAAACCTCCTCAGTTGATGCTGTAGCGTGGTACAGAGTGAAGTAGCCCTCCACTACACATTTAATTTGAAAGTCTTTTATTTTGTTCTGCAAAGAGCAAAAATATGTATCTTATTATCACAGTTCGCCACACACACACACCGTGACTTCACTCAAGTGTGTGTTTACTTTCTCTGAACGTATTCACTATCCTAACACAGAAACATAATGAACATCTGCATCAACATCCAAACAATAATCATGTCTACCGAATATTGTCACATTAACCAAATCAATTATGTATCTCTTTTAACTTATTTATTTATTTATCTATTAACTATACACGAACAGTCCCGGCTCTTTAGACCGGCTCATAAGGCGCATTCACAGTACTTTTCCCACAAAGGTTCATGTGAACTTAGTTCATGAGAACTCTTTAGTTCTCATGAACTAAGTACAGATCGCGTTCACACCGGAATAAGTCCCTGGGGGTGGATTAGGCAAATGAAGTCGCTGACGTCACTTCTTCTTCTTCTGCTTTGGGTTTACTGGCAGGCCGCAAACCACTTCACGGCGTATACTGCCGCCCAAAGTCCCCGGAGTTGGGGAAGGCTGTGGGACTCCCAGCAGCTTCTACTGAAGCCTTACGAGTAAATCGCCAGAACGCCGACACCTCCTCATCTCCACCGCTCCCATGTTTTATTTTGTGTTGCCATAAGTTAGTCTCTCTGCGTTTCTGCGCTGGGCTAATGCTAATAATGCTAATGCGAGGATAATAAAATGGCGGCTTCACAAAACTTTTTGGGAGTTTTACGGGGTGTGGTTTGCAATCCGCCCAGCCAATCAGACACAGGAACCGTTTTCTCCCACGAAAGTCCCTGCTCTCTAGCAGGGACTGAAAAGGGGGTAAAAAGGTTCTCATGAACTAATTTTAGTACCGGATCTTTTTGGTGTGAACGTGACAAAAGAGTTCTCATGAACTAAGTTCTCATGAACCTTTGTGGGAACAGTGGCGTTTTCTCCCGGAGGCCAAGGGAAGCCAGGCTTCCCCTGTTTTTTCAGATTGTAGTTATAATTTAAATAAATAAATAAAAACACTTTGTTTTGTTTCGATAATTCTCCTTTGCTGTGTGTTGCTGCCGGCCCGTCTCTCCCCCATTCTCATTGAGTATTTTACAAAGAGTGAAACAAACAGCGCCCCTCTAGATGTTATGGTGAAACAGTAGATAGCACTCACTGTTGCGAGAGGAGGCCAGCCGAATCTGGCTTCCCTTGGTGAAAGAAAATGGAGGGATTGACCAATCAGATGAGGCTCACGTGATGCCCCTGCCAACCTGTGATTGGTCAGGGCCATGCCAAGGGAAGCCAGAGGCAGCTGGCTTCCCTTGCCTCACAATCCAATCAAACCGCATCAATTTAGTGTTGCAGTGACGCATCCTAAAATCCGGAAGTAAGCTGCTCTCGGGTTCCCTCGACAAAAAAGCAATGGGAGTTCTCCATAGGATTTTGGAAAATAGCTCGAAATAAGGTCAGTGGAAAACAAACCTGTTAGATAAATGCAAGTTTTGTTCAGTCGGATAATATCCACATGTCTACCCTACTTTTATAATTTTCGAATCATAAATCTAATCGATAGAAGATAGATAGCGTCACTGCATTACTCTCACCGCCGTTAGAAAGTAGCAAGCAACTGAAGCAAGTGCAATTATGGAGGGTGGAGATTTGGAGTATTTCATCAAAAATAATTGTACTAAACTTCCGCTACAGCAGCAACAACAAATACAATCTGACGACAGGCCAATGCCCAAACTGGAGCTGTGTACAGAGAGGAAAAAAGGAACGAATCGGACGTAAAACGTTAAAGGTCTCCTGATTTAGTTTGTGAATGAATGCTTATTAGAGTTTCGGCTGGAGAATGCGTGCGGACCTGTCGGTTAGATAACAGGCGTGTGTAAGTCCTGCATCTGATAAAAATGTGTGTAAAATGATACCGGGTGCTGTAATCACTCATCTGGTTACGTTATTACATTGACCACCACACCCCGACCCAAAAGAAAGGACGTATTATTGGCTTCCCCTAATTTTGTTCCCACGTCACGCTACTGCGTGGGAAAAGTACTGCGGTGTGAATGCGCCTATAGTTCTACTCTCCCGCCTCACGCTCGCTCAAGCTAACTAGGCCACCAGTGCTAACTACTGGCTAGCCATTTTCAATACGGTTACGTTTGCTGAACAAGTAACGTTCATAAACACTACTACATAAAGTCCAACCGGGATCATAAACTCACACATAACATATTCACTCATCAATTACATAATTCCAACTCTCCGTTCTTACCTGCAAAGAGCAAAAATATGTATCTTATTATCACAGTTCGCCCCACACACACACACACACACACACACACACACACACACACACACACACACACACACACACACACACACACACACACACACACACACACACACACACACACACACACACACACACACACACACCGTGACTTCACTCAAGTGTGTGTGCCGTTCTCTGAACGTATTCACGCGAGACTTCTCTTTGTCCCCAACACAATGTAGCGAACGCGCCCTCTGCTGGTCGGAGTTAGACACTACATACTGCTAGATAACACTACATTTTTCAAACAATAAACCAACCATTCCTTATCAGAAAACACACAGACAATTCTCACCACACTCTGAACATAAGCTGTACTAAATGCAAATCATGTTAACCATGTAATTACTAATAATGTAGGTATATCAACCCACTGATGTTGATGTATGTATGCCACAATGACTTCAACGATACGCCAGTGCTGGAATTGGGCCGGTACTCACCGGTACGCAGTACCGGCACTTCTGGTTCTGACCCATGGAGTACCGGCACTTCTTGCTCAGTACCGGCATGCTGGCGGTACTCCGGTACTCATGCACCGTGCCAGTACTCAACACTCTCCCGCCGTTCTTATTATACATCCATATATATATACAGCCGCCCGGTACTCAGTAGATGCGTCATGAGGTGCCGAACTGACATTCTCATCGCTCTAACCGCTGGAGTTTCACAGCGGCTGTCAGCTGTTTACTCCTGTCATTCAAACAGAACGTGCTGGAGAGGGGGCGGGGCTTATCTTCTCCATGTAAATACTGTGGTGGAAACGACTATGTCAAAATTAACCTATTTGACCGTGATTTAATAGTAATACACGTTTCAAAATAATAATAATAATAATAATAATAATGCCGAAGTAACAACATACTGAAAACTGTTAGTAAAACCATGTTTTAATGCTTTACAATTTACATACCTAGATGCACGTGTGTTGTGTTTATGCAGTGCAACTCCCACCCAGTGGGTGGCTATGTAGAGTGATAGAACAGAGCAGGCACGCCCCCGAGAGAAGGAAAGCAAGTCACGTCACAAATTAGCATTTCTAAAATGTTAGCGTGGATTAATAAAAGTGCAAAAAGACAGCGGTTGTCGCCGGAAGAAACTTCAAATACAGAGAATGCTGTGCCTGTGTTGGAAATTGTGTCTGATGGGGAGCTTTCTTTGGTTGATCCTCCTGCTCCAAGTTCTAGTGCATTAGCATTAGCACTAGCTCCGCCGCCTCCTCCAGAGCCTCCAACGTTAGCTGCTGCTGGCGCAACTGCCACCACCAACACCGGGCAAAGCGATGCACCTGACTGCTGGACAACGGACCAGGTGCAATATTTTGCAAGACCAATGCATGGCTCCTTCTTAAAGATAAGAAGCTAGGATGTCGGATATGCAGAGATGTCAAATCTTTGGGAATACACACTGGACAAGGACTGAAACTGTCAACTGAATGGGGTGAGTGTGCAGTGTCTCATTTCGGTGTTGACAAGGGCAAACAACAAGCTAGCCTGAGAAAAAAAATCAAAGAACATAAAGAATCACAAGCCCATGTAAAAGCTGCTGACATCCTTACATCTGCTTCACGTGAAACTATTCAACATCAAGTGCAGTCTATGCATAAATCTGAATTAGACACCACTATCAGAGTTTTTCGAACGGCATATACAATTGGCAAACATAGCCGGCCATTCACAGACATGCCAATTGATTTGAATGTACAGAAACTGAATGGGCTGAACGTGGGCAGGGTTTTGCACTCCAATAAAACCTGTGGCTAAATCATCGACCACATAGCTCATGAGCTGAAGAAAAAAATGGCAAAAAACATTACAGAAAACCAAAGAAAACTCTGTGTTTTGGTCGATGAATCTACCACTATTAGTGGTGAAACGGTGCTTGTTGTGTGTCTACGCTCAGCATTAGCTGATGCTGAGCCCGAAACGTTTTTTTGGGAGCTGATCGAGTTGGATGGAACAACGGCTGATGACATCACAAAGGCGTTAATGGAGTGTCTTGGAAGAGATTTTAACGAGGACTTTTTAGGTCAGTGTTTCGTTTATTTTGCATGTGATGGGGCTTCAGTCATACTAGGGAAGAGAACAGGCGTTGCTACCCAGTTGTGTAGTAAATTCCCAAGCCTGTTTGTGTGGCACTGCTCCAATGATCGTCTAGAGCTGGCAGTTGGGGATGTGGTCAAGGAGGTCTCAGGGCTCAATCATTTCCAGATCTTTTTTGACAAACTCTATTCCTTGTTCCATGCCTCCCCCAAAAATCAGAGGCAGTTAGCGCAGTGTGCGCAAGCAGTCGGACAGCGTCTCCTGGTGATAGGGCGTGTTTTGTCCATCCGCTGGGTGGCTTCAAGTGAAAGGAGCGTCAGAGCAGTCTGGGAAAACTACCGAGTGCTTCATGATCACTTCACAAATGCTGCAAACGACACGAGCAGGGATTCCAGAGACAGAGCAAAGTACAAGGGCCTGGATGATGTGCTCACATCTGCAACGTTTGTCAGCAATCTGGGACTGATGTACGATGCGCTCACAGAGCTCAGCGACCTCTCTCGGCAACTCCAAAAAAGAGAGATGACACTGCCTACAGCAGATAGGCTCTTAACTCGAGAATACGAGTTTTTGAATCCATGGTCACCATGCCTGGCCCACACATGACTACAGTTCATACAGCTCTAGCTGAGAAGTCCTTCAAGGGTGTTGCCCTGCGTGAGAATGGCAGGCTTGTACAGATTCATGCAGGTCAGTTTTTCCGCAGTATGGTAGAGAATCTGAGACACAGAATGACTTCCACAACCTCCTCTCATGTCAGCACAAGATAAATCCCATTACATGGCCGGGAGGCCCGGGACAATCAGCTAATCCAAGACATGAAAGTTATCCATCCTGGAAGTTGGCCTGAAGAGGAGTTAGACGTACAGTATGGGGACGTAGAGGTGCTACGTTTGTGCGAAGTGCTGAAAGTGGACAGAAGAGAGACTGTTCAGGGCTTTCGCGAATACAAGGAAACCAGGGTATCCCGTACACCTGCTGCCATGGAGCCTCTACTGAAAGCAGTCCGATCCATCGCTGTCTCCACTAGTGAGTGTGAGCGGGCATTCAGCTGCATGAACGATATCCTTACTGCAAAAAGGAATGCTCTCTCTGTCAGCCGACTGTCCAGCCTGGTTTTCATTAAATGTAATGGACCATCACTAGGACAGTTCAATCCGGAACAGTATGTGAGGTCCTGGCTGGCAAAGGGAAGGAGAAGTGCTGATGAAAGAGCCTGTCCAGCTCCAGCCCCTGATACTGATGTCCCCAAGGCCTTCTGGAGCCTTTTCTAACAATGTGAAGTATATTGCAAAGCAGCTCACCCAGTGAGAAGACTTTTGGCATAATGTGCCGATTTGTACAGATCCTGGAGATAGAAGGACTTCAGACCAACCAGGGAGTTATCTGATCAGCTTGGTGTTCAATGTAACTCTTTACCATGGCTCAGACTTTGTTACTTGCAGTTACAGTTTCTCATTTTAGATTGTGCACATTTTGCATTTGTTTTTACATGTTCTTTGTTCATGCTCTTTATCATTTTTCTGAGTTGGAAAGTTAGATTGCATCATAGTTTACTTTATACATATTTGTATTCTTCAGTGGTGAAGTATATTGCAAAGCAGCTCAGCCATGTGAGAAGACTTTTGGCACTTTTTCGTTTTTTGTTTTCTGAGTTGGAAAGTTAGATTGCATTCAAAATGTACAGAAATACTTAATTTTGTTAAAGCTTTTTATAAAAAATGCTTCTGACCAGAGCTTTGTTTCCTTGTCATTAATGTTGAACACCACCAGAGGGGCTCTCACCTGAAAGGTCTCTGCTTCATGTGTCTTCAGCAGAAGATTTGAACTTTGATTGCTATATTTTCAGTTCATATTGACCTTACTGAGCTTTAGCCATATCCGCTGCCTATCATAAAAAATGTTAAGTACAGTGAACCTTTCTAAAATATACAGTAGTAAAGAGACAAACCCACCAGCATTATAGTAGCCAAATTCTTGTTTGTGGGCTGTATATATAAAATTGACTTGAAAAAGTTGCTGATTTTAGAGTACTGGCACCTTTTTCATTCCAATTCAAGCACTGACGATACCACCACTTAAGAACAACTTATGTTCACGGTAATCATGCCCGGCGCCGTAGGAGGGCCAGGCCCTCCCATTTGACATTCCTGCCCTCCCCCAATAAACACGTTTTTATTATTTATAACATTTTTAAAAAAAAATGTTTTTATTTTTTTAATTATAAATAAACTGTGAACTTTTATGCTACGATGTATCTGATGTCAGATAGTAACTAAAACAAAAAATTGCAGGCTATGTCAAATAAATTCACGTGTCTGTTGTGATTTGTGATTCGTCCACATTTAGACCAATCACAGCGTCACACTCTGCCGCCTTCTGGATTTGTTTGTTTATTGTGCATTCTGTAGACTCCCATTTCTGTTTGAATTACAAAATGGACATCAGAAATTGGCTGAAAAGCAACCGCTCAAAGACCAACAGCCCCAGATGATCTTGGGGTTAATAAACCCAACCAGGTGAAACTGGATCGTTATCAGGGAGATTGTTTTCAGGAAAGAAGCGCACTTTTGCCGCTGCATGGTAAAACAACAGACCGGCTATAAGATTCGTTAAAAGCAGACGCAGCCTTTTGTTTCCCCTGTAGACAGTTTAAAGTGAATACGTCTTCATCTGATGTGGCTTTTACTGTCAAAGGTTTTTGCGACTGTAAACACGCATTACAGACTGATACAGGACTGCTAAGGCATGCCGCATCAAAAGAACACATTTCATGTGAGAGTTTGTGGAGAGAGAGACAGATACGCTAGGAAACAAATAAGGAAATTAGTACTTTGGTGCGCACAGATCAGCTGGCACGGAACCGTTATTACGTGTCAGCTGTCGTTGATATTATAGCTTTTTTAGCCGTCAACCAACTCCCTCTCAGAGGTGACTCGATTCACTCCACAGCATGTCCGAGTCAGGCAGTGGGCTCTTCCTATCGCTGTTTGAGTATACGCTGCACAAAGATGCAGAGTTGGCCAAAAATAATGTTCTAATCTGTTAGCTCGGCTGAGCGAAAGGATGCACCTGCAGTGCATAGGAAAATAAACCATGCCCAAGGCGGGTTAAACAGTTCATCGTCTCCGTCTATTTCTCTCCGAGTGCAGCGATGAGGAAGCTGATTGATTGATTGATTGATTGATTGAAAAGTTTATTAACAGCTTGTATATTGGGTACAGTACAGTACAGCTCAAAACATACAATTGTTAAGGGGATGCAGACCAGAGAAAGACTTTCGTCTTGTTTACATCAGGGTCCCCCATTTCCAATTCATCATGTCATTTAAGACATATAAGACATATTTGACATACAGATGGCTTATTTACAATTTACATACAGGTGGTTTTTTTACATACAGATTGCTTGTTTACAATTTTCATTTTAGATTTCGTTCTAATAGCTGCCATCCTTAACCAGTGTGCCTTGCTCGTGATTTACCAGTGTGTGTGCTGCCACGCACACAATGTTTCAAAAGTGGTTTCTATGTTGCCCTTTATTTGTGTATGTATTTGCGATAAGTGTGCGTCTTTACGCAATGCTGTTGGCCTTGCTGTTTGATATATATTGTGCCGCAGGCCCACAGCACATGACGGTTTTGTGTGCCCTCCCATGACAATCATATGCCCTCCCTTTAGATTTGTTCTGGCGCCGGGTCTGACGGTAATGACAAGTATTATTAGTCTTGTTTATCTACTTGTTAACAATTGCTTATTAAGTCAGTAAAAGTGAAGTTCTCCAAAGGTTGTGTTAACCATAGACCTTACATCACTCAATCCATTCAGAGGGGGAAAATAGGTGCTGCAAAGCGTCTTTGGGTTCAAGAAAAGCGCTATAGAAATATAATTTATTATTATTATTATTATTCAACAACCCATTGACTAGGAGATGTGGGAACCAGAATAACTCATTTCCATGTTTTAGGACTCAATGTTACTGCAGCGCTGTGTTAAGGGGTTGAGTGCAGCAAAAATGTAGACTACGGGAGAATTCCTCGCTGAAGGTCTTCACCAGTCCTTACTTGTCAAGATTAAATCCAAGTGTGGGTATAGGTTATCATAGTAAACTATTGAAATCAACTAATTTAAATTCAAAGTAATGTATCACTATATTGCAAGTTGTAAAAGTAATACATGTCTTCTGTTTTAATGTCTTTCTGTATGTCTAAATACCTGCTTAACTTCACTGAACTCAATATACACATATATATGGAGCCTAAACCTGGAATGAATGTACAATATGAGAAAGTTACTCAGTCCCATGATGTCAATCCCTAAATTCTCAATCAACACTATTTGGTCCCTTTAATGACAGTATAATATAGAATAAAAAGTAGAGTGGGAATGTCCTCGGCTCCATTTACAGAAATACTGTGACTCTTGGCTGTCATTATCAAATTTTACCATCATTTTGTTTAATTTTCTCATTCAGCATGACTTTTAATGGCTCTGCAATGACGTCCACGGAAAGTGAGGTAATGATTTCAAATGTTTTTATGAGACGTGCTTTCATGCACAGCAATGTAATTCATGTCCAATGTGAGCATACGCAGACAGAGAAATAAGATAAGTGGAGGCAGAGGGGTGATCAGAGCGGTGGAGATGTAAGTTGCTTAACAAGGGAACATGCTCCTTCAAGATCAACTTAAAATAAAGACTGTCACGCAAGCTTCTTCGTACTTCTGAGGTGACCAAGGGTGTTCTACCTAGAAATAAAGACCCACTTCATTATTTAACACCAGGACTGTATAAATAAGAAATAAGAAAATCCTGTTGTTCTGATTCTGTGTTCAACAACCTTTTTTCCATGGCGATACTCTTTCTTTTCTTTCAGCGTTAGTGAAAGGATCTTGATCATTTTAGCTTTGGTTTATAGCGTACTTCAGCTTATTTATTTTTTCCATTATACACATTTGTCTTAATCTTAGAGGGAATGACAAATGAATATCCTGCACATACGTACTGTAGGGAGAATTGAAAATAACAATGCTTACTTGATTTTGTTGTTGTTTATTATCTACTGTAGGCATAGCCTATAGCCGATGTGTAAAAGTAAGATTTTTGCAGTTTGTCAAAAATGTGATTAAATCAAATAATGATTCAATTTGATACTCACATTTTGTGATGTAAATATCAGTGTTTTATAATGTTTTGGTTTACGAATTTTACGTGTATTTTATATTAAGACATTTTAAAAACACTTTACAAACCTGGCCCAATATGGCATAATGGCTGGTGTGATTCCATTTGGAAGTTGTTTTGTAGTTTGTGACCAATTAAATTATGTTAATGTGATGTAACAATCTTGTTGTTGACTTTGCAACTCATGACCTTTTGTCTTTAGAATAAAAAATGAAACACTTAACCAGGAGACATTCATTTTCCTGCTTGTGGTCCCATTCCATTTACTCTCCCTTAGTCACCAAGATATGATATCCTTAGAGCAATTGAAGGTCGGTAAATTCAGTGTCATTTTTCTATTATTGGCACTTAAACAACAGTGGCAAAAGTTCAATGTAAAGGAAAATGTTACGGTGTGCAGGAAGCAGGACCCAAATGCAGATTTAAGTGACAAAATAATTCCTTTATTTCAAGGCTACAAATCTCCAGACAGAACAGAACACTCACCGCAGTTTACTCACAACACAAGACAACCCGACAAAGAGAGACAGAAAACCCAGAACTTAAATACACCCAGGACTAATCACATAAACACGAGACAGGTGAGGAGGGAGGAGAAAACACAGAGGTACCAGGTGAACACAATCGGGGAGGGAAACAGACAGAAAGCAAACGGGCAGGAAACGGGGGTGAACACTTTACAAAATAAAACAGGAAACCCAAAGATAGAAAAACACCAACACAGACAGATCCTAACAGTACCCCCCCCCCTCAAGGGACGGATCCCAGACGTCCCAAAACAAAACAAAAAAAATCCAAAACCCCAAGCAGGGTGGGTGGAGGGGGTCCGGAGGAGGGACGCATCACTAAGCCACCAGGGTGGGTGGAGGGGGTCAGGAGGACGGGACTGAACTGACCGCCCAGGGGCACAGCAGAGGACCAGGAAGGGGTCTCGGGCGGACGGCCCGGGGGCAAGGCAAAGTCCAAAAAGGGGAATTCGGGCGGACGGCCCGGGGGCAAGGCAGAGGACCAGGAAGGGGTCTTGGGCGGACGGCCCGGGGGCAAGGCAGAGTCCAAAAAGGGGGACTCGGGCGGACGGCCCGGGGGCAAGACAGAGTCCAAGGTGAGGACCATGGAGGGGCGAAGGCAGCGGCAGGAAGAGTCAGGGGGCCGGGCCCGAGGGCGAGGACCGCGGCACTCAGGGGGCCGGGCTCGAGGGCGAAGACCGCGGCTCTCAGGGGGCCGGGCTCTCAGGGGGCCGGCTCGAGGGCGAAGACCGCGACTCTCAGGGGGCCGGGCTCGAGGGCGAAGACCGGACAGCTCCGGAGGCCGGGCAGGAGCCGGTGACGACCGGACCGGATCCGGAGCCGGCGGGACAGGTGTCGGCAAGATTCCCCACGGAAGAGGACCAGGAGTTGGCGGGACCCCCAACGGGACAGGACATAGGGTTGGCAGGACCCCCGGCAGGAGGGCAGTCGGCGGGACCCGCAACGGGACAGGACACAGGATTGGCAGGACCCCCGGCAGGAGCGCAGTCGGTGGGACCTCCAACGGGACAGGACATAGGGTTGGCAGGACCCCCGGCAGAAGAGCAGTCTGCGGGACCTCCAACGGGAGAAGACATGGAGTTGGCAGGACCCCCGGCAGAAGAGTAGTCTGCTGGACCTCCAACGGGACAAAGCATGGAGTTGGCAGGACCCCCGGCAGAAGAGTAGTCTGCGGGACCTCCAACGGCACAGGACCTGGAGCTGGCAGGACCCCCGGCAGAAGAGCAGTCCGCGGGACCTCCAACGGCACAGGACCTGGAGCTGGCAGGACCCCCGGCAGAAGAGTAGTCTGCGGGACCTCCAACGGCACAGGACATGGAGTTGGCAGGACCCCCGGCAGAAGAGCAGTCTGTGGGACCTCCAACGGCACAGGACATGGGGTTGGCAGGACCCCTGGCAGAAGAGTAGTTGGTGGGACCTCCAACGAGACAGGACAAGGAGCTGGCAGGACCCCCGGCAGGAGAGTAGACGGCGGGACCTCCAAGGGGACAGGACAAACGGTTGGCAGGACCCCCGGCAGGAGAGTAGTCGGCGGGGCCTCCAACGGCACAGGACAAAGGGTTGGCAGGACCCCCGGCAGGAGAGTAGACGGCGGGACCTCCAACGAGACAGGACAAAGGGTTGGCAGGACCCCCGGCAGGAGAGTAGACGGCGGGCCCTCCAACGGGACAGGACAAAGGGTTGGCAGGACCCCCGGCAGGGGGGTAGACGGCGGGACCTCCAACGGGACAGGACAAAGGGTTGGCAGGACCCCCGGCAGGAGAGTAGACGGCGGGACCTCCAACGGGACAGGACAAAGGGTTGGCAGGACCCCCGACAGAAGAGTAGTCGGCGAGGCCTCCAACGGCACAGGACAAAGGGTTGGCAGGACCCCCGGCAGGAGAGTAGTCGGCGGGGCCTCCAACGGGACAGGACAAAGGGTTGGCAGGACCCCCGGCAGGAGAGTAGTCGGCGGGACCTCCAATGGGACAGTACATGGATTGGTAGGACCCCCGGCAGAGGAGTAGTTGACGGGGCCTCCAACGGGACAGTACTTGGAGTTGGCAGGACCACCAGCGGAACCTCCAACGGACCAGGACATTGGGTCGGGACTTGAGACGTGACTCAAGGGGGAACTCGAGAGGGGAACTCGAGAGGGGACTCGAGAGGGGACTCGTGGAGGGACTAGAGAAGGGACTAAAGGAGGGACTAAAGGAGAGACTAGAGGAGAGACTAGAGGAGGGAACTCGAGAGGGAACTGGAGAGGGGACTCGAGAGGGAACTGGAGAGGGGACTCGAGAGGGAACTTGAGAGGGAACTGGAGATGGGTCTAGAGAAGTGACCTGAGGAGGGACTAGGGAAAGGACTAGAGAAGGGAACTCGAGAGGGGACTCGAGAGGGGAACTAGAGAGGGGACTCAAGGAGGGACTAGTGGAGGGACTAGAGAAGGGACTAAAGGAGGGACTAAAGGAGAGACTAGAGGAGGGAACTCGAGAGGGAACTGGAGAGGGGACTCGAGAGGGAACTTGAGAGGGAACTGGAGATGGGTCTAGAGAAGTGACCTGAGGAGGGACTAGGGAAAGGACTAGAGAAGGGAACTCGAGAGGGGACTCGAGAGGGGACTCGAGAGGGGACTAGAGGAGGGACTAAAGGAGGGGACTGGAGAGGGGACTGGAGATGGGACAAGAGATGGGACTAGAGATGGGATTAGAGATGGGATTAGAGATGAGACAAGGGAATTGACTAGAGGAGGGACTTGAGTAGGGACTAGAGAAGGGACTAGAGAGGGGACTAGAGGAGGGACTTGAGATTGAACTCGAGAGGTGACTCGAGAAGAGACTAGAGAAGGAACTTGAGAGGAAACTGGAGAGGGGACTAGAGAGGTGACTAAAGGGGAAACTGGAGAAGGGACTAGGGAAGTGACTAGAGGAGGTACTTGAGAAAGGACTTGAGAAAGGAATTGAGTAGGGACTAGAGAAGGGACTAGAAAAGTGACCTGAGGAGGAACTAGGGAAGGGACTAGAGAAGGGACTATGGCAGCTGGGGCCGGGACTGGGTCTGGAACCATGGCTGTTGGGGCCGAGACTGGGGCCGGGACCATGGCTGCTGGGGCCAGAACTGGGGCTGAAACCATGGCTGCTGGGGTCTGTACTAGGTCTGGAACCATGGCCGGAAACATGGCTGCTGGGGCCTGTACTGGGGCTGTAACCATGGCTGCTGGGGGCTGAACTGGTTCTGGAACCCTGGCCCTTTGGGCTCGTGCTGCCAACCTGGCCTTGCGACTCCTTCCTTTAGGAGCCGTTTGGAGGCTCCGTGGACCTCCAAAGGCCAGACGAGTACCAGCTAATGGCTCCTGGACAGTAGCAAACACTGGGTGAGAAGCAGGGGCTGACGCCAGACGGACCACACCAATGCGTGTGGTATCAAAACGGGAGTTGGGAGGCCTGGGGCTGTCAGGCAGGGGATAACACACCGTGAGAAAATCCAAAATCCTGCCCGATAAGAACTTAACCAAGCCTGGCTTCTCCATCGTAATCCGGCGTGCCTCTGCCAGAACAGCCTCTCGCTGCTGAACCCTGGACGCTCCCAACCATCGATACGAGCAGTCATCCAAAGCAAAGGAAAACTCCAATAGCTCCTGCTCAAAGGGATCTGCTGGGCCCATATTTATGGTCGGGTTGTAATGTTACGGTGTGCAGGAAGCAGGACCCAAATGCAGATTTAAGTGACAAAATAATTCCTTTATTTCAAGGCTACAAATCTCCAGACAGAACAGAACACTTACCGCAGTTTACTCACAACACAAGACAACCCGACAAAGAGAGACAGAAAACCCAGAACTTAAATACACCCAGGACTAATCACATAAACACGAGACAGGTGAGGAGGGAGGAGAAAACACAGAGGTACCAGGTGAACACAATCGGGGAGGGAAACAGACAGAAAGCAAACAGGCAGGAAACGGGGGTGAACACTTTACAAAATAAAACAGGAAACCCAAAGATAGAAAAAGACAAGAAAAACACCAACACAGACAGATCCTAACAGAAAGAACTTAACCCTGTGAAAAAACTGCCAACTAAAAATGGCAACATTTAAAAATATGTTGCTTTTCAGTGAATCGCAGTTAGAGATTATTGGTATTTTACTAATATCGCTCCATTTAACCTGTTTTGCCAATTATCTGAATATTGTCATAAGTAAGCTAACCAAGGCAGTTTTTGATTTGGACATACCTGGCAAACATTTGAACTCCACTCAAGGCACTTTTGAAGTTCAGAAGTGATTAACCAAGTGATTCCTCCTCTCTGCATTCAAGGTCGAGAGGTGCTGGCCCCTGCTGATTGGGCCTCCTTTTAAGTCATCAATTATTCTGAACTGTGTTAGTTTACCCTGACATCTAATCCTGAGACATTCTGAGTGAAGATGAATCAGAAACATCCCTCTTCTATTATTGCCAACCATATATTATTTGGCCAAATTAACAATTTTGGTCAAATTTTGGGTCGTTGTAATGCACCAAATATGCTTATAATGCTATTGCTATTTTACAGTATAAATAGTTTTTGGCCTACCACTGATAGTATATGAACAGATATTATATTTGTGATAGTATTTGATAGATGGAAGGACCTGGAGGATTTGTATACAGCATATTATTCATAAAAAAAATATGTATACAGTACTGTTATATAGATAACACATTTATTTTCTAAAACTTAAAAAGGATTTCCATTTTGGCCAAACTTACGATCATGTTTTAAACTTCGATAGAAAACAGAATGAGCAGATTCAGTAATGCTGTGTAATGAAATACAATTCACAAAGTGATTTTGTATTGACTTCCATTAAGATTGAGGAAAAAACATTAAAATACATGGAGCAGAGGCCGAGATATTCTGACTTGTGTCAGGGTCCTGACCTCTGACCTCGGAAGAGAGCAGTAGGACATCTCTTTTCTTGACAGAGTGACACGAGATGTTAATGTGGGCGAGTAATCAGCCCTCAGGCCTTTTTTAGACTAAAGTAAAAACTGTCATGACCTCAGAGGATAACATCAGCCAACTGTTTTGTAAGCACAATTGCTTCACACACACACACACACACACACACACACACACACACACACACACACACACACACACACACACACACACCTGTCTTTTATTAGACGGCCACTGCCATCCTGGACTCTTCTTCTTTTACTGTTCTTTGCGAACAACAAAGGTAAAAAAAGGAGTCCAATGGAGGTGTTTCAGGCAGGGGGGATTGTGGGAGAGAAACACTTTAGGAATTTTACAGACCATTTACATGCACAGAAACCTATAACACACTACAGGAAGAGGAAACCCCTAAAAAGCATAACACGGCCCCTAAGGGTAAGCAATAAATATCACCATAAAACCTCTAGCAATGGATTACTTACATTTAGGCAATCATTTTTTTATAATATGAGTTTTCTAAAATGTTAAACTTAAATATGCAGATGAGTGATCTTATTAGTTATTATAATTTATGTAATGCACATTTTTCGTGAATTAAGGAGAAATCTTCAGACGCAAAAATACAAACTTGGGAGGAAAAAACACCTAAATTAGTATTTAGGTTTTTCTTTTTTCACTATTCTAAAAGAAGACATCTTATGAAATGGAAATAGCCCAAAAGTCTAAAAATATACCAGTGTGTGAAATAATGTCTACCTGTAGTGTCTCATCCAACGTAGAAAAACCACAAAGCATGATCTGTATAACAAGTAAGCATATTTAGCATTCTAAAAGTGTGTTACATTCAAGTCAAATACAACATCATACACACATATAAAGATCAGCTGATATGTGCACTGTCTTTAATAGTCATACAAATATATTTCATACATACTTTTTTAATATTTTAAAAACGTGGTAGAAAAAATATTTCCTTAGGATGTGTATGACAACCAAACAACATGATAACATCACAAAAGATCATAAAAAAAAACAGTTTATAGGAAGAACAAGGAGTGTTTTACTTTGCCACAACAAACACAAAAACACCACGTAATACTTGGCCACTGTATATATTGTATATACTTTTCCTCTGTATTAACCTGCGTATTAACCTTAAAATAGAAGCAGTTGCTTAAGTAGAATTGTTTCGTTTTTTTCCCATTTTCATATTTTCCCCTAACTGGTTTCCATGTCCCATGATTATCCGTCATTGTGCATATTATTTGGCAAATGTGTTAAGGATTATTAACATGTTATATCGTCATTTTGTACCTCTACTGTGACCTGTTACATGTTTAATGTTCACAAAGGTCTTTATTTTCTCATACTGCCTGTGCTGCAGCACCTCTTTTCCCCCTCTGTCTGAAACCAGAGCCCAGTCTGACATGATTGGTTAGCTGACCGGCTTTGCTGTTATTGGTCAACTGCTTAGAGATATCCCGCCTGATGTACAGTGTGATGGAGCACCAGCCAATAGAAGCGTGCGGGGTGGCACCATGATACGGAAGTAAACTACAATGGAAGCGTTTCAGGCAGTGTGTGGGAGAGAAACTTCCTGTGGCGTGAACTTTGGGGATTTTAGCCTTTGCAGACAATTTACATCCACAAAAACTATATAACACACTACAGGAAAGGGACATCCCCAAAAGTCTCAAAGGGCACCTTTAAGACCCAGCGCAACTGTGAATCACTGTACTGAACCCAACCTGAGACCCAAAGTTACAATTTAGCTTTATTTAATTAATTTCTAACAGTTAGCTTGCCAAGCTAAAGCAGTGCATTGGATACATCATGGGCACTGCAAATCATTTTTTAACAGGCGGCACACATGGGCAGATTATTAGCACGTTCGACAGAGTAAAGTCAGATATATTATAATAAATAATATTTTTAACTGTAACAGTTTGAACATATACATTATGGTGTGATCCAGACATGAAACCCACAGCTGGACAGGTAGTAGAATTCTAGCTCTGAGTGCTTTCTGCTTGCTTGGTTTGTCTTGACATTGTTAAATACCGTTTGGATATAACATTTTAATAGAATACTGTTCAAAGATATAAAATCAGCCACGTTCATTACCCTAACGTTCTTTTTAAACCAAGCTCTAATAATTGCAATTTAAATAGAAAGTTTATAAACACATGTTTTATACTTTTACTCTTCTTGTTACAGGCCTAATATGAAAAATAGAGATATTTTAGGTTTTGAGATATATTGTGTCATAATGTACTTTTTCACATAGGTTAATACACAGGTTCTGACAGAGGAATATAATCAAAGTATTGTGACAGATTGTCCATTTGAGTTTTTTAGAATGCTTCTTAAAAAAGATAACCACAAGCTCGTAATCCAAACAATTAAATAAAAAGACAGCATTGTAATTTATAGTTTAGGGTCTTGCTCTCCTCCCCAGAGATGTCCCTAGTGCCCTTCCACGGCTGCTTGCCATCTGATACACCTACTGCTCCAACCTTCCCCAAAACAAGTGACCGCTCTTTCTTGGCATCTTTATCCCTGTGGTGACGGCGGTGCACGCTGCTCCTGGGGGGAATGCCGCGAGGTCATGACTCTGGATTTTTCAGGGGGACAGCCGGTTGCTAAAATGATGTTTTGATGGACAGAATGTTCTCCTTTATCCCCCAGCTGTCTAGGAGTCTCCAGTGAACCAGTCCTCATTTTCATGTTGATTATCTCAAATCTGTGGGGGGGTGCGTGGGGGGGGGGGGGGGGCGTTTAGGCAGGAGAAATGTTTGAAGCACTGTCTCACTTTCATACTTTTTCTGTGTTTAAAGCGAAAATCGACATCTTATCTATGTGCTCTTATTTCTCTGGACTTGTTTAGAAGTTCTCATCTTGTTTTAAGTATAATATATCAGCTGTATTAATTGTACTATATATAGTATAAAAATGTACTAATATAAGTATGGTCAAACAAGAGCCTTCACACACAACATAACATAACTTTCATTTTACAAAATCCATGTCTCATTGTACTTCAGTGCATCATTTCCACACTTAAGGGACTGCACAAACATGTTTTTCTTTTAAAACCCATCAATATCTTCTTTAGACCGTCCCCTGAGTTGAGTTGATTATAATAAGTACATAAACACATTTTTGTGCAGTCCCTCACATAATAATATATGACTGACATAGTGATGCAGGACATGACATGGATGATTGATGATCGATGATACTAAAACATAAAACAAGACAGCGCATCATCAACTTAAGTGGAAACCCCAACCATGATCACAGCTTGAACAAAGGAAAGCTCAGTGTTTTACATGGCAGCCCTTTGAGGTTTGTCACACACTTTATGGATACCCGGAATGTTTTGAATGCGATTATTGAACATTGTCAGTTAGGGGGATGCGATTCACATATGTCCAACGTCTATGAAGTTTTTGTCCCCCAGACTGAGTCAATAACACCTATCCAAACCGATACTTCGGCCAGTATTTGACCTGCGTACGTCTCGTGGGTGTTCTTGGAAGGACAGCCTTCGCCAGTGGAGGTTTGGGCGGTAGTGGCGGTGGGGTTTTCCTCCTCTCTTTGCTCCTCTCAGTGATCGTGAAGCCACGCTCGCTCTTGTCATGCAGGTCGACCCTGGGCAGGAAGTGAGTGGAGACATGCTGGGATTTAACCCGGGGACTGGAGCCCATTTTAGCTTTCCCTCTCTTATTGAGCGCCACAAACCAGTCACGACCAGTCCTGTGGTTCCTGTGGATTACTGAGGCGTAAGTGTTGTAGCTGTTCTCCTGGAATCGCTCCCTGAACTTACAGTCATCAGTGAACCATTCCTGCAAAAGAAGGACAACATAAGGTATTATTACACGGCTTTGAACACTCGATTCTGATTAGTGAATCTGGACATTCCAGCGGTTGTTAATTGTTGCTAACAATCCGCTGATTAGGAGAACAGACAACTCAAGGGACTGACTATATGCAGCAAGAAGTCCAATACATTTGTAACCCCAGCTCTGGATAACAAATAGTTTTCTCCATCAGAAAGCACCATGGAATAATTTTTGAATGTTCACTTTTATATTTGTGGAGAGCACACAACTGTGGATTCACGATGGCTAAATTGTCCCCATTAAAGAAAAAAAAACAGGGCAAGAGAAGGAAAGAGGTTAAAAGACAGAGTCATAACTCGATCAGTACTGCCGCCATTTTAAGTGATGTAGCAGTCGTTGCATTTACCAGTACCATTGGTACTTTGTTAATATATAAAATCATGTTGAATCAACATGATTAAAAAACCTTTGAATCTGCAAGTTTCTTTATTGTTCCACGTGTTCTGACTTCATTATACTGGAACTGTCCTCATGTAAACAGGGCTCAGCTGCAGAACATATGGGATCTTTGTTTGCGTGCTACCAGCTAACCCTGAGTTACTCTTGTAAGCTGCCTCATAATTGTTTTTTAATTGGGGTAAGAAAAAGTAATGGCTCCTATCCCTTTACAAAAAAGCCAACACCAACAAGCATCTGGAAGCTGACTCCTTCCAGATTCTCCCCACTGATTACATTTAATGTCCTTGTTAATACTGATCTGACAAATGGCACACACACTCATGCACATTCGCTGCTACTGTGAGAAAATTGAAATGTTCTAGGTGCTTGCTGTTTTGTCTGTAGGCAGGATTACAAAAAACTACTGGACCGATATTCAAGAAACTTAGTGGAAGGGTATAAATGATTAGAGCAAGCAACAACAGTGAAGTTTTGGAGTAGATCTGAATCATAGGCAGATACACATTATTTGGAAACTTTTTTAAAAGGGACATGTATGTGCTCCATCATGTTGTTTCCATATGACTTTAACTTAATGAATACATCAACTTCTCTGGGACTCTGGAAATAGGAACATCCAAGGTCTGAGCTCTCCGAGTGCCAGTCTACTTTAGTGTATGTCATTTGTTTCCCTTTAACATATCCCTCAAAACAGGTGATAGGATGATATAGTGTAAAAGTAAGGGACTGTGTGCTCTAAAGCCTTTCCGATTTGCAGTAGAACTAGGGCATCTGCATATGAGACACACTTTGTTTCATTTTGTAACAGGTTTTCTATTTTTAATTCATTTAAAGGTCACCTATTATGCAAAATTTACTTTTTGATTTCTTTTATACATACATATGTGTCCCTGGTGTGAAAGGAGACTCACAAAGTGTCAGAAAAATACAAATGTTCCCTCTCTGTTTTCCTCCTTACCCACATCTCTAAAAACGGGGGTTCAACGGAGCTGATCAAGATTTTCTGCAGACTTGGCGTCATTTCTTGGCAACGTCCCTCCCACGTCCCAACCTATCGTCTCCCATTTACAGTCGGCTAGCTGGATCCCCTCCTGCAGCTGTGTGTCAGTGTATTTAGCAGGATGTCTACGGGACTTGTAGAGTAAAGTTGTTATATATATATATACATATAATGGCACTGTTCTAGCGGTAAACACTGAAGAAAGAACATGTCAAGCTATGTGCTGTATCAGAAACAATGCACGGCGTTAAGGCTGTGTCTTCCTGGTCGAATGTACTTATTGTAAGTCGCTTTGGATAAAAGCGTCAGCTAAATGCAATGTAATGTAATGTAATGTAAGATTGTCTGTGTTCACATTAGCAAGCATTGCTCAGAGCTAACGCTGTAGAGAATATGTGTAAAGAAGCCGGAACTCCATACTGTTTCAGAATTAATGCTTGATGGGGTTTGGAACATAATATGGCGTTTAATCACCGCAGCGTTTAGCTGAGTTTCTGCCGGTAGACAGCCTTCTCTTCACATAGCTCACTGTTTGCCTGCTCTCCAAAGGGGCGTGGCTAGCAGCAGCTCCAAAGGGGCGTGGCCAGCAGCAGCTTGGTAACATTTACTGTAAAGGGCCGGACTCAGAATCAGCACTTTTGTAACAGGGCTGAAATAGAGGGGTATGAGGCATGGCTACAATGGGTGATCTGTTTGGTATTTTGAGCAAAACACTTCAGAGACATGTTTTGTATAGATATGGCCTTATAATATATTGTTCAAATATAGCATAATAGGTGAGCTTTAATGTAAGTATGTCTAACAGCTTTCTCACACAATAGCTGATCAAGAAGGAAATCCAAATAAGAATCAGAAGAATCAGAATCAGAACTTGACTTGACTTGATGTCATGGTGCATACATCAAATATTAAACAAAAAATCTAAAAAATGTACACCGATAGCGAACTATATTAAGAACACTGCAACACACTGTAAAATGAAATGGAAGACTGATGTGCGACCTGTTGCTGTATGGAATGACCAAGAATAAAGGGAGAAAGAAAATAAATTGTATTTCTAATGAAGTTTGATCTCAACCTCACTTCTCACTGAACAGCCCCTGTGTTGTTAACATATCTTCTGATTGTGATCTGATGGCGTTAGCTGCTGCAAACTGACACCGCTCCGAGCATTTGTCTTTCATCCTGCGGCTGGGTTTCAAAGTCATCTAAATGACTTTCCTTATCTCTGAGATGCTTTGACTGACAGCAGCAGACCGTTCTTTGTTCTGGTCTTAACTCATTAGGGACTGTGTCTTAACTTCATTCAGGAAGTACTTCTAAATGAAGACTGACGAGCTAGTGCTTTTATGACATTGATCTAAAGACCTAGTTTTGATATTTCTGGAGACGTTTTTGAAAAGGTATTGCTCTAAGAATGAATTGGAATTGAAGACATAACATCATTGTTTCTGACTGGGGTTGAACAATGTCTTCTCTGACTTCTTATTTACGTGGAATGCCGATATTTGACTGGTCAACAGAAGTTAATTAACGCATTATTTTTAGACTTGATAAAAATGTCAAAATGCACCGGAACCAACTCCAAGCTATATTTTTATATAAGCTACATTTTTGTATTATACATGGTGTATTTTTCTTAATCATTCATTTAAACCGGTATATTTTATTTCGATACAGTCTTTAAAATTAGGTAAATACCATAGCTGATTATTTGTTTTATATGCATGTAATACAAACATTCTAATAATTGTAACATTCATAAGAAATAAAGAATAAGAAACACATTTGCTAATAACACAAATCTGTTTAAAATGATCAAGAGTGATCACTGAGGTTTTCACTGTATGTGCTTGGTAAAAATATAAAGACAACACTTTACACTCTGCTATACTACATTTCAGAAATGGAAATGCAGATATTCATTGGATGTTCCCATTTTATGTCTAAAAATATCTTGGGTGGGAAACGTTGACATGTACCCGGGATGCCTGCTTCTTGATGCAGTATGACTTCCTTGTATAACCTCCTGCCATTCTGAAATAAAACAAACTGTTCTGCTTTGCTGAAGAGTGCAGCATAGCAGAAAATGATGCCATTACAGCGTTCGGTAAACATGCCAGTCACCAGAGAGTGCGCTGCGGCCGCTGCAGAAGTGTATCAACATTTAAGTTATTCAAAGTGACCAACGTGTACCTTTTGGCTGTTTTATTTAGAGATGATTCGAAAAATTGAACAGAATTCCAGAGTCATTGCTATGGGTGGATTGCAATGATTTAACAGAACACTACATTTGAGCAACATACATACCGGCTCTGGTACCAGTCATGGAATTACACATCTGGAAACAAATCCATTGGAGCATGTATGAATGTACTCTCTCCCTTACAAACACACACACACACACACACACACACACACACACACACACACACACACACACACACACACACACACACACACACACACACACACACACACACACACACACACACACATGCATACCAGGCTTTGGGTCCTGCTGTGTTTCATAGGATTTAATGGCTACGGACAGATTCCAGAGATCTTATTGTTAAAATCATAATGCTTGTACAGCTGTTTAACCTGGCACTTGCCCTTCTGGATTGGTCACACTCTTTTAAAGGGACCTTTCCCATGATCCTCGGGGTAAGCTGTACTTAGAACAGAGGTGGAAAGTTACACATTTCCTCAACCCGTTCCTCAACAGTTTATAAAGGATATCAGGAACTCATTATGTCCTGTTTCACTATAGTTTGGTTGAGTCCTCGAAAACCGGACAGCGCAATTCAACCACAGTGCTGTTTTTATAACTTCCTATTATGATTCCAAAGATCATAAGGCTCTTGCAAGAAAAAAAGACGAGGAGTATGGTTTTGAATGAAATGTAACCAGCTGAAAGGATTTAACTTCACTAGTTTTACATTTTAATATTACGATTTCATGTGAAAAATAAAGTGATTTAATATGTGTTTTATACATTAGCACTAACTAGCAGGAATTGCTGTATGAGCTCAACATAGCCGGTTTGTGGGCTTAGCTTGTTGTACATTGAGGCATTCGCTGTTGTTTTTTCCTCCAAGAGACTAAGTAAATAACAAAGTTAGCATCACAACAGCTACTTAGTGATAGCTGGTTACGCAGAATAACTGAGGTTTCCCTTTTCCCTCAAAAATATGGTCAACGAAAACCAAACAAAACAATGTGTTGTGCAAAAATCAATGGTTAATTTCACAGTGAGTATTTCCAATTATTATTATTATTATTAATTATTAATAATTAATTATTATTCCACTTAAAATCTAAAATGTCATTGGTAAACAAAGAATACACCAGATATAACTAATTTAAGAAACTGGGATTTCAATGAACTGTTAGGCAATGGATACACTTCCCGATCAGAAATAAAATATGTCTTCAGAAATACATCATAAATGCAAAGGAAACATATAAAACACAAATTCAACAATGAAGTGGGTGCATTTTTATCTCTCTCTACTCTCTCTCTATCTCTCTGTCCATAACTCTGTCACTGTTTGTTCAACAAATGCAGTTGACCCTTTCACCTCTCAAAAAATTATGTTTGTGATGGCATGCTGAGCAAGTCGTGCAGAGCAATGTGCATCTGTCCCCTCGCCTATTATACAGCTAATAAATTGCCACTGTGAAAACATCTAAATGATTAGATATGACCGACGATGCAACAAGATAAGGTTCAGGGTGCCACCTGACACCCTGACATGAGGCCCAAGCCTGTCTGTGGCCCCAGAGGTTTACATCCACCCCAAATCATCAAGGCAGTTAAATCACAGTGCAGCATAGACACAGATTGGAGTTTTAGTTATACAAATATTTTTCTGAGGCAGAGCTGCTCCGAAGGCAAAAATAAGCTCTGACAGCATCGGTTGAAGCCATAGATCTAGCCTCTCAGAGAGCTAGATATCTATAGTAGGCCTAAGTAGTAAAGCTGGGAGCTTTGATTAAAGTGAACTTCCATTTACTTCACCTAAAACAATGTCTATGATGATTTAAAAATGTCAAAAGTCTGGAATCAGCCTGTGGAGGCTGCCATATGTTAAATAGCAAAAACAACAACATCTTAAAGGGGCCCTATTATGCCCATTTTCAGAGTTCATATTTGTATTTTTTGCCTTTACTGTGATATGTTTCAATGGAAAAAGTGCTTTATTGTTCTCATACTGCCTGTGCTGCAGCACCTATTTTCACCTTCTGTCTTAAACCAGAGCCCAGTCTGCTCTGATTGGTTAGCTGGCCGGCTCTGTTGTGATTGGTCAACCGCTTAAAGATGTCCCGCCCCTTAGCCTATTATGTACACTTTGTTGGAGTGCTAGCCAATATTTCAATGAAATAGAAGCCTGAGTGTTACATAGTGATGTCTAAACCATGTACATGCATACAAACCCATATAACACACTACAGGAAAGGGAAACCCCAAAAGGCATAATAGGTCTCTTGATAAACTTTATGGTAGACTTCCAAACAGTTATCCTACATTTATGGAATTTTAAGCAAACCCTATCCACCTATACATTTAGCAGTTATATGAATCTAGCAACTCTGACAATGAGATCACTACATTCTCAATCTAAAAATATGTTAACACAAAAAACAATGTAGGTTTTAATTCAGCCTAGCAAGATTCCTTCATGCTGACATGCCCTTGAGTAGACTTCTGACTTTAATCTTCTACACTGTAGCCTGACACGCACCTCCCCAGAAATGAACTGTGACTACACATTGTGGTAGCATAGACCTGCAACAGATTGGTCTGCTAGGTAGCTAGGCTAGAAGCTGCAACCTAGTATTAGCTAGCTTAGCTAGCCACAGCAAACATCTTCGTTTACATGATTTTATTGAGTTCCCAAATTTTTCAAATCTTATTCAAAAAATATATGACGAATCTCCAACTATTACAAAAGGAAAACAACTATGCAGCTGATGGAAATTACTTGCATAATTACTGTAAATTAATGTAATGCTTACGTAGATAACATAATGCTAGCGTAACAACAAATGGCACAGGCATATTGTTCAAATTAAGGTTGACCTGGTGTATATTGACAGCTGTTTTTTTTATTTACTGGTACAATGTGTTTGATACAATCAACATATTCAATTTAACATATTGTTTGATGGAAATATTTTTGATATTTGGCATTTTGGTTACTGACTTTTAGTTTAGGCCTGTGTGATCTGTTTTGAAAATATGACTTGTGACTCGACAAAATATGTAAAGGCAAATTATGGAACCTGCCAACAGCCAACCCTTCTTCTAACAGTGTCAACTGTTCAGCCTGATAAAGCCAAGCAGATACAATAAAAACAGCCATAAATAACAACGTAGGCCTATTGACCTTTCAGTCTAGAAGGAGTAGATGCAGATTTTTGCCATTGGACATTGCATTAGGTTCTCTGATTATCCATGACTGTAATTTTTTCATGTTTTAATCTTGTTTGGGATGTGTTTTGACCCTGAGAGAGTTTGTAATTATCACCATTTATAAGCTGGAATAACAACTGATCATGCTGGTTGACAGAACAAAGTCGCATTAGTTCATTTCCAGAACGATGAGGCTGAGAATGCACTTGGAGGAAAGACGCCACATCACTCCCCGCTGACAGGGTTTCAAGAAACAATACCAGGAGCTGAGGGGGCATAAATCGCTGTTGCTCAGCATGCACAGCCACAGCAGCTCTCAGACGCTCGGCCTTTTCGATTGTTGCCTGCCTGGCTGATTGTTTACTCGACATATTGATCTTCACTTTGTGACTCACTCCTCTGTATATTATCAGCCGTCCCAGACAGGACTTAATCTGCTCTTCCCATTAACACATGCTAATAGGGAGCCGCTTCTATCTATACTCCTGCCAAGGCTCATCGTGGATGACTGGTCGGTGCGGCCGGCTGCTGCTGGCCCTCCGATCGCCCCTTCTTACGGCAGAGAGGCCAAGCTGCTGTGGGCAGATTTGGGTTTACTGTGTGTTTGGGGGGATTTCAAAGTCTGAGAAACTGGGGCTAAAGATTACAGCAGTATGCCATGACATGGTAATGTCAGATTTGGGGATTTTGCTATGCGGCATTGATGAAAAGCTGCACAAACTAATATATAAGGCAAATATAGTTGCAAGGTTTTGATGGAGAAATAAACCCATGTATATGAGTCCAAAATTAGCTGTGCTGCATCAGAGAGAGCTGCAAATGAGAAGAAGATTCACAGTTCAAGGCTCAATTAAATTCTGGTCCCGTAGGTATGGACACTGGCAGGGTGTGTGCTCAAAACAAAAGAATTGTTCATCAAAATCAGAAGCAAACAATATGAGCAAGGAAATGTGTTCTTTATCTTTGGGATCAACATGTATTACTGAGTAATTTCGTCAGTATACTTCAAACAAAGGCCCAATTCCAAATCGCACCCTACCCACTCCGAGGCGGAGTGACACTCGCAGCTCAACGAGGCTCCCTCCTGTCAGTTGGAGGGAGTAAATACAGCGGCAAGCTTTGGGACGAACTCCCCTCTCTCCGGCAGAAACCGGAAATGCCGTAACTGTATGTAACAACGGTTTCAAATCAGCATCTCTTGGCCAAAAAATAAAACTAATAACTCAAATAAAACTCCAAACATCTTTAATTGTGTTACTTTTTTCTAAAGCTCTTCTAGTTTTAAACCTGATGTTTATACGCTTCTTAGTTTTTGCAACAGACTGTAAATATAAACAACTTTATAATAAAAATGCATAGGTATGACTAAACACACGTATGATCCTAAGTTAAAAAAATATGAGGTTATCATGAGGTTGTTAACATCGCAATTTATCAGTGAATGTTTGCAGGAACTGTTTGTAAACAGCTTGTTTCCTGACGGGCACACACAGCATTGAGTCCGGTCATTCAGGGCAGCAGGTGAAGTCAGCACTGATGCAGACTCGCTGTTTGAGGGCTTGATAACCCACTCCCCCTCCACACTCATTGGTTTGGAACAGCACTTAATGTGGCAGACCCTCCGCGCGAATGTGTAAACGGAGGGGTAGTGTGTAGGGGTAGGGTAAGGGGTGGATTGGAATTGCCAAAGTTTGCTTGTCTGAGGGCTTGACACGATTACCCTCTCACTTTCCCTATTGTGAAACACAGTGAATGACTTCATGGTCAGACATAATCATCCATTTCTAAAATGACAGTCCAGCGATGGGAACTAATCATCAACATTTTTATATTCACAATTAATTGGTATTATAAATGTAATCTAGCATAGTTCTATGGAGCGTTTTAGCCGCTTTTATGTCCTTAGTTTTGGTTTTACAGCATATAGTTACTCCAAAGTTCAATTCAGTTCTCTCGTAAAAGTGGCCCAATAAACTTTATGGGTTTTTTTGGATGTAAAATGCAAAAGCCAAAATCCCAACATCCTGGGAGGGAGTTTCTCTCCCACACACTCCCCCCCCCCCTGCCTGAAAAGTCTCGATTGGACTCCTTTGTTTACTTATGTAGTGACTTCACTACGTCACACTTGCACTTCTATTGGCTAGCGCTTCTACGCATTGTACTAAGGGGCAGGACCAATCACAAGCGGTTGACCAATCACAACAGAGCCGGCCAGCTAACAGACTGGGATCTGGTTTCAGACAGAGGGTGAAAAGAGGTGCTGCAGCACAGGAAGTATGAGAAAAATAAAGAGCTTTTTGAACATTAAAGCATGTAAACATTACAGTCACAGTAGAGACACAAAATACAAAAACTGAAAATGTGCATAATATTTCCTCTTTAAAAAGTGAAGCAGAAGTATACAGTAGAAGCAACTCTTATAGTTTATTTAAGTAGATACAAGTAGGCTACAGTACTTGGGTAAATGTTCTAAGTGAAATTAAAACACTGCTGTCACTTTTATTCAAAAAGACTACTAAAAAAACATGTGATGTTGTTTTGTGTCTTCCAGATGTGGAAAAAGGCAAGCGTTTGCTAACTAACATCAATAACTTTAAAAAGTTGGTAGTATGTCTAAAGATGAGTCCTCAAATGGCCAAACAATCAATTTGTCAATGAATCTTCAGCAATACATTTAGCAAGATGGTATCACGTTAACAATTTAAAAACCAATATGACTGGACACCAACATTGCAATCGACTCTTGTTTAGAACAAATTAGTGTCACTAAAGAATAACGTGTCAATTATTGACCCTGCACAGTCAGCAGTATGCGAGCCCTGGGGGTGAGTTTTGGAGTTCAGGGTGACAAACAGAAGCGTGTGGGATACTTACAGTGGCGTAGAGCCTTCCTCTTTTATTCATGGCCAGGAATCTGTTACTGTAGACCCCTTTGATGCAGATGACCCCCTGAGAAACCGCAAAGAGCTCCAGGACACCTGGGAGGACAAACAACATGCTCTGATGATTGATGGGTGACAGAGTGTATTTTTACAGGGGTCATCCCTATATTCAAAGTCTCTTATGTTCCCGGGGTTCTATGTTCTTTTGTGAGACATTGAAAAGGGCTATATTCACAGTTTAAATTGCAAACAATTTAAGGGAGATTTCAATTGCCGATTCAATGGTACAAATCTGTTCAGCCACTCTGGAGATATCAATGTCTATCGTCAATAAAACTGCCTCGATTGCAATTGGAGGGATTACGTTTATATAACAACAGTAGGCTATAGGCTGTAATTGGCTGCTTTCAAATGTACATTGAGAACATAAAACATGTTAAAGGTTTCTTTATTCTATCATTTTACAAGAATATATAGGTGAAGAACAAAGGACCCCTGGGAACATGGATACTCCTCTTGTCACTTTCCACAAAAAAGGTGCTGCAGAACAGACAGTAAAAATAAAGCACTTTCTTTACCCTAAAGCATGTAAACATGTCACAGACAGTAGAGGCACAAAATACAAAATTGAACCTAGCATTATATTTCACATAATATTGGTCACTGTTTAATACACTTCCACATAAACAGTCTTGTGCTTGCTGGGCGCTCCACTCCTTACTTTAAGAATTCAAGGTAACAGTGATTGATATACAAATGGTCATTTTGTGGGTGAAGTGTTTCTTTAATGTTGTGTGAAAGCACAAACCGGTCAGTGGTTCACATGACACTACTTTTCATACTAACAGTAGCGGTCTAGAGTTCACAGAGGCAGGATCAGCAGTTTGAGCCACAGAAGGGTTAGTGGGTACGATGTACACAACGTACAAGTGAGACCCTCTCCCTAGGTGACTGCTATCGCTAACGCTCTAGAAAAACTGTTCAGTGGCTCAAAGTCCAGCTACATTTCCCAAAACTACTTCACCTTCAAAATTAAGTCAGATCATTTGAACGTCCATCTATGTTTAATGGCGACATTTGCTGCCAAAAAAATATTATGTCGGAGTTTGTAGTGTGTATTGCAAAGAAAATAAAACATTTGCCTTTCACAAACTTAACTTAACCCATTGCCTTGATAGAATGTTTCCTTAAAAGGGATTTTTAGTTGCCTAAAGCAGACATTGTGTGGTGAGAAGAATCAGAATAAACATTTTTTAACATGTGTTCATTACAAAACAATCTGTTTCTTATGGCTGTTTTTCTAAAATGTATAAAAACAACACTTTTGTGATGTTACAGTCTTTCTTGGAAATGCAAACCAGTGGGTCTTATTAACTGTTAAGCCCCAAAGCCACCCTCGGCGGGGGCTTTTTTTTTCTTTCTGACGATACAAACCATTTTATACCAAAACAAAACACAAGTGTCATAAGAAGCATCTAAATGACCCCTGAGCGAAAAATGCTAACGCACTTTGGCACAGAACTCAAGATAAAAGATACCCTTATTACTTATCGTAGCTGCACATACAAGATATCCGATTAAAGCTGAGGTTCCACAGATTATTTAGGTATAGTATCATCACTGAGTGATCCGAACTCGCGACAGGGGAAGCAAACACAGACATCACAACACGTACCTTTACGTAGCTTTTACGGGAGATCGTCTCACCTTAGCTGTCAATCTGATCAAAAGACTTGTTCAATGGCATTCAAACGAGAAAAAACGCGGCTGAATCGGTTAATCCATAGGTTGATAATGTTTCTGTGGATTTGAAAAAATTATTTATAATTCATAATTCCATTTTTATGAAAGATCGGAGAGTAAAAGTTAGCTGCTAATGGTAGCCACCAGAGTTATCACAGCTTCCGGTTTTGGCTATGCGTCAGTCTCACACACACACATGACCAAATAAGGAGTATGTGGGAGTTCCCCTCGATTCCATTGGCTCTTAACGGTTAGAAAGAGATGTCAATCAGCAAAATTGAGCAAGGGGGGCCAGAGATAGGTCAAATCCACCCAAATGACCCCAGAAATGTTTTTTTTGCTAAATCTCTCTAAAAAGGTCAAATTTAACTTGTTTTGCATCAATTTTATACAGGGTACTTATTATATGTTGTAGTTTGGATTCCTAAAGCTTTTAGTCTACCATCCCATCATTCAAGGGTGGTTTTCACTATAAGTAAAAAAATTTTTGGACGGACACAATCATTTACATTTGTTTACTGTGTTCAATCTGAATTTACTTTAAAATTAAAACATCTATATTGATTCTGACACTTCTACATCCAACTCACAGGTGTAACCTTGCTTTGAGAGAAAAAGATTATTAATGTAACCCTTTTAGAAGGGTCAAAGGTCATTTGTTCTGGGAATGTCATTTTTGAGCCTGAGACCTGAAAAACAGGCTCGGGGCTTAACTTAAACATTTGATGATCTCGGCGACCATCACTGCATGCAGGTCAGGATAACAAAGAAATTCACTAACACATCTTACATCCACATCATTAACGGAATAGTATATACAGCATCAAGATCAGTCAAGTATCCCAGAACGAAAGTCATAATAAAAGAACATACTTGTTGTCCTAGACGTTTTTTTCTCTGCAGTAACTGAATCTTGTATTACTTTGAGCAAGACGCCCAGTCTGCTGCTCGTCTCTGGTGCTGTCAGGAAGGATTCAAAGCCACATGGCTGTCGTGTTGAAATCTATGTAACCTGACAACTCTTCTAAAGGGGACCATGAAATGGAGGCACAAGTGCACTTTCACGGTGAGCTTCGGCTGTTTGGAGGAGCGACGAGGGGTCTGATGGTGCAGTAAAAAAAAAAAAAAAAAAGATTTATGACTTTATATACTTCTGGCCATTAGATTCTCACACAGCAAAATTGAACCTTTGGCATTTGAAAGCAGCTGACTTTGACTTTCAAAAAGTGTTTTCAGTCCCAACTCATGTTAATATCCGAAGCGATAATGATTAAAATGTCATCATAAACATATTTTGAAATAATCTGCCTTATTTTAAGTTTTTGTCACTGGCTTTAAGAAAGGAGTTTATTTTGCTTCACACCCATGTTTTAAATTACTTTTTTACTGGAAGTATATCAATTGACCGATAAATCTGTGCAAATACATTATATTGCTCATGTGAGATCATGTGCAGAAAAGCGTGCCATATTGTCAAACTTCCCATTAGTAATAGTTGTATGAGCCTCAAAAATCCAGTATGGCGCTTGAATAACTGGACACGCAGAGACACTGGGCACTATCATTTGCTATTATTTACACTGTAGCCTATTTCAATGTTGTTGTTTTTTACCTCAAAAACCTTATTTCCTTCAAATCAGCTAGATAAAATATTCGAAAAATCATTAAAATGTTAACTTCAAGACAAATAATTCCTCATTGTGTCATTGAAAAAAGTATAATTATTGAATTTGCACCATAAGCAAAAAAACATTGTTTACAAGTGTTTGATGGCAAACAGTTTGAGGATTAAGTAAGACATTAATAATAATAATGATAATAATGATAGTAATGATAATAATAATAAAAGATAATTTGTTTTACAGTCAATGTTTTTTGCAGTGTATCTGGAGTAACATTGTTGTGATGGCAGTCGGCAATCCAACACATCCTCCCTGCTGCACCTGTTACTTCCACAAATAGTCTACCTGCCAACATCCCAGAGAGACACAAACAAAGCTTGTCAACCAGAAGCTCGCTGCTCAGATATTTCACAGGGTCAGGCAGCCTAAGTTTAGGTGCGCGGACCTTACACTCTTCCTGTGTAAATCACTATTGTAACAACCTCCAGTCATGATATCTAAAATAAATAAAAACTCATGGAATCATTCCGAGCGGATGAGGGAATGAAAATCCTAGTGCGCATTCTCAGCGGGACGCACAGGGCTCATCTGCGCGTCAGACGTTTTATAATTTAGTAGTTCAGTTGTTTTTGTGCACCGTGGAGAAACTGGAGTGACTTACTCAGCTGGTTGGGCTCATGGCTGCCGTTGACTCTGCCGTCGGGATGAATCTGGAGATGGAAGCCGATGCCAACCCTACAGTAGAGCCTGCAAGTCCTGCGTCCCGAACTGATCCCCTCCTCCAGAAGTTGGCGCTCCAAAGAGACGTGCTCTGCTCCGGCGGCGGCGCAAATCAAGTGGGCGACGGTCAGAAGGTAAAGAGGAACATTCATTCTTCCAAACAGGAGACACTCGCTATGCCACTCCGAGCATTTTTGGTGTCGCTCCTGAGGTCTGGGCACCGCAAACCGTGCGCACACACGCGTGCAGCGCTCCTGAGCATTACCCCGGCTGCAGGAGCTGGAGTTGTTCTGCTGGCACCGGGATATTTATAACGCCAATGATCTCACTACTCGATGCATGCCTGAGCTCTAAAGGACGCTCTTTCATTCGGATTTTGTCGCCGAGATGCCACTCCTGCTCAGCACCGATCCACAGCAGCGGGGCGTGAAGGAAACGCGACTGACACCGCACATTTTCCAAGGAATCGTCCGCGCCAGGACGCACTGAGCGCGGCATTTTACGCACAGGGAGACATCGTTTTTTAATAGATCGAGGGTGAGATTATGTCATACATAAATAAACTTTGATAAAATGGCACTTTATTTCCATAGAAGAAGAGTTTTACCGACATAAGGACGTTGAAGGCAGGACGGTGGGCTTCAGGCTGCAGGGATCATCAGGTGGTGCAGCAGAGTTTAAGCACTGCCTCACCGGGACACACACAGCCGTATTTATAGGCTTTAGTCCACCTTATCATATGATACGTCCACATGCTTACAGGAGAAGTGCCTGTCAAGCATCCTGGTGTATTCTGAGCAGTGCACAGGAGACATTGTATTAATCAAACTGTGGACTATTGGAGAAAAAAAAACTAACTAACTAACCCTTTTTCTCTTTTTAGAGATTTTACCGAATGAGTTATCCTCTCTGAATAAACATTTATAATGAAAACTATTTTTTAATTTGTGTCCAAGAAACAGAAGCCTGTCCTCAAGCAAAACATTGAATTCCCCACATAAGAATGTTACCTAAGTCAAGTGTCTCCAGCGATTAATGTCACTAAACATTTTAATATTCACATGAATAACTACAGATATTTTGTTTTTTTAAATCCTCAAAAGGGTTAACTTACTGAGACAACATATCATAAATCTTCCCTGTTTTAAACCAAGGGTAAAGTTATATTACAAATTATTTGATGAGATTCTTTCAGAGCAGCAAGGCAACATAGGGTTTGAGCTTGCTGATGATTTATTGCATGTTGTTCAGAATTGGGCAAAAAACATTGATCATTCAGTCAGAGCCTTCTGAGTGTCATATATAAAGCCAAGAGAAACAACCCAAAGTCCTGCTGGTCAGAACGTTGAGTGCTCTAAAGCAGAGGGACACATTGTAAGGCATGTGGGCCAAATAGGGTGCCGGGTGGTCTGCCATACAGCTTGATTATCAACAATGCAATTCAATTTAGTTAATAAATCAGTTAGTTTGAAAATAAATAATTTTAAAGTAGACGACTTATCAAGCTTTTAATGTTTATTCCAGTTTATCTATAAAAAAACATATTAATGTTTGGTTACTAACATTGCTTCTGCCTTGAAGTTGTCTGAAACAAAATCACATATGACATTTTCTTCACAAAAGAAAAAGCACAGGTGAAAATACATACAATGTCCTCTTACGGTTCATGCTGGTTCACTGGGTGACTAATAAAACAAAGCAAATGTTTATGTTACTATCATCACCTGAGCTTTTCCTAAAGTCTAAATGTCAGTTGACAATTAAAACATACTTGTATGTATCTTTCATCCGTCTTTATGGAAACTTATATTCATCCCATCCTTAAGATTGGCCATTGTAAAGGGTTTTTGTCTTAGGAAATGATCCAACCGTTTCAAGCACGCTGAACCCTTAACGTGAAGATGGAATGTGCACTTACAAATACCAGCTTTTGAGGACACTCACTGGATTTGTATAAGTTATTTGACTGCAACCTTAAATTAGCTGTAGATGCATCAGGACTTCTGATTCCCCCATTTCTCAGATTGATTACGGCATTGCTTTTTTTTATACTGTGAGCTGGCATTTGCCTCCAGAAAAACAGTGATGGCACTTAATCTGAGTTTTTAAGTTCTCCAAATAAAAGACGCCTACCTTACAGTACATGCAGTGTTTCACTTTACAGTTATACTTTCTGACGAACCATAGACCATCTGATGCTGTGTACTCGGCCCCTGTAGCACATGTTCAGTGTTAAGCTTATTAATTTGTTCTATCTTCACATGCATTTGCTTTAATCCCGTCCCTCATTGTTTTTGGGGGCCCAGCTATGTTTGAATTTGATTACCTCGCGCCCGGCGGTGGATTACGGCCTGTGTCGGGGCCTAATTGTCTCCGGCAAACGGAGCCAGGGCCGGGCCCACATTACCTTTTATGTAAACAGCAGGGCAGTGTTTAGTCCCACTGTTCTAATGGCCAGTCAGTCCTGCGAGGCCATTTCAGTAACAGTGAGGTAATCCTCCTGAGTCATATAAACACGGATGATCCTGATTGATTCTCCCACCCCATTGATCCCGGCTTTTAGCAGCTTTTTAGTCTAAGCAAACTGCAGACAGCCGGTTGAGCCCCGGAGACGGTGATCAATCTGAGGGTCGAGGCCACTGTTTGGGAGCATCGTACCGACCAAGGCCTTAATCATCAACAAAATGACAGTATTTTTCTGATGTCCAGTGCTGATTAAAGGGATACTTCGCCCTCTAAATCACCATTTATTCCTCTGTGGTACCTGCCTTCACGGTTTCCAAAGAATCTAAGAACGAAGAAAAGTCTTGATGATCACTGTGGATTCAAACGCGTGTCATACTTTTGCTGATACATTCACCTTAGCAGAACTCTCAAGACTCTAATAAAAAAAAGGCTTTCAAAAAAGTAATACCTTTATGTGATAAATGGAGAAAGGAAGTATTTGTCAGAAATGAAAACTATGAAACATCTATGGGTGCCAGCAGTGTTCCGAGAAGGTTCACGTGAGGATATCTGTGATAGGGTTCGTGCTCATGAGTGTATAGGAAAGATCAGATGTTATGCAGAGAAAGATACGCTGTCGTAGTGTCGGACTTTAAAGGTCACCTATTATGCAAAATACACTTTTTCATGTATTTTATACATAAGTATGTGTCCCCTCTGTGTAAAGACATTCTGAAAGTTTCAGGAAAAAAGATTGGCTCTCTCATCACCTGAATCTCCCCCTAGAGCACCATTGTGTTCTTTTTAACCAAATATCTCTCAGAGGGGCGTGGGGAGGGGCTCCTTATTTTCATCTAAACAACGTAACAGGCAGGGAATCAGCACTGAAACAGAGGGGTTTATGGGATTCTGCAATGATCTGTTTGGTGTTTCGAGCCAAACACTTCAGAGACATATTTTATCTGAGACCTATAATATATTCATGAAAAACAGTATAATAGGGGACCTTTAACACGGAACACCAATATGTGTTTCTCATTTCCTAACCACAATCAGAGTTGGGTTCTTGTTAACTATGACCGCAATCTGCCTCACACCTTGGCTTCTTGGTTGACGGGCATGTTACCGTAACCCTGATGTGGAAGTTCCTTAACGAGGGAAGCCGTGAGTGAAATAGTGAAAAACATTTTGGTGATCCATGTGTGATCTAATAAGATTTCTGAACGTACCAAAAAAAAGGATTAAACTAAGAGTTTTCATCTGTGTTACTGGAAAAATAATGTTTTTTTGGCTACTTTTTTTGACAGGATCATCAGTTTTTCTGTGTAATAGACAAAAAAACTCCTCGTACCTCCTGTGAATTTAAACAGGGCAACAGTTGCGGTCG
Source organism: Gymnodraco acuticeps (assembly GCF_902827175.1). Classification (NCBI taxonomy): domain Eukaryota; kingdom Metazoa; phylum Chordata; class Actinopteri; order Perciformes; family Bathydraconidae; genus Gymnodraco; species Gymnodraco acuticeps. The sequence goes on along the minus strand of NW_022990125.1, from coordinate 2,993,533 downwards.
AATAGTCCATTTAGCTTAGGAACCTTCCTAACGGAGTGAAATGACTCGGAAGTCCCTCAGTGGCAGCCATGACAAGTGCCGTTCGAATTCTCTAGATCAGGGATCACCAACTACATTTGTCCAAGGGCTAAAATGTATCCAATAGACACTATCGCGGGCCAGCGATTTTTATATAGTCCACAATGCTAGTGGAGCACGCTCAGGTACTGCGGACCGCATAAAGCTTAGCAGACTCTTCACGCTAACGAAGGATCACTTCTAGGCAGGGTTAGGAGGGTTACTTTGTAAATGTATTCAGTTACTGACTACTGAATACATGCTCTGAAAGTAATCAGAATGCAGTTAGTTACGTATTCAGAATACTTTTGGAATACTTTCTTTTTCCATAACAGATGGGTATGTTTTGGTGAACAGGAGACACGTATTTTACTGTTCTAATGGCTTATCAAGATCTCAAACACAACATCTTGGTGTCATTAGGCGCGTTCACACCGCAGTACTTTTCCCACTTTAGTTCCGATATAGTTACGAAATGTTGCGTTCACACCAAAAAGAGCCGAAACTAAAATTAGTTCATGAGAACCTTTTCACCCCCTTTTCCGTCCCTGCTAGAGAGCAGGGACTTTCGTGGGAGAAAAAGGTTCCTATGTCTGATTGGCTGAGCGGATTGCAAACCACGCCCCGTAAAACTCCCAAAAAGTTTTGTGAAGCCGCCATTTTATTATCCTCGCATTAGCATTATTAGCATTAGCATTAGCCCAGCGCAGAAACGCAGAGAGACTAACTTATGGCAACACAAAATAAAACATGGGAGCGGTGGAGATGAGGAGGTGTCGGCGTTCTGGCGATTTACTCGGAAGGCTTCAGTAGAAGCTGCTGGGAGTCCCAGCAGCTTCTACTGAAGCCAGTCCCCAACTCCGGGGACTTTGGGCGGCAGTATACGCCGTGAAGTGGTTTGCGGCCTGCCAGTAAACCCAAAGCAGAAGAAGAAGAAGTGACGTCAGCGGCTTCATTTGCCTAATCCTCCCCCAGGGATTTATTCCGGTGTGAACGCGATCTGTATTTAGTTCATGAGAACTAAAGAGTTCTCATGAACCTTTGTGGGAAAAGTACTGCGGTGTGAATGTGCCTATTCCAACCCAGTCTCACAGCATTTCGTGTTCACCAACACGATTTTTAATCTATTGATTCGTGTTCACCAACACGATTTGCCCCTTTTTTTCGTGTTGCACAGCACGATTTTAAAAGCATTGTATTTCTACTGCCTGCAGCACGTCTTTTTCTCCGGTCGGGTCGAGGAAGACCAGAAGCTGTGTGGTTCATAAAAACATGTTCTTACTCAATATCAAGCCACAGTTATTGCTTTTATTTGAAATCGTATAATTTCGGACTTTTGTTGCCGTCTGTGAGGAAAATAAATGGGGCTCAGAGCCTCAGGATACTGAAATCTGTATTTTTTAAATCTTTTTTTCCTTCTAATTTGTTATTCTTTTCAAAATAACACACTGTTATTTACTCACCAATAACACACAATTATCCTTGCTTTTATTTATTGGTTTAATTCCATAATCTCTGGCTTTTTTGGCGTCCGTCAGGAACTGAATTTCAAAATAAAAATAACCGGAAACAGACGTAGGCCTATAAGGGACATTTCGAGCATCATTGCGATTGTCAACATTTCTGAGTTTAGGATGGCCGAAGACACTACACTACCCATAATCCCCAGCTATCGTTCAGGACTACAGTCCCCGTAAGGTTACGCAGAGCGTCAAACAGCTGTGTGAAATGGAACGAAACCACGCCAGACTATCCAAAACTGGAATCGAACGCCCCCCCCAGAACTACACATGCTGGCTATTGTGTTTCGCAAAATGTTCTATGGGACGTCTCTACTGAACATTTTCGTTTTTCCCACAATTAGAAGTTGCCAGTATTAAACACATTGGTGTTATCAAATGTAAAACATATAATTAATAAATGGGTGAAAATCGCTTGTGTCCATAATGCGCAGCATTAATACCCACATGACAGCTCATTGTTACTTTGTAATTCTACTCCACTACAATTCAGAGGTTAACCTGGTATTTTTACTCCACTGCATTTATTTGAGTTACTTTGCAGATTCTGATTAATTATGTGAAATATAAACAACCCTTAAATCAGACTTTAGTAACACCTGAGTAAAATTCAGGTAAGGTAATTGTCAAGTGCCAACAATCAGGAGAGATATTTGATAGTTGGTGCTTGAGAAGACTAAACATGTATCTGCAATTGACATGAATGAAAACGAGTAATAAAGTATATTCATTACTCGTTATTCTCTACTAATAGTTAATTAAAGACTGTATATTATGGCTATTTTGCACATCCCTTTCAAGATTTTCAAAGGTGTATTGACATATCATATACACAACTACGGTGTAGTTATGCAATGAATGAAACACTTGGGTCACAGGTTCCTCAACAGTGCATTACAAGACATCTATCAATATGTGTGTACCTCCACCATCAAACTGTCATATTCTGCACATTTCTTATTCTATCTACATACATAAGAGTATAATTCATATGTATAATATCAGTTAAAATAAGTTCTTCAACATAGTTAACATTGCAGGAAAGCAATATATTAGACGTTAAGTACTTTGTCAGGCTTAATATTTATCTGTAGATAGACACCCCCAAAGTTTTTTTCTTATTTAAAAGAAGACCTTAATCTGTTATTTAATGTTTAAATAAAGGTTAATTCGTTTTTCTGTTTTGCACCTCCTCCTATTAATATCTTTGTACATTCTGCACTAAACTGTTTTATTGTAGAGATCACTTATAGTATCTTCTTGATTTTTTATATTCTATATTTATACTTTCCCCCTATGAAAGTATGTACTCTTAATATTTTTTTAATCAAATAAAACACAATAATTCAATAACGTGCTTTAACCACTAGGCGGTGCACACAAGGTACACACAGCCATAATAACTTTGTATTATTAGTTTAGGACACTTTTGTTTTCGTACAACATCTGAAAATGTGTAGTTTTATGCATGCTTTCACATAATTTTACAGCATATTGCTATACTATTTCAGACTCAGTATTTACATTCTTACATTCAAAGAAAATCAGTAATATCTTTAAAAACTAGTCCTTTTATATCAGCTGTGCACCGTTATGGTGTAAATATAACCTATCTGTGAATTAGATCAAATGTAAAAGTCAGCCGAATTAGTGTTGATACTGCAAGGAGACGTATTGTGTGAAGAGAAATTGAAGATGTTGTTTAATTGTTGAATATATTTATGATCCACGTCAAGTATTCAGTTTCGGCGGCATTTTCTCAGTTTTTCGAAAGGTCTTCTCATCAGGGCTCTATAAATAAAGAACTACGGCAGATCTGTAATATGTAATGCAGCCGAACCGTGTATTACAATGCCGTTATGTGATGACTTTCAAAGAGAAAAGCAAGAGCACTCGGAATTAAGTATTATTTTATTCTTTTAAAATGTTTTCCGGATTTCATATCATATAAACACCAAATCCCAACATGCATTGCGGCTAAAACATCCAATAAGCGAGCTTAAAACCATAGCTGAGGATCTTGGGTAATCGCTCGAAATGCCGACGTCTGTTTCCGGTTATTTTTATTTTGAAATTCAGTTCCTGACGGACGCCAAAAAAGCCCGAGATTATGGAATTAAACCAATAAATAAAAGCAAGGATAATTGTGTGTTATTGGTGAGTAAATAACAGTGTGTTATTTTGAAAAGAATAACAAATTAGAAGGAAAAAAAGATTTAAAAAATACAGATTTCAGTATCCTGAGGCTCTGAGCCCCATTTATTTTCCTCACAGACGGCAACAAAAGTCCGAAATTATACGATTTCAAATAAAAGCAATAACTGTGGCTTGATATTGAGTAAGAACATGTTTTTATGAACCACACAGCTTCCGGTCTTCCTCGACCCGACCGGAGAAAAAGACGTGCTGCAGGCAGTAGAAATACATTGCTTTTAAAATCGTGCTGTGCAACATGAAAAAAAGGGGCAAATCGTGTTGGTGAACACGAATCAATAGATTAAAAATCGTGTTGGTGAACACGAAATGCCGTGAGACTAGGTTGCCTATAGATGAGAGTAACAAATGCGTCACTTCCGGGCAAAAATAACGTCTCCGCCCACTTTTGGGGGAAAACAACGCTGTCAGTTGAACGGCGGTCAATACAAATTCTGAAGTTTTTGCCAATCCGATCAGAAATTTAAGAAAACCGGAGATTTTTGGATCATCAAAGAGCCCGATTCCAATGGCCAGACAGGCAAACAATTGCATTAAGCCATTAGAAATCGACGATCGGGCTCGATATATGGTTAAATATAGCAGTAGGCTATCGATTTTCATAGATGAGAGTAACATCGACGTCACTTTACGGCCCCGCCCACTTTTGGGGGAAACAACGCTGTCATTTGAATGGCGATCGAGCCTGAAGCATGGATGTATAATAAGAACGGCCTGAAGCCACAGAGCTCTTCTTTTACTGTCCTTTCTTCTTAGAGGAAGTACAGAAACACTGAACTCTGGATTATTTTTAATGTTTGAGGTGCAATAAACGACACGGCAGCTTGTTGGCATGATACAACTATTATGTTCCGCCTCACTCATGAGAGTAACAGCTGGAGAAATTACAGCCTCGCCTACTGATTTTAATTTAACCATATATCAAGACCGATTGTTGATTACCAATGATCAAATGTAATTGTTTGCCTGTCTGGCCATCGTAATCGGGCTCTTTGAAGATCCAAAAATCGACGGTTTTCAAAAAAATTTGATCGGATTGGCAAAAACTTCAGAATTTGTATTGACCGCCATTCAAATGACAGCGTTGTTTTCCCCAAAAAGTGGGCGGGGCCGTAATGTTTGCCCGGAAGTGACGTAGGTGTTACTCTCATCTGGACAGCTCCCTCTCATCTGCACCACACATAAAAAACATCACCCGGACTGCATTCTTTGTACTGTCTTAAAACCTTTCCTTGGAATATGTTATGAATTGTAAGGTGTCCTTGGGTGCTTTGAAAGGCGCACCTAAATAGAATGAATTATCATTATTATTTATTATCTGAAACGATGTAATAACTTAAAACTTTTTCCAGTCACTTGCCCCATGCATTCAGCAGCAGCAGGCCATTCACATTGATTTGATCCCGTTATGAAATGTCATCATTTCGACAATAAAGAAATGCTACATAAACGTTATCTTGCACATTTTATCTAACCATCTCCGTTTCTAACTTTCAATTTATTTTAAAAGAGATCTCTCTCTCTCTCATCTGCGTGCGGGGGCGGGGCCTCACAGACACGCTGCATCTCGCTCACGGACATGCTGCAGCGCTGTGCAGTGCGCACACAGTTCTGCCGGTAATGAATATTAAATGTTGTGAGGAAACCTTTCCACCAATAATTCCAATAAGTATTCCAAAATGTATTCACTTCAGGTTTACGAAACTAACTGTAATCAGATTGCTCGTTTTTCAAATGTAACGCCAGCTGAATACAGTAAGCCTACTTGATTTGTGTATTCTGATTACGTAACGCCGTTACATATATTCCGTTACAACCCAACCCTGCTTCTAGGCTACTGTCCCGCAGCGCCTCTCTGTTGGACTCTGTCGCAGCGGGGCTACTGCTGTTGAGCGCACAAAGCAATCTTCACAACGAAGGATCACTTCTTCAAGGCAGGGAATGTTTCGCAGTACGCAGTCTGTCCCGCAACTGCTGCCTCTCTGTTGGACTCCGATACTGCACCTTACTCACGAGACGTTGTAAAAAAACAAATGGGGGCGAACGCAGTAACCACCAACGCCACAGTCACCCCCGTCGTGCGGGCCGGATGAGAATGTCTGGCGGGGCGGATGTGGCCCGCGGGCCGCCAGTTGGTGGTCACTGCTCTAGAGTCTAGATGATAGGAAATGAGGTTTCAAACTTCCTTTATAACCTCCTTTAGCTTAGGAACCACTGGACCTCCCTCACCGAAAGGAGAGGAGAAAATGCTGCCCCACAATGCCTTGCAGCCGCATCATTTGCCGTCACACAACAGTCGGCTGTTCACTGAAACAACCGATTATGACCGAGAAATTATATCATGAAAGTTACGGTGCCAATTAAGCATTTTAAAAAGTATGTGGTAAGTTGCCAAAGTGCTTTGTTTTGAACGTTCATCAGTATTATAATCAAAAAGAGAAATATGAACGTTAGTTTTTACTGAAATAATCAAATAAAGTCAACATTTCACAGTTTTTACTGAGCTGTGTGGGGGTTGTTCAACTTTTAAAAGATGTTTGAATGGTGATATAGGCTACATAGTGATAGATGTTAAGGACTAATGTTTATAATAAATACATTTGTATTTATTTTAAGACCTCATACAATCATACGTATTGGGATCATTTTTATTAATGTGGACCGGAGGGAGAGGGGGACGAACATAAGTTTCACTTTCCTTTTTTATTTAAATAAATTCCAACTTTGGTCATGAAGAATATGTTTCTCTGTTGTCCACGTTGATAAAGCATAAAACAACAGCATCAGAGCATGGTGCAGAGTCTCTAGATGAGTTTACAGTAGTCCCTCGTTCTTATTCTACATCATGTAGTCCGCTGTATAGAAAACTGTAGTTTCCCCACAGCAGCAGACGCACATTCATGACGTCCGCTGGCGCATCATAAACACGTCGGATAGTGAAAGTGCAGTCGGATTCTCTAAAGTACCACAGTCTCTTCTCCTAAATCCTCTAGAATTCTCCTAAATCCTCTAGAATTATCCTATCCACTATCCCTTAACCCCGTGACGTTTCACTCAGAGGTCAAGGAATAGACGATAGGAGTTGATTTTTGGACTATTCAACGCAACCCTTATCTCCATAGAGGAGTAAACTTCAGCATTTCTTACTAGACAGGGGTGGAAAATGTAACCAAGCACCATCATTGAGTTGAAAGCTTGTTTGACCAAAACTGTGAAATTAAAAGAAAACAAGCTTTACACTACCCCCATGTTAGCTTTAACAAACTCAACATTGAATGTTTGTGCTGCAGTTGTTCAGTACTGTAAATGGAGGAGAAGACATCTTGAGAAACCCAGGCTTAAGTTCATAGTTGACAGTGAACTGGTTTAACATTTGTACTGATGTGGAATTTGTTTCTGCCTTTGCTTGTCCGGCATGCATGGGTCAGAATTAATGAGCTGTGCCTCAGATCGTTGTATATTATTTTGCTCTCTGAGCCTTTTTGTCGGAGTCGAATTACTCGAGCACGCTTAGTTTGTGTGTACATATTCTTTGGCCACCCAATATTTTAAGATTTTCGTCAGACTTTTTTCTTTAGTCTCCTGCTACAACTACAGAGGTCAGCCAAGTTCCCTTCATATTCTGTAACCCGGGTCATATATGATTTACAATGTTTACACTAATGCTTTGAACAGGAATGAAGACATGTCTTGCAGTGTGAAGAGGCCATTTTCCTCTATACACACAAACAAATCACTGCCATCTGATGTATTGACTTTAAAGTAGCGTTGCGTCAGAAATGTTACTGAATCCACAAACACATTGGGGGACGTCCCCGTCAGCGTTTCCCATCATCAGCAGCCCCTCTAGACGTGCCATTTGGCGGCGGCCATGTTGTTCCCGCTCCGTTGATGACCTCTTTGAGTTACCACAGAGCTTCCAGTCCCTGAACCTTTCTTCTTTCAAAGTTCAAGGCCTGCTCTGAAAGACAGCTCTGAGAAATGAGGAGTCGAGTAAAGGTGGAAGGAAAACCTCAGAGGGGAATGAGATAAGCATTTGAAGTGCAAAGAAAAGGCTTTTAACTAAACTCAAACTAAAGTCATCAATGTTCTCTCAGTAATTAGCAGGACAAGCATGGTGCTGCTTGTTTGCTTAGTTTTTTTCAATTTGCTGTCTCTTGGCGGAGCCACAAAGCAACACCTGTTCACTTGTTACAGACACACCACCTGTCAGCATGGAGAAGGAGGGTGTGTGTGTGTGTGTGTTGGGATTTTGTATCCACTGTCAACAAGAATCAATGTGTGCGGTGGAGAAGGGTAGGTTAGTTTCAACATTGGCTCATTTTAAGTGGGATATCAGTGTTCATGTTCTACATTCTGGTGATTTTGTATGCACCAGTTTATGTTGGAAATGTATATATATTTGATTAAAGGGAGGTGCCAAGTTCGGGTGACAATTCCAAATATTAAGTAAGATAGTGAAGAAAGGCTTTCATGTATACTGAGAAAAAAGTTATCACGAACAGATAAAGCCCTACTTTTTTCCATGATAAAATCCACCTGTGCTACAGTCGTCTATGTTTTATGTCATTCATGACAGGCTTAGGGTTAGGTTGAGGCACAGACACAAAACCGTTTGGGACTCTTGATCAGACAACGTCTACACCAAGGGTATCCAAAAATGTTTTACTATGGGTAACATACAAAAAAAACATGAGAAGGGCTGGGCCACTCACTAGAGGCGAGGTATATTGCCTCATAAGTTAAGTTAGCAAAATCAATGAAATGTAGGTCGATTATGCTTGACACCTGAATATGCTTTAATAAAGAAAACAGCCTTCATCACAGCTCTCCATATTACGGAGCCCCCTAGGGGACATGGAGAAGAAAAAAAAAATTATTTCAAGAAAAAAAATAGTTTTAGCTCAATGTAATTCCTGGTCAGTTCGGCAACACAGAAACCACAACAATGGAGCGGTTCATCAATTTTACTTTGAGCTTGGCCTTCAATTTAAAGATATAACATCAGTGATTGGCAATAGGCACGGGTTTCACATAAGTGAAAGACACCTCAAGAGAACACTCAGAGCGAGGGGACATACACGTCGCAAAGCATACTCTGAGCTGAGTTATTGACAGATTCGAATTTCGCGGATCAATAACTCATGAATATAACGTTGTAAAAATACAAACAACATGACTTTACAATCATAGCAAGGTAGACAACTAGCTACAGAGTCGTTTTGATCAGAACAGTTCGATACGCGCCGTCATCCGAGCTAAACTTCAAGAATTACATTACATTACATTGCATTTAGCTGACGCTTTTATCCAAAGCGACTTACAATAAGTGCGTTCGACCAACAAAATACAAACTTGAAGAAAACAGAATCATATAAGTACATCAGGCTTCATAGAGCAAAAACATTTCAAGTGCTACTCAACTGGCTTTAGATAAGCCAGCCCTGTATTAGTATATAAGTGCTTTGTTAATAGTTCTATCGCTCGAAGTGGAGTCGAAAGAGATTAGTTTTCAGTCTGCGCCGGAAGGTGTGTAAGCTATCTGCTGTCCTGATGTCAATGGGGAGCTCATTCCACCATTTTGGAGCCAGGATAGCAAACCCACGTTTTTTTGCTGATGGGAACTTGGGTCCCCTTCGCAGCGAGGGTGCAGCGAGCCGTTTGGTTGATGCAGAGCGGAGTGCACGTGCTGGGGTGTACGGTTTAACCATGTCCTGGATGTAGGAAGGGCCAGATCCATTCGCAGCATGGTACGCAAGTACCAGTGTCTTGAAGTGGATTCTAGCAGTTATCGGAAGCCAGTGAAGGCAGCGGAGGAGCGGCGTGGTGTGGGAGAATTTAGGAAGGTTGAAGACCAGGCGAGCAGCTGCATTCTGGATGAGCTGCAGAGGTCGGATGGCACATGCAGGTAGACCAGCCAGGAGGGAGTTGCAGTAGTCTAGGCGTGAGATGACGAGAGCCTGGACCAGAACCTGCGTGGCTTTCTGGGTCAGTTGGGGACGTATCTTCCTGATGTTGTAAAGCGTGTATCTGCAGCAGCGGGTTGTAGCAGCGATGTTTGCAGTGAAGGACAGGTTGTTATCTAGGGTCACACCCAGATTCCTTGCAGTCTGAGTCGGGGAAACAACAGAGGTGCCAATGTTGATTGTTAGGTCAAGAGTGGGACAATCTTTTCCCGGAAGGAAAAGCAGTTCAGTCTTGTCAAGGTTGAGCTTGAGGTGATGATCAGACATCCACTGAGAGATGTCAGCTAGACAAGCAGAGATGCGTGCGACGACCTGGGTCTCTGAGCGGGGGAAGGACAGAATTAATTGCGTGTCGTCAGCGTAGCAGTGGTATGAAAAACCATGCGGGCTAATGACTGATCCGAGCGAGTTTGTGTACAAGGAGAAGAGGAGGGGACCAAGAACAGAGCCCTGAGGGACCCCTGTAGTTAATTGACAAGGGTCAGATTCGGACCCTCTCCAAGTAACCCTGTAGATGCGGTCTTTGAGGTATGAGGTGAGGAGGGAAAGTGCAGAGCCTGAAACTCCAAGTTCTTGGAGAGTGCGAAGGAGGATCTGATGATTCACCGTGTTGAATGCAGCAGACAGGTCCAAAAGGATGATGACAGAGGAGAGGGAGGCTGCTTTAGCAGTGTGCAGTTCCTCAGTGACAGCAAGGAGGGCAGTTTCTGTGGAGTGACCTGCCTTGAAACCAGACTGGTGCGGATCCAGAAGGTTGTTCTGATGGAGATAGCAGGAGAGTTGTTTAAAGACAGCGCGTTCAAGTGTTTTAGACAGGAACGGGAGTAGAGAGACAGGCCTGTAGTTTATAACATCAGACGGGTTGAGAGTGGGTTTCTTTAGGAGAGGGTTTACTCTTGCCTCCTTGAGACTGTTTGGAAAGTGACCAGAAGTTAGAGAAGTGTTGATGAAATGGGTGAGAAACGGTAGAATATCAGGAGCGATAGTCTGAAGGAGGTTTGAAGGGATAGGGTCCAGAGGACAGGTGGTAGGGCGGGCAGAGGTAATGAGGGTAAGAACCTCACTTGGAGAGAGAGGGGAAAAGGAGGTCAGTGTGTGGGTGAAAGGAGGGTCTGGTGACCCAGCGGTGAGTAGAGGTGAGTCAGAAAAAGAAGAGCGAATATCATCAACCTTTTTTTCAAAGTGGTTAACAAAGTCGCTTGACAGAAGGGAGGAGGGGGAAGGGGCTTTGGGGGGGTCCAGGAGGGAGGAGAAGATGGAAAATAATTTTTTGGGATTGGAATAGGAAGATTGGATCTTATCTTGAAAGAAAGTGCTTTTTTGCCTGAGAGATCGAAGCAGAGAAAGAGGAGAGGAGAGCCTGATAGGTTAGGAGGTCGTCACGGTGTTTGGATTTCCACCATTTCCGCTCTGCTGCCCGAAGGACGGTTCTATTAGCACGCAGTGCATCATTTAGCCAGGGAGCAGGAGGGGACTGACGAGCCTGCCGAGATGTGAGAGGACAGAGAGAGTCCAGAGAGGATGAGAGAGTAGAGAGGAGAGTTTCTGCAGCAGAGTTTGGAGGTAGTAGTTGGAACGAGTCCGAGGAAGGGAGGGCTGAGAGCACCGATGAGGCAAAGGTAGAGGGAGAGAGGGAACGAAGGTTACGGCGGACAGGTGCAGGATGAGAACAGATTAGTTTGTTATGTTTGGAAAGGGGTAGAGAGAATGAAATGAAGAAGTGATCGGATGTGTGTAGCGGGTTTATTTGGTTTATATTTAATTGGTCACAATCTGCAGCTGGAGGAGGGAGAGGAGTGCTTAGGGACCGTCTACAAACTGCAACGGGGTTTTGCGAGATTTCGCAAAAGTATTGCGAGATCTCGCAAAAGTTTTGCGATATCTCGCAATGGTTTTGCGATATCTCGCTTTTGTTCAAATAAAAAAAAATGTCTTCTCCATGTCCCCTAGGGGGCTCTGTACCATATGGGGTTTCATTTATTTTGTTACAAAAAATGTTGGCAGCTCAAGCCTAAGATTGCTTATAATAAGGGGATTCCTTAACCCCGTGACATTTCACATAGAGGTCAAGGAATAGTGGTTAGGTCAAGACGATAGGAGCTGATTTTTTCAATTCGACCGCAACCCTTTAGTGGTGCCTGTATTCCCTTCCTGTCCATGGCTGAAGTCGAATAGTCCATTTAGCTTAGGAACCTTCCTAACGGAGTGAAATTACCCCGAAGTCCCTCAGTGGCAGCCATGATAAGTGCCGTTCGAATTCTCTAGATGATAGGAAAGGAGGTTTCAAACTTCCTTTATAACCTCCTTTAGCTTAGGAACCACTGGACCTCGCTCACCGAAAGGAGAGGAGAAAATGCTGCCCCACAATGCCTTGCAGCCGCAGCATTTGCCGTCACACAACAGTCGGCCGTTCACGGAAACAACCAATTATGACGGAGAAATTATATCATGAAAGTTACGGTGCTTATTAAGCATTTTTAAATGTATGTGGTAACTTGCCAAAGTGCTTTGTTTTGAACGTTCATCAGTATTATAATCAAAAAGAGAAATATGAACGTTAGTTTTTACTGAAATGATCAAATAAAGTCAACATCTCACAGTCTTTACTGAGCTGTGTGGGGTTTGTTCAACTTTTAAAAGATGTTTGAATGGTGATATACACAGTGATAGGTGTTAAAGACTAACGTTTATAATAAATACATTTGTATTGATTTTAAGATATTTTCATCATACAATCATACGTATTGGGATCATTTGTATTAATGTGGACCGGAGGGAGAGGGTGACGAGCATAAGTTTCACTTTCCTTTTTTATTTCAATTCCAACTTTGGTCATGAAGAATATGTTTCTCTGTTGTCCACGTTCATAAAGCATAAAACAACAGCATCAGAGCACGGTGCAGGGTCTCTAGATGAGTTTACAGTAGTCCCTCGTTCTTATTATACATCCATGTAGTCTGAAAAACTGTAGTTTCCATAGTTTCCCCACAGCAGCAGACGCACATTTATGACGTCCGCTGGCGCATCATGTCAGAGAGTGAAAGCGCAGTCGGATTCTCTAAAGTACCACAGTCTCTTCTCCTAAATCCTTTTGAATTCTCCTATCCACTATCCTTTAACCCCATGACGTTTCACTCAGAGGTCAAGGAATAGACGATAGGGTTAGACGTTAGGAGATTATTTTTGGATTATCCGACCGCAACCCATGTGTTTTCCTGCCTTCATGTGATTGTCTGCCCCACCCTGATCACCACCTGTGTCTTAATCACCTTCAGCCCTTGTGTTTCTGCATATCCTCTCCAGCTGTGTATTGTCAACATTATTAGTCCTCTGTCTATATGAACCTGTTTTTACCAGTGTCGTTTCAGCCTCTGTGTTACCGGATATTGGCAATCTGTCTGGCTGATTTATTTGTGTCTCTCCCTTGTTTGTTCCTTGTTACGTTTTGATATACACCCCTTTTTCTTATATGACCTTGCCTGGTCTCTCTGTTTTGGTGTTAACCAGTGTTTTGTTATCAGCTATATGCACTCACATGGCCAAGAGTTAGGGTGCATAAGTGAAAACGCGGGCAATAATCGTCCTGAGCCAGGTTCTGGTTCCTGGAGAGCTCATGTCAAATTCCTGAGGTCTGGAGTGGTGAAGTGTGCTGGTTGGATTCCAGGTGATGAAATGTTCCCTGCGGAGTCTTTATTGGAGGTCTTCAGCTCCTAGTGAAAACAGCTGAGAGCAGCTGATTGCAATCCTAAACTTGGAGCACATCCAAGAGAATGGAATGGATCTGAAGTGTCTGACAGTGTTTGTGTGCTTCAGCTGGAATTTGACTTTGTGACATTAGTGCTAGAGAATATTTGAAATATTTGGAATGACATTATTTGCCTCTTGAAATATAAATGTATGAAGGTGATGAAGGGAAATGAGAAAAATACACAATTCTGGTAATGCTTTTTAAAATGGCATCCATTTAAATATCTAATTTGTTTACGACTTCCTGTTTTAAGAACAATTAATAAATAATCTGTAAAACAGGTCGGGAAAACCATTTTCTGTTGTAATACTAATTTTAGCCACAAAAGGCTGAGTAAGCTAAATATAACATTGATGATTTATTTGTGGTGAGGTAAAATGGTTCCATGAACTTAAACATAAGATATATACATTGGTTGGCAACTTACAGTATGTAACATTATTGTCATTTCAAATTATCCTGACAAAAAACGTTCGCCTGTCAAAACCTTTTTCAGCTGTTTTCACAGTTCCAAGTCTGCCACTTTAACAAAACGTTGGTTAACATGGACGCCAGGCCTGATTACTCAGTGGCTACAGCTGTTGGGCCACGCCCCTCTAATCAGTGAAACACAGAAACTGATAAAAACTTGGTCTAAAAATGGTCTTTTAGATTTTTTTCAGAATTCAATCTGAATTTTAACCAATGTAACCTAAAATCATATTGACACAGGGCACACTTAAAGGTGGGGTAGGTAAGTTTCAGAAACCGGCTCGAGTGCACTAACATTTGAAAGTACATGCCGAAAAGGATCCGCCCCTTCCTTCAGACTTCCTTACAGAGCACCTCCTCCAACACACCATGAACGCGCACATGACGTCAGCAGACTGGTGAAAGTGGCCGCCTGTTGCTGGCGAGTCATTGAAGTACTGCTGCAATGCACGCCCAATGACGGCACGCCCAATGAGGGCACGAGATACATTTGTGCGAGATTGTAACCCTGGTTATATAAGCACAGGCGGAGCCCTCTACTGGACTCTATGGGTACTACCTTTAACCATGCTATGCGAGCATTCACATACTGAGTTGCATAAACGTAGCCGGCCAATCGGGGCGAGCCTTGCTGAATGTGCTTGCAGGCCCACAGTATATAATTAATAATAATAATTCCTTACATTTATTATAGCGCTTTTCCAGATGCTCAAAGCGCTTTACAAATACACATTACACATGCAATGGTCATCTACTGTGGACAATACCCACAGGAGCAAGTTCAGGTGAAGTGTCTTGCCCAAGGACACAACGGCTTTACAGACGCAGCAGCGGCGGGTTTCACCCCTTGATCTGATGATCATTGCACAGCGCACTGCGCCACACCGTCCATCTTCACGCCTCGAAGACATCGAGGCGCTTTTACAAGTACACATTGATATCATACATGTACTGTGGACAATACCCACAGGAGCAAATCCGGGTGAAGTGTCTTGCCCAAGGACACAACGGCCTGACGCAGTGGCGGCAGGAGCGGGTTTCGAACTGGAGTTCCCCAGCACCCCCCTTGATCTGATGATCAGATGCACAGACCACTGCGCCACCCGTCCCAATATATAAGGTGGCTACCGGGCCCGGCGCCACGAGGGGCCAAAAGGGGGCAATGCCCCCTCAATTGTATTATTTGCCCCCTCACTTTGAGCATCATTCATCCATCAAAAAGCACAATAAATGTCACAATTATTAAATAACTTTAAATAATTATTTTCCCCAATACACATTACTATGTTTAGATCAGATATGTGGGCAGGCAGTCAAGCAACGCCTCAACCCCAAGTGAGCTTGTAGCTAGCGTGTGTGCTAGCTGTAAACACAGTCGGATGGTGACCAAAACGTCCCCGTTTTCCGTGCAGAGTCCCCGTTTTCAGTGGCTGGTACCCGGTTGAAACTCCCGAAAATTTTCCCATTTTTGAACGTGCGTTAAAAAAAATGGAGCAAGGTGAAATCAAATGTTATATGTCAGTAAAAACAGAGTAACAGTGTTGTGCCTGTTTGTAGCGTTAGCGTATGTCTTCTTCTTCTTCTTCTTCTTCTTCTTCTTCTTCTTCTTCTTCTTCTTCTTCTTCTTCTTCTTCTTCTTCTTCTTCTTCTTCTTCTTCTTCTTCTTCTTCTTCTTCTTCTTCTTCTTCTTCTTCTTCTTCACTCTAATCCAGTGGTTCTCAAAGTGGGGGGCGCGCCGCCCCTGGGGGACGCAGAGTCATGACAGGGGGGGGCGCGAGAGACCAGGAGGAAAAATTGTTATAAAAAAAAAAAAAAGATAAAAAAATAAAAAGTCATAATTTGAACAATTATTTATTTGAAAATAATATGATGTAGTACAGTACTATTACGTC
The DNA here is from genome assembly GCF_902827175.1 of Gymnodraco acuticeps. NCBI lineage: Eukaryota > Metazoa > Chordata > Actinopteri > Perciformes > Bathydraconidae > Gymnodraco > Gymnodraco acuticeps. The sequence continues at coordinate 2,977,665 of NW_022990125.1, read as the reverse complement.
TGGGTCTCTGTGTTTCATTAAAGCTCGGCTCTGTGTGTGTGTGGAAGGAGCCATTTTGTGTGCGCGAGAGAGAGCGCACCGGTACCGGAGATCGTTGTTGTTAGCTTCTGGTGCTGGCGAGTTACGCTAACGGAGTTTTTTCAACAACAAGGTGGAGGAGAGTCCTCTCCTGTCAGACTGAGAGACTCAGTGAGCTAAAGGACTCTCTCAGTGTTATCTCAGTGGGTCTCAAACGTTTTGGTCACCATTAATGTAAACAATTATTTCCAAGGCACACGTTTATATGATCATTATAGTTATAAAAAAATAGGAGAATAAATGAAAAACAGGTATGAAATACTATATGACAGTAAAACAAGAATAAAGTTTAAAAAGGTGATTTGTAAAATATCCATAAAGAAAAAGTAAATCTGTTTACAGTTCTGTTTCATATGGGTGTTGAAAGATGTATCCATAGATCTCTTCATTTTGCTCTCAAAGTGCACCAGATTGATGCTTTTAACTTCAATATTTAAAAATAAATCTTCCCGGGGGAGCTTGCCCCCGGACCCCCCTATGTGAGGTCCACACACCACCTATAAAAATAGCACTTTACCCCTGCTTACACCTATATGCAGCCGTGAGCTGATTATTGAGCCTTCATTGTAACAGTTGCGGGTACGTATGCGTGGGGAGTGTTGCAGTAGAAAATTCCTCTGTAGCGCCCGGTACATTAATGGGAAACCCTAAATGTTTGAGCACCCTCTATGAAACGTCAAGCTACCCCACAGCACCCCCAAAATAAATCTCTGGCGCCACCACTGAGCCTGACTATTTGTGTTGGGGGGGCCCGACTTTTTTTTTCCTCCAAAGGGGGGGCCTGACAGAAAAAGTTTGAGAACCACTGCTCTAATCAAATGTTATATGTCAGTAAAAACAGAGTAACAGTGTTGTGCCTGTTTGTAGAGTTAGCGTATTTCTTCTTCTTCTTCTTCTTCTTCTTCTTCTTCTTCTTCTTCTTCTTCTTCTTCTTCTTCTTCTATTTCTTCTTCTCTTCTTAGCTTCTTCTTCTTCTTCTTCTTCTTTCTTCTTCTTCTTCTTCTTCTTCTTCTTCTTCTTCTTCTTCTTCTTCTTCTTCTTCTTCTTCTTCTTCTTCTTCTTCTTCTTCTGTAGGATATACCTCTGTGGGAATCTGACGTCATTGTCACCTGAGGTGTCACCTGATGCGGTCACATGTTTACACGGTGACCGGGTAAACAGGAAGCCATAAAAGGTTTGCCGTCAGTTCAAGAAAGTCTCTCTTGGCTGCCTGTCACTGGTCTTCTCCCTCTCACAAAGGGCGAGTGCAAGACGAGATTTTGCCATTTACGGAGGGAAACTCTCCCGACAGGCACAAGACCGGAGCTTAATGTACACAACCGGCCCAGCTACCCGGGATATTAAGTGACCATTTCCCCAGCAGGATTAAGCTGAGTTGGAAATCTACTCTGTGGAAGACCAGGCCAGCCACTGTCCTATAGTGTTTATTTTGTATTTTCTTGTTCATTTTCTTCATGTGCAGTGTATGGCAGTATAATCATTTTATTGTTTGTGTCGTAGGTTGCGCTCCTCTGCGGCGTAGGCCTGGGCCCGGGTGGAACGCTGCCTGCCTTCAGTGTAGGGACTGCACGGTGTGACACTTTCTTTTCTGTATGCTAAATATCTCACTGTTATTATTTTATAGAGATTGTGGTTTCAATATTGCATGCTTTTGTTGTTTTGGTGTGTGGCTTTTCTTGTTTTTGTCCCTCATGATTAGCAGGCACTGCAACCCAGCGGACCGGGCCTGCCCAACTGAGGAGGGTAATTTATATACGTGTTGAATTATATTTGCCATTTTTATACTTTACATGAATTGACATTTTAAACATTTTCCAAACACTTGTTAAATAAAGCTGTGTTATGTTTTTGGAATTCATGCCTCTGTAATAATTGAACCCATTTAGGGAAGCTTTAAAATCATTCCACGACTTACATTTAGGGTCCACGGGTTCCTCCTACCCCTTAGCAGGAGGTGGCGTTGTCAGTGACTAGCTTTACATGTGGTAACCTCAGTCACGGTTACCACAACTCATTATACCCTACTGTCCTACTAGGGCATTGCGTTCAAAGAATGCAGGGTTGTTGGTTGTTCCTAGAGTCTCTAAAAGTACAATGGGAGCCAGAGCCTTTTCTTATCAAGCTCCACATTTGTGGAATCAGCTTCCAGTTTGTGTTCGGGCGGCAGACAGCCTATCCGTTTTTAAGAGTACGCTTAAGACCTTCCTTTTTGATAAAGCTTATAGTGATAAAATAATCTAATAAGAGTGCATTGACGTAGATACGTTGTGCCTCTTCACCTATACATTTTAGTTCTTACTCTTTCACTTAAATCCTAAAAACTTAGATCTTATATTTAAAACTTTATCCAAAACCTTTCCCCTCTCTGACCTCTCGAGGTTCTAATAGAGGGTAACAGGTTGCAGAGAAGGCCTAGCCCGGCCCGGGAGTGTGGAACGTAGCCACAGACCTACTCCTTACCTCTAACCAATTCAGGTTCCAGTGGGGACCTCTCTCCCTGCGTGTGCCTCTCCACCTTTGTTTCCTACTTCTTACTTGCTACCCTTTTCCCTCAACCTATCCTAAGGGAGTGCATGTATGTAGACACGTTAGTTTAGCCGCTATAGGCTTGGACTGTTGGGGGGGGCACCTTACTCCGTCTTTCTGGCTGTTTGTACCTGTGTACTCTCATGTTCCGATTAACCCAGTTTCCCCCAAATCTCTTTTTTGTGTCCATATATACGCCGGGATCCTGAGTCGAGGCTAATCCTGTTGCTGTGGTCGTGTGTCCTGGATCCTCTATCCTGAGTACTGGATCCGAGTCCTGGACTTCGAGTCGTGGCTGAACCTGTCTCTGCGGTCCTGCCAGACTCTCACCATACTACTTCCCTGATGGCTCCCACAAGATTGCTGACATCCTCGTGGATTCATCTTCTTATTACAGACACATGCATTTCCAAACATTTGGACTACCTATGTTGTAAATGTATTATCTTTTCGATTTACACACGGCATCTATTGCACGTCTGTCCGTCCTGGGAGAGGGATCCCTCCTCTGTTGCTCTCCCTGAGGTTTCTCCCATTTTTCCCTTTAAACTGTGGGTTTTCTCTGGAAGTTTTTCCTTGTACGATGTGAGGGTCAAAGGACAGAGGGTGTCGTATTGTCATACTGATATTCTGTACAAACTGTGAAGTCCACTGAGACAAATGTAACATTTGTGATATTGGGCTATATAAATAAACATTGATTGATTGATTGATTCTTCTATTTTCTTTAATGGCGAATCGCTTTCACTTGGAGCATATATCGCCACCTACTGTTGATTTATTAAATCCTTGTCCTCAGACCAGTGTTTTTGAGGAACTTGAAGATCAGCTTGTTTACTTAATTTCTTGATTTACTTTCGTATATATTGACTTGAAATCCATGTCCTTGATGTTATGTTCTTCCAGTGCAGTTTTCAGAATGAGTCTTTGTCTGTTATAATCCGGGCAGCTAAAAAATACATGATGTAATTTTTCTCCCCAATCTTCGGTGCCCCCGATGGGTTGATGCGCCCTTAGCATTTGCCTAAACTGCCTATGCCAAGGGCCGGCCCTGGTGAAAACAATATGACATCAACAAAAAATAAGACAGACAACTACAGATAGCACCACACATGATGGTTACTTGTTATTATGTAGGGCTGCAATGCCTGTATGGATCAGGTTTCTGCCAAAGCGAGCCCTTTTACTAGAATAATTGTCACAAACGAGCTGAGAACCAAAATGCAACACACGGGAAACCAGGGATAGTCTGTAACCAGCTTTATTAAAGGTAGGAGACAAAACGGCAGATAGTAGGCAAAGGGCTGGTCGGAGACAGGCGAGGGTTCCAGGAGAAAGCAAGACGGGAGTCGTAGGTACAGACCGGGTCAGGGAGCAGGTGAGGCAGGCTGGTCAGGGACAGGCAGGGTCGAAACCGGGAGAGCAATCTGGAGGATAATGCGGGAAAGACTGGCATGCTGCAAAGTACGATCTGGCACTGAGGTGAAAGTGAAGTGGGCCTAAATACTAATGGAGCTGATGGGTGTAACAGAGTGAGAGAGAGACACAGGGTGTGACTACCAGGTGACTAAGGAAGGTTAATGCAGAAAATAGGTGAGTGAGAAAGCAGACTGTGACAATAATAATATGTTATGCATTATATCAACCGTATTGGTACAATGAGCGACATCTAGTGACGGATTTTGGAACATTGATTTGATTTTTCTCATGGCAGTTAGACTAGTGACAAACCAGGGGACTTTATTTTTAATCTGTGTCTGTCCATTTGGTGTAGTATTTGATCCAATATTACATTTGGTTTATATATTAGTCACTTTCTTATGAAATGCCAGGTGTTAGGCCTTGATTTGAACATTCAATCCTGAAAATAAATACAGGCTACTGGACTCTATGGGTACAGTGTTTGGAGCCCTGATGGATAAACGTCCTATCGTTCAACAACATCGACCTATCACACTGCCCCTGACCGGCTTTTAGTCCCCACACTCACACACGCTCACCTTGTGTAGAGTGTGCATGGAAAATAGTGAGGAAGGCGAGGAGCGCCCTCCAGTCCTGTACGAGGTTTACAGCATACTAGTTTCCCCGGGTCCCTAAGGTGCAGGGCCGGCCCTGACCAATTTGCTGCCCTAGGCAAGATTTTAGCTGGCGCCCCCCCCCAAATGCAGACACTTACACTTACTATGACTCGCGCGTGCATGGTTGTGGTGTATATTGTGTAATATTGAAGTTAAAAGCATCAATCTGGTGCACTTTGAGAGCAACATTAGGAAATATATGGATACATCTCTCAACACCCAGATGAAACAGAACTGTAAGTAGATTTTCTTTTACTTTATGGATACTTTACAAATCACTCCCCTTTCAAACTGTATTCTTGTTTATTAATAACAACTTTGTTGTACTGTCATATAGTATTTTATACCTGTAACTATAATGATCATATAAAGGTGTGCCTTTACCTCACTGAGCTGAGGTTATCAGAGCCTCTCAGTCTTTCAGGAGAGAGCTCTCTAAAGCTCTCCCCCCGCGGCCGCTTACACAGTAGATTCCAATGTTAATAAAAGCACACAGAAGCTGTGTACGTTTTTTGGGAGTTTGATTTATTTTAAATTAACACAAATATAAAATTATAACTTATAATTGCACACTACCATTATTTCAAAAAAAGAACAATTTCACATAAACCTCTGGTTTTTACTGGGGCTGGGGCAGTTCAACTTGATTTTGGGGGGGGGGGGGGGTGTGCCATAGTTCATGGGCACTGTAAGCAATATAGGCGTAGTTCTGTTAGTATAAGATAATAAGATGTACTTTGTTGATCCAAAATCGGGAAATTGTGTTATGAAATAAAAAAAAATATTTTTTTTTTTATTTCTAACTTTTTTTCTAACTTTTTTTTTTTTTTTTTCAATTTTCGTCGCCCCCTATGGGTTGATGCGCCCTTAGCATTCGCCTATACTGCCTATGCCGAGGGCCGGCCCTGCTAAGGTGCAATGGGAAAACATAAGCGCACTATGTCCCCCCCCTCTCACCAGTTGTGTGTTGCTCCAGCAAGCACCGAGGATGAGAAGGAGTCAGACATGTCCAAGAGATAAGACCTTATGAAGGGGCCTGGCGTAAGACCTTATGAAGGGGCCTGGCGTAGACCAAGACGCCGCCGTGCATTTGTCCTCCACACTCACGCCGTTGAACAAGGCTGTTGACACGGCCATACCCCGTGTAGAGTGTGCACGGACCCCAGTGCCCTCCCCGTCTGTCCGTAGGCATGTGAGATGGACTCGCAGAGCCATCCTGTCAGGCGTTTCTTGGAGAGCCCAGCGTACAAGACAGAGGCTCTAGACTCCTTTCTTCACACCATTGCTGGAATCCCAACCACTTTGGCCTGTAACAGGCTGTGGTGGATTCTGCTCTTGTTGCTTGGATAGTCTGAATAACCTCGCCAGACAGTCCCCCTCTGTCTCAGCCTGTCCCTCTCAAGAGCCAAGCCTGGAGAGGTTGGCCCAGATTTGGTAACGCCCCTATTGCACCTGCCTCTTGAGACAGCGCCCCCCAGACCTGAGGCACCGTCCAGGGCTGGCCCACCATCATCTGTGTCACCTCTGCATACCATGGCGCCAAACGGCGACCTGGAACCACTAGGATGACTGACAGACGTTCCCGTCTCACCCTCTCCAGGAGGGGGAGAATGAGACGCGGCGGTGGAAAGGCATAGAGCAGCTTTCTTGGCCATGGCTCGTGTGCAAATGCGTCCACCCCCAAGGGTGGATTGTCCCGCCGAGCCATGGAAAACCACAGGGCACAGTGGCTGTTGCGCCGGTTGGCGAACAGGTCCACCTCCGCTCTCCCGAATCGGGCCCAGATCTGCTTCACCACCTCCAGGTGAAGCGTCTACTCGTCTGGCATAGAGTCCAATAGAGGGTGGAGCCTGTGTGAAATATAACTGGTTCTGACATTTGGTATCACTGCTGTTCTTTTTAAATGCCAGTCAATAGACTTCATATTCATTAATCAGAAATAAAGGCAAGATTTTCCTCATTTAAGAATTAAAAAAAAAAATTCTGCTGATTTGAGAATATAAATGTTTCTTTATTTCTGAAACTACATTGAGACATCCTGGAAACAAATAATTATATCATAAAGGAATACAGCAGTGTCTCTGATCCAACTCCAGATCATACCCTTTACCAAAGGTAGATTTAAGAGGAATTGTTCCTCCAAACTGGAGCCAAAGTGTAACAGGAGTTTAACAATAGTTAAATAAAGGACTTTTGAAACTCCAGAAACTTTTGTAACATTATCTGCAGGTCAGAGGTTTACAAATACTCTCTTTTCCTCTGTTCTGGTCAACTGGTGATGGTATACATTGTTCCCCCTCCTTTCCCTTCTGAATATTTACACATTAGACTTAGATCTTTTTCCTTTTAGTGGTTCGTGGGTGGCCTTTGGACAGAAGATAAATCTGGTCTGTTTTTCCTCACAGGAAACAGCGAGACTGATCTTCACTAATCTGTTATCCACCTTTGCGGCTGGCCCACCCCTGGGCCCCCATACGTCTTAATTTGGACCTCTCACTGGGCCCGATCACACACGTATACTTCCAAGCATGCACAGAAAAAAAGGCTTGACAGTCTGAGATTAACATGATTCCGGTTCTTTCATTTGCTTTGATCTTGAATAATTTCTGACCTTTTCAGGAAAAATAAAACACTGATTGTAGAGTATATATTTAAAAAGTTTAAAAACGTTGTCAGTACATTTGTGCCTCACGTTCAGAATTTGGAGCAGTTTGGATTCAGTGCACAGCCCTCCAATTAGGTCTTGAACTTTCTTTTAAATGGGAAGAATTTTAATGATATTGTTACGGTGAGCAGGAAGCAGGACCCAAAAGCAGATTTAAGTGACAAAAGTAATTCCTTTATTTCAAGGCTACAATATACAGAACGGAACACTCACAGATGAACTGGTCATTACACAAGACAACCCGACAAAGAGAGACAGAAAACCCCGAACTTAAATACACCCGGGACTAATCACATAAACACGAGACAGGTGAGGAGGGAGGAGGGAGGAGAAAACACAGAGGCACCAGGTGAACACAATCAGGTAATCAGGGAGGGAAACAGACAGAAAGCAAACAGGCAGGTAACGGGGGTGAACACTTTACAAAATAAAACAGGAAACCCAAAGATAGAAAAAGACAAGAAAAACACCAACACAGACAGATCCTAACAGTACTGCCCCCTCAAGGGACGGATCCCAGACGTCCCAAAACAAAAAAAAGTCCAAAACCTCAAGCAGGGTGGGTGGAGGGGGTCCGGAGGAGGGACGCATCACTAAGCCACCAGGGTGGGTGGAGGGAGTCAGGAGGACGGGACTGAACTGACCGCCCCGGGGCACGGCAGAGGACCAGGAAGGGGTCTCGGGCGGACGGCCCGGGGGCAAGGCAGAGTCCAAAAAGGGGGACTCGAGCAGACGGCCCGGGGGCAAGACAGAGTCCAAGGTGGGGACCATGGAGGGGTGAAGGCAGCGGCAGGAAGAGGCAGGGGGCCGGGCCCGAGGGCAACGGCAGGAAGAGTCAGGGAACCGGGCCCGAGGGCGAGGACCGCGGCACTCAGGGGGCCGGGCTCGAGGGTGAAGACTGCGGCTCTCAGGGGGCCGGGCTCGAGGGTGAAGACCGCGGCTCTCAGGGGGCCGGGCTTGAGGGTGAAGACCGTGGCTCTCAGGGGGCAGGGCTCGAGGGCGAAGACCGCGGCTCTCAGGGGGCCGGGCTCAAGGGCGAAGACCAGACAGCTCCGGAGGCCGGGCAGGACCCGGTGTCGGAGCTGGTGGGACAGGCCTCGGCAGGATCCCCCACGGAAGAGGACCAGGACACGGGATTGGCAGGACCCTCGGCAGGAGAGTAGTCGGCGGGGACTCCAACGGCACAGGACATAGGATTGGCAGGACCCCCGGCAGAAGAGTAGACGGCGGGACCTCCAACGAGACAGGACAAAGGGTTGGCAGGACCCCCGGCAGGAGAGTAGTCGGCGGGGCCTCCAACGGCACAGAACAAAGGGTTGGCAGGACCCCCGGCAGGAGAGTAGTCGGCGGGACCTCCAACGAGACAGGACAAGGAGCTGGCAGGACCCCCGGCAGGAGAGTAGACGGCGGGACTTCCAAGGGGACAGGACAAAGGGTTGGCAGGACCCCCGGCAGGAGAGTAGTCGGCGGGGCCTCCAACGGCACAGGACAAAGGGTTGGCAGGACCCCCGGCAGGAGAGTAGTCGGCGGGGCCTCCAACGACACAGGACAAAGGGTTGGCAGGACCCCCGGCAGGAGAGTAGTCGGCGGGGCCTCCAACGGCACAGGACAAAGGATTGGCAGGACCCCCGGCAGGAGAGTAGATGGCGGGACCTCCAACGAGACAGGACAAAGGGTTGGCAGGACCCCCGGCAGGAGAGTAGACGGCGGGACCTCCAACGGGACAGGACAATGGGTTGGCAGGACCCCCGGCAGGAGAGTAGACGGCGGGACCTCCAACGGGACAGACATACGATTGGTAGGACCCCCGGCAGAGGAGTAGTCGACGGGGCCTCCAACGGGACAGGACATGGAGTTGGCAGGACCCCCAGCGGAACCTCCAACGGACCAGGACATTGGGTAGGGACTTGAGACGTGACGTGACTCGAGAGGGGACTCGAGAGGGGAACCAAGGGGGAACTCGAGAGGGGACTCGAGAGGGGGACTCGAGAGGGGACTAGAGGAGAGACTAGAGGAGGGACTAGAGATGGGACTCGCAAGGGGAACTAGAGGAGGGACTAGAGAGGGGACTAAAGAGGGGACTAGAGGAGGGACTAAAGGAGGGACTAGAGGAGGGACTAAAGGAGGGAACTCGAGAGGGAACTCGAGAGTGAACTCGAGAGGTGACTAGAGAGGGGACTCGAGAGGGGACTCGAGAGGAGACTGGAGAGGGAACTGGAGAGGGGACTCTGGTAGGAACTTGAGATGGGACTAGAGAAGGGACTACAGAGGGGACTAGAGGAGAGACTAGAGGAGGGACTAGAGAAGGAAACTCGAGAGGAGACTTGAGAGGGGACTCGAGAAGGGACTAGAGGAGGGAACTCGAGAGGGAACTCGAGAAGTGACTAGAGGAGGGACTAGAGAATTGACTAGAGGAGGGACTAGAGAAGTGACTAGAGGAGGGACTAGAGATGGGAGTAGGGAATTGACTAGAGGAGGGACTAGAGAAGGGACTAGAGGAGGGACTCGGGAGGGAACTCGAGAGGGGACTGGAGAGGGGACTCGAGAAGGAACTTGAGATGGGACTGTGGCAGCTGGGGCCAGAGCTGGGTCTGGAACCATGGCTGCGGGGGCCGGAATTGAAGCCAGAATCATGGCTGTAAGGTCCGGTTCTGGAGCCGGAAACATGGCTGTAAGGTCCGGTTCTGGAGCCGGAAACATGGCTGTAAGGTCCGGTTCGGAAGCCGGAAACATGGCTGTAAGGTCCGGTTCTGGAGCCGGAAACATGGCTGTAAGGTCCGGTTCTGGAGCCGGAAACATGGCTGTAAGGTCCGGTTCTGGAACCGGAAACATGGCTGTAAGGTCCGGTTCTGAAGCCGGAAACATGGCTGTAAGGTCCGGTTCTGGAGCCGGAAACATGGCTGTAAGGTCCGGTTCTGGAGCCGGAAACATGGCTGTAAGGTCCGGTTCTGGAGCCGGAAACATGGCTGAATGGGCCGGCTCTGGAGCCGGAATTGAAGCCAGAATCATGGCTGTAAGGTCCGGTTCTGAAGCCGGAAACATGGCTGTAAGGTCCGGTTCTGAAGCCGGAAACATGGCTGTAAGGTCCGGTTCTGGAGCCGGAAACATGGCTGTATGGGCCGGCTCTGGAGCCGAATCCATGGCTGCCGGGACCGGTTCTGGAGGAAGGACCATGGCTGCTGGGGCCAGAACTGGGTCTGTAACCATGGCTGCTGGGGGCTGAACTGGGTCTGTAACCCTGGCCCTTTGGGCTCGTGCTGCCAACCTGGCCTTGCGACTCCTTCCTTTAGGAGCCGTTTGGAGGCTCCGTGGACCTCCAAAGGCCAGACGAGTACCAGCAAATGGCTCCTGGACTGTAGCAAACACTGGGTGAGAAGCAGGGGCTGACGCCAGACGGACCACACCGATGCGTGTGGTATCAAAACGGGAGTTGGGAGGCCTGGGGCTGTCAGGCAGGGGATAACACACCGTGAGAAAATCCAAAATCCTGCCCGATAAGAATTTAACCAAGCCTGGCTTCTCCATAGTAATCCGGCGTGCCTCTGCCAGAACAGCCTCTCGCTGCTGAACCCTGGACGCTCCCAACCATCGATACGAGCAGTCATCCAAAGCAAAGGAAAACTCCAATAGCTCCTGCTCAAAAGGATCTGCTGGGCCCATATTTTGGTCGGGTTGTAATGTTACGGTGAGCAGGAAGCAGGACCCAAAAGCAGATTTAAGTGACAAAAGTAATTCCTTTATTTCAAGGCTACAATATACAGAGACAGAACGGAACACTCACCGATGAACTGGTCATTACACAAGACAACCCGACAAAGAGAGACAGAAAACCCCGAACTTAAATACACCCAGGACTAATCACATAAACACGAGACAGGTGAGGAGGGAGGAGAAAACACAGAGGCACCAGGTGAACACAATCGGGTAATCAGGGAGGGAAACAGACAGAAAGCAAACAGGCAGGCAACGGGGGTGCACACTTTACAAAATAAAACAGGAAACCCAAAGATAGAAAAAGACAAGAAAAACACCAACACAGACAGATCCTAACAGATATAGCGGAAATGTCTTTAACAATTTAAGTTAAATGTGCTTGAAACTCTGTGAAGAGCACCGGTTCTCCTCACGCTTACAGTACAGTGTTGTCCATGATATGTGTAGCCTTTATGTTTTCAACCTCACAACTGTCACAGCACAATTCAACCTGCAGTACATTAACATACTTTTTTGTGGGAGGAAATCCAGTTTCTGAAATGCAAACTTAAAAACTATTTTGATATTATTTTATTTTTACGGCTTTTATGTAAGTAAACTATCTAACTACTTCCTCCACTTCCTAACTTTGTTTGTGTCATCAAATTGGATATTAAATTACTCTAATTGTAATGATATTAAATGAGCTGCTGTGCAAAAAAAGGAGAACAAATATCAGTTGCGTCTAGTTTTGCCATGCCACAGTATGTGTGTGTGTTGTGTGTGTGCGTGCGTGCGTGCGTGCGTGTGTGTGTGTGTGTGTTTAAGGTTGGCTGCTGGTTGTAAATAACTGAGGTGTCCAATGCTGTTTTAGCTGAAGGTCCAGAAAGAGCCAACTCTCAACCTGAGCCGTTCTCCTCGCTCCACTCATCACTGGCACTGATGAAGTTGGGTTGACTTTCATGACATGAAGGGGTTGGGGGGGGGGGGGCTTAGGGAAATGAAAACCGTAGGGCATAGCTGTTATGGAGATGTACTTCAAAAGCTGCAGTGGAATGTGTAACAAAGTAATACGACCCTATATACACAGAGAGAACTGATGAAGACGGAGACAGTCGTGTTTCCTTTAAATGAAAAACGTTTATAGAACAACGTTCTAGATATGTAATATATATTGTATGTTAGGATTTCAATGGGTTGAATAACTTCATACGACCACAAATAAAAGAACTTATTGCTGAATTATTTGTATTTAAAAAGCAATTATTAGTAACATTTCAAAAATACGATAATTTGATGAAAATATGTCTTATCAAGTGGAAAATGTTAAAATTAATGTTGCTCATCTATGATTTTCTTATCAAGATCAATAACTGTTTATACTTTGATAAAGCAGTGTTATAATTATTCGTTATCATTAGAGAACATGCTCAATATGGCAAAGTTATGAAAAAAAGGGTATCAACTATATATAGATGTGAATATATTATATATATATATTATATATATTTTTTTTTATCATATGTTGTTCATACTTTGTCATCACTATTATGAAGTATAGTATGTATTGACTGTTTCAGTTATAACTAGCTATACCTTATATACCGGAAAGTATATAGCCTTGAATTGGCTCAGAAAAATGTCAAACCCCTAAAGAAGAAATAGAGGAAACAAAACATTCAACATTTTTGGCAGAAGTTAAATGACCCCAAATCGTATAAACAAGGTTGATTGAAACAAGTTAAGTACCAGATCTACAGTGAAGAAGGAAGAGCAAGAACATTATAGAAAAATACCAAGATTACACAAATAATATCATAGACTTCATAAATGTAATGATTCCTGACTTATTTTGAAAAGCTTTTTCTCGCTGTGTTTTTACTTCCTGTCTTTGTGTGTTTTCCCGCCTGTTTTGATTGTTTGTCCTGGCCCTATTAGTTTCACCCAGTCCCCATTAAAAATCCAGAAGTTCCCTAGAGGGATTTTCTCTCCCACACAATCCTCCCCTGCCTGAAACGCCTCCATTGGACTCCTTTGTTAACTTCCGTAACATAATGACATGACTATGTAACATTTGCAATTCTATTGGCTATAGTGCTCCAACACATTGTATGTGATAGGCTAAGGGGCGGGACATCTCTAAGCGATTGACTTATCACAACAAAACCGGCCAGCTAACCAATCAGAGCTGATTAGGTCCTGGCACAGGCGGTATGAGAAAAATAAAGAGCTTTTTGAACATGAAAGCATGGAGACATGTCACAGTAGAGGCACAACATATAAATATGAACCTCAAATGAACATAATAGGGCCCCTTTAAGTCCTAGTTTTCAGTTTACGCCGTCTGACATATGTTATCTGGAAGTTCTACTATTCCTGCATAAAAAGGTATCTTCTGTAAAGTCTTCCTGTAGCGTTTGGGTCCTCCCTGCTCCGCTACAGTGTGACACATCGATAACTCGTCTGTCAAAGGCAGCTTGAAGCCGGGAAACAGCTGTAACCTAAATATCTAACCTCCGGAGTCTTCGCCATCTTCGCGATGTGGAGAATCCAAGACTCTGAAGTGCCCTGAAGACAGGTAGAGTCCCCGAGCGAGAGACACTCTGTCACAGGCATGTGGACGGATGGGGATGGTCTCAGAGGGGACATGATGTGTAAATGTGTCCCTGTCAGCAGACCTGTAGATTGAGTGCACTGTGGGGCAGAAATAGTGCGAGTGCACAGAGGACGATGTTGTTTGTGTATATATAGGTCTTTGAAAAAATAATGATGTGACAGCGATATCCCAATCAGACCACAGCACAGGAAGCTGGCCTCGTGCACACCCTGTTTTAGAACTTTAAACACACTGTGGAGTGTGTGTGCAGGGCTGCAGGCCAGGACTCTGTGGCTGTGTGAAATCAATACTTCTGATATGGCTTCTCTTTCACCGCCTTGTTAGCTTACTGTCTAAACCCCTCAGTGTGCATGGGAGTCCTCTGTTTGGAGCTGTAAGAAGATGCTTAAAGGGTAACTTTTGTATTGTCCCGTGTTTCTATTATTCTAACTGACTAGAGTGTACAACATTGTTATAAATGGTCCAGTATCTTCGGACAGCTGGCAAGGTAAAGAGACAGAAACGTGAAATCATGTCAGGCAAATATGCCTTTTTCAGTTTTCCGTCCACTTAGAGTGCCTGTTTTGGCCAGTAACATGCTAATAGTGCAACCCAGTCTCACTGCATTTCGTGTTATAGTCACGACATTTAATCTATTGATTCGTGTTCACCAACACGATTTCCCCCTTTTTTTCGTGTCACACAGAACGATTTTAAAAGCAATGTATTTCTATTGGTAGTATGTTTCGTGCCTGCAGCACGTCTTTTTGTCCGGTCGGGTCTTGGAAGACCGGAAGCTGTGGGGTTCATAAAAACATGTTGTTACTCAATATCAAGCCACGATTATTGTTTTTATTTTAAATCGTATAATGTCTGACTTTTTTTGCAGTCCGCGAGGAAAAGGAATGGGGCTCAGAATACTGAAATCTGTATTTTTTGTAATCTTTTTTTCCTTCTAATTTGTTATTCTTTTCTAAATAACACACTGTTATTTGCCCAACAATAACACACAATTATCCTTGTTTTTATTTATTTGTTTAATTCTATAATCTCTGGCTTTTTTGCCGTTCCTCAGGAACTGAATTTCAAAATAAAGTCACCGGAAACAGACGTAGGCCTATAAGGGACATTTCGAGCATCATTGCGATACACTGCCACTGAACTGATTACCCAAGATCCTCAGCTATGGTTTAAGCTCGGTGATTGGATGTTTTAGCCGCAATGCACGTTGGGATATGGTGTGTATGCGATAAGAAATCCGAAAAACATTTACAAAAAAGAAAATAATACTTTAATCCGAGTGTGCTTGCTTTTCTCTTTGAAAGTCATCACATAACGGCATTGTAATACACGGTTTGGCTGCATTAAATATTACACATCTGCCGTAGTTATTTATTTATAGAGCCCTGATTAGAAGACTTCTGGACAAACTGGAAGAACTGCCACCGAAACTGAATACGTGACGTGGATCATAAATATATCAGCAATTAAACAACATCTTACATTTCTCTTCACACAATACGTCTCCTTGCAGTATCAACATTAATTCGGCTGACTTTTATATTTGATCCAATTGGTAGATAGTAGGGGTGTAACGGTACACGTACCGAAATTATTCGGTACGGGCCCTTCGGTTCGGTACACGTGTGTACCGAAGTGTACCGAACGAATATAACGTTAAACGTAAAAAAATTGAGAACGTGAACAACTTCTTGGAAGTAATCTCAGGTGCTGCGTCGCAGCATTCAGAGTAATTTGCTCACATTGGGTTCAACGCGTCATAGAGCGAGAAAGTCATTTCATTGGACGAGAGGCATACTATGAGAGCTGGTCAGAGGGATGCGTTCAAATTTAGTCAGTAATTTGAGGAACTGTCGAAAATTAATGGCGAACGCAGATAAAGTTGAGCTCGAAAATCCTCCAGCATCATTGAAGTCTCCGGTTTGGGAACATTTTGGTTTCGCAGTTACGTTCAAGGATGACGGACAAAGACAGGTGGACCGAACCAAAGCTGTTTGTCGGCATTGTTCAACTAAAATTGGTTACGTGGCTGGCAATACATCAAACTTGCACTCTTGAAAAGGCATCACCCGAACGTGAATATCACCGGTACCAAAAGAAAAATGACTGAAGTGCAAACCCAACTCCCACTAGCATTTAAGCCTCCACCAATCGCAAAAAGTTCAGACCGAGCCAAAGCTATTACAAACGCCAAATATCCTTATGTTGCCATGTTAGCAAAGCGCTACCTGGCTGTTTCTGCTACCTCTGTCCCTAGAGAGGGTGTTCTCCACAGCAGGAGACATTGTTAGTGCCAGCAGATCTGCCCTTTCGGCAAGCAATAGGCGCATTCACACCGCGGTACTTTTCCCACAAAGGTTCATGCGATCTTAGTTCATGAGAACCTTTTTACCCCCTCGAAAGTACCTGCTAGAGAGCAGAGACTTTCGACTGGCTCTTTTGTGAGAAAAGAGCTATATTTCTGATTAGCTGGGCGGATTACAAACCACGCCCCGTAAAACTCCCAAAAAGTTTTGTGAAGCCGCCATTTTATTATCCTTGCATTAGCATTATTAGCATTAGCCCAGCGCAGAAACGCAGAGAGACTAATTTATGGCAACACAAAATAAAACATGGGAGCGGTGGAGATGAGGAGGTGTCGGCGTTCTGGCGATTTACTCGGAAGGCTTCAGTAGAAGCTGCTGGGATTCCCAGCAGCTTCTACTGAAGCCAGTCCCCAACTCCGGGGACTTCCGGCCGGGGACTTTGGGCGGCAGTATACGCCGTGAAGTGGTTTGCGGCCTGCCAGTAAACCCAAAGCAGAAGA
Organism: Gymnodraco acuticeps; assembly: GCF_902827175.1. Taxonomy (NCBI): domain Eukaryota; kingdom Metazoa; phylum Chordata; class Actinopteri; order Perciformes; family Bathydraconidae; genus Gymnodraco; species Gymnodraco acuticeps. Next base: position 2,961,202 of record NW_022990125.1, on the reverse strand, counting down.
AGAAGAAGTGACGTCAGCGGCTTAATTTGCCTAATCCTCCCCCAGGGACTTATTCCGGTGTGAACGCGATCTGTACTTAGTTCATGAGAACTAAAGAGTTCTCATGAACTAAGTTCTCATGAACCTTTGTGGGAAAAGTACTGCGGTGTGAATGCGCCTAAGGTGGACAAGTTCATCTTTCTTTAAAAAAAACATGAAAATACAATGACAAGCAAGTCATAATGTCAAACTGGCTGCTTAGGTGCTAGTACAGTACAGTTCAAATACAGATGATTTCAGTTAATCGAAATGCTGCACCTTAATGTTTATTTTATTATATTTTGTATTTATTTGAGTGAATACAATATCCACAGTTTAATAATAATTTAAAAAATATATATATATATGTTTTGTTTTGTGAAAAAAAATTCTGCTGTACCGAAAACGTACCGAACCGAACCGTGACCAAAAAACCGAGGTACGTACCGAACCGAAATGTTTGTGAACCGTTACACCCCTAGTAGATAGGCTGTATTTACACCATAACGGTGCACAGCTGATAGTCGTTTTTAAAGATATTACTGATTTTCTGTGAATATAAGAATGTAAATACTGAGTTGAGAGAATAGTCAGGGGTTTTGGGTGATGGGAGACACATCTATGGATTCAGAATTTCAATAGCTTACCATTAAATGAAGGATATACCTTTCTGTCTATGATGTTTTACAAATCAGATATTAATGTGTATAAGTAAAACATGTGAAATAATATATAAATATTGTTGAGTAAATAACAGTGTATTATTTAGAAAATAATAACAAATTAGAATGAAAAAAAGATTTTAAAAATACAGATTTCCCATTTAAAATCGTGTTGGTGAACACGAATCAATAGATTACATGTTGTGACTATAACACGAAATGCTGTGGGACTGGGTTGAATAGTGTTAGTATAATTGTTTGACCTCAATATGAAAATGACTCTCAAGAGATATACAAGTTTATTCTTAAGCTTTGACATAATTCTGTCTGTTTGTCTCAAAAGGTCTTAAATTTAGCTCGTATCCAAAGCAACCTACAATAAATGCAGTGAACCATAAAGATACAAACTCAGCATAACAACAAACTTGCAGGTATATTCACTTCAATTGATTTTGTATGGCCAAGGTGCAGTTCGAACAGGTGGGTTTTCAGTATGAAATAGAGGATGTGAAGATTGTCTGCTGTCCTGATCTCAACGGGGACCGCATTCCACCATTTTGGAGCCAGGACATCAAACAGGCGTCTTGTTGAGGGGTACCATGAGCCCCACTCACAGTGAGGGAGGACACACTGCCTGATTGCTCTTTGCCTACATGCAAGACTCTCCTGCACTCTTTCTCGGACTGATCTCCCGTTGCCTGTTCTTGACCAACCTTTCTTTATGTAATCCCATTAAAAGCCTCGCCTTCTGTCCCTCGACCACCTGTTTGGTTTCTCCTCTTCCTTTTTGTTTTCTGTTTTCCCTCATTGCTGTTTTGCTTCCAGCTGCTGAGACATTGCCTTCATCTGTCTTCCTTCTGGTTCTTCAAGTGCTCAGCTGGTTACAGATCCAGTTATCCAGTTAGCGAAACATTGCAGACAACAATGGCGCATCAACTTGAATCAATTAAAAGAGCACTAGTCGGACCTCAAATTTGACTGTAGATGGACTCAGACATTTGTTTTGTTGGTTTTTCTATAGTAACAGGAGGAAGGTAAGCATAGGCTTTAGGGGTAGTTGAAAGAGTTTGTATTTATTTCATCATTTGTGAGCTTAATTAACTCTCCCGTTGCACCTACATTTTCCCGTTGCACGTTGCCTAGAAACTCATCATGTGATCATTAACACAGAACAATAATTCCAACTTTATGGTCTCAGTACACTAAACCAAGTTCTTATTAATCCTACCATGCAACAATTCTCAGCCTTTATTGTAAAAAACAGAGGACACTGGTGCAGATCCAGCAATCGTTAGAGTGATCTTAAGAATCCGTGTGAGGTTTCTACCTGCTTGCTCACTTTCCTGCTCACTTGGCTGCGGATAGCAACGTCAGCTGAATGCCTAAAATGTAAAAATGTAGTGTGAGTGGGGCCGAGGGCCAACTGGAAGTGCCAGCTTAGCAGAGATATAAACTGTCCCACGCCGCCCCGCGCTGAGTGATGCAGTGACAAATGTCTCAGGGGGGAAGTTGGGGCACAAAAGGGACGATGACACAAGCCCCAAAGCACGAGGGCACTAAATATCACTGGAGTGTGTGTGTCTCGTCGATCACATGCCTTGGTGGTGAGATTGACCCGTTTGGGATTGCTGTCATAGGAGGTGTGTGTTGATGTGAGATGAGGTGTAACGTGCAGACATATGCACTGCTGCTGTAATCCATCATTATGAGCAACATGCCGCCGTGCTGTATCCACTCCACTCTTTATGTGTTTCTATCTGCTACTAGCATGTCTCACTGCAGCTCAATGTGTTCCAGTTGTAAAAAATGTTTTGGTCCCGGGTGACACAGATCAATTTCAAGCAATTTTTTCACAAAAAATTCAAAAGCATATATTTCACCCACAGTGAGAGTTGCAAAGTGGTAGCATCAACTATTTACAGAAGCATTTTTCCTGGCTGTAAATCACCATTTTCAAAAGTTTTCTTTTAAATAGGATAACACCATTAACCAGATGATATCATACCACAAAACAATTCTTTTTTTTCTAAACAGTTATGTATAAAATGTTTGACTACATTTCTCGGACAGAAATCTGAACAGTGGAAACACTTTTTGTTTCACTTTGTTGACAATTCACAGTGCAGTTTCTACAGAGGGATGAACATCTCTCATTAATAAATACATTTTCCCAGGAATAACATTTAATATATAAATCAGGGTGGGAATTATATTTGCAAACCCCTCTGTTTAAACCCTCAGAATATCAGAAAGAATGAAACTAGAATGTTTGGTGTGTGTATGTTTTACTAAAGATACGATTTCTGGTTTTAAAAATAAATACAAATCTTTTTTTTAATGTCTATGACATAGACATTAAAATAATAATAACATGTATAGAATTGTTGTTGACTGTTTTTCCTCATTGCTGTTTTGCATCCAGCTCCTGCAGCATTGCCTTCATCTGGCTTCCTTCTGGTTCTTCGAGTTTCAGCGGTTCAAGGATCCAGTCACTCCATTTTATAATAATAAAATGTATAGAATTTTATTAAACGCTATAGGAAAATACGTTGAAAGAAAAATTGAGAACTTCCTTTTTGTTATACAAGTAATTATTTTTGTTGAATTTGAGATAAATCAGCAAATAGACAAAGTTCTTGAATGTAAAACCTACATTTGTGTTTGGAATGGGTTTTTTTCCCCTAAGAAGACATCATTTATTATAGAAGCTAAGTATCCCATTATCTCAATCTTGTTCCTATAACTATTGTTTGACTATTCCCAATGATACACTCAATGTTCATCTTCATGTTCAAACTCCTATACAGTAGGTTCATGGTGTGGCCATCAGTTTAAATTATTTTTAATTGTTTGTAAGCTGCATGATGTAGAATATCTCAGTCTGCAGGACATATTTAGAGCACCAGTATACAGCAACAGCAATATGTTTCATTCTCTTCTCAACTTTTGGAAAGGAACATTTTTAACTTGTTTAAAAACTATGCACGCTTCATACTAAATGTAATTCACCTGTGTTATATTTATTTGAAAGCAGACATCTCTGTGGACATAATAGGAAATGTTGACATTTTCTGGGAACTGACCCTATTAGTTCACTTATAACTTAAAACATCTAGTACAAATATGATTTTGACCTTTAACGGCCTGGTTACTTTAGGTATTGATGATCAGTATTACAGTATTAGATTGGATTTAGCATTTGTTTTTTCATTTCGACTTGGTTGACATTATTCATGCCACCCAGAACCAATATGTTTAGGTAGGGATGGACCACTTTGGGAGGTATTGAGAATCACAAAAAACACAACAAGTTGGTTAGTTTCCATTTTTAGGACAGTCGTGAATAACCTCACAAGAGTGACTTCAACAAGCTGTTTTCCTCGCTATCAAGAAAGAAATAGAGCGTGAGATACAGTACATAAACAAGGATTATCAGATCAATTGCGATTTATATAAAGTTATTTATCCTTTATTAATGAAGGGAACCTTACAATTCCTGAGTACCATTTTGAGATTATTTAATGATGTGTTTGATTTGAACCAAACATATATTCTATGTGATGCAATCAAAAGGTTTCTTATAAAGTAAAGTGATTCCAGTATGTTTTCACAACAGTTTAAAACTTTGAAGCGTAATTTCAAATGCAAATAGCCTATTTAGGCTATATCCATGATTTATAAATATTTTCATGAAAATGTCGATTTCTGTCTCTGCGGCTGTTGAACATAATCTTAAATGTCTTAAAGTTCAACATAATCAATGGCAATGTCTACATGATGATGATGATGATGATGATGATGATGATGATGATGATGATGATGATGATGATGATGATGATGATGATGATGATGATGATGATGATGATGATGATGATGATGATGATGATGATGATGACGACGACCTTTAGTTAACAGATTTGGAAGGGCACCATCTGCATAATGATTACTTTTTCTTTTGGTACATTAAGTATATGTTGATGCAAATCCTTTTGTACTTTTACTTGAGTAACATTTTGAATGCAGGACTTTTTACTTGTAACAGAGTACACTCTGGTACTTCTACTTTTACTTAAGTACATGATCTGAGTACTTCTCCCCCCTCTGGTCCATATCTTATTTAACAATAACATTTAAACAGTATAATTAATTTCAAAGTAAGAGCGTCAAGGTTAATTTAAATTGTCTTTAAAAAGAGGCCAAATGATAGAATACAGTATTTCTAACTAACCAACTGATATCCGTGTAGTTAACATGGTGACCACTGGATGGCGCTGTTGAGCTATTTTACACATCTCGTTTCTGCTCTCCGGTTGTATTGTTTATTTTCTCTTTGCTATTTTTCTTCAAATTCATTTATATTAGCGAGAATGATTGTTTTTGGTCCAGACATCGTCAAGTGTTTATTTGACATTATTATATAACAGTTCTCTGTCTTATTTGACGTGAAATATTATACATTTAAAGGTCAAATACGGCTGGTAGGTTATTGATATTTATATATTTGATCACACCTCTATTTTTACATTACATGTCACTTGTTAGAAGCTTTTATCCAAAGCGACTTACATACTCAATACTGTGGACAATCCCCACAGGAGCACTTTGGGGTGAAGTGTCTTGCCCAGGGACACAACGACATGCTGACTGCAGTGGGGTTTGAACCTGTGACCCCCTGGTCCGAACACGTGAAAAAAGCATTTGTTATTTTTTGGAAAATTAAACTGTATGTATATATTTTAAATCCTGGCCTCTGTGTGCACTCCACATGCATCTTCCGGTCTGCAATGCTATTTCTGCATGGGTAATCGATTGCATATAATGCTAAAGCCATCAATACATCCCAACTACAGAATGTTTTTATTGTGTAAAGTAAACTGGCTTGTAATGCATTCTGTTCAAAAGACAAACATTTCGCGTTTATTTTCTTCTTTGACATATAGAAACTGCACACCGAGGTGATATAGCTAAACTTCTTTCGTCATATAAAATGTTTTAATGTGAAATCTTTCATTTTTGTACTTTCCCCTATTCTGTATTTTTAAAATGAATGCATAAAAGACACATTTGCAGGTATCGGAATGTTATCGTTAATATTCATAACAGTCTTATTGCAACCCATTGACGAGACCTCGGCTCTCAGGGGAACACGTCATAGGGATTCATGGATCCACGTGTATTGAAGGCGTACGTAATCATAATAATAATATGAATAATAATATGAAGCAGTAAAGGAAACATAATATAGTATTATAATTATTATGCGATAAGTTGATAAAATGGGCCAGCTATTGTTTTGTAGTTTAAATAGAGATGAACATAAACATTAACCATATTTAGCATTAATTCAGGTAGCACTAGTTTTCATTATTTGTATTTGGACTGTACAAACAGAGTTGTATATGCCTAATATTGAAGGTTGGCAATAATGAAATGCAATATGTTTCAACATTTAAAAAATGACTTTAAATGAGGTGACATTTGGGCTTCATGCATATTTCAGATATATATATAACACTGTTTTGTCACTTTTGCTTTAAAAATGCAAAATGAGAAACCAGAGCTGTCAATAGTCAAGAGATCATATTCATCAGTTGCAGTTTAAAATAAACAATCCAAGGTCATAGTTGAAAATAAAGCTATTTTATTGTCAATGCATTCAACGTGATTAGATAAACTATCAAGTAGTAAATTCCCGTAAAAGGAAGAAACACTGAAACTATTCCCCACTGACACAAAATATTACACTTTGTATTTCAAATAAAACCAGTTATTTACATGTTCATGTATAGACTGCATCTTAAATCAATATTATTTAATATTACATGCACTCTGAAATATAGTCTGACATAATATCCCAATTTGTGTCCATATTCTTCGTAGACATGAAAAAACGTGCTGCTCTGTAAACCATGACATGTGACTACGTTTGTGTTTCGTCTCTTCTTCTATATTTGCATTATATGATATAAAATACAACTTACTGTACATTTACACATATGTAAATCTTCCCTTATTCCCAAACGTTCAAGTGCTTCATAAATAGATCACTTTTCAAAGTCAAAATGCATTTGCATACACCCAAAACATGACATTTTGTACATGGGAGGAAAAGTAAACAGACCGAACAGGAATTAGAAGATCATAGTCCAAAGTGAAAACGAGTGCAAGGGGTGTTTTTGTTTTTTTAACAGGGTTTTCTCCAGTCGGAGTGCTTAAATCCAGGCAGGGTCACAGTCTCTCCTTGTTAGAAAAAAGTCCCTCCCTTTCTAGTCTTTAAAAGTCAGTTATGGGAGGTCATGTGACGTGACAGGTGATGCCGTTCCCGGAAGGACTCATTGCAAATGGGGCACTTGAGTTTCTCCTCGCGTCGACGCTTGACCATAGGCTCCATGGCAAATTCCTTTTTGTGGTGGGATCGCATGTGGTAAACCAAGTCCGAGGTCATACGGAAGGACGCGTTGCACTTGGCGCACCAGTTCTGCGCCGGCAGACAGAGGGAGGTGAAGGAAGGCGGCAGGAGGGTGAGAGCCGAGGGCATCTGGAGCTGAATAGCCCCGGAGTTCTTGGGCCAGAAGGTGGTGGCGTAGACAAAGGGGTTCTGCTTGGCCATGCTTGGCACGGGGCAGTTGGCGCCCAGTTCTGCGCTCCGTAGTTTGGCGGCAAGGTGGTCCGCCTGGTAGAGTCTGCTGGAGGAGATGGTGTCGCCCACCGCTGGGTGGCAGTCCAGCAGTTTAGTCGGCATAACCAGCGGCGAGATCTGGGAGAAGCGAGACGGCTGGCTGAAGGCGCTCTTCCTCTCGCCACCACTTCCTCCTTGCTGGGTAACAGAGGTAAAAGCGCTGCCCATGTGTGAGGTTTGGGGCGGCTGGGTCTCGGACAGCACCTGCCTGATGTTGAGGTGCTTCTCTGATGGATTGCTGCTAGGACGACTACCATCTTTGTTTTCAGAGTTGGAGCTCTGGAGGTTTTTGTTGCCGCTGTGGTGTTTGAGGTTCGGTGGAGACTTCTTGACCTCAGTGAAGGCGCTGCGCTTGCCCTTACCGAGTTCAGTGGAACCAGGCGGGGAGTAGGACTTGCGGTTCTCCTCTAGGCCGTACGCCCCTCTGTAGTTTTGTGCAGATGTGGCAAGCTCATCTTTAGACTTGGACTGTAAAAGGCTGGGCCCTCGGCTCTCCCTGTCATCTATTTCCGAGAACTTCCTCTTCCCCGAGCTCTCGCTGCAGATCTCGGCCTCCTTGTCGCTCGGAGGGCTGGTCCGGTTGTTCTCTAGATCCCTGGCCAGGTTATGAAAGTCTGTGGAGGGTTTGCTGCTGTCCTGGGGGCTGCTGAAGCCCTCGGAACGGCCCAGCGTTGGGCTGGTCCTGTTCGGAGATGTGTTTGGTCGCTCTGTGCTCTCTTTGCTTGGCTCCTCTTCGGCCCCCGTGATGCTCTGCAATCTTTTGGTGCAACGGAACCGGAGATGGGCCAAGAACGGGAACTCAAACTGGAATCGCTGGCTGCAGTCCGGGCATGAATAGTGCGAGGAACCTGCAAAGAAAAGATTTGGAAATGAGTTCTGACGAAAAGCGATCATCCTGAAGCTATCTTGCAAAGGTGTTTTGTGTTGTTAGATTGCACAAAAGAAAGACCATAGAGAACCAATGATTTCATTGTGTTGGTTGAAACAGTGATCATGGATGTTGATGATATGGTATCAGTTTTCTCACCTTTGCTCTTGGTGGGGACACTGCTGGGGCTGAGCAGCAGCAGGTCGATGAGGTCTTTTCCGTACCAGACCAGCAGCTCCTCGTCCTTCTCAATCCGGCGGAGCGAGCGGTACAGGAGCTGGCCGTTCTTCACGTAGGCCTCCAGGTTCTGCTCCTCTTTGTCCCTGGCCGACTGGACCAGCCGAAGCCACATCAAGCCCTCCGAGGTGCTGTTGGCCGCCGATGTGTCCACCTTTACAACAAATACAAACACGTTGAGTTATTACTTCAGCTCAAATACATTTTCTGGCAAATATTTGATCCTAAAAATCTTATATCAACTTGTATCTTTGTTTATTTAAATAAATATAATGACTTAAACCGCTTTAGGAAAGAATTGTCAAAAACATTGACAGATTTCATTATTATTGACAATTATTTAAATGAATGGCTTTTCATTAAATCAAATTATCTCCAATGCTTTGGCAGATTATGTCCTTATTGTAGTATTAAGAAAAAAGGGAACAGTTCCTTGACTCAATCTTATTTTAAGTGAGACTGTAAAGATCTACCAACATGGCTTTTGAGCATTGCTGCTCAGGCATGGGGATTTTCCTCAAAATGTCAGCTTCTTGCTTCAGTTATGATATGTGTAATATAACATTTGTAATTAATATTGGCTTAATTTGGAACTGAACAGCAAGATATGCAATAAAGACATTTTGACAGGTCTGATTAATTAATAACTGGTAAATATAAAATAGGGAGCTTATCGATAAAATTAGAGGACATACTAGGGCTTGCATTAAATTACAATTAGTATCCACAAAACAGTAATAAAGATTCACTCACCCTGAAGATATAAGGTGCTGTGCGTTTGTCGGTGGATTTCAGAGCTATAAAGGCGATGCTGTCATACAACGACGTGTGACTCAACACACAAGGCCCGAAAATGGCGTTTTCTGGGATGTCACATGTCGTGAAGACGCTGGTAAAAATGTCGGTCAGACACTGCTGGACCGCTTTGGCGTCCCCGTCCCACACCAACTTCTGAGAGCTGGACTCCTCCATTTCACACTGCGGAGACAAGAGGCAGCAGAGGTCAGACATCAGGTAGGAAATAAATACTACGAGCAGTCGGTAAAAATGTTTCATGACAATAAAATATTTAGGCTTTTTTTTTCGATTTTTATTTTAACTTAAACCTATGTAAACTAACAGTTTAGTGGGTTTACCTTCCGCTGTCCCTGCTGATAGGGAATAAATCTCTTCCTGGACAGATTGGCTAAACCAGCTGTCAGGGCGTCGTTTGGGGGACTGTGCCTTTTTTTTTTGGCCAGGCTTTCTAATTAATTCAAACCCCGTAAATCGGTCATGATGGCATCACGTCCAGCATCCTGATGATGTGGTTTCCCAATGTTGTCAATTATAAAAGAAAAAATGTGCCTCGCCTAAAAAGGATAATTTCAAATCACATGTGAGCAGTTTAATTATTATTATTATTATTACTGTTACGATAATTAGTCTTATAATAATAATTACAATTAATAATAACATTGTCTTTGGTTATACCATATACTTGAAACAAATGTTAAAAACTATAACCTTTTAGGGAAACTGTTGTTAACCACAGTATTTGCATCATATGTCTTCATTCATATAATATAAAATGAAATTATAAGCATTAGTATTTTTATTATTTTTATATAATTAGAAGGCCTCTACCGGCTCCAATCACGCTTCACTTAGCTGTATTATTATGATGGCGACATTAAAAACGCAAAAGTCCTATACTATTCTTAAATGAATCGTGAAGTCTCAGGAGTGATTTACAATTCCCTATTTGTGATGTTTTCATTATCATGTATTCTTTATTATTCCTCTAATAGTAAGGCTGTAGCTTTGCCAGGACATGTTTATTTGTCAAAAAATCCTAACAAGCAACAGAATCCCAAAAGGATAGTTTTTTCTTGTTTAAAAAATAATTACTGTAAAGAACCCTCTCAGTGGGAGCTGCTGAGGTCCGTGCATGTCCAATGGAGAGAGCATGTCCAATGGGTTTCAAGTGGACTGTCAAAGTCAGTGATTTCATGTCAGCCAACCTTTCTCTGCTTTCTACAAGCGGCAGCGTATGCCGCCTCATTACCATAATCCAGCACGTTCCCCTCTGAGACTGTAATTAAAGCAGCACGACCAGTTAATTATTTCTTTTCTCCCGTCCTAACCTCTGAATGTGTGTTTAGACGGCTGCGGCTCTCCTCGCTCTGCGGTTAGATACAGCACACACTGTGCGCGCATGACCTGCACCTGATACGCGCGTAAATTACCCTCAGTTAAAAAATGTTTATTACATTTACAAAATAACACCGTCAAAAAAAGCTTTGCTGTAATCGCGAAAAAACAAACAATGTCCTAAGCAGGAAATTGTTGAAATAATTATATTTCTATTTCTACTGTAGGGGAAATTAATGCGGCACAACCTTTTTTTAATATTATTGTACGAATTAATAACTCTTTACTGTTGCTTTTGAGGCCTATGGTGCCAGTTTTATTTATCATTTTGTATTAGCCTAGTAGCCTAGTGTTTAATTCTACTATTATCAGTTTATAACACGTTATAAATCACTGCCCGCACTCAAACAACTTCCAGTGTGACACATCTCGTGCAATATAAAGCAACCTTCTTTCATTAGGGAAATAAATAAGAAAGAATAAGTAATACATAATAAATAAAATAAAAACAGTTGGACCAAAAGTTTGCTCTGCGCAAAATCAAGATGCAACCTGACATTGGCACACAGAGAATCAATGTAATAATAGCCTGATAACAATAATAACAATGCTGGCCAGTGTGGAATAATGAGCTGTCTCCTGTCCATCCCAAAAATCCACTGTTTTTTGATTGGATGCGCAGAAAGAAAATCTAGCTAGTTTCTGCTTCTTCTTCTGGTTTTTATTTACTTTTATTTGCCTGGATTTGATTAAATTGCCCTGGATTTTTCCTAAAAAAGCGCTTTTCAATACCGCTCATTAGGAGCATTATATACCGTAAGAGGCTCAGCAACAGAAGGGTTCTCTGTAGAAAATGTCCCGCAAGTGTAAAGGACAGCCTTTCCAAAGCGCTGCCAGCTAAACGATTTAGTTTCAGGTTCCACACTGACCACACAGAACCCCTTTATGTTCAGATGCACAGAAACAGTCGCTTCAGAAGGAAGAAGACAACATTTACGAATGATGCGTTAAGGTAAAAGACATAAAGAGCATTTCCACATCCAGAAAGTGGAGGAAAGCAGCCTCCCCCCGGGGTGGGGTGGAGAAGAGGTGGGGGGGGGGGTGTTTAACCCATCTGCTAAAGCCGTGCCAGACTGAAAACTGTCCTAAATCAGCGCAGTGACTGAATTACGGTGCTGACACATCTGCCTTCCTTTTCTGCGCCGCTTTCAAGGTGTGTGGCTGATGTCCCCGTGTCCCTCTCTAAACTCATCCAAAAGCACACACAGCTTCTTTGCATTGCACAAACCTACCTTTCGGTCGATGAGGAGGAACAATAATCCACAATCGAATTGCGAGCGGTGCTCCGAATCAAAACCCGTTTCCGGGAGGAAGAAGAACAAAAATCCCCAAAATCAAGCGAAGGGGGGATGCGGTGACGGAGATGGAGGTGATGGAGATGGTGATGCGCTCCCGGTCTGCGCCGTATAGTGTCAGTACATTTCCCCCCCGGTGTGGTGAAAGTGACAGTGCTGCTGCAGAGACTCGCAGACACTGGGAGTGAGCGGGAGGGGTAGAGAGAGCAGGGCAGATAAAGGGAGGCAGAGAGAGAGAGAGAGCGCGAGAGAGCGAGAGGCGTGCAGATGGGGCCCGACGCACTGGCTGACTGGCACACCGACACACACTTTTTGTTTGCGGCACATAATCTACCCAATGAGGCGTGTCACTCTCCGTCTCCTCCCTTTAACTCTTCACTGACCGACTGTCATTTGATGCGATTTATGGACGAGCAGAGGGATGGAGACCCCCCCCCCCCCCCCCCCCTCCCTCCTCCCGTACCCCCACCTCCATTATTATTGTAATTCTAATCACAATAGTTGGTGGTTACATTACAATAAAGGGGCATTTAAGGAATCAAATGTTGGAAATGTAAGCTTGATACAAAAACGGTAACATTTATATTATCATTACTATTTGTAATATTACTTAATGTTTTGTTTTATTTATATTTTTGAAGATTATTTATCTCCCCTCCCCCCCCCCCCCCCATTTACAATGTATTTAAATGTAGGCTAATCAAACGGACTGCCTTTTTGTCTTCATCCCGCATCTTAAGTACTTTTTGGGGACTTCCAGCACCGGGGCACCGTGAGCCTCCATGCGACCAGAGCGGCTCTGCAGCCCGGGCTGTGTCACCGCGGAGCGCCGCTGCTGTCTGTACTGTGTTCAGGCTCATTTAGGGGGCGCCAGTGTATAATTCGCACTGAGTGAAGGCTGATCTCCTGATGGAAGGTAGAGCTGCAGGTCAGGCGCGCGCAGCTCTGATGTTGGGACATAATCATTTCTGCCCTCTGAAATGTATTTAAAAACGTAATGATTAATACATGTTTGCAAAATTAAATGCATCCTAATTTTTGGTAAATTCATGTATTCGTTTTGTCACCTACAATTCATCTTTAGACTTTAAAAAAATGGTATATTAGCAGATATTCACAAACATTGATGATGTTAAACTGGAACACTTTTACTTCCCAAATGGATAATGTATTTTTGTGACAATATTTTAAAGTCAAATGGTACCTTTTTGCTATTATTAATGTATTCTTTCATATAATAAATGCAAAATAGTTGGATATTAATTCCAAAAAATGTAAATAATTTTAAGTGTAAATATTTTAGATAAAAAATATATATCATGGCCTTCCAACATCTTAAACTGCTGAATAAGCATTAATGTAGTGTCCACTCTCCTGCATTATTGAGCTGTTTATTTCTACAAAGTGTAAAACAAAATAAAAATCACAGAATGAATTCTAAACAATATTTATACATTATTTTATTCCACTTAACACCACTTGTCAACCTTACGGCTCATGTTGAACATACAGTATAAGTGTATTTTGCCCAGCTGAAGAACAAATAATGATACGAGTACTAAATCAAGTTAAGTTAAATTAAGTTGGCAACCTGCAGATCAGGTTGAGGTTTTTTTTTTCTGGATAAATCTAGCTTCCAAAGACAGCTGAAAAAAGAGGAGAAGTAACCCAAGATGACAAATGTCCCCATAAAAAAGGGATGCAGACAGAGACCTGCTAAAGGGTCCCTCAGCATTGAAGACATTAAATAAAAAATGGACATGTTGTTAGACATACTTCTGCCCTTAAATTACCCTGCAGATCTGTTTCTTCTATCATTATCACATCCTGCTGAGAGTCTTAGCAGCAGTAGGGCGACAGTGGCTTAGTCTGTAGGGAGTCGGCTTGGAAACGGGAGGCTGGCCTGAACAGATCACAGTAAAGAATGTGGACCGGTACTTGGAGAGGTCCCAGATCCTCTCCTGGGCCCTGCCGTGGTACCCTTGAGCAAGGCACCGGACCCCCTCCCCACTGTTCCCCGGGCGCTGTACAATAGCTTCTCACTGCTCGTAGTACTAGGATGGGTTAACTGCAGCTATAGGTCCAATTTCACTGTGTGTGCTGTATGTATATTAGTGTGACAAAAAAAGAGGGTGTAATCCCTCTGTTTCTAATTTAATCTAATACCATTAAAAGACTTAGACTAAAACAGAGCAGCAGCAGAAAACATGAAGGAAAAGGTGGTATGTAATCTTACAAGAAGTCCATTTTAATACTCGCTCTTGTCACTTCCCCCTGTTGACAGCAAAAACAACACTGATGTACCTTTACACCAATTATACAACAATTCTAAAATAAATCAAATGCTTTGATTCCAAAAGAAAGAAAGACAAATAAAAAGACGTAATTATCTTTATTACATTTGGATTCAGATCAAGTGAGAGCCACATTTTCTGTTATATTTTTGCAATATCTTATCGTTTTTGTTTTGCTTTTATTGTGAAAACCTTCGCCCGGTTGTAAAAATAAAGAGATGGAAAAAACACTTAAAGAAATGCCAGGGGATCACAGCATGTTTCAGGTACATTTGAGGTGTAATGCAGATGAGCTGAAGCATCCTGTCCTGGACTAAATGATCAGTATAGTGAACCAAATATTTTTGGATAAGGAATAAATTATCACAAATACACTCGAGCACAAATCCATGAGCGCCTGACTACAGTTGTCACAGCTTGCTGGGAGCTTGGCCTCACACGTGTTGAGAGGGGGCAAAAAATAAATCACACACTCTTACTTGTTCTAGGTTTTTAATCTAGTTTTCTTGCTTGATTTGCTATGTCAAAATGTGTATGTGTAGACATGTCCAATCCAAAATCAATGGAGTCATATGATGAAATAGCCTTTGTTGCCTGGACAAATTGTTAACAGTAAAATAAACAAATTGATAAGAAATCTTATTTTTTCATTTTTTACATTTATTTGATAAATTAATGTCTAAAAGCCTATTTTTTCCAGTAATTAATATTCATGCAATGTGAGCATGTATAAACTTGCCACAGAAATACATTGTTGATTCAATTACATGTTAAGAAATTATGAATTACAGTAAAATCTGTTTTCATATATGGCAATCTGCTGTGCTAGTTTTTTTATGTAAATTAATTGTATTCCTTAACTTTAGGGATTTGTGATTATATGATCTTTTTAGATTTAGTATTTCTGGAAAATATAGTCTCTGCGCTGACATTATAAGATAACGATATAAATAAAATCTGTGTGTGTGTGTGTGTCAAGACAGACATTCACAACTGAGGGAGTAGTGTGTCATTTGGATAATTTGACAGCTACATTGTTTCCTTTAGCACAGTAGATTCCAACGCTCTCATATTTCATTACTGGGGAAGTCAATTTGTTCTGAAGAGAATGAGAAACAGCGTGTGTGAGGGTCCCAAAGCTCTTCGGAAAGAATTTGTATGGATGATGTTTTTAGGAAGACTATAAGCAACCTAAGAAGTGGATGATCTTTGTCATGAGAAACAAATAAAGCATTAAAAGAGATGCTTTTATATTGTTAAAAAGATAATCAAAATAAATGGAAGAGAGAGCAATTAAGCTTGATGTTAAAAAATATTGAATGTATTTTGTTTATTGTAGCCATTTTACCACATGTCAGGCTCAGCGTTTTTTCAGACTTTGTGTTAGTTCTATCCCAAGTGGTATAGCTAGCCTTTACCTAGCCTAGCCTTAACATCAATCTCTATTATCAGGTTCTGCGTCTAAATGGATTTGGAAGCATTCTAGTTTCTGTTTGTTATCCCTGTAGCACATATGGCGTTTAATCTTTGATTGAATAAAGCCAGTCACTGTGGAGGGCGATTTGCTAACGTCTGTCAATGACTTAGCTTAAAGTTAGCTTGTAAAATGGCTACCAAACAATCCAGTCGGATACATGGTCTTCTTACAGCTACATTTTTTTGCATCTCAAGTTGCTAATCTGACAATGAGCAGCACAAGGAAAAGGTTGTCCAATGGCTACAAACCTAAAAATGTAGCCCCTTACGTCCAGAGTACAAGTAGTATTTAGACCTGAAGCTTTTAGGTTCCTAGATTGCCTCATATTTGGCTAGATGCTAATGGTAGCAGGATACGATTTGATTTGAATTAAGTCATGTTTACAACTATTGGATGTTGATAAATGGATATTAAGGAGGTGTGTGGCGCAGTGAGTTCTGCGTATGTATTCGGGTCAGGGGGTCACAGGTTCAAACCCCACTGCAGTCAGCATGTCGTTGTGTCCCTGGGCAAGACACTTCACCCCAAATTGCTCCTGTGGGGATTGTCCACAGTATTGAGTATGTAAGTCGCTATGGATAAAAGCGTCTAACAACATGTAATGTAAAAGTGTTGAAATCATTACCATTGCAAAGAAAAACAAGCGTGTTTCAAATCAACACAAAGTACCAGTCCAGCTGTAATAATGAGAATTTGGCCATGTTCATTTTAGATGATAGCCTTGACTTTAAGTCATATTCAGTCAAGTTTAGTGCCACTGCAGTAAGTAATAAGCAGTACAAAATAATAAATCAATACAAGTAATTTGTTGCAACTAGTGAATGTCAGATGGCAAATGGGCCTTTTGTAATCCCGAACTTCATGCATCCTGTTGCAAACTTTGAGTTAATTTTACTGGGATGGCCACAGCAACACAGGGTTAAACAATTACACTGCACACTCACCTCCAGTAGTTCTGCTTCATTTCAGTTTCAGTAAAACAAGCCAACAATTAATACCACACATTTGATTTTAAATGGTAAACTATTTGCTTGTAACCTGACATTAGTTAGTGTATTGTCACACAAACAGCTAACAAGTATATTTATTTGTATTAAAGACTTTCTTTGTCTTTGAGTTACTGTGGTCGTTGGGGGAGGTACTTCCTGGTCCAGCAAAAGGAGTTGCTGAGGGCTGAGTTCTTATTATACATCCATAACACCTGTTAAGTTGCAGTTATATTTATTGAAGGTATTTTCTGTTGACCTCTTCTACAGGCTTAGTTAGAGTTTCTTGGTTTACAATGTTTATTTTTTATTTTGGGGTAATAAAAAATAACAATTTTTTTTAATCAAGTGTCCTGTGCGTTAATGCTTGGTCCCTAACAGTTGCACTTAAAAATATATACTGTATATAAGAAATAGACATTTGCATTGTGACATAATTGGTTTGTGGACTACAGTTTTAAAGCCCTGTGTTTGGCGTTTTGTCTTTTTGTCAGTCACCATCTTAGATTTTTGGACCCAGACATGAATATGAGTTGAAAGATGAACAAGAAATGTTTGGAAGGTTAAAATGTAACTTTCAAGAACTGAAAACACATTGCGAAAGGGAAATGACAATCCCAAGATAGCCCCACTTTAACGCCTACCCTTCTTAATTGTCTATTTTACCCTAAATGCCATCATATTTTAGGAAATGAACATCATGCTGTATTGTAGAAGACTTAAAGGTTGTGATTGAGACCATAAGCACATTTGAAAAGTGTTTATTGAGCTAATAAATAAAGTGACATTTTTTCATAGACTTCTATAGAATCAGACTTCCTTTTGCAACCAGAAAAGTCACCCCCTGCCGGCTAATAGAACAAATGCTGGCTCTTCTGTCTTGCAGATATTGGTAAAAGCATACATTTAAGAAAGTACAATTTAAAAAAAACATGTTGTAGAGGAACATTACATTGCATTTAGCTGACGCTTTTATCCAAAGCGACCTATCTCAATTCAATTCAAAACCTTTATTTATCCAGGTAAAATCCCATTGAGATCAATGATCTATTTTTCAAGGGAGACCTGCAGATCTCAAGATTGATATTCTGATTCCACACCTCTGAATTGCTCTAATTACTTCTGCGATGTATACGGTTAGCCCACCTACGTGTATTTCAAATTTAAGAAATTACAACCCAGTTAATTTGTCAAAATTAAGGCAACTGCTCTGCTCTAAAAAAATGTTTTACCTTTTCTTGCATCGACTGCGAAACTGAAGTTCCTATCGGGAAAAATAACCTGTTGAGTAAATACTGTATGAGGAAAGCAGGTTGATGCCCATCACCGTCATTCTTCAACATCTTGTGGGAACAATGGTTTGATTACAAATGCCCAGCCATTAATTATAGAAAGAGTCTCTGACAGGATCATATTTGTATCATGGCTCAACAGGCATTATTCAATATTTTCTCTACAACTTCTAAACTAAACTTTATCTGATGCAAAATTCACAAGCAGAAATTCCATTCAACACATCAGGAGAATTACAACAGAAGCTTTTGCAAATGGAGTTCAGTAGACAGACAGTGGCAGCGCTGCGCCCCGGACGTACTGTCACCGTGTCTCATCAAATATTAGGCATGTTTTGTGCTTCGGAAAGAAAAAAAGAAATTCAGCCCGGGAGATGAATGCATTGATCTTCGATGGGTAAACACATCACAGGAAAAACACAGTTATTCACCCATGATGTCAGTGTCCTCAGCTGTGGACATGTTGACAGTTATTGCTTCCAACAAAGCTGTTTAATAAATCTCTCTCCGCTTTGATACGTGGAGCGGAATATGTTTTTTGTTATGGTCCAACACACAAACACATAAATAAAATAAAAGGACGATAGGACACTTTGTTCCTTTTTATTAAAGTGCATATATCACACACTCTTTTCGACTTGAAAATGTCTCTGGTTCCAATGACAATGCTCTTCTTGACTGGATTACTAAAGTGCCTTTCAGCAAAGAAAAGAAAACCAGGGTAATTCAGTATAAGGCTATGGAGATGTTTGATATTGTTAAGAGGACATGGTCTTTAGTTGTGAATTAACCCAATAATATACACATGTCACTCAATAGCCAATTTTAAATGAAATTTGAGTTTTATAATTTAGCCTCTATGTGTAGATGGAAAAGGTTAGGGTTAGGGTTAGGGTTAGGTTAGTGCCTTCATTAAATGGTAGGAGCTCCTCTTTTACACTAGTGCCATGTCGTGGAGGAGTCAACATTTGAATATAAAGTTCCTAAACAAAAAGGGACTTAACAGGTTCACCAGGAAATGGCTTTTTTTTTTAACGTTTTTGCAATATCTCCAAGTGTTCATTTTAGGGCATATGGCAATCGCTATGTGTGTTTTTAAATGTTTCCACTCAAAAAGTCATACAAGTTTTGATATTAGTGTCAAGAATTGATACACAGGTTGTGTTGAGTTATCAATAAAACCTTGCTTGATCCATTGTTTTATTTTTGATATACGTTTTGATGTGGATTTATGTGGAGATTAAAAAAAAAACATTTGTTTCATAATGTAGATCCAATAGAAATGAAAGCCATTTACACTATTTACACTGTAGAAATGTGCACAATTTCTATTTAATGCCACCTCTACAGTAAACCAGTGGTTTTACAAACCAAACATCATGATTAACAAAATAAGAAACAAAAAATGATATACCTACCTTAATAAAATTGTGTAATTTGTTGTTATTTTTTGTAAATCTTCGCTCCTATGTCAAATATTATAGTTTCACCACGTATTGCCTCTGAATGGATACAGATGAAATGTATTAAAAGGATTTTGTTATTAAATTACAAAATATATTTCATTTTGTCATACCTTAATTATTCAATTATAGTTAGACTGACTAGGATTCCTTTCATACATTTTTGATTTTGCCACCATCTGACCCTGGTTGGTATAGTGGATGAAGAGATTGATTTTGGACCTGCATCAGATAATGAGTGATGTCATCATTGTTCGGATGAATCAACAAGGAGACCCTGGCTCTTGGTGGAGTTGCTGTAAACACAGACCAGATGCACTGAAGAAGAGTTGCAAGATAAGAAAATAACACCCGAATCCCAAACTGACACTACTGTATGAGGGACGAGCAGCAACACTGAGACAGGACTGACTGAGTATTGCAGACCTTCCAGTCTCTTTCCAATGGAGGGCAGAAGAGGAGAGGGAAGAGAGAGTAGCAAAAAAAGTGTGGGATGTTTGTGTGTCAATTCCTGTGATAGTGGAAGAGGAATGTGAAAAGCTGTTCATGTGAGACAGAGGAGGGAGAAAAGGCAGCGGTAAAAGGCAGCCTCTCTGTACTGTATAAGAGCTGCCGGCTCATTTAATCACGTCTCTAAAAAATAAATGTCAATCCTGCTCACTCACTCTCAATGATATAACAGTGACTCAACCTTCGGACAGTTCGGGAGAGCTCTTAAAATTAGCTGTGTCCTCCTCTGTGTCACACAGGAAGTGATGAGGTTTATTTTTGTGTTTTTGGCTCATGTGAAATAAACAAGAAGAGCTGGGTTGTTAAGTAAGAGCTAGTTAAAAATAAGGGAATTTGCACTTTCACAAAAAGAAAATAACAATATGCTAAGAACTGCTAAGTACTTTTTGGACTTTTTAATCTCATTCAAGACCGTATGCTCAGACACTGGGCTGGACTGGGACCGATTGGCCATGGCATTTTGGCCCAGACCGGCCCACAACCATCAAACCAAAACACAGTAGCGGCTCCTGACCAGAGGAAAATGCTTACTATCAGTGCACACAAAACTACCAACATACACAATGGTGTAACTTCGGTTTGAGAAGTGGGGGGGACACAACACATGGGGTCTGAGGGTCCTCAGCCAGAAAAATGATCTCGATTTTAATCCCATTTCCTGCATTTCTACAAACATTTAGGGACTATGGTTATAAAAAGATGGCCATAATGATACATTCTGCCAGAAAAAATAGTGCTAAAATATGTCTAAGAAAAAGCTGTCCTTCCTTCTGAATTGTTTAATATAGGGGCCGATAGCCAACACTGGAGAGAACCATTTTAAGCAGTGGAATATGTTCAGAATTAATGTTGTGTGATTCAAAATAATGTGAGATTCAATTTTCACTTCGTTTTTTCCCCTTCTTTTATTTATGTTCATATAACTATAGACTCCAAATAATACACAATATGAAATGTAATGAATGCATTTTAACTCCCTATAATAGACCGATCTACTACCAACAGAAACATATGGACATACTGTATTGTGTAATACGTGTGCAAACTTATTTATTATCCTAACCATGTGAAACTGTTTTATTTAGGGTGTACCTCACATCCTGTCCAGGGGCATGCTCCCCGGGATGATTTTCTTTAAATGTTGGAGTTTAAATGCTTCACTCTGGTGCACTTTGAGGGCAAAATGAAGAGATGTAAACACTCAGAGAGTCCTTTACCTCACCTGAGCTGTAGTTATCAGAGCCTCTCAGTCTGACGGGAGAGAGCGCTCCTCCACCTTGTTATACCGTTAGCATAGCTAGCTAGCCAGATGCTAACAACAACAATCCGTGTAACTGGAGAGATCTTGCTCTATCGAGCTGAGCTATCCGCAGTCTCGAGAGATCTATCGCAGTAGATAGCAGAGAGCGATATAGAGCCAGCTAGAGCGAGCACTTACTACGCGAGCTATCTCTTAGCTCTCACGATACGCAATATCTCTTCGTCTAGAGACTCTCTCTCTCTCTCTCTCTCTCTCTCTCTCTCTCTCTCTCTCTCTCTCTCTCACTCACTCACTCACAAAATGCGCTTTGCAACACACACACAGGGCCGAGCTTGACAGCTTGCGGTTAAAACATAATAAGAAAACACATTTGAAAGTGGGGGGGACACAAACAGGATTTGAAAAGTATACATGTACCTGAACGGCAGTCAGAATTATTTTTAAATTAATATTAAATTGAGTCGGCCTAAAAGGTACGTTGGCCCACCGGGAAAGCCAGTCCAGCCCTGGGTTGGAGAGGTGTATTGAAAAACATATTCATTGTCTGTTTAATACTTTAATTTTATAGAAAAAACATAACTATTTTCTCATTCATACTGTCATTCATAATGACTGTCTAAAGTAGGGGCCACTGCTTTAGACTGCTTTTGTTTGGCTAACAGCTAACAGCAAACAGCTAAAGACCCGGACACACCAAGCCGATTTTGGCCGTAGATGGACGTCAGGCCGACGATGAACGTCGACACGCCCTACTCAGATTGGTGTTTCCCGCACCGTTGTGTCTTTTCAGCCGTGCCGACACCTTTTCGGCCGAAAATCCACCCATTCAACATGTCGAATCGGTGGGCAGTCATGGATGTATAATAAGAACTGGATACAGCGTGGGAGGCGGGGCCTCATTCATTCCTATGAGAGTTGCTCAATAGCGCATGATGACAAAATGGCCCAACTTTTGAGAGAGCGAAACGTCACAGATTACCCGGCATGCCTGAGAAGTACCCGTATGTGCACTCATAGAGCATGCGCAACTTTAACCACGCCGCCCAAAAGGCTCGTTCACATTAAGCACGTGAATTTGCGTACACGTAACAGCACCACGCGTTCATGACAGCATGGTACTGGATTTATATTAACGAGGCGGCAGTGAGCAGCTAGCGGCTAGCTAGTAAATTATGCTAAATTACACATCAATCGTTATGTACTTTTATATTACGCTGACATCAGGATCTAGTGATATCCAAGCAACAGAGCTTCATTTAGCATGATACTTGTGTGGGTTGTACATGAAACCACTTGGTAATATATAAAAATGTATATGTTGAAGCCTGTTATGATCAATTGTGAGTTAAAACTTTATCTAAAAAGTAAAGCTCATGATGGATTACTGTGGTGGAGTTAAAATAACAATAGCCTATTTCTTTTTGAAATGTGATGGAGTAAAAGGATAGTAACTGTGATTATTCATGTTAAGTAGCCCACAAGTAACTAAAACAATTGCAAGTGCAATAAGAAGCTACAGGAACGTTAATCTAACGTCGGTAATATTAACTTTATTTAATACAACATTTACGGTACAAGATTTACATCATACAGCCCATGTAGTATAATATTTTACAAATTATGAATTACAGCAAACATGTGCAATATATCCATTATTACAGCTCCGTGGGCTGGCAGTAAGGCGATATGGTCCGTTGTTATTGTGCATCCATGGGTAAAGAGAAACTCATGTAGTACTGACACGTAACATGAACGTGCCGGTCAGCGCGGTCCCGTGGGTTAGATGCACGTTCATAATACTGAGGGAAATAACTCTCAGAATAACGTTATTAGCACATTTTTACAACTTGAGGAATTAATGTTTTTAATAAAGGCTATACAAGTGTTCATACTGGGTAGTTTATTTAGTTTAAAAAAAATTATCCAACGAGTTACAGACCACTCTTTCCCAATGTAAGTCAATGGGAAAAAGTGTTTCCGGGCCCAGCAACCTAAAGGAAGTGTAGTACCGCCGTTTGACCAGCCCGAATATTCTCATCAGACTCCGGCGCGCTTCCTGGGGGCTTGTGGGCAGTCGGCCAAAGGCTGTCGGCAAAAGAAATCACTCTGATTGGCTGTTCAGCTAGCGAATCAGTGTATGAGAAGCGAAACGGAAGTGAGGGACCCAAAAAAACTATTAAGAAGGCAAATCGGAGATTTCATTTAACTCCAGCTCTCGACACAGGTTCGGGAAAGCCCCATGAGCTTCTCGCTGTAGAGTGAAAATGGAACGCACACGCTATTTGTTGTTTGTTTAAATCACGCAGTCTGTTCTTCTTCTCTCGGTTATCACGCAGTCTGTCTTCCGGTTGTTGCCTCTTTTGAATGACGAATACACACTACCGCCGCCTGCTCGTAAGGAGAGTTATTGCCACTCACGCATGTGCAGTTCGTACGTGCTTCTTGGCCGTCGGCTGAAGTCTTTGCGGTGTGTTCCAGTGCGACACATGGCCAAGACGCAGAGACGCGAGGCGACACAACAGTCGGGGGTCCGTCTGTGTCAGTTCTTTGGTGTCAGCTTGGTGTGTCCGGGTAACAGCAAACAGCTAACAGCTAACGGCTAACGGAACTATAGCGGACTTCGTGTGAAAGAGTCAGACTGAAACATAAGCCTCATCCCAATACCCCTCCTCGACTCCTCTCTTCCCCTCCTCCGGGACTTGACCCGGAAATCGATCAAGACACACCATGTTGAAGGACGTCCCAATAGCTGAAATGCACACGGAGGAGTCGAGGAGGGGTGAGGGAGGAGGGGTGCGGGAGGAGACGAAAGGGAGGATACACGCGAGCAGACTACGCGGAAGTGTTTTCACTACTCACATATAAAAGCCCCGCCCCCACCTTCACAGCTGGTCGATTTCAACAGAGGAAAACCGACAACTGGAAGATGAGTGGAAAAGCGTCACAAGTGCTATAACCCCTAGTTTCCACCGGGTCCGTCTGCGGCGCGTTACGGCAATATATATGGTATATTACAATTATTATAACTTTGTCTGTACAAAGTAGTCTGTCCAGGAAATATGCTCAAATCAACTGAAACTGCGAGCCGGCAGGCAAGACGCTCCGCTTCTGAAATGCTTCTGAAACGCTTCTGAAACGCGCCCGGTAGGGTAAGACAACGGAGGAGGCCGGACCAAAACCGCGGCGCAGCCGTTACGCGACGCAGCCGGACCCAGTGGAAACTAGGGGTTAGTGCTCACAGCTCCGTGGGAATTATTATGTGCAATTCATTTCTAAAAGGCTTTCACATTACTATAATTATATATTTATTTAAATGTAGGCTACAATGTACACCAAAACGGAACACAAAAGCAGGACCAACCATCATACATTGAATTCCTTGACTAACAAGAGAAAGATTCATTCATTTAAATAAATATTTAACAACAAATGGGCCGGTTCTAAGGGGTTATTCAGTTAAGCCCGATGAGAGGGGATACAGCCAGGGCCGCCTTAATGCACGGGCTGACCTGGGCTGAAGCCCAGGGGCCTACGGAGATCAGGGGCCTATCATGAGCCAATAAAAAAGTAAAAAAAAAAAAAAAAGTTTTTTATTTCGGATGTTTTTAAAAAACATTTAAATAAACAAAGTCTTGGCTTTCAGAATATGACACTTTTATTTCCAGAATCACACGATAAATACAATTTTCAAGCTTGTAAAGGGAAGATGACAGCTCTCACTCGCCACTCACTCCCCCTCCCTCCGGCTGAAATTATGAATGTAAGGCGTATAGTAATCATAGATAACACGGCAGGGTCCGTTACAGTTTGTTTTCATCTGGTTTCAAATAAACAAAGTCTTGGCTTTCAGAATATTAAACTTCTTTCGGCAAATTCAGATGATAAATACAACTTTGAAGATTGTAACGGCATAATTACAAGCGGAGAACGGAGTAACTTGACGTCACAGCAGGCATAACAACAGCCGGTGTTTCTCGTGAGTGTTTTCCCTGGGAAACAAACACAATACACACAAACGCAAAAACACACACACACACACACACACACACACACACACACACACACACACGTGAGCTTCCCCCAGACCAGTAATCCAAAAGAAAATATCTTCCCTCCGTAGTATTTTGATCATTTGCTCCGCTAATCAATCAGATCGATGGATTCCAGAGATTTTTCTCAAAAATGATGACTCGGAAACAGTCAGTGGGCACCACTTAACAGCCAATCAGAATGAAAATTGAGTGATTGAGTTTGAGAAGAAAAAGTTTGAGAGTGGCGCTCGGAAAAGGAAATTGTTGAGGGAAAAGTAGTTTCGAGACAAGCAGCTATTACAAAAAATGCCGAAGCTTACAGGTTATTTTAAACCTGTAGGCCAGGGTGAGGAGGAAGGACAGATTAGTTCTGTACCGAGCGGTAGCGGTGCCGGCCGCGGGGCTTTGGAGCCAAGTAGGCCGTCTGGTTCTGATAGCGATGGAGTAGCGGGAGAGGAAAAACAGACAGGAGGGATGTTGGAGGAGATGGAGAGGACGACGAGGACTTGCTACGTGGAGGGGAGCCAACGGCAACCGGACAAATACATGAGGGAGGCCCGATACGTCATCTGGAGGAGAGGACCAGGCGCGCATAGAGCAGAGTGGAGAAGTGCGATCACAGAGCCTGCCGAGGCTATAAATGACTTTGATTTGTTGTTTAAATAGGGGGCCTACAAAACCATCAGCCCCAGGGCCTGATGGCAGTTTAAGGCGGGCCTGGATACAGCTGTGCACATGTCATCATTAACAGACGTCGTTTAAGAGGGACGTTTGAGTGAACGAGGACATCCCAATTAATACCTGAGGACTCCTCTGTCCTCGCGTCACCTCCTCGTGTCTCTCGCTCGCATCTTACGGAGGCGGAGCTAAGACGCAAGGAAGGGAAGCGAGTGAGGGAAAGGAGGAGTCGAGGAGGGGTATTGGGATGAGGCTAGAGACTAAATAAATGTTGTTTTTTTGTCATTGTTTTCAAAATTGACTGATGCCGTAGGTAGAAAACTCATACAGTTGTATCTGTTGCAAAAGGGAATTTTAAACTATGAAACTGATACATAAAGACTGCATTTAGATTTGTATTAATAAAATATATGATTAAAAAGCCTTAGCCCCATGCTCTTTGATCTGGCCATCAAACCACTCACTACAGCCTTGCGCAATAGCAAAGACAAATCCGTTATCAGAGGACCAAAATGGAGCACATGGTCTCACTCTGGCTGACGACCCATTCATTTTTGTATCAAACCCGAGCACCTCTCTGCCCCCCCGCCATGTCACTGCTCAGTCGGTTTGGTAAATTGTCAGTTAAACCTTCACAAAAGCGAACTCTTTCCAATCAATGACAAAGCACAAACCTTAAATCTCACCTACATGCCTTTTAAAATGTAAAGTTCCAAGCTTTCTTATTTGGGTGTCTCAGTTACAAGGAAATAAAAAGACAGATTCAAGGAAAATGTGCTGGTTCTGTTAAATCAGATGAAACAAACAATAACAAAGTGGTCACCTCTTTCAATGTCCCTTGTAGGCCGTGTCAATTCAATCAAAATGACCATCCTACCTCAATTTCTGTATCTTTTTCAGGCCCTACCACTCTTTATCCCTAGATCATTTTTCAACCAACTGGATTCCCTTATTACCTCATATATATGGCAGGCCATGTATATGGTAGGGTAAGCATCCCCGTCTCAACAAGGCCCACCTGCAAAAAAACAAGGCTAATGGTACGGCCCTTTCGAACTTCTGTTTTACAACTGCTCAACTAATCTGCACCACTTTACCTTTTCCTCTCACTTCCACAGCCACCTCAATCCCCCAAACTGGGTAGTCATGGAGTTGCACTCAGAGGATAATATATCTATTCTTACACTGCTTGGATCCAAACATCCACTACCCTGTTTGAGTGGGGCACAATACATGTGGGTTAAAAAAGACAACAACAATGTAAAGTAATTGCGTAAAATAAACATAAAATACAATAATTGGTATGTGTTTCTGTACGGGTATTTATTTTAGTAACTTGAATCAGGACTGCCAACACTCACGCATCAGATGTATATATAATATATATATATCAGAAACTCAGTGGTTAAACACTCCTTAAGGATGTGGGTTCAATTTAGGAAGTACTTTGGCATCATTTGAGCAGTTGAGCAAAAAATGTAATCTCCATAAGTCTGATTTTTTTAAATATTTACATGCAAGGCATTATATGCAATCTCAATTACCCAGCCCTTCTATATCTACCAATGCAACGTTGCATTGGTAGTGGGGGTGGAACCCGTGCTCCCCTGATCCAAAGATCAACGCACTATACCACTGAGCCACAGCCTCTTCTCTGTGATAGAGATCCATTGTTGTCCAAGAAGAAACATTAAAAACAAATCAATGAGCCATACTGTTGCACTGGGTGAACACACACACACACACACACACACACACACACACACACACACACACACTGTAGTACAGTACAACATTTGTATTCAAACACACTTCACTCCTGGTACAAATACAGTACTCAGCGTAATAATACAGCATTGAAAAGGATCCTTTTAGGATATGGCTAAGCCTTTTTTTCTTTTTATTAATAAATATATTTGTGAGCAGTTTTGAAAGACTTTCAAGATAAGGAAATGGGAAATGGACAGAAAAAGAATTTGCTCACCCGCAAGGTAAATAACTTTTTCTGAGCTTTCTTCCTCATGTCAAAAGAGGTTGACACAATAAAGCAATTTGTATCTCATGTAAAGCATTTAAAACCTAATTTGTGCTATAGTAGTGACAAATGAATGCATGAATATGGACCTGAGTACTGGCACTAATCCCCATATTTAGCTTTGAATGAACCAAACGCTTTAATCCCCACACTGCGCATTAAATTAAATTGTCCTTCCTTTACTTAAAGACATCAAATGGATATGAAAAAATGAAGGAAATTGAGAACAAAAAACTCAGAGGGGAACTAAGACGGGGGGAAAAATCTGGGAAGGACTGAATTAATAATGAGCCACTTTTATACCGGATCCAGTGATTATACAAATGGGGAAAGGGCCAACAAATATTCTGTATGGCATATGGCACTTCAGCTGCCATATGTGCCAGTTTTCACAAAAATTGGCAATGACGTTCATGATGGTCAGTAGTAACTGCCAAAAACACAGCAAGGCCTGAACAGAGGGAGAGAGAGAGGGAGAGGAGTGATGCTTCAATAGATTTGTTGGCTTGCTTGGACTGTTCTCTCCACAGCTTCTGGTGCTCTAACTACAAAGAGGAGACAGAAAGAGATGGACATAAAAGGGGAAGAAAGAGGAAGAAGAGAGAGAGACAAAGGAACTGGCTGCGTATAGATCAAGTAACATTATTCTTCACCTCTATTCGGCTTGTTCGGTCAATGAGAACAACGTCACTCAATCCTTTAGTTGGAGGGTCGCACAATGGATTTAAAGAAATAACATGTTGTACATAGAACACACAGAGGTGGAAACATATACTGAGAACAGTTCAGTGTTTTTTCGAAGATTTTGAGAATGATCCACCCCCGGTCCTAATAGTGACAGTAGTGACACCTTGAGCTGAATGGAAATGAAAAAGGTATTTTTCTGTTGCTAAGATTGAAAAAATATTGAATTGAAGTTTGCCTCCTTGATGCTTATTGTTATGTAAGGGATAATGTGCAGCATGGTGATCACTCCACTTCACGTCAGGATCCTGATCACCATGTCGGTGTTCTTACTAAATGTATGACTTGAATTTTTTTTCCTGTATTTAATCAACACCAGAGCCCATATCTGGTGACCGCTGCCTAGTTAGCTGGTTTGAATCCCGATTCAGGCAATGTCCTCCCCTCTGTCTCTCCCTTTCAACTCTAAACATCTCTAATAAAGGCCATCTCTGGCCCTAAAAATACTGGCCCTAAAAAAACAATTCCAGAACCCATACCAGGTTCCCGTTAGTGCTCCGTTCCTGTCTGTCTTCTTCTGTTGATTTCTCTGACATCTATTGCTCTGTCTTTTAAACTCTTTCCTTCTCTTGCACTGTTTTCTTGTCTTTACTTGGGACAGTTTGGCCATCATAAACCATCGTATTGTGCTCTTCACAAATATAAAACTCAATTATAAAAAAGTATTCCTTGGTGTTTTCTGATGTAGAAAACTAATGTTTGTCCCCCACAGCTGAAGATAAATTGACCGGGCTCCTTTCTGCAGATTGTTTTGACTGCACATCATCCCTTGATCCTACTTAGCAATGGTCTGTTCTCCATAGCAGCAGTCTGTTAGCCAGAATTAGCAACCTCTGAAATGTCCAAATTGACCAATCGGAATCGAGTAACAAACCAAGTCATGTAAACAAATATATAATGGCCACCTAAAATAAAGTGTTTTACAATTGGTGCATCTGTGTGGCATTGATCCTTTGGATCCTTTTGAGAAGGACCCTAAACAGATTATTTGGAACACACCTGAGTTTAATAGTTGATTTTATTACTACAAAAAACGTACCTTATAAAGCCTAGAGTGGTCCAAAACTGGGGGCCAACAGGGGCCAGTGCCCCGTAAAGCTGACCTGGCACCCCCCTCCAAAAGAAAAGTTTATAATATTACGATTTATTGGCTATAGCGCTGGTGAGAACTAATGTAACTCAGCATTCTTGTCGTACCCCTTAGAGCGGAACACCGCCACTGGCTGGCTGAAGCACGCAGGCAAAACAACAACACTTGTCATCTCCGACCAGAGGCTGTTCCCTTTTTATTTCAAGTAATATTCAAACCTATTTGAGAGACTAAAACTCACCAAAAATCGCAGGATATTGTTAACCCACATTTATTGTGCCCCACTCAAACAATATCTGGCCCCAGCCTGGCCCCTCCAGTAAAATTGGTTGACCCAGACTTGGTGCATGAGGCATCCGCTCTGACCAGCCCTGCATGGTTTCGTTGCAGTGTGTTACGTACTGATGTTTTGTCACAGCCCGCGTCTACTGATACTCGCCCACTAAGCACCCTTTAGCGTCTGTATCAGATGTACCGAGTTTGCACCCAGTTTCGAAGGGGTTGCTTTACCAGATGAACTGAGTTGTCTTTCTGGTTATTTATTCGAGGCGCCTCGAAGACGCAGGTCTCACAGAGTACAGGGTACTCTGGAAGAGTGCGCGCCGAGTAAAAGATGCATACAGGTTATATAGGATCTTGACAGTTCAACAACATTCCGTCACTTGTCAGGAGGGGCCCTGGCAGGAGAGATAAGCTTTCCAAAGGAACAGAAACTGTCAATCGCTAATAGATTGAAACAGGAACCTGTTTAACAAAAGGAAGTGAGGAAACTTGTCAGCAACAGATGGAGGAGACAAGAAATGAGGAACTTGATTATAGAACAGGGAAACCAACACAGGCACTTGCCCATTGCCCTGTGCTTGGCACCCAGACACTCATGAGGTTCAGACCTTAGGTGACCTTAAAGTGTCACTCATAAGGCAGGCAAAGGACATTTTCTGTCATGTATATCTGTTTTTTGTTGTTTGACAGCTCAACTCCCAGGAGAACAACCTAGCGCCAACTCAAACAGTTATTATTTTGGAACATTTTCAAAAAGAATGGTCACACATTTTCTGTCTGCTTCACGAACACTGTCCAGCCGTTGAACAGGATCTGGTCATTGCTATCCATTTTTCCCAAAATGTTTTAATTATTGCTGCTCTCTCTTCTGGATGAACACAGACAAACAAAGGCTACCTTGGCCAACTCTCCCTTCTGTGGCGTACGTGATTCATAAAGTAAAGTGACTCAAACATTTCCTTTTCCTCGGACAGGGAGTGTGGTTGTGTGTCCCAGAAGAGTTAGGGGCCTCTTCCAAACCTGTGCCCCCCCACTGTCACCTCCACCCTCGGCAAGCTGCCAGAGCCTCTCAAGGTCTGAGAGCCGCTCTCAAGGCTTAATGTTCCAGGTTCCTCTGCCCTCAGGGCATCCTCCCATTCATAACCCAACACACCAAAACACACTTTGGGAGGAGAGCTGCTCTACTGCCTCCGTCTAGGCAGGGCAGCGTCCTCCAAACTCTTCAAATGCTCCACTTGGCTTTGCTCTACTTGTCTCACAAAAACAGGATAATTCAAACAGACTGATTTTTAAAAGTTTGTTATAAATCAACTTTCAATCTGTAAAATACCAACATATAATTAACAAACAGAAAAGTAAAGCAGCATACGTCATAGCTATGTGTACGGTTTGTAACTTTGATTACAAGTGGAAGTACAGTATTGATTTACAGAAATGTATCATTCCAGTGTGTTTTTGTATACCACCTCAACAGTATTGGTTGAACCTAAAAATGGTTTCCTTAGAACACAACAGGGCCGCCCCTCCCTACACGCAGATCACACAGAGTGCGTGGGGCCTCCTCTTTTTGTTTTAAATAATTGAGCTACCGGATTAAAACTCTTGAAGAGAAAATTCCGACCTTTTATATTAAGTTGTGAGAGTAATGAGAAATAAGTTTGTGGTGTCATTTGGACATTTACGTTGGCACATTCCAAAATGTTCAGGAATCAAAAAACGGATTGGCTGAGCTGTTCGATTTAAAGAGTCACATTTTATTTTGTAATTGATGATATTTGTACAGAGCCATATTGCCATGAGAACAACAATGGAAACAATGGCTGTATACAGGTAAAACACAAAAAAAAACATGTTTAATTCGGACTAATAACTTTCCTAAAGAAATCCTACAAACGTTGTGCTGTATCCCTCACCAACACATATCAGTGAATCATTGTGCACGTGGGTTGTTGAACACAGTTTGTGGTATAATGCATGACTTGCACGAGTTCTCCACATCATCTGAGTCCTGTCTGAATAGAGCTCATGTCACCAATTTTAATGTTGAACTTCTGTTTGAAAATGCTTTGGGAGGGGAGAAACATTTGGCTGTTTTAATGCAGCAGAGAGCAAAGTTGTGAGATGAAGATGACAAATGATGGAATGCCTTGAGGAGGGGCTGTCCGCACCACCAATCCCCCCCTTCAAACCCGTGGCAGTTTCAGGACCGCCGCACAAAACAGCAAATCAAAGCCAGCGGCAGCAAACACACAGCCGGGTCCCGACGGGCAGCCAGCAGAGCAGGGTATGTGTGTGTGTGTGTGTGTGTGTGTGTGTGTGTGTGTGTGTGTGTGTGTGTGTGTGTGTGTGTGTGTGTGTGTGTGTGTGTGTGTGTGTGTGTGTGTGTGTGTGTGTGTGTGTGTGTGTGTGTGTGTGTGTGTGTGTGTGTGTGTGTGTGTGTGAGTGAGTGAGTGAGTGAAGGGAGGCTTCTTTTAAGCAAATAGTGGGACACAGCTGCTGAGTGGAGGGCATTAGAAGTGTGTGTAGTTGTGTGTGTTGGGGGTGTGTGGCCTCCCTGCACAGGGAGAGCTCTGCGTTCCATAAGTGCATCAAAGTTTCATCTCAAAGAGACAAAAGCTTACAGAGACAGAACAGAGAAAGATAATTCAGGGGGGTTGGCTCATGGACCAGAATCAAAACAAAAAGTAAAACCCTGTTCAGAATCAGATGACAGTGATTTAGGACAGGAAGGGTCATTTTGGAACTTGTTTGGTAATAAATATTCAAATCAAAAAGTGTTTCGACAGTGAGAAAAAAGAAGCCTCAGTCTGGACTAACGACCTCCATCATGGACGTTCATGAGCAGCAAGTGCAAAATGGAAATTAAAACGGCACGTGGCCACAGGGATGAGCAGCGCAGATGCAGATGTATTAGAAGTCACATGTTTTCACCACATTTCTTCTCTGGCTCAAGTCCTAACAGAAACTCATGCAGGAATTTATCCAATTTGGAAAAATTTGAAACGTGCTTGTTATAAAGCTGCTGAATTACCGGGGACTGACGACAATTTAAAAGGCCATGAATGTAGATTTGAGTTGCTTTAATCCACTTGTCCTTGAAACATACTTGTCTGCAGCATAAATGAAGAAGGACATGTGTTATGTATTTGTAACATATTAAAAGCACTGCCATTTTCCACCAAAAAAACTGATAAAATGATACTGTTTCCTGCTGCAGCTGTTGCCATAAATACTTTGTTTCAGTTCTCTGTTTTGGACATTTTACTTCATGTTTTATCACATAAAAATACTTTTATTGCTATGTGAGCACTCATAGGTATTTTCCAATTTCCCCATTTGTATTACCCGGTCCAAAACTGTAGCCGTAAATCCGGGACCTAAACCTTTACTCTGACTCAATATTCTCTTAGAAATTGTTTTAGTACCATATTAGTACCATAGTACCATACCGGTATGGCTTACCGGATTTGAGTGGTGGCATCAATTAATAAGAAAATAAATCCCTATGGACATCCAGTGATGCCTAAATGAGGGGCACCATCCCAGGACATGCCGGCAGTCACCAGGGATCCTTTGACTTCTGACCCTGGTTGACATGGATAACCATGTCTGACCATAATCGCTTTGAAGCCCCCCTCTCCTTCAAGACGTTTAAGCTGAGGAAAGGATCCTGCCCTTAATGAGTGACCCCTGGTTTTAACGAAGCCCATCATCGCCCCCGGCACCTTATTCTCTGGACTTACTCAGGGGTCATGCACCCGGGCTTCATCGACCTCATTCTTGTCACGTTAAGGGCTAAGCAGACGGCATTGCCCTGCACACTTTCTATGGGGGAGATTTCACAGCAGATTTACCTCATAACCACCATCATCCACCCCCCCTTGCTCTCTGGGGAATCCCCTAATTCCCACTGTGATCTCCTTTGTCTTTGTTGTTGTCTGAGCCTGGCACGCACCCCGAGCCACCAGCCCCCATTTGTCTTATGTGGTTTTGGGAAATGGGGCGTAGAGCGCAAGGCTTTCTGGAGCAAAGAATGTGCAATGTGTTACCAGGACGGCTGCCAGGAGAGAGGACGGTTGTAGGACCCTGCCCCGGGTTTTAATTGGTCTCATATTCTTGGCCTTGAGATAAGAGATTGAAAGAAAGAAAGAAAGAAGAAAAAGGCAGCATAATGTGAAAGAGGATGCAAAAAAGTCAAATCAAATCTTGATTGTTTTATAACAGACACTTGGTTGCCAATACACTTAATAATTAAACCCAACAGATTACCAGATAAAATTCTTACTAAGTGCTGATAAATGTCAAAATTATATAGAAAATCTTTCACACATTGCTGTAAAAATCCAGCAGAGAAGTTGTTCCATGGGTATAAAAGGCTTGCATATTTCATCTGCAGATTAATCAATCGGCTATTATTGCAGCATGGATGAATTGGAAAATGGTAAATCCGGAGTTTGGAAAACTGAAAGGCATTCAGGTGTATCCAGTGAAACTGCCTGAGGAAGCTAAATACTTTGGGAAGCAGCAAATGTTTTGCAGCTACAGCCAAGAACGTGACCCATTAAAATGTTGGGCCCTGGTTCGAATCCAAGCTCCTAACTGAGCATTACACACACACACACACACACCTCCCAACCCCCTTTTACTTGAGTGGCATTTGGTGTTAAGCAAACATGACTTGAGGCTCAGGCACTGCAGCTCAACGTCCGGCTAAATATTGCTGGGATTGGCCAGAGTTTACTGGTATTGTAAGTGCGCTCATTTAATCTTGCCGCCTCGGACCACACATCCGCAGCGCTCATTACTGTCACAGCCCTTTAAGATTAGATTAGTGACCCTTTGGAAATTAGAGGATGACCAGAGAAGGAAGCTGGAGTGATAGCCAGGAGGGGTGTGCAGGGGTATTTGCCCACTATCCATCCAAACCTCTTATGTTCGCTTTGGGAAAACGGACGCCGTGGCCTGGATTCGTGTCATCCTATGTGGCCGGTAATCGCATTAAAAGTTCACACAGTAGTCCGAGATGTAGAAACTGTGCTGTGCTGTGGCTGTCCTCAAAGGGATCCCATGTGAATGGAGATGATTGGCTCTTTGGTGTACATTAAAGGAACATGACTCCAGGCGGAGATGGAGCGAGTTAGCTGATGGTCCTATGGAGTTATGTAAAGACACTGAGGGGACTTTAACAGAAGATAAAGCTGCAATTCTCAAAAAATCTTGTATTGCATGATGTTAAAAGATCAAATCTTTTCCAAAACGTTTCCTTTAACTATGGATCAGGCAGTACAAGTGAAACCCCATTTAGCTTCATGACAGGATTAAGGAGGACATTGCTGAAGAGGTTTTCAGTTGTGGGTTTCTCCAGCACTTTTGCCAAATACAGAACATCTAATCAATTACTCGCAAGATTACAACACGTTTAACAATCTTGTCATATTAAACATTTAAGGTCCCCAAAAGAGTTCATATAATGTATCTGTGTCTTCCTCTCTATACTTCTTCTAGTGTCATCTACTGGACAAAATTAAACCCAAAAATATAGACTTTGTATTTCTGAACACAAAGCATAGATTTGTGGTGAACCGACAAAACCTGTACAACCCCAAAAACAAAGTAAAAGGTTAGGGTTAGGGTAATGTTGTGAATCGAGTGGCCTGTGTTCGTCGTCCATAACATACGCCTGCCCATACCATAATCCCACCACCACCATGGGCCACTCAATTCACAACATTACCCTAACCCTAACCCTACCCCTACCCCTACCCCTCACACCAGATACTGACTGGTTTTCGGACCCCCCCAGACCCCCCCAATAAAGCAAAAATGCACGTTTCGGAGTGGCCTTTTATTGTGGCCAGCCTAACCCCCAAAACACACCAGGAGCGTCTGCGTCGTGTTACGGCCGCGCCGCGGCGGTCGTAAGGATCGCGGCCACTCTAGTCAATGGGTGCTATTACACCACACGCGTCGCGTTACGGCTCAGACGCGTCCCAGAAGCGGCTCGGCGCAGCGCTTCTCTAAAATTAGGATGAATCCTATTTTTGCCGCGGCGCAGCCGTAAGGTAAACTCCTCCCCCCATCCCCCCGTAGTCTTTCAAGTAGGAGAATACATGCCAGCGTTCTCCTCCGGTTTACAGGCACTGTAAATGATATATATATAGAATAATTATGACGATGAATGCATATTTTTTTACCACTAAAATACAGCAACACATCTTTGATTCATGTCGTTTATAACTGGAATATTACAATTATTATTAACTGTGTCTGTAGTCTACAACACAACAAAATAGGAAATAACAACAATAAACACGATTTAAACAGACACAAACATAAACCATTTAACTACGTATAGCCTACTTACTTGTAGAAGTACAAATGTCCAAGAAATATTCCAAAATCAACAACAACTGCGAGGCTGCACACACGACGCTCCGCTTCCGCAACGTTTTGAAACGCGTCTGGTGTGTGTTGTCGCAGGAGGAGGTCGCAGCGTGGCGCAGCCGCAACGTAACGCGGCACAGACGCTCCTGGTGTGTTTTGGGGGTAAGGCACACCTGTGCAATAATCATGCTGTCTAATCAGCATCTTGATATGCCACACCTGTGAGGTGGGATGGATTATCTCGGCAAAGGAGAAGTGCTCACTATCACAGATTTTTTCAGATTTGTGAACAATATTTGAGAGAAATGGTTATTTTGTGTATATAGAAAATGTTTTAGATCTTTGAGTTCATCTCATGAAAAATGGGAGCAAAAACAAAAGTGTTGCGTTTATATTTTTGTTCAGTGTATTGTTGGAGATTTGGAGGGATAACTGGTCCGCTTTTCAAATCTCCGCGCGTTCCTATGAAGCTGGTTATAATACAGGAAGGAATCCATATCTACAAAGTAACCGTTAACAATAATCTACTTTAATGGCAATATGACAATGCAATACAATCATTACAATACAACATGATATATTACAGTTATATTGTAATGCTTAAGGAGTAATGCCGGCTTACTCCTGCCCTGGTTCGCATACTGCAGAGCTACTTTCACCCGAGGGCAGCATGTGAAGAAGAGACCGAACGCCAGGGATCCACCGGATATATACCAGAGTAAGAAGGAGGGGTTTGGTGTTAGGTCAGCTGGTCATCTTTTCAGGTCATCTTATTGGGAGACGCAACGCTGGCCAGCAGGAAACCAAACAGGCTCACTTTACAACAAAAGGTCTCAAGGCCTGCATACCTACACCTCCCCCACAGAGCAATAAAACCCTGTTTACTCCAACCAGCCCAGAATGTTTATAGCCATTTGTACTCCTTACATTTATGAAAGGATAAAACAGAGAAATCAATATAAAACACAAACACAGGTATTGTTTGAACAGTATCACAACCACTGTAGCTCGTTCTAAGTTGAATGCAAATCAAGACATGCTCTCACCTTCCCCCATCTTCCTTTGTCCTCAAAAACACATGTCAACAGGCCCCAAATCCAGCTCACAGTTTTACCCAAATTATTCCCATTTTAAGCTTATCCATAGTTTGCTAACATGAATAAATACAAATATAACTCTACAAATCCCCCTTTTTATCTCCTTCTCCAGAGATAAACTTAGACAAGGCATTTTGAAATATACCCACTGTCATTCTTTTCTACTGTGTCCGTAAATCCATCCGAAGCTGGTATTTAGAGTACTTGAAACCTTCATGGAGACAGAACACCACTTTCCATGGCAGTGAAGGAACCATGAGGGGGTAGCTGAGTGCTAGAATCATCAGCCCCCCCCCCCCCCCCCCCCCCGGAGGAATAGCCCACAAGGACAGCTAATAGGGAGGGGGAGATGCAGCTTTCCCTTCACGG
Organism: Gymnodraco acuticeps; assembly: GCF_902827175.1. Classification (NCBI taxonomy): domain Eukaryota; kingdom Metazoa; phylum Chordata; class Actinopteri; order Perciformes; family Bathydraconidae; genus Gymnodraco; species Gymnodraco acuticeps. The sequence goes on along the minus strand of NW_022990125.1, from coordinate 2,923,257 downwards.
GTAGAACTGATCAGAGCGAAGTAGACTCCTCTGCTGCCTCGAAAAGTCCCCTGTGCCGTCCTGGCTTGCCGTGTCTTTGTCCCCCCAAATCCGCTGACAGCAGCTTCTGGGCTGCCTGCTAGAGAGATGTCTTCCTCCTCCTCGTCCTCCGGCCCGCTGATGGCGGCTTCCGGGTCGATGCTGGAGAGACTTCTTCCCGATCCTCCTTCTCCGGCCCGCTGATAATGCCTCCCGGGTCGTCTGCTGTAAGGATGTCTCCAGGGTCCTGGTCCTCCAGTCCGCTGCTTCCGAGTAGTCCACGTCTGCCAGGGCCACGTCCGTCCTGATGTCGTCCCCTGGTCCTAGTAGGTGGTTTCCCCGCCGCACACTGGCTCCCGTGGTACGAGCTGTCCCCCTTTTCTCCCAGGCAGACGGCATAAGAGGTCCGCTGGGTCACTCGGTCGGGGTCGGAGAGCCTGGGGTTGAGCCACTTTGTCCTGATGACTTTCAGCCAGACGAACTCTGCTGTCGGCCTCGTGCTTCTCGGGTCCCCCTTTTGGCACCAGCGACCTGTGTGGAGAAATCTGATACAACTCCCTCAAGCCTACGCTCAGCTGTTTTGACCCACTTGGAGCCTGTTGGTGGGGTGTCTTGAAACAACAGCCGTCTGTGAACAGGTTTTCCAAATTAATTGTAGACCTCCTATCTGCCAGTGCAGCTTCAGAATCTTAATACTTGGATTGTGCCAACTAAATAAGAACCTCAACATCTTTAGGTAAACTAAATAACATATTTCAATAGCTCTGAATTTCTGACCAGCATCCGTGTTTATTTTTAAATGAAATCCTATTTAAAATCTAAATATAATATGAACTACTAATGTTTCTGGTAAAGAAACACACTAATGTTATGGATTCAAAAACAACCAAAATCACAATACTAACAAAGTGAATGATTTCCTGGTGATACTGCTTCCACCTGTCAGTGCTTAGATATTATCACGCTGAAAAAATGAATACAGAATTCCAACAAACTGTCATCAAATGTCTTTCTATTATAAATTTAGATGAAATGTATATCCCTATAATGACCTAAACAATAAAGTCTATGGCTTTTACTCCTTTACCAGGCTAGTTACATGATGTTGTCTAAATTAAATTCTGTCTCAATACACTACTATGTTTTAGCTTTAACTGTAATATGTTCTTTCTACATTTCAAACCTCAGTTACTCTAATGTCTGTTAAAATATTACAAAATTGTTTAACTATCACAGGTCAACTTCTTCGGTTTCACAGTAGCCCCTTGGCCACTGCTTCTTTGTTACCTGCTATAATTCAAATCAATATTTAGAAACATCTCAACATTCATCAAACAGTATCTTATCCCCAGATATGGAGCAGGTTAATTACATTCAATGCTCAGTTTGAACATCTGGGTTGGGGCGGAAGGTTTCTGTCAATCCTTAAAAGAAAAATTTAAATTGTGAATTTTACAGCCATGTTGAGATTTATACATTATACTCACTCCCCCCTTTTACACATGAAATCATGTGTAACAAACCCCTGTAATATGAGGGGAACAAAAACTGTCAGGTAATTGGTTAGGGACATAACGAACATTATTTAAAATTTGACATCATTATCATTATTTCCACAGTAAACACTTCAGTGAAAAGAAGTGTTCCTCTCCGTCCTTCAGGCCTAAAAGAAACAGAATCTTCAGATTTTAGTTTGACATTTGCAAACCGCCAACTCATGTGAGAGGAAAATATCACATGTGCGGTTTCCCCTTTTTGTGGAATTTTTAGGAAACCTCTCGTTTCCCTTGGAGCTCCAAAATAATATGTTAGTCCAAAAACATGCTTGGTTAGTTATTGTTTTAGAATCATGCAGTTACACTGATCACATGCCGGCATTCATTCACACTCACACTGTCTGGTTGTAAAGTCAAGTTTGGTCAGGTTCACCCCAGAGTCAGTCATCCACAGTGCCTTGTCAAGTTACACTGTCGGTCAGGGTCAAAGGTCAGTTGGTCTCCGTCTTTTTTTGGCCATGTGTCGTGCTCTGCAGAGACTTTGACATTTCAGCATAGGCCAGTATCCTTTGTCTACAAAAATATGTCACGATTTCAACCATGATTTTCAAGATGATTCTCACTTGTCATTGGGACTTCTGCCTCCCACTTTTCCTGAAACTTGGTACAAAACTCACTTCCTTCGAGTACTACTACTACTGCAATCCAATTACACCTAATTAGTATTAAAATGTCTAATGATCTATTTCAGAAACTTGTGTACATAACTATTATCTTGAGTCAAAACATTACTAGGATCTGTGTCGCTCTGCATTTCATACTCATTTATCTTTAATTCTGGTCTACTTAAAAAACGATGTTAAACTCTTTAGCAGTGTGTGGAACCTTGGGTGTCCGAACATGCAACAATTACTCCCTCCTTTATCAAGGATTTAAAACCGAAGTCTGGTAATAACTATGCCACAATGGTGAAATCAACACTCTAGATTGGAATTTAATATGTGGCTTGGCACTAGCCATTAATACAAACAAAGATTTGTCCTATAGAGTGGTTCCTAAAACTATCCTTTTAATGGTGATCAATATTGTAACCAATGAGATCACTACTTTATTCACACGTGAATAAAAATCTCTTAAAGAATGATTTGTTAACATGATGAAAATATTGAAGAATATGGTTCTACTCTGTCAGTGTGTTTTAGGATGATTATCATTTTACTTTAATATTTTCCTCTTTACTGCTATTTTTAATTTACCAAATGATTAATAAATCTTTCTGTCTTTACGTATTTATGAAGTTAATTCAAGTTATTTAAATGTGCGTTTCGTGAATAAGTGTGTTTATGTGTAACTCACTCATTCCCGTTCTCCTTTCCTCCTCCCCTGGTTTTCTCAAGCCGTGACCCCGGCCTCCTCACTTCTAATCGACCATGCCAACTCCTCTGATTCTGTCTTCTCTTCAGTCCATCAGCTGTTGAATCCATCCGCTGTAACTTTTGTAGGCCGCCATTGGCCCAGTCACATCTGCAGCCCCATCATGCCACTGTTGTTGCACTCCTCCTTTACAGTCTCTCTGCTGTTTTTATGGAGGGCGGATTCTGCTCTCATGTCTATTGTGCCAAATCTCGCGGCGCAGTTTGGAACTTCATGTCCTGTTTGAGGGACCGATGAGAGTTTGCCTCTTTGTCAGCATGCTGGTTTGGTTCTGGATGCCTCAGGTCGTTGTTGGTTCAGCTCTGGTTCTCTGTCTGTACGATGGAGAAGGAGGAGTCTCCTGTTGGGTTAGGTATTTTTGTCTGCTTGGAGGGTCGGGATCAAAGCCTTTCTAACTCAGAGGGGGAGTCCAGGTCCCGGTACACATTACCTATAAGAAGTCTAGCACACTGATGTTAAATAAATCCAACCCTTTCCACTCTGTGTCTTTCTAATCATACTATCTGTCTTAGTTGTTAAATGCCATGTAAACAACATAATTAATGTCTACTTATGATATTACAAAAACTCACTCCAAAAATTGTTTCATCCATTGTTACATATTTACCCAACACAACTCTGAAATACCTACATGTTTCCAGCATCACATATTCCACACACTATGAAAGAACATCTCCATATCTTCTCTCATTTTAAATCCCACTGTTACTTCGAACAATAGTAAACCTGCAGAGCACACCAATCGGATCACAGTAATGAAATTTGAATCAAGTGTAGGCCTATGTCTTCTTTCTGAACATTTATTTATATTGTCTAAATTCCTTGTCTATGATGTGCAAACAGTTCGAGTGTAAAATGTGTTTTGCACAATGTATTTACACTCTACAGATTCTTGAGTTTACTCATCTCCTGGTGCTGTCGTTGTAAAAAATGTTCAATCCCTTATTGTTTTGTACCAGTTTTAGCTCGCAGAAGTTTCAAGGGTGTGATACCCCCTTTCAGCCACTAGATGGCAGCAGCAGAAGTTTCAAGACAAAGGGAAACGCTCTCCCTTGGTTTAATATATAACAGACCTCTGGCTTTAAGCTTTTAGCATTGGTCTGTTATTTAAACCCCAGTTTTAAACGGCGACTCGATCTGATATATCGAGTTTCCAGGTTTTGTCGTGCAGGAATCAAACCTCGCATTCAAACAAACTGCACCATCTCCACGCCACTCAGGAATAATCTACCTGCAGATCCACGCCAAACTGCTCTATTTTACGTCACGCAGGACTTTCGTCTACCTGTCGATCAACGTTTACGTTTTGTATATAACTTTCCTAACATAGTAAAATATGCATTGTATATTCCATTTAAACTATAAAAACACTGTGAAACGCCTACAGACAATCCTAAAGTTTTAGCGTATCCAATTACAGACAGGCGACTTTCATCGTCTGCTTACCTTATTTGCAAAGTTGCAGAGTCCTGCTGATTGTCTGAGATGTTTGAAAGCGTCTGAATTCTTCCTCAGCTTCGTTATATCTAGACGTCGGGTCACCATTTTGTTGGAGATTTAAAGGGATATCTGATCCGCTTTTCAAATCTCCGCGCGTTCCTATGAAGCTGGTTATAATACAGGAAGGAATCCATATCTACAAAGTAACCGTTAACAATAATCTACTTTAATGGCAATATGACAATGCAATACAATCATTACAATACAACATGATATATTACAGTTATATTGTAATGCTTAAGGAGTAATGCCGGCTTACTCCTGCACTAGTTCGCATACTGCAGAGCTACTTTCACCCGAGGGCAGCATGTGAAGAAGAGACCGAACGCCAGGGATCCACCGGATATATACCAGAGTAAGAAGGAGGGGTTTGGTGTTAGGTCAGCTGGTCATCTTTTCAGGTCATCTCATTGGGAGACGCAACGCTGGCCAGCAGAAAACCAAACAGGCTCACTTTACAACAAAAGGTCTCAAGGCCTGCATACCAACACCTCCCCCACAGAGCAATAAAACCCTGTTTACTCCAACCAGCCCAGAATGTTTATAGCCATTTGTACTCCTTACATTTATGAAAGGATAAAACAGAGAAATCAATATAAAACACAAACACAGGTATTGTTTGAACAGTATCACAACCACTGTAGCTCGTTCTAAGTTGAATGCAAATCAAGACATGCTCTCACCTTCCCCCATCTTCCTTTGTCCTCAAAAACACATGTCAACAGGCCCCAAATCCAGCTCACAGTTTTACCCAAATTATTCCTATTTTAAGCTTATCCATAGTTTGCTAACATGAATAAATACAAATATAACTCTACAGTATATAAGAATAAAACACGGAGGACGGAGATCTCTTTTTCTCCCCCTCTTCTGACAGCCCTCAAAGCACGCTCCCCTCTCCTGCAGGGGGGCGTGGTCAGCTGCAGCTCACAGAATCAGCCCCCTGCAAAAAACAGGGCTGGAAAGAGCAAATAGAGCGAAATGAAGCATGGCTAAAATACAGGATCTGTTTGGTATTTTGAAAAAAAAAACTATATTTATATACTTTATATAGGTATGGCCTTACAATATGTTGTTCAAATATAGCATGATATGTGTCCTTTAAGTCTAACTTTGCACTACATTTGATACTGTACATTTGCAATAGACCAATTCCAGTTGTGGAGGAAGTTTTCATATGATTTAAGTTAAATAAAAGTACAAATACCACCCTGTGAAAATACTATAAGTAAAAGGCCTGCACTTAAAACCTGACTTAAGTAAAAGTATGCGAATATAATCAGTTAAATGTAAAAGCACTCATTGTGCAGTGAAATTGTCCCTGTCAGTGTTTTACTATTTTTGGGATGCTTTTAGGTTTTATATTACTGCTGCATTAATGCGTATGTTGCATTTGACTTCTGTGCATGGTAATGGCCGAGCTGATCTGATTTGCTATCAAAGGTTTTTGTCAGTGTCTGACCCATCCATTAAAATATGATGCACAGTGTAGTTATATTTGTGTTTATTGTTATCTTACAGTCATCTCCAGCCTTCAGGAGTACTCTGGTCCAGTGGAGGCAACCCTACATCCTAGCAGTTGGGACCACAAGAAACAGCTCCATGAGTACTACATTGCGTTGGATGGTGAGCTCCTTCCCTGCAAGGCCAAGTCTTCCCTGTCAGTTTTGATGAACTTTTTAAAGCACATTATGTATTTGGGATCTCCTATGACCAGGCCTTAAACGGCATGTACACATCTTTGCAGACCACCATCTACAACATTGATGTAAAGTGGTTGCCATGTACACTTTTAGATGTTGATCATCCTGCTCGGTGATTGTTAGTCTATCAAAACACTATGTTTGTCAGTTTACTTTGCACATTAGCACTAATGTATGGTATTCCACGTTGTCCATTTGTTGTAACAGGATTTTGGAATTATATCCTCTAAAGTGTTTCCCCAGGCTAAAGAGGCCTAATGAGCAAATGTACACACATTTTCACCTATGACCAATGTATTTTGTGGGTTGTTTGATGTTGCTACTGATTAGTGTTAATTTCGTCAGCTATTTTTTTATTTAGTTTTAGTCTTAGTCCTGTGTTAAATTTCCTTTTTAGTTTTAGTCATATTTAGTCACCTTCATCCTGTTTTTATTTAGTCAAGTTTTAGTCGACTAAAAGTCTGAGCATTTTAGTCTTATTATAGTCGAAGAAAACTAATTATTTTAGTCTACTTTTGTCAATGAAAACTGTTGAGTCTTTTTTAGTCATCAGATTATATAGAACATTTCAGTCAAACTAGTCTAGCCAAAACCAATAATTTGTCATTTTAGTCAAACTGATTTCACAATAAGATTATATCTTGTCCTTATTTGATGAAAAACACAGGTTGAATGATTAAGAAAGCAGCTTTGCAGAGAGTATCTGGTCAGGTTTGTGGTGTTTTTACCAGCTGTGTTATGGCCACATTGCTTCCCTTCTGATAAAACAATGCATTCGCTTTTTTTTCATTCGCCTCATTTTAGTGAAAATGGGCCCAAATATCACATTGTTTCTTTCTCCCAAGCAGTGGTGGCGTTAGACTTTTTCGTTGTCACTCATTTTGACAGACAGGATCGTAACATTTCCGTCGAGTCTGTACACAACTCATCACTCACCCGCGCTGACGGGGACTACTGTAAACTCATCTAGAGACTCTGCACCGTGCTCTGATGCTGTTGCTTTGCTTTATGAACGTGGACAACAGAGAAACATATTCTTCATGACCAAAGTTGGAATTGAAATAAAAAAGGAAAGTGAAACTGATGCTCGTCGTCACCCTCTCCCTCCGGTCCACATTAACACAAATGATCCCAATACGTATGATTGTATGAAAATATCTTAAAATAAATACAAATGTGTTTATTATAAACGTTAGTCCTTAACATCTATCACTGTGTATATCACCATTCAAACATCTTTTAAAAGTTGAACAAACCCCACACAGCTCAGTAAAGACTGAAATGTGAAAAGTGAAATGTTGACTTGATAATTTCTCTTTGATTATAATACTGATGAACGTTCAAAACAACTTTGGCAAGTTACCACATACGTTTTAAAATGCTTAATAAGCACCGTAACTTTCATGATATAATTTCTCCGTCATAATCGTTTATTTCCCTGAACGGCCGACTGTTGTGTGACGGCAAATGCTGCGACTGCAAGGCATTGTGGGGCAGCATTTTCTCCTCTCCTTTCGGTGAGGAAGGTCCAGTGGTTCCTAAGCTAAAGGAGGTTATAAAGGAAGTTTGAAACCTCCTTTCCTATCATCTAGAGAATTTGAACGGAACTTATCATGGCTGCCACTTAGGGACTTCCGGGTAATTTCACTCCGTTATGAAGGTTCCTAAGCTAAATGGACTATTCGACTGCAGCCCCGGTGTAATTCAAATGTACCGCCGCGCGCAGCACAGACACACAGCTGCTGCCCAGCCGCAGCACCGGAAATGGAACTGCTGGGAGAAAAACTGACTATCAGAGATGTAACGTTATCTTTGATAATATTTCGTCTCCTCATTTTTCGTCAACGGAAGCAAAGAGAGATTTTGGCATAGTTTTTATTTAGTAAACTACATTTTCGTCTCGTCACTTTTCGTCAACGATATTGCATGTTGATTTAGTTACAGTTATTGTTTACTGCCGTCGGTGCCGTCTCGTCATCGTCTCGTTTTAGTCATGGAAAAAAAGGTCGTTGACGAACATTTGTCATAGTTTTAGTCAACGAAATTTTCGAAAATTTTCGAAAATAAACGCATGTTTTCAAGAATCTGATGTGTGCTTTATTTCCTGAAGTGTTAATGATTCACCCCAAAATGGTTTGTTTGGTGTACACCGGCTAAACAGCACTGAAACAGTGCGAAAAATGATCATAGAGTACATTTTCTCTCTCAAAGTGTTGAATAATCAGCTCTGCACAGTGACACTAATGGCGCATTTTCATTACAGGGCCTCGCTCGGCCTCGCTCGGTATGGCTAGGCCTCGTTAGGCCTTGTTAGAACTGGCTCACTTTAATGCTGCGTTTCCATTACAGTTTAGGAACTGGGGCAGTAACTATAGTAACGCAGTGTAGGCGGAGCCGTGACGTCATCTTCAATGAGAACCACAGAAAAACAACATCAGCCGTTAGCTGTTAGCACTCAAGCTCACAGCTCCTCATATCTGTTCAGAAACTAGACAAAAGTTAAACTAGTACAAACCACAGACTGTCTGTGTCATGGCGAATACGTATAGGCCGTTGTTGTGAGGGTGTACGGTCGGAGTATATTCTGCGTTAGCTTAGCCGATCTCCATTTAGAAAACACGCATTTTAAAAGGTTTTTTGCCTGCCGTCTGTCTGCAAACTTGTCAAAGCATTAATTCATGGTTTTTACTAACCGGTATCAGTATGTTGTTACTTCGGCATCATTTTGAAATGTGTATTACCATTAAATCACATCAAATATGTTCATTTTGTTGTCGTTGTAGCCCCCTTGCCATCGATTCTCTATCTAGTTTAGCATACTCAGCCCGACTCAGCCTGGTTGTTGGCCTGGAAAGAACCTCGATTTTATGGGGCTAGAAAAACTGTGAAATAGTACCCGCTAGCCGGTACTACGCCAAGTGGAAACGCAACCAAAAACGGGCCGGGCACGGCACGGCACGCTTAAAGCAAGCTCTGCGCTGTAGTGTAAATGCGCCATAAAAGACTGACTAAGAGTAGATTTTTAACTCTGAGGGTTAGGTTTACAATGCACGTGTTGGAAAGCACTCAAACAGTGTCAAAAAAGTAGCAGTTATAGTGTATATTTGGACTCCCAAAGTGTTCAAATCTAACTCTTTATTTGGAGTTTATATTTTACTCTTTTGACAGTGTTCAGAGAACACCAAACTCTTGGACCTATATAAACCCCGAAACTGGTGTTAAATGTACTCTTTTATCTAGTACATTTAACACCACGCTCACCTTTAGCTGGGCCCGCGTGCCGTCCTAGGGGAAACACTGAGTTCCCAGCACTTAGTACCAGAGCTGTGGACTCAAGTCACCAATTTGATGACTTTGGACTCGACTTGACAACATCACAAAACACTTGCGACTCGACTTGGACTTGAACACCAATGACTCGGGACTTGACTTGGACTTTGACTGAAATATAGTTACTGTAAAGTACCACCTGCAGAGGGATCTAGATTCAGGTGTTCTTTTCCCCATAGAGACCGCCTCACTGCACATTATCCCTTGTATAAAGATAGATTGTGGGTCCCTTATAACATGTTGTACACAGTGGAAATAAACATTCTGGTTACCTCAACATCAGGGATCTTATAAATTAAACTCCTTCTGAATCAAACCGTCACGGTAGCCTTACCTTACTGATCCCTCTTAAAATAGAAGAAAACACGTTACTTTAGCAGCAGAGAGAAAATTGATTATTAAATTATTAATGTGACTAATACAGAGCAGTTTGATTATTAAGTATTATTCTGTTGATCAATATCATTACATTTGATGAAAAGCACATAATGACTTGTTTAAGACTCGTTTTGTCAAAGTTTAGGACTTGGACTTGACTTGAACTTGCCCATCCTGACTTGAGACTTGACTTGGACTTGAGCGCAAAGACTTGAGACTTGACTCGGACTTGCAAAACAATGACTTGGTCCCACCTCTGCTTAGTACCCCCATGGAACTAAGAGCCAATCGCGTTCACACCGGAATAAGTTCCCTGAGGGAAGATTACGCAAATGAAGCCGCTGACGTCACTTCTTCTTCTTCTGCTTTGGGTTTACTGGCAGGTCGCAAACAACTTCACGGCGTATACTGCCACCCGAAGTCCCCGGCCGGAAGTCCCCGGAGTTGGGGACTGGCTTCTGTAGAAGCTGCTGGGACTCCCAGCAGCTTCTACTGAAGCCTTCTGAGTAAATCGCCAGAACACCGACACCTCCTCATCACTCCACCGCTCCCATTTTTTTTTTTGTGTTGCCATAAGTTAATCTCTCTCCGTTGGTGCGCGGGGCTAATGCTAATGCTAATAATGCTAATGCCAGCAAATACAATACTATTCTGCCCTTGCAAGAATACTTTTGGATTGCAGGCTTGGCAGATAGCTTAACACGGAAATAAACACCCAGGATACAGCAGCTCAGTTTTGGATGTTTACTTCATAATTTCCATTTTCATTTCAACTTCCATTTTCATTTCAACTTCCATTTTCATTTTCATTTTGTAAAACTGAAACACAAACAAAATACACAGTCACGAGACGTTGTCGCTTTAAGCACTAATTACAAAGAAACCAGACTAAACCAACATTCCAAACAACAGAGCACCTGTTAGCATAAATGCTACACACATTTCAACTGCTGTTCACAGGCTAACAAGTTTAGCATCAGTCATTGTTCTACATGTTTTTTGAATATACTCAGTTTAAATGTGCAACTAAGACAATATAAGATTTGGTACTTACATACATAAAGACCCTAGGATTTGAGCAAGGATTTTGTTGACAGGAAACAACCCATGTGCTCCATAGACAGCCAGAAATAGGAAACCGCGGCAAGCATTTATGGACACACAGTGCAAAACCCAAAACCCTTTGCAGGCCCTCTTAAGGGGCAGAACAAACTTTTCAGTTTTACGGGGCGTGGTTTGCAATTCGCCCAGCCAATCAGAAATTGGTACTTTTTCTCCCCAGGATAGTCCCACCTCTCTAGCAGGCACTAAAAATGGGGGTAAAAGTTCTCTGAACTAAGTTGTCTTTTTGGTGTGAACGCAAAATTCCAGGCACTAACGGAACTAAACGGGAAAAGTACGGGTAAAAGTACGGGTAAGTATACGGGTAAAAGTACTGCGGTGTGAAAGCGCCTAATGTCATCATGTTGTGTTTGCTGATTTCTAGGTTACAGGCATTGGCGTTGGATGAATCTTTGGGTTTTCTGTCTTCTAAACAAGAAGTTTCCCAGACAAGGGCTGAATTCACTTATGCGGCCTGGCCTGACACTTCTACCATACCTATCATGTATTTTCTCCCACTCAGGGTTTGGCAAAGAGTGAATGCCTTGAGGTTATTGATTACACTTCTGAGAACTGCAGGCGGTATAGATTCGCTTGCTTCTCAGCCAGTATGTCACAGTCACAGTCACAGTAGGGGAATTTTCTGTAAAATGTTGTCTAATATTAAACTGAAGTCTTGGCTTGGTCTTTTAATTATGAGCCTTAGAGGATGACTACAATGGGAAGAATAGATGCATTCTTTCAAAACTACTTTAGTTGACTTTACTTAACGACTATACAGCCATGCTAGCAGCTAGATTGGCACCACGGTTCTTTGAGCTAAACATAAACATTACCATGCTCACAGTGACAACTGCTAATGACTAGATTCTTTGCAGGTATAACTTTGACTGTTTTCACCATCTTAGTTTTTCCCAATGGCACGCTAACATTTTCTAAGTAGTGCTTAACATGAGTATTGTACAAATGGCCAAATCTGCCAGGTGGGGATTGATGCTAAGGTGAACGATTTCAACTGGAGAGGAACCTGCTTGTGGCTAAATCAAAAAACCTCACTCTATTGTTGAGGAGCTCATTCTCCCTGCAGCGACTGCGTTGGCCGAAATTATGATAGACAAGAAAGCAGCCGATCACTCAAGAAAGTTCCCCTGTCGAATAACACCGTATCCCGTCAGATCAATGATATGTCTGTTAATATAATTGGACAAGTGGTGAACAAAATAAAACTAGCCGGTCAGTTCGCTTTGCAGCTGGATGAAATGACAGATGTGAGTGGAGAAGCGCAGCTCCTGTCCTTCGTGCGTTACAAAGATGCGTCGGACATAAACGCATACTTGCCAACCCTCCCGATTTTCGCGGGAGACTCCCGATTTCATAGCCCTCTCCCGGTTTCCTCCCGGGGTCATATTTCTCCCGCATTTCTCCCGATTTCTGACAAAATCAGATTTACTCAGGACTGTTTCCACTCGGACTTTAATACAGCTACACCATTGTTTGGTTTCCATGGTAGCGCGTCTCTTTAGTAGCGCGCAACTGAAAGTCTGAGAGGGTGAGGAAGATAGTCACAGAAAACTGAACAAGAATCGACAACTCGACCCTCTGCTCACTCCTTTCCTGTAAAATACAAATCCACCCCACACATATGCTCCATCTAGGATGGTGCTACAGGCTGCAAGGCAGTGCACTTACAACTACGATTTCTGAGGTCTCAAGGTTGGCAAGTATGCATAAACGAGCATGTTTTATTTTGCAAAACGCTGCCAGGAAAGACAACTGGGGAAGAATTGTTCCAGGTTATCGACAGCTTCTTCAGAGAACATGATCTGCAGTGGAAAACCTGCAGCCACATCTGTACTGATGGAGCAGCTGTGATGACGGGGCGCGTAAAGGGACTGTTTGGGCACGTAAGAAAGGTAAATCCCGACATTAAATGGATGCATTGTATTATTCATCGTGAAGAGCTAGCAAGAGGATGAGCCCTGATGTAAGTGCTGTTATGGATGATGCTGTGAAGATGATACATTTCATCCAATCTCGGCCATTGAATCACAGGCTGTTTGAAACTCTTTGTCATGAGAACGGCACGGAGCACGATCAGCTATTGCTTCACACAAACGTGCGCTGGCTGTCTCGTGGGAAAACGCTACTGAGACTTTATGAACTTCGCAATGAAGTTTTTGTGTTCTTGACGGAGCATCTGCATCCTCTTGCTGTGCAGCTTGAGGATGACAAGTGGGTGGCGCGCCTGGCATATCTTGCTGATGTGTTTACCAAACGCATCGAGCTCAACCTATCACTTCAGGGCAAGGAGTCACATATCCTGAAATTGTATGACAAAGTTCAAGGATTCACAAAAAAGCTCAAACTATGGGAGAGGAAATGTGATGAGGGAGACGTGAGCTGTTTCCCACTACTCAATGCCCATCTTGCCACCACTGCTGTTGCCAGGGGTCCAGTGGTCAAACTGGTGCAAGCACACCTGTCTTATCTGAATTCTCTGAGTTTTTATCAACTTTGGTTCTTAAAACAGATAAAGTAATTATCGTAGGTGACTTTAATATTCATGTTGACGATGATAAAAATAGCCTTACTGTTGCATTTAACTCTATATTAGATTCTGTTGGTTTTTGTCAGAGTGTAAATAGACCAACCCACTGCTATAATCACACTCTCGACCTTGTTCTGACTTATGGTATTGAAATTGAGCAACTATTAGTCGAACCGCATAATCCTGCTTTATCCGACCATTTCTTAGTAACTTTTGAAGTACTGTTACGAGACTACAAAGCATTAGTCAAAAGCTCCTGCAGCAGAAACCTATCTGTTAGTGCTATAGCCAAATTTAAGGAAGAGATTCCACCAATACTTAACTCGATAGCATGTCTGCATGTAAGGGAGGAAACTTATACAAAATGTACACCACCCCAAATTGATCATGTTGTTGATAGTGCTACAGATGCGCTGCGAATAAAATTAGACTATGTTGTTCCTTTGAAAAAGAAGAAAATAAAACAACATAGATTAGCTCCATGGCATAATGCCGAAACCCGCAAAATAAAGCAAAAGTCGAGACAACTTGAAAGGATATGGCGTTCCACTAAACTTGAAGAATCTCGTTTAATTTGGCATATTACTCTCAATGAATATAAGAAAGCACTGCGTAAAGCGAGAGCAGCCTACTACTCTTCATTAATAGATGAGAATAAGAATAATGCAAGATTTATTTTCAGCACTGTAGCCAGGCTGACAGAGAGCCACAGCTCGATTGAGCCTTCTATTCCCATAGCACTCAGTAGTAATGATTTTATGTGCTTTTTTAACGATAAAATTGTTACTCTTAGAAACAAAATTAATGACCTCTTGCCTTTGACCAGTATAGTGTTATCAACAGCTCCCGGAAACGTAAGTTCTAATATTACACTAGATAGTAAACTAGAATGCTTTTCAGCCATAAACCTTGAACAATTAAATTCAATGATTCTCTCTTCTAAACCATCAACGTGTATGTTAGACCCAATTCCAACTAAGCTGTTGAAGGAAGTTTTTCCATTAATTAGCACTTATTTATTAAATATTATGAATATGTCTTTATTATCAGGCTATGTTCCACAATCATTCAAAGTAGCAGTGATAAAACCGCTTCTTAAAAAGCACAACCTCGATCCAGAGGTTTTAGCCAATTATAGACCTATTTCCAATCTTCCGTTGATCTCAAAAATTCTTGAGAAAGCGGTCGCAAAACAGTTGTGTGATTACTTAAAAAACAATGATTTATTTGAAGATTTTCAGTCTGGCTTTAGAACACATCATAGCACAGAGACAGCTCTGGTTAAAGTCACAAATGACATTCTAATAGCCTCTGACAAGGGACGTGTCTCTATTCTTGTTTTGCTCGATCTCAGTGCTGCATTTGATACTATCGACCATGATATCTTATTGCAAAGACTAGAGCACTTAGTTGGCATACAGGGAACTGCTTTAGACTGGTTTAGGTCCTATCTATCTGAACGCTCTCAGTTTGTACGTGTCAATGATGAATCTTCCACGCAAACCAAAGTTAGCCATGGAGTGCCACAGGGCTCAGTGCTCGGACCTATTTTGTTCACATTATATATGCTTCCGTTAGGCAATATTATAAGGAATCATTCTGTAAACTTTCATTGTTATGCGGATGATACTCAACTATATTTATCAATCAAGCCTGATGAAATTAATCATCTAAATAAAATTCAAGACTGCCTTAAGGACTTAAAAACGTGGATGACCTTAAACTTTTTGATGTTAAACACGACCAAAACTGAAGTTATTGTACTTGGCCCGAAGAATCTACAAAACAAATTATCTAAGGATATACTAACTATGGATGGCATTAATTTGGCCTCCAGTGAGACTGTAAGGAATCTTGGTGTTATATTTGATCAGGATTTATCCTTTAACGCCCACATAAAATCAATTTCAAGGACCGCCTACTTCCATCTACGTAACATTGCAAAAATCAGGCATATCTTGCCTCAAAACGATGCAGAGAAACTAGTCCATGCATTTGTTACTTCAAGGCTGGATTATTGTAACTCTTTATTATCAGGGTGTACCAAGAAGTCAGTCAAGTCGCTTCAGCTGATTCAAAATGCTGCAGCTCGTGTAATAACCAGAGTTAGGAAAAGGGACCACATTACTCCTGTTCTGGCTGCCTTACACTGGCTCCCTATAGAACACAGGATATAATTTAAAATTCTTCTTCTCGCCTACAAAGCCCTTAATGGGCAGGCGCCATCTTACCTCAAAGAACTCATTATACCCTACTGTCCTACTAGGGCATTGCGTTCCAAGAATGCAGGGTTGTTGGTTGTTCCTAGAGTCTCTAAAAGTACAATGGGAGCCAGAGCCTTTTCTTATCAAGCTCCACATTTGTGGAATCAGCTTCCAGTTTGTGTTCGGGCGGCAGACACCCTATCCGTTTTTAAGAGTGCGCTTAAGACCTTCCTTTTTGATAAAGCTTATAGTTAGGGCTGATTAGATTCAGCCCCTAGTTTTGCTGATATAGGCTTAGTTTGTCGGGGGACATCTTACTTCTTCCTTCTCTCTGTCTATACCTGTGTACTCTCATGTTCCGATTAACCCAGCTTCCCCAAATGTCTTTCTTTTTGGTGTCTATATACGCCGGGATCCGGAGTCATGGATGATCCTGCGCTCCTCTGTCCTGGATCGCGAGCCCTGGATCGCGAGTCGTGGCTGTGGTCCTGGATCATAGAGTCCTGGATGGATATCCTTGTGGATTCATTTTCCTATTATACACACATGCATTTCCAAACATTTGGACTACCTATGTTGCAAATGTATTATCTTTTCAATTTACACACGGCATCTATTGCACGTCTGTCCGTCCTGGGAGAGGGATCCCTCCTCTGTTGCTCTCCCTGAGGTTTCTCCCATTTTTCCCTTTAAACTGTGGGTTTTCTTTGGAAGTTTTTCCTTGTACGATGTGAGGGTCTAAGGACAGAGGGTGTCATATTGTCATACTGATATTTTGTACAAACTGTAAAGTCCACTGAGACAAATGTAACATTTGTGATATTGGGCTATATAAATAAACATTGATTGATTGATTGACCTGTCCAAACTCTGCACTGATTTCAGACATTATTTTCAGGACATTGAAAATAAGTCAGAAAGACTGGATTGGGTGAGGAACCCATTCATTGTGAGTGAGAGCAGCAACAGCCTTCCAGCAATACTGCAGGAGCCTCTGATGGAATTATCATCAGATGGTCTAAAGATGGCATATGCTGAGAAGTCATTGACTGAGTTTTGGTGTGATGTGGAGAAGGAATATCCTGAACTGGGAAAACATGCACTGATTGAACTTTTGCCGTTTGGTTCTACTTATTTGTGTGAGGTGACCTTCTCAGCTTTAACACACATCAAAACCAAGCAGAGGAACAGACTGGATGTGGAGACCAGCCTGGTCACAGCTGTTTCCACACTGCCTCCAGAACTATCAAAGCTTATGAAAGACAAGCAAGCTCAAGTGTCTCATTAAAGCTCACATGACTGGTGAAAATAAACTGCTAGGCCTGGCCCTATACTGATTCTGGATATTATTTTGCTAAGTGTTTTGTTCCTGAATTAAAGTTGAAATGCCTGTTTAAAGGGGACTTATTCAAAGGGGCTCCAGGTTTAAGCCTAAATGTTACAAGATATATATAGCAAAGATAAGTTGATTATTTTGATTTCATATGTATTTATTTGATTATATTATTTATTTTCAAGGCAACATATTCATTTTTATTTATTTTTATTGAGTGATTTAAGTTAAAATTAAGAAAATGCCTGAGAATTAGATGTTCAAATTAAGGAGATGAAATAAAGTTATTTTCATTCAATAATCAGTTACGTTCTACTTGTGAAGGATCATCAGCACGTATGAGTGAGGGGGTACTCGTGGTATGACAAAAGGCTCAGGGGGTACACAAGACAAAAAAGGTTGGGAACCACTGCTCTAGAAGAATAGACTGAAGTGGAGGTAGTAAGAGATGTAATAGCATCATTGGTTTGATGATTTGAAAGTACATTTGTTACCAGAAAATCCAATTTCCTTACCTAAACAAATTGAAATTATACATTTGGTGTAAATATAACTTGCAAAGGGTTTCTTCATACTTAATTGAAAAGCCTTATTGATTAAAACTGAAGGAGGGATGCATTTAAGTGTAACACCTTCCTTCCCTATTACATTCCTGTAATGCAGCATGAGAATGTTGATGAAATTCATATTAAAATGTTTGTTTTAGGTTAATATCAGGTTAAGCTCTGACAAAAGACAAACATCTTGTAGGCCTATCTGTTACACTTTAGCCCTGAAGTGGCACTAGGATTTTTCCACTGGTGGCAGCCATCACACCAGCATCAGGCAGGACATCCCCTCCACCTCAACTTAATTTCTGACTCTGCAAAGTTCAGGATGTGTTTTTTCATTACATTTTTCTGTCTTGTCCACCTATCACTCTGGCTTGGCCTGAGGTCTGCTGGCCCTCAAGCCCATGCTGCTAATCTCTGACGACACTGCAGGAACTGCCTCCGCTGTCTCTAGTCTGCGCTCTGGAAACCAGAGCAGGAAAAGGCGGCGAGAAAGCAAAGTCGATGGGGACTTGGCGGTCTGCTGGGTACCAGGGCGAAGCACGGTACTGCAAATGGCAGCTGTCAAGAGATGTGATGCTGAGGTGGAGCGGGTGAGGTCTGACCCCCCCCCCCCTCAATGCTGCCCTGGTCTGTCTGAGGACTTTGTCACATGCGTTAGATACTCCTGGTCATCAGAGTAAATGCGGAGCGGCAAGCTTGTCAAGTTGAGTGAGGAGGTATGTCCGTGCATGAACTCAAGTGTGACTGCTTAGGTAAATCCATTAAAGCTCTGAGAACAGGAGGGATTTATTCAGCCAAAGCCAAGGTACAGATGATATGAACATCATATTATAATATATACTGGAGACATGTCCAGAAAACAAATAATAATGTAGAGTTAAATAATCTCTGAAACACCTTAAACTTGAAGAATTGGAGGGTACCTGAGGTTTGAATCTGTAGGAGAGCAACATCCTAAACGGTTGGAATATCGAAACCATAAAGTAGCCATATATTTCATTCTTAGAAACGATCCAAGTTTTACACATTTAGAAATGGTATCTGCCAGATTTCCCCAAAACTCTAGATGTGTAGTCCATGTGGGAATGAAAGTTATGTGCGAAAAACTAGAAAGGTTGACATTGTTGACACCTTTACTGAAATAAAATGGATAGAGATACATGTTTGAAATTGAATTGAAAGGAGGATCATCTTCAAATGCATTAACCATTCAAACTATTCTAAGATAAATGATCATGGTCATCTAATGCAATATGGTATTTTAAAGTAACAGGAGTGGTGAAGATAATTCCCAGCCCTGTTATGTTATGTGTGATCAAAAGTCCTACAGTATTCCTCAGTTATGTTTGTGTTCTTTACTATATATGGATTCACTTAACTAGCATCCAAGTTTAATGCAACCATTCACACAGCATGTTGTGTTTTGATACACTCACCGGAGCACTTGTCCTCATGACCTCATGTCCACCATGACCTCAATGTGAGGTCAAACCCTTTCCTGAGAAAACAACAATGTGCCAGCAAGTTTTCTTCTAACGCTGGAAAAGTGCAAAGACTCCCATGACAGGCTGGAAAAAACATCGGCAAGATTAACTGTGAACACAGCAATTGTTCTCCGCTATCTTGCTCCAAGAGCCCGGGGCAGTTTGAACAAGGGCTGGTGGAACGAAGGGGGAGAACGTTGGATGCTCAGGAGGTGACGAGGTTGGACGGATTATTTGCTGCCAACTTAAGCGACAGCAAGGCTCATGCACTTCCTTCTTCTTTAAAAAGTGTTTAAGCCCCCGAGGGACAGGGTGCTATAGGACAATCATTAAGCTGTAAAGGAATGGCCCTCGCCAATCAGCCCCCGTCAGTGTTCAGCAGCGCCGCAGCCTGACATGTGAAGCAACAGCTACTAGAAACCTCGTCCATTTTGGTTTCACATCAGCGGTTGCGCTCTTGCTGTTCGTTCCCTTTGTCGTTATTTGTTACACTCACTGTTTCTCTGCCTCTTATGTACTCATTCAGTCAAACACACTATGACATTAGTGGAGTAGCCCAACCCTAATTTCCATGTAATACTTCTTCTGAACTTCTGATCTACACCTTTAAAAAGGCAGTAAACGTAGCATTGACATTTCTGCATGGTGACTATTTTGTTCAGGTGATTAGATGTGAGGATTTCAGTGTGTACTCTCCTTTGGAAGCTCCTGCCAATGGAGCATGATAGGAATTGTACCAGATAAGAAGTCAAGTCTCTCTGGTCTGTTGCTATGGCAAGTATTTGCCAACAGAGGTTGATAAAGGTGGAATATTGCTTACTGTTGGATGCTTTCATTTGTTCCCATTTGAACTCATGTAATTGATTTGTACAATGTGTTGTTTCTCACCATTTCAAGATATGAAGTTGAGGTCTAGTGTTACCCATAAAAATAAAGAACCAAACATTTGATTTTCTTTCTCACCAAATCTCAACAATTCTGACGTTTCACACTGGAATAAGTCCCTGAGGGAAGATTAGGCAAATGAAGCCGCTGACGTCACTTCTTCTTCTTCTTCTGCTTTGGGTTTACTGGCAGGCCGCAAACAACTTCAAAGTGTATACTGCCACCTGAAGTCCCCGGCCGGAAATCAGTAGGAGGAAGTGTAACGCATCACCGGGACTTTTTTTTTAACCATGTTAACCACACAAACCTTGTGGATCAAGATAAAATACTGCCGAAGCAGCATGATGTCATAAATAGGGATTAGATCATGTTAGTATTTTGTCTATAGTCTGGACCCACTGTTCTTTGTCGGTTAAGTGCCTTTTTTTGTATATTTAATCTCTTTCCTCTTATTTTTTCTGTCAAATATTCCAGCCGTGCTTGAAATTGGAAGTTGTGATCCCGTTTTACCTTAGAACTTGAATACACACCCGTCTTTTGGAGTAGGAAAGTTATCTTAGATTCAAACTCTTGGTTTTTGATAAGAATCATAGCTTCTATGTGACGCAGCACTAAACAACATGCCTGAGGAACTGTAAGGAGAGCATGTGTGAACACATACAGAGCATGTGTTTATGTGTAATGTCCTCATTCAGTGTGGCAATATTTTAACTACTACAAATAAAGGCTGAAACTTTTTCTTGGCTTCTCTATCTGTCACTGCGGTCTGTAGACACGTCATAGGTTTTACTATGTAAAAATAAAGCTAATGATCATTGTTAATAGAAAATCAACCATAGCGCCTAAAATTGCCTTTTATAAAGGTTTGGGTTAAAATAACTATTGAAGTGGTGCCACTTTAGGATCTTAACTTAACTCTTAATGGGGATTCTGGAAAAATACCTACATTTTTGTAGTTGTGAATGCCACTAGCAAAACAGTTAATAAACTAATGAAAGAAATCCATTGTCCATTTTATTAGCACCTTGAGCAGTAAAGTTCTTGTACATGGAAGTTCACACGATCAACTCTGCGATTATGAGCTATGTGCTCATCAACATACATTATGAAATGTCCTTGAGCAAGATTTTGACTTCCCAACTTACACACACGCATTCACAACAAAATACTCATCTAAAAATGTGCCAAACGTAATGCAGTGAAGAAATTCAGTGACTTATCCGGAGGCGAGCATGCCTCAGAATGCAGCGCTGACCCGATGTTTGCACAGGCAGTCCGTGAGCCTGGAAGACATTTCATCCGGGGGATGATAGAAATAAAAAAGATAGTGAGAGTGAAACATTGCTGCCACTCATCTGCAGCACTCTGGACAGGAAGGTGAGCAAACAATCACCAGGAGCAGGTGCCTTTTGATGGACAAGGCTGCCAGCGCGAGGGCTGCATGTCAGCCAAGTAAATAAAACACAGAAGTGGGGGGGAGGAGGGAGGGAAGGCCGGTGGGAGTGTGAGACAGAAGAAAGAGATAGATACAAACTGATGGCTGTGTTTTTACAGACCGGGGGCGGCGTCAGAACTGAGAGAGGTAGCAGGTATTCACTACTTGATATATCTATCAAAATGGAAACAGCTACGCTAGCTGTTTTTATCTTGGATTAACAGCACAATGTATTGAAACAGCAACCCCATTTCACCTTGTTTGTCAGTACTTTTAAATGCAAAGCTTTTCATCGCTTGGAGGAGAAAGTAATGTATGAAGTTGGGCAAGCCAGAGACGATCATCAGAATGTAATATCATGGGTTTGGTAGTTTGAATAAGCCACACAGCCCTTCCACAATAACACAAAGGTAAACAAAACAACCTTTAAACAATATCACTGTAACTGAGAATGCAAGGTAACGTCACGTCGGGCAGCAAATATCTTGTGCTTACACATAAGGTAAATAACATTAGCTAACCTGCGCTAGCGATAGTTATCATTAGCTAATGTCGCATTTCCACTGCAGCGGGTAGCCCCGTTTAAGCGTCCTTAACCGTCCTCAAGCGGCCAGGCCAGTTTTTGGTGGCCTTTCCATATAGCCTAGTACCGGCTAGCGGGTACTTTTTCCCTCTTTTTCCGGCCCCATAAAATCGTGGTTCCATCAGACCAGGGCCAGGGCTGAACTAGTGACGTCAACACTCTCGACTGCTGATTGGTCAGAGAGAATCGTCACAAGATCGCGCGCGAGATCATCCCTAGCGTCGCATATATATCTAGAAGCAAGCTTGCAGCATTTTTATAAACAGCATTTTGTAAATGGAGGAGCTACAAAAATGGCAACGTCGAAGAAAAGCACACCGTGGTCGACCGAGGAGGTTCCTTAATCTCATTGGGGATGATAAAATCCAGCGGGAGCTCGACGGAACAACGCGAAATGTGAAAGTGTTCCAGGATGTCTCTGCACAGATGTCCGAACGCGGATCTTCGAGGACTTTCCTGCAGTGTAGGGAAAAACTCAAAAAGATGAAGAGTGAATATCGCCAAGTAAAGGACAACAATAACACGAGTGGTGCGGGTAGGAAACAATGGAAGTGGTTCGACTTGTCGGACCAGATTAACGGCCATAGACCGGCCAACGTTGGGAGGGAGGGAGGCCTAGACTCTGCAACGGCTTTACTGGAGTCCCTGCAAGGTACGCTCACTTCTAACAAAGAAGTCTATTTTATCCTTACATTAATGTTCGACAACCCATGCTTTTATGGAGCCCTGAAGAGCTACATAGCTAGCTAAGGCAGATAGCCTTAGCTAGAGCTATTGTTTGCTAACACCATATGTGCCATTGTTTACGTTCAGTTTTTCTTTTCTATAGTTGTTGTTGCTATTTAGTATTGTGCTGCAGTAGTTTGTGGAATTAACAAGTCATTTTGCTGTTCTAGATGATTACATTGGGACTCGTGAGGAGGAACATTCCTGAACAACGGGTGATGGCAGTGTTCCGTCCACAACATCGTCATCGAATCCAGAACGGACCCCAGCTCGACCACAGACACCAGCCGAAGAATCGACACCAACTCAACCACCAACGCCGAGTGCCATCACGACACCGCAGCGTGTGGTTCTAGGTAAGAAATAGAAATGGCAAAACGACTGGAATTGTGTTTTTGTTTTTTTAAACCTTGGATCATCCATCGTCAGTAATTAAAATAAGCTATACCACTGTGTGGAAATGCTCTGTTACAAGTAAAGTCTTAGCTAGTAAGCAGCTAGTACAGTTGTGTGTGACATCCTATCATATACATATATTTATATTCATTATCAACAGGCTGGACATAATGTAATTCACAATCATTGTAAACATCTAGGGCCAGAACTTTCTTTAGTTCACCTTACTGTTGTTCTGTTTATACATGTTATTCTTATATCCTTGTGTGACCTGTACCTGTCCTGTGTTTTTTCCTTATTGCTAATTATTATCTTATTGTCACCCAGGCAAGAGGAAACGAGGAGGAGAGGATCGGGCCCAGCAGGAACGGCACCATGAACAGCACATGGCCCAGCAGGAACGGCACTTGGACTGGGCCAAAGTGTCTGCTGAGCGGAGATGGGAGTTGGATGCGGCCTTGAGAAGGGAGGAGGGCCGCTCAAGCAGAGACCTTCAACCTAGCCTTCCTGCGCACTCTTGGCGAGGTGCTAGGGGAACTGGGCAGCCGACGTGGCCCGTCTCCTCCGTGATACTTAAAATAACCTTAATAGTTATTGTACATATTATATATTTTTTATCTAGTTAATTTTTAAATGCAACATTTGTACTTTCTTGTTTATTTATTTTCTTTAAAATATTCATTTTATTTTTATTTTTACAATGCCATGTATATTTATGCTGGCTGCAATACAGTTTTACATTTTTTATTTGTATTGTTTAATGGCATGCCTTTTTGATACAACATTTTTTTTGTATTTCTATACTGCCATCAATAAAGTACTTATATGACTTATCTTATCTCTTGTTGATAATGAATTGCACCCAACAGAAAAAAATCAGATTCACATAATCTTGATTTAGAGAAGATATAAACATACATGAATTTATAAAGCAATAACAAACACCATCAGTTAGGAAAAAACCCCTTAGTTTTAAGAGATTTAAAGCAAGAAATTGAGTTTGCTAGCTTGAGGTCCTCCTCTAAAACATTATTACATGTTTATTTTGTAATAGTGTTACGTCCCCAGCTCGCTTAGGGTAAAAGGGAAGCAACACGAAACCAGGTGTTCTTGGTAAGAGGTTGATTTTAATAATAAACTCAAAATAAAGATGATATAACAAAACTTCAGGCTCTTAAAACCAGCTGTCTGTTCAAAATAACGCTACACAAAACGAAGGCCACAGATTATCACAGTCATGGGCACTTACGGCTAAAATAGTGAGGCGCCTCGCACAAGTTCGACGCCGTCACAAATCACAGAATACACACATCCTAACTAACCACTATATCAGAACTAGCACAGAGCTACACAGAACATAAGGAGAGCACCGAGAGACGTCTGACACAGATTCAGACCTCCCCCGTCTAACTGAGATGCACACACTCTTGTAAGAGTCCCCGGAAGGTGTGGGCAGGGATTGGTGAGTCGGGCCCGACCTGCTCCAATCCAGATCTTCGGTCACGCCTACTGGAGGAGGGACAGGAAACTGGCATCCAATGGCGTCCGGGCAACGGCGCATCTCATATAATACACAGCTGAAAACAATCCTAGACAGGTTAACGAGCAGACAGCAGCAGCAGCCGTGACACCCCCCCCTTAAGACACAAACTCACAGTTTTGTTAACCATGCCTACTACTAAACCTACCTAATCATTCTGAAGGACTAAAAGACTACACACAATACACATAACGACCAGGGATGTTTGACCTCTCAAGGACTAACGGACTCTGAAGGACTATAACGGACTCTTAAGGACTCAAGGACTCTGAAGGACTCTGAAGGACTCATAAGGACTCTTAAGGACTCAAGGACTCTGAAGGACTATAACGGACTCATAAGGACTCTGAAGGACTAACAAACTCACAAGGACTCATACGGACTCTGAAGGACTAACAAACTCACACGGACTCATAAGGACTCTGAAGGACTAACAAACTCACAAGGACTCATAAGGACTAACGGGCTCTGAAGGACTCTTAAGGGCTCATAAGGACTCTGAAGGACTAACGGGCTCTGAACATCACATAATATGAACATCACATAATCTGAACATCACATAATCTGAACATCACAATCTGAACATCACAATCTGAACATAATCTGAACATCACAATCTGAAAATCACAATCTGAACATAATCTGAACATAATCTGAATATCACATAATCTGAACATCACAATCTGAACATAATCTGAACATCACATAATCTGAACATCACATCCTGACTTGTTGTTCAGGTCAAACAACAAAAATATTGCCTCCAAGAAATGCAGCTAGATAGTTCATTTGTGGAAATACGTAGATCCACATAACAACTGAGTACTCTTGCCAGTGTTTGCTTTCATTGTTAAATCTGCTTTAAATAGGACCGGTGTAACAACTCATCGACGTTTCCCCGATGTAAATATGCTTTTAGAAAACGTTTAGTATCAGTAAAACACTCTACACCACAATACGATCCGGCAAACATTTCTTAAATTCTTCTAACAGAAGCAATTCTCGCAGAGAAGCAAAATCATTCGCTTTACATGTTGTGACCCATTTATCGGACATGCTTCCCTTTTCCCTGCCGAACTCCACATATGTTTGTCAGTCTCACGGAATACCGGAACCAAAGAAATATTTCTGCTAATATCAAAGCCAACAGAATTCAAGTTAGTGGAACTGGGTGTCATACCTGCGGGTGGGGCTGGTGCGTGTGTCCGCGCATCCAGCTTCCTTATTTCCAGCTGAAACTGTAGCTGTGCCTGCCCGGCCCACTCCTTAGCCTCTATCTCAAGACGTGCTATGCGGACTTTAATCCTCACCACATCTTGAGAGCCATCACTTGCCGTGGATAGTGCATCGAATCGAGGAAGTGTACCCGGCGTCTCCCGCTGTGTACCTTCCTCATCCTGCCCTCCCGACGCGCCAGCAGCCTGGGTTCCCCCGTCAAGCTCCTGTGTGAACTCCATATGGGCCATGGTACCGTCAGACACAGCCAGCTTTGATTCGCCGGACAACTTAAGGACACCCCGTTCCACCAACTGATCTATGACCTGAGCCTTAAACTCATCTTTTATCACATTTTTCTTTACCGTGAGACTAAAATAATCTGCGATCTGAAATAAATGGTCTTTTCGACACTTGTCTATTCCTTCAAGCGAAGGACATAATTCCACTGACTCACAGCCAAATAACGTCATTTAACCTAAGCTTACAAATGTACCATCTGATTCGAATTTATCAAATTACCAACCTGATTAGAAATGACGAGTCCCCAAATATGTTACGTCCCCAGCTCGCTTAGGGTAAAAGGGAAGCAACACGAAACCAGGTGTTCTTGGTAAGAGGTTGATTTTAATAATAAACTCAAAATAAAGATGATATAACAAAACTTCAGGCTCTTAAAACCAGCTGTCTGTTCAAAATAACGCTACACAAAACGAAGGCCACAGATTATCACAGTCATGGGCACTTACGGCTAAAATAGTGAGGCGCCTCGCACAAGTTCGACGCCGTCACAAATCACAGAATACACACATCCTAACTAACCACTATATCAGAACTAGCACAGAGCTACACAGAACATAAGGAGAGCACCGAGAGACGTCTGACACAGATTCAGACCTCCCCCGTCTAACTGAGATGCACACACTCTTGTAAGAGTCCCCGGCCCCCCCCCTTAACCAGCAGCAGCAGCCGTGACAAATAGTATTAAGAATACATGATAAATACATAATACATGTAGAAATTGCTCAATTGTAATACCCTCGTTCTACTAGACTCAAACAACACATTCCTTATATATTTCAAAGACGAGAGAACAAAAGAAACCTATAACCCATTCAAGCAAGCTTTTAACATGTCTAGAAGAAAGATTGAGATTATATTTTAATATATTATTTTATGTTGTGGATACTTTAGCCTCCATCCATGTTTACAATTGTCCACACTATTTTACACTTGCATTTATGAATATAGTTTTGCTGTGTTTTACACTTTAGTATTTATGTTTATAGTTAGCTTTGATATTCGCTTAATTTATTAGAAAGATTTTCTTTTCATGATCTGATATTTCCTCAATTGTTCTTATTATGGGGCAGTACTTACTGGTGCTTGAAATTCAAATATTTACTAAATATTCAATTCAGATAACAACATTTGACAAACACATGTATATGAAAAAAAAAAGATTTATTTATGTTCAATACAATGAATACAATACAATGCATATTTAGGTATTCAGGTAGCGCATCAAAACCTCTCTGATGTCAGTGCCCTCTTCCTCTGCACCTTGAGCCACTGCTACCCCAGGCTCTGCTGCTGCTGGTGCATTCCACCCATCATCATAGGCCTCTCCATGACTCTCGCAGAGGTTATGCAGAGCACAGCATGTCAGCACCATGGATTTCACAAGTTTCAAATCACAGTCATTTATTTTCATGAGGCAACGCCACCTTCCCTTCAGTCTACCAAATGCGTTTTCAACCACTACCCGTGCGCTGCAAATGTTCTTGTTGTATACCACATGTTCTGCTGTCAGCCGTCCAGTGTCTGGGAAGGGTTTTAAGAGCCAGCTTTGCAAGGGATAGTTTTGTGAGTTGTGTCGCATTGAAGATGACGCCACTGCAGTTTTACCCAGCGTCGCTCCACCCAAAAAGCCCGCCAAAAAGCCGATCGCCCCGCCTACACTGCGTTGCTACCTTATACATCCATGGTTGCTACCCCAGGTCCTAAACTGTAATGGAAATGCGCCACGGCATCGGACAGCCAGCGAGGCAGCCCGAGGCCTGAGCGAGTAGGCTTAAACAGGGCTACCCCGCTGCAGTGGAAATGCGCCATAAGTAAGGTAATATTAGCTAACGCTAGCTATCAAGTAAGCTAATGTGAAAAGATTACAGTTTTCGAAAAGGACAGTCATTTTGGCAGATGAAACTTCTATAATTGATAAATGTAGCATCTATCCTGTATACACTTTGTAACGGAGGTGATCTCTGGGGCCATAGATCTCGGCCTCCGTTACGGATTGTGTAACTTTGTTGGTGGCGAAATGTAGGTAGTGTGTGCATCTGTGTGTTTTAGTTTGTCTGTCTCTGTTTGCTGGTTTTATGTTAAAAGTGTTCCCTTTCCCCATGTCTGTGGCTGTTGATTGTGTGCACCTGCCTGGTGCCCTGTGTTGTCTCCTCCCCCCACCTGTGTCTAATTGCTGATTAGTGTGTGTATTTAGGCCCTGTTGCCCTGTCTGTTTGGAGGCTGGTAGTGTGTGGAAGATCCCTGTGGTTGGTGACGGTGTGCACATGTTCAGCAGGATTGAGGCTGTGTGTCACGGAGCGTCAGCAGCGTGCGTTGACGCTTGGAGGTGGGCGTATCTGAAGCTTGGGGATTTTTTGCAAGCAACACGACCAACAACCAATCACATGAATCTCCCGCCCCCGACATACAAAGCAATAGCAATGTTAAAACGAAGTAAACTGGATATAAAATCCCCAAACAGGCGAAAACCTACCAGTTTCACCAACTGTCTCTGCCTCCTCCCTCCATGCCTCGCTCCTCCGGTTTGTATCCCGGTAGATGAACAGAGACTGACGGCCTGTCCACACAGCAGCTTTTGGCGATTTGTCCACCGCTTCCAGCGCGTCTCCGCCCATTGACTTTGAATGGGGATGACGTCACTTTCCCTCGCTTGTCCCGAACTGCATTGTGGGGGGGCGAGGCGAAGATTTCCAGGATTTCCAGGATGTTCAGGATTCCAAAGTTGAACAATGTTCAACTTTTGAGGCTGAGCTGGAAGCGACAGCCAATCAGATCCGTTTATGCAAATCTAACAGTTCAAGCGCTAGCCAATCAAACCGCGTGCAAGCTGGGAGAACCAGACCCGCAGTTCATTTCTATATTCCACAAAAATGGAGGAGAACTTAGTTATTGCGGTAGCAAATCACCCGGTTCTTTATGACCAGTCCCTAATTACTTACCGGGATACAAACCGGAGGAACCAGCATGGAGGGAGGAGGCAGAGACAGTGGGTGAAACTGGTAGGTTTTCGCTTGTTTGGGGATTTTATATCCAGTTTACTTCGTTGCTAGTTTACTTCGTTGCTAGCAAGCATAGACAGTATCATTAGCCAGCATGGAATGTAGCATAAAATAGCACCATAGACATTAATCTCATAAATGTTCAAAATGTTAAAAGAAATAGTGGAGAAGAACCGTTTTTTTTTGCTTTGTATGTCGGGGGCGGGAGATTCATGTGATTGGTTGTTGGTCGCGAAATCCCCAAGCTTTCAGACACGCCCAGCTCCAAGATTTTCAAGATTTTTGAAAAGCTGCTGTGTGGACGTACCGTGATCATACAGCACCGGGTGATTCACTACCGCTACAATGAATTTTCCCTCAATTTTTTTGGAATATGAGGAAATGACCTGCGTAGTCTCTCCCAGCATACACACGGTTTGATTGGCTAGCGATTGTACTGGCAGATTTGAATAAACGGGATTTCATTGGCTGACGCCTCCGTCGAGGCGTCAAAAGTTGAACATTGCTCAACTTTTGACGCCAGCTACGCCAGCAACGCTCCACGTCGCTTCCCAAAATGCAGTTCGGCTAAAAGTGACGTCACCCCATTCAAAGTGAATGGGCAGAAGCGTTGGAAGCTTCAACGCACGCCGCTGTGTGGACGGGCCGTCATGTGTTCATGAGTTAATAGGCTTGTTTGAGACGCGTTGCGGCTCGCCTCGAAAGTAGACGAGAATAGCCGATCGCAGCCGGTGGAGGTCTCAAAAAGCTCGCCTGAAGTCGGACAGCTCGGAGTCGGCTTCGTCTTCTTCTTCTTCTTCTCTCGGTTTTTTGGCGGATTGCAAACAACTTTAAGGTGCATACCGCCACCTCCGGAGTCGGCTTGACTCGGTTTGCATTTATAAAGAATGCACACATGTGTTTAATCGTTAATGTCAGATATGTACTAAGTAAATACATTTGTTCCTGCTCAAGATTAGATTCAACTTTATTGTTATTGCACATATTACAGGTACTGAGACAACGAAATGCAGTTTAGCTTCTAATCAGGTGCAACAAGCAGTGAAGTGAAAAGTAATGTACACAATAGACAGAATCAAATATAGAATGATGAATTGAATGATGAATAAACAGTGAGGGGTATGAATACACTAGATATCAGCCTGTGAGCAGTATGAACAGTGTGTATGAATGTGCTCAGATATATAAAGTATGAAAACGGTAAGCAGTGCAAGTATAGTATTATATATAGATATTAATTTCATGATGATAAACATTGTGGAACAATGATGAAAAATGGGAATGGATGTGGCGACGTAAAACTGACACAAAACAACAACAAACTTTTGCCGAGCCAATTGGAGAGCTTCAGCAGCAGCACGGGGTAAAAACCACCAATGAGCGCTCAGCTCGAGATACCAGCGAGTCGTTTCCCATCAAGCATTTCGCTTCCGCAGCCCGTGGAGAGGAACTGCGCCGCTTCGCCGCGCCTCGCTCTCAAAGCTGCGGGCGTCTTTGTCCCGCGAAATGTCAACGTCTCATGTAGGCGAGCCTCCAGAGCAAGTCGGACAAAATGACTAACCATCATGCAACGCACTAGCAAGATGTTGATCGCAACTTCGCAGGTCTCGCTTGTCTCAAACAAGCCTACTAAATGCCCACACCGGGTTTTATTTGGACATGCTGCCTCTGCCTCCTTGCTTGGTCGGGCCGCTCAATTGTCAGCTTCACACACTTATAGACAAGAGAATAAATTACATAAATTGGGAGTTTAAGAGAATATATTGCTTGTTATGATGCTCGTAAACATATACTGCATCACTAAACTTTAGCTGTTTGTTACATTTTTAGTAAAGCATCTAAGGCTGAAGCAGTAAATAAGAGTATAATTTGTATGAAATCAGTCTGATGAGTTTTGCCTGGCCCAGACAATAAATTCCTCAGAGTTTTTTGTTTCATGCTCCTTAACACTTGTTTTTATGGCGTCACTAAGGAACACATTTCATCACATTGCATTGTTGCTTGGGCCACAACAGTTGATGTACTATAAATATTTGGAATTCACTGTTTAGTTTTTCCTTTCGAAAGGATGATTAATATTCAAAGAAATCTTGCAGAACATCCATCCATCCATCCATCCATCTTCTCCCGCTTATCCGTGGTCGGGTCGCGGGGGTAGCAGTTCCAGCATAGAGCCCCAAACTTTCTTTTCCCTGGCGACATCAACCAGCTCTGACCTTGGGATCCCAAGGCGCTCCCAGGCCAGCGAAGAGATATAATCCCTCCACCTGGTCCTAGGTCTACCCCTTGGTCTCTTCTAGGGCTGCACAGTATTGAAAAAAACTGACATTGCGGTTTTTTCCCCCCCTGCGCAGGGCCGTATCCAGGATTTCCTAAATACCGAGGTCCAAACATGTTAGGGGGGTTCGGGGTATACCCCCCGAGATTTTTGGGATTTTCATGATCTAGTTAGGTGCTTTTTAAGTCCTGTGGGGAGTCACATATTGGATAATATATTGATTTCAACCCATGTCAGTGGGCTGACAATGTCAGCATCAATTATTTTTGAAAGTGTAATACATAAGAATCAGTTGATTGTTACTATTAATGATCTGGACATGGAGAAGAGGCTAAAATGATCACAACACATTGTCAACATTCATTTTCCATGTCTCTCTCCTTTCCATAACCTGCAGCCTCTCTTCCATCGTCTTGAGTCTCTCTGTCTTCTTCCTGTTCATTACTCTCTCTGTCCTCTACGCTTTCTCTTTGTTCAATCTCTCCCTCGTTGCTCGTCACTGTTTGCTCCTCCTCACTTGTCGCTCCTGCCAGTGAATTAAAAGCAATTCAGCAGTTTAGTTTATTTCACTTGTTCGTTTGCATTATTTTTTTTATTTAAATCTGTTTCGTTTGATTCTCAAAAAGAGAACAAAGATGTAAGAAAATTGTGTTTTATACAATTGTATGTTATTATGACATCATAACTGCAATAGATGTATGTTTTAAAATGATGCCTATTGTAAATGAAGACTATTGTTATAGATAGATAAATAGATGGGCTTATTAAGCCTTCCTTATCTTTGTGTGACTGTACCTGCAGTTCCTCCCTGACTTCCATCACTTTCTCTCTGCCTGTCCTGTCTCTTCCTTACCAAAGCTGAGCTTCGACTGACGTAGTCTTTTCATTATATCTGAGTCAGTGTAAAAAGAAAACAATACAATGTTATATCTTCAATGTTTTACTCAAATTGAAATGAAAGAAAACCATTACAACGTTTGTTAAAAGGTAATCCTTCTGACATTGGATGCATGTAATTAACGTTAGCTCTCTAGCTAGTTTATTCACGCAATTGAAACCAAAGTATAGCCTATAGCTGCAATATAAGTTAGTGTGCATGTTGTCGGACGTCCACTGACTAACGTAGAGCGTTCACACAGGATCTGCTGGTCATATGATGTCCTGATTAACAGAAACACAAGCAGCCCGATGGACTCAGATCTCTAGATACCTCATCACTCCTCCGCTGCTCCGGTACAAGCCCGGGCTGCGGTGGTTTGTTGATGCATGTCGTCTTCTTCTGTTTGCTTTAACCGAGGCTATGTAGTTATGCAGCGCCCCCATGGTCAGTAAATGGAAGTACCACAAAGAACCCCGTTTAGTGCAATTATTTCACACGTTTTGTTATACACAGCTCGGAAATATTACCGAGGTCCGGACCTCGGTGACCTCAATGGTAGATACGGCCATGCCCCTGCGGTATATATTGCGTTTTTTTTAACCTGTTCAACCCCAAAGTCCCGGCGGGTAATTTACTTTTTTTTTCACGACAGTGTCTCAGGGGATCGTAATATTTAAGAACCTATTAATGTGTTATACCAGATTAACGGAAATAATCTCAGCTAACTGACGATACAAACCATTTTATACCAAAACAAAACACAAGTCTCATAAGAAGCATCTAAATGACCCCTGAGCGAAAAATGCTAACGCACTTTGGCACAGAACTCAAGATAAAAGTACCCTTATTATTACTTATCGTAGCTGCACATACAAGATATCCGATTAAAGCTGAGGTTCCACAGATTATTTAGGTATATAGTATCATCACTGAGTGATCTGAACTCGGACAGGGGAAGCAAATACAGACATCACAACACGTACCTTTACGTAGCTTCGAGGGGAGATGTCTCACCGTAGCTGTCAATCTGATCAAAAGACGTGTTCAATGCCATTAAAATGAGAAAGAAAAAACGCGGCTGAATCGGTTAATCCATAGGTTTTTAACGTCTCTGTATAAAAAAATGATTTAATTTATAATCCATAATTCCATTTTCATGTAAATATCGCAGAGCAAAAGTTAGCTTCTAATGGTAGCCACCATAGTGGCTGCTGCTTCCGGTCTTGGCTATGCGGAAGTCTCTCACACACACATTACCAAATAAGGACTGTGTGATTTCCCCTCGATTCCATTGGCTCTCACGGTCAGAAAGAGATGTCACATGTCAAAATCCAGCAAGGTGGGCCAGAGATATGGAAAATCCACCCAAATGGCCCCAAAAGAGGGTTTTTTTGGTGCTAAATCTGTCTAAAAAGGTCAAATATCAGGGGAAGTTCTACACACACCAACACATGAACAAATAAGGAGTGAGAGTGACGACGCGTAGCCAAAACCGGAAGCTGCATACCACCAAGGTGGCTACCATTAGCAGCTAACTTTTGTGATCCGATTTTTACATAAAAATGGAATTATGGATTATAAACAATTGCTTCAAAGCCACAGATACATTATCAACCTATGGATCAACCGATTCAGCCGCGTTTTTTTCTTTCTCGTTTTAATGCCATTGAACAAGTCTTTTGATCAGATTGACAGCTACGGTGAGACGATCTCCCGTAAAAGCTCCGTAAAAGGTACGTGTTGTGATGTCTGTGTTTGCTTCCCCTGTTGCGAGATCGGATCGCTTAGATACTATACTTAAATAATCTGTGGAGTCTCAGCTTTAATCGGATATATTGTATGTGCAGTTTCGATAAGTAATAAGGGTATCTTTATTTTGAATTCTGTGCTAAAGTGCGTTAGCATTTAAAAAAAAAAAATGAATAAAACCGCACGTCCCTGCGGTGTGAATACCGCGCATGCGCATACCGCGGTTATCGCCATGACACGGTATATCGTTCAGCCCTAGTCTCTTCCCAGCTGGACGTGCCTGGAACACCTCCCTAGGGAGGCGCCCAGGTGGCATCCTTACTAGCTGCCTGAACCACCTCAACTGGCTCCTTTCGATGCGAAGGAGGAGGACTGAACTTCTCACCTTATCCCTAAGGGAGACACCAGCCACCCTGCGGAGAAAACCCATCTCGGCCGCTTGTATCCGCGATCTCGTTCTTTCGGTCATGACCCATCCTTCATGACCATAGGTGAGGGTAGGAACGAAAATGGCTCCGATTCTCCGGTCCATCTCACGCTCCATTGTTCCCTCACTCGAGAACAAGACCCCGAGATACTTGAACTCCTTCACTTGGGGTAAGGACTCATTCCCTACTTGGAGTGGACAGTCCATCGGTTTCCTGCTGAGAACCATGGCCTCAGATTTGGAGGTGTTGATCCTCATCCCAGCTTGCAGAACATAATTTTTTTAATGCATGTATGAATACAATACAAATGTATTTAAGATGACATGAATGTTGGTAATATTCACATAAACCCAGGCAGAATAATGTCTGTAGCAAGCAATGAACTGCATTCCAATTCCTTGCCTTTCTCTCTGCTGTTTTTTCTTCTTCTCCCAAACAGGATTTATTTGTCTCTCCTTATTATCCTTATTAAAAACATTTAAAAACGAACTTCATTATTAAAATGGTTTTGGACGAGCTCAAATAGTTTGATGGCATACATATATAAAACCATCCATTAGTATTACATTTGCATTTATTTATTTGACCAGTTTATTTAACACATACTTTAATATGAAAAGTGCTTTGTAGTCACAGAGCTAGATTTGCCAAATAACTTACTAGTTATTTATTTAAACTCTGCTTACATTTGTAAGGAGCATATCTCTAGCATTGACGATGCGAACAGTCCAACAACGTGAGCATAAGTACGAAAATTCAAGGCTTCAGTAAAATCCTTGTTTTTAAACCATCATATGTACATCATTTCATGGTTATAGAATAAAAAGTTGCTGAGATTATTTGAGTCTGTATACTAAGGTAATGGACCGACCAACAGAGTGCTAGTTTGGCCTAAAAACAAAGAACCTTTTTCCCTTAACCCTAACAACATGAAAATGGTCACTTTCGAAAGATATTAAACAGTGCAAACTCCCATCCTGTTCAGTCTTGGAATAACTAAACTCTAGACTTTAAAAGAACCTTGCACTGCCTCATCCCCACAGTTGGACACTTTGACATTAATGTGTTCAGCCTAATGTTTCCTGAAATTAATCCATACGTCCTCACACAGCCTCCCCTGATACTCCACGCCAAAGAAATTCTTGATGTTTCAACAGCGCAGTGAAAGAATTCAAGAAAATAATTCAGAAACAACTTCATCACCTATTTTCCCCTCATCCAGCCCTCCCCGAAGCCCCGTCTGAGAGTGTATTTATCCCGATTTCACTCTAATCCAATTAAACATGGGAGCAGAGGTGCTGTCACTGCCAAACATGTTTCTGCAGGAGCCAGCTGAAAAGAAGCCTCGAGACAGATTAAGGCAAAGAAGATCCTTAATTTGTTAATCACTGAACTCTGCTGTCACTGATAGGGGGAACGAGCACGTCTTCATACACGGGCCCTGATATGAGTGGGGAATCAAGCGTGAAACACAAAGGGGGAATCAAGAACAATTACCGGGAGATGCTGGGAGGATAAAACGTGGATTCATTTCATTATCTGGACGATGCCTGGCTGCATGTCCTTCTCTAAATGCTAACGTCTGCCACCGAGGAGTCAGTGAAGATGTGTGCTTTATCTGACGCGCATTGTGTGGGCATGTAGTGGACCCACAAGATTTAACTATCTTCTTTATTATGTTAACCTGCAGTTTG
Source organism: Gymnodraco acuticeps (assembly GCF_902827175.1). Classification (NCBI taxonomy): domain Eukaryota; kingdom Metazoa; phylum Chordata; class Actinopteri; order Perciformes; family Bathydraconidae; genus Gymnodraco; species Gymnodraco acuticeps. The sequence goes on along the minus strand of NW_022990125.1, from coordinate 2,887,063 downwards.
ACACAGAGTTCTCCAATTGTTAAGTGTGTGAAGGCCCGGGCTTTTACGTGTATAATATCAAAGCTGCATTTTTATGTACAATTGACCATGAGTGTCCTGGCATTGACTGTGTACCTGAAAAGTAGTTTTTCTTGATTGACATTTAAGCCGTGATCATGGCTTAAATGTTGTTGATGTTGTTATATTAGCCTACACTAAATCACAAAGTAGAGGGGCAACAAATACGTACAGTATCTGGCCACAGACTTTAAAATGTACCCCTTAATTGAGAATAAAAAATGAAGATCCAAACACCAACTTCTGCGAGATCTGAAAGCATGGTTAATGAATGTCTAGGTATGGTTTGAGTCCAATATATAGTTTTCTTACATTACTATTTGGTGTGGCCAACCAGCAAAGTTTTCTTGTGTAACTTACAAAAAACATCTCAGCAAAAGCTTTGCTTGGGCCTTCAACTTACAACCGCTGACCAGTCCGGAACAAAATCAATGGAAATGTTCGAAACATTGTTTCTTGAAAAGTTGTTTATGGAATCAATGTTTATGGAAACATTGTTGATGGAAACCTTGTTGTCAGATCAATCCTGGTGCAGCCATATTTCCATGAAGCACATTAAACTACACTCCAGATATTCAGGGTGACTCTTGGCTAACGACATTAGCTTGTATATTCCATTAGCCAGTGATATTATGTTGCCCATGATGAGAGGGGGTAGACACAGCATATATCTCCCTTTCTCCATAAATCAGGACCCAGCTCTCCTCCTTAGTATCTTCAGTTTGCCCTGCATCCTCTGGGTATTTCAGATTGCCATTGGGATCGCTATTGTTCCAACCAACACGCTAGCAAGAGTCAGAGTGTCTTTTGTAACACCAGGTGCTGATGAAGGTGATGAGTTTATATGTCAAAGTTAAAAACAAGAAATGATGGCCACTGTGTGCATAATCATCATCAGGCAGGTTTTTTTTGTCACACTACACTCATTCTACACACACTTTTGGCTATACTGAGTTGTAACACTTGGCCTCAAGTCATGATTGATAGATGCTGTTTACTTGTGGGCAAGGCACTCAATTTCAACTTAAGATGCCATTAGTGACAAACAATGCTTTCCCAAAGCAGTAAAACAAGCTAAAATAATAGTTATTAAGGTAATTATGAGTTATAGATGCCATTAGTGCTCGATGGATCTCTGTTATTGTGACTAATACTTCATTGGTTTGTTTTCTTGAGGTGCTATGATTTTCAGACACCTCTCCAATTATTGATAATGAGTGTTTTTCTCTCGATGAAGCATCATTAACATGCAGCAGTTTTGAACTTCAAGAACCTTCAGAGGACTGAGATAAATAAGTTAACTGCACACTAAACCATATTGAGTCACACAGAAGGAAAGTATTTCAGTAATGCTCTCAATTGGTTTTCCGATGTTTTAGTTGTTACAGTATAGACCCACCCATGATATTGTCAATGAAGTTTTTGAAATATACCTGAAACAGTAGGGTGCTATCAGTTTTGCCTTCAGTGAACTTGTACAAAAAGAGAAGGGAACAAAATTGAATATTTCATTTTGTAATCGAATACTATATTGTGCATGGGTTTTTGACCTACGAACTGTGTTGCCTTAACATTTGGCTAATGTCCAGCAAACTATAATAATTCACCAAAACTAACAGCCTTTAGCTCACAAAACACCGGAGGCCGGTAGAAACAGTGAGCTTGAATTAAAAGTGAAAAAACACACCTTTCAGCAAATTCAAAATTGGGTTAGATATCAAGCTAGCCATCTATACCAAATGATGACTTAGAGTTGTTCATAATTAAAGAAATGTGCTTCTGACATTTTCCCTCTCCTCACTGGGCCATTTAAGAAATGCAGCGGGTGCAGTGCCGCTACTTGCTCATGTGAGGGTGAAACATCTATCAACCTTTTTGCTTCATCTCGAAAGTTCAGGGAATATTTTCAACAAATTTCCCTTAAGATATATCAAAATGTAAAAGTTGTTTTAAAGGAAGAGGTCAACATTTTATTATTGTTCTATGTATCTGTTAAAAAATCCCTCTCCCGAGATCCATTTGGTCTTAAGGGAAGAGTGCTGAAAGACCTTTCTCCAACCTTTCTCTGCTTATTTTTTAACAAACGGAAATATTTGTTTGTTCTTGCTCTTTTGCATTTTGTCATGGGTTAATCTGCTGATTAGCTTCAACACTTCAATGCATCCATGAATTAGTCTTGTTGTTTTGACTGTCACTTTTAATTTCTCCTCTAGCTTAAAAACCGCATGACAAATTGGCGCACTACAACTGTTTTCTCAAGCCACTGGGTTCTCATATACAAGTGTATTTCCCAAATAATGGGAAATACATGCTTGTTGTTTTTTTCCCGTTCTCTTTGTTTAATGCAGCCATGCTCAGGATCCACCAAGTTAGGTAGCTATATACTGAAACCAAATGGCGTGCAAAGGAATTAACATTCTAATTAAAATCTAATTATACTTTGATTTGCCAGATAATTATACTCGTGTGTAGCTGTTCTCTGGACTATTCGGATTTGATGAGGTGTGTTAGTGGTAATTACATTGCTGATATGGAGTTGTGTGACAGCGCAGTTTTCACTGAGGCAAAAGAAAAGAAAACGTAGTTCCTTTGTGCAATCCATGTTTTAGTAGAGGCTGTGGTTTGGGTAATTAGTTCTGAGAGTACTAAAGAGTAGAAGAAAACAGGGTATAAGCAGTCCTATTAATGTTGTTAGTATTCATGACTCAATGTGTTTACATTTTATGTTTTATTACATTAAGTAGCATTTTCAGGACATTTTTGTACACTTAAGATACTATTAAGAATAAATAACTTAATTAAATAATATGAGCACTGAATTATTTTATTTTTTAATTGATCTATTATCTAAGGCTCTTGTGTTTACTTTTAAACTGCTTCAGCCTGAGTGCATTGTGTAAGTTAAACTGGAAACTCATCCGTATAGGAACTTGATTTTAACCCTAAAATACATTTGAATGTCATGTTCCCAAAATCATCTTGAGACCATCTGTATTTTAAGAACAGTGATAGAGGAAGCCAAAGTAGACCAGCCAGACTGGTCTCAACTCGAGTAACATCAATTAAAGACTTCAGACAATAAATAAAAACTAAATTAAACCTAAGACATGGAGTCCAATTGAGGCGTTTCAGGCATTGGGGAGTACATTGGATGAAACTCCCTCTGGCTTGATTATGGGATTTTGGCCTTTGCAGACCATTTAAATGCACAACAACCTATAACACAATACAGGAAAGGGAAAACGCCAAAAAGCATAATAGGGCCCCTTAAAGAGTCAAATTGGTTTAAAATTGGCTTAGGATTTGTTGTACCAACCAGCAACATACCTTTTAAAACAAACAAATAAATGAACCAAAATAAGTAGCAGAAATTGCAATAACATATATAAATCCCTTTTAATTCTACCTTAATTGAGAACATGTGTTGCAGCCAATACAGGTACAGCTCAACGACAGCTGTGATGATGTCACTGTGAGTGCCTGACAGGGTTTTCACCTAATTCCATAGCCTAAAGTCATATCCTTCACCAGCTGCACACACCTTGTTCAAACAAGAGGCACACGCGTGATCAGATAAGAAGAACCTAGAGCCCCCTGTATGTCCTGGAAAACAACACGTGAAGAAAGGTGTCATTAGTGTTTATTGTAACCTGAGGGGAAGGTAGTCAGGAGTTATGAAATAACTCATCTAGACTAATCCCTGGTAGTATTCCCTTGAAGACTTTTGGACTTGGAAAGCCACTTTGGCCACATGTTCATATTGCATTTGGTTAAGTGGTGCTGTGTAGCTCAGTGGGTGGAGCGTGGCAGCAGAAAGACGAGGCAGGATCCAGATTTATGCACACAGCGCCATGGTGCATTGCCATGGTTTACAGGTTCAGCTCCCTGTGTAGATCAATGAGTAGAGAAATGCACAGTGCCAGGGTTGGGGATTTGAATCACACAATGAGCCTATCCATGCTGAGGACTGAGGCACCTGCAGCTTCCATAATGTGCCTTGAATAAAGAGGCACATTTAATTAAATGTCAGAAAATTCCCTGTGTTGCATGTCATGTCTGTGATTAAGTATATGCTTTCAATGAGTTACCATGGCAAAACAGAAATGTGTGTTTCTGATTGCATTGCATTGTAAATAGTACTGCAGGTAACCAGATCCACAATACAGTGTCTACAGGGTCCACAACATGACTGCTTGGGGCGCTGAAATATGTTTCATAATGCTTTATATTAAATTGTGTTTTTCAAAATAAAAACCAATACCAATATAGTCACATGGATTTTACGTATTAGCAAAGACTTAAACAACATTTAATTTACCCTACCTTGGGCCTCCTAAGAGCTCAGTTGGTCGAGTTAGCGGCCCATGTATTGGGGCTTGGTCCCGGGTTCAAATCCGGCATGGAATCATAGCTGTATGTCATGCCCTCTGTCTCCCCTTTTCATCACTGTCACTTAATAAAGGCAATGGTTGCCCAAACAAATATTTTAAAACCTTTATTTACCCAACCTATTCGAAATTTTAACTTGAGGCTACTTTTATAACTTGGTATTTTATGCACCCTAAAAAGGATTTTATAGACTTGATTGAAGGCTTAGTTTAACATGAAACTGAGATCCATAAATAACATAATTAGGGGGTCCCTGTTCCGTCTCTATCTGTTCAATCCTTGGACACATTGTAACCCTCACTTTAAAGAGAGGCCAACATTTTCTAAACAGTTTGTATTGTGTATTGTTGGGTACATATGAGTATCGTCAACTAATTCCACGTATGAGTTTAAAACATTGGAAAAGAAACAATGAAAAAACCCCAAGTGGAACAGAAAGTAAACACAAAAAGACTAACAAAATCACATCTCACACTCCAAATTAAATGAAGAAATACTTGAATGCTACATTTCTAAATCTATCCTCTTGCAACATGTTTTTTGAAACATTTGTGATGTCACACATGCAACGCCTCACATCTGCAACCTCTTCCTGCTCTTAATTTGCCAAACATACTTTTTCTGTTTCCTTAAGAGTGAGTGTTCTCTCTGTATTGGGAAAACCGTTTTGCATGCCTGTTTTGTTTGCCACGTTTTCATACTGTTTTATGAACAAGACAAGCTCATATATCTTCATCACTGAGAGACTCTCAACATTTTACAAGTAATAATAGCTATTAAAATTAAATGGAATATGGAAAACATATCAAAGTTACTCTTTTTCTGTTAAAGCATAATACTTTCAGGCCAAACAATACCCATGAGGTTTTAGTGCAAAACAAATTCATTATTAATGTTTATTTTGGATTTATTTTAAGTAGCCACAAGCATGAAACAATCTTTTTGGACACATTTTCCAAATTCTGTCTCGAATATTTAACAGCAAACACACTGTGTTGAATTCATCTAAATAAAACATGTCATGTAATATGTAACAATTAAAAAAAATGTTAATGCAACATTATTAAGGAGCCTTGTAAAAAAGTGAAGCAGATGTTATTGGGTGTGTTCACTGGGACCTCCAGCTCTGAAGTCCAACAGCTGGTTCCACATCGGGCATGCGCACTGACGGAAGCTGATGTCGCCTTGAAATACTGTTGGAAAAATTGGATAGTACAGACATGAATGCCAAACAATAGCGTTGTGCAATCCTGTATTGTTCCTCTAATTATTGCCAAGTAGCTTTTTAACTTACAAGGTTTAGTGCACACAAGTCACATATAAAATAAAGATACAAAGTAATGCAAAAGTCAAGAAGAAAATAAAAGATAAAAGTAGGCTAGTAAAGAAAAGAAAAATACAATTGAATAAACTTTCAAAAACAATATAACGATGATGTTGTACAACAAACTCTATCATTTAAAATATAACTATCAAACGCACATTATAACTTGTATAACCAAGCCATCGATGTGTTATATTATGTCTTACATTGCAACCATTTTAAGAAGAAAGAAAGTCGGGGCTTTAGCGCTCAGAAACACGAGCTTTGGAGAAATACATGAAGGCATCTTAACTTTTCCACGGAGTGTGTACTTTAGCACGGGGAAGTTTGTTGTTAGCAGTTATTTGGGGGTATCCTCTAAACAGGGTCGATGTGAGCTCAGTCAGCAGGCAGTAGTTTTATTGAGGATGTGAGTCAGTAAAAGATGAGTAAGGAAAATGAAGAAACTACAACGCTCGTGACGTCAGGACGGTAATTTCCTTGATTTCGCAGGTCTGTTAGTTCACTTGGCTGTGTTGGAGCAAATTTGACATATACGCTCTTCACACTGCGGGATGTGCACTTCATACTCAACTCACTGCGCTGTGTGAAACTCCCTGAAGGCTGTTTTTGTTGTTTTTCAACTCGAAACTTCACTCCATTTTAGTGGCAACAATGTTGGAAAAGTTGTCACGCTGTTCCAACTCGGAGGGTGAACTTTTTAAAGGAAAGAGTCGGTGGACTTCGGCGGCGGTCGCTGTGGTCCTCCTGGGTGTGTTTGCTTCATCTTGCTGGGCAGAAGAAGCATCCTGTCATGGAGCCTACGACCTCTACTTTGTTCTAGACCGGTAAGTACGAAACAAAGCTTTAGTTTCTGTCCCTTCTCATTGAAAATAACAATGGAAGTAACCTGCTGCTGCACTCTGCAATTGTCAAGAAGATAACTGTTAAATTAAGTTGCCAGGGGGGAGCGGGAAAGAGTCGCTTAACACAGGTGTGATGGTTTGACCTGATTTAGAAAACATGTCACTTTGCACACGGCTCTATAGCCTCAAATGCTGAACAGTTTTTTATATTATAACCACAAAATGGTGTCGCCAGTGTTAGGTTTGCTTCACATTTGGCTAAAACACTCCTCTCTAAACATATGGCAAATATTTGGATAGGGGTGTCAACAAAGTTTACTTTTCTTTTAAAGGGAAGTCTGAATGCTACAGTTTGCCAAGACAATGATGCCAATGGTTTGGGTAAGGCCCTTTTCTGTTTCAGCATGACCACATCCACAAAGGCCAACACTTAACAGTTTAGTGTGGAAGATAGCCTGCAGAGAGTACTGACCTCAACCCATTGCAACACTTTTTAGATGAACTTGAACGTAGACTATGAGCCAAACCTTATCAGCCAACATCAGTTTTTGACCTCACTGAAGCCAGGTTGTGTATGCTCACTAACGTTTGAAAGTAGCTGTGATAGTAGGGCCTATATTTTATCCTCTTTATTGCAAAATTGTATTTGTGTGTCTTTTAGCCCTTATGTATGTTGCATTGTTGACGGAGCCTGGGATTAAGATTTCCATTGCCAGCCTGTAGGTGTTTGGCATATGACAACAGAGCCTTTGATTCTGAATTTGAATCAGTCTGTCTATGGAACCCTACCACCTCACCTGTCAGCATCTGTCTTTGTTCCCTCTTGTATCACAGAGGAGTTACATATTTCAGATAGTAACTATCACAAGGTGTTCATGATGAGAAAGGTAGCTGATGGCTGTAGCTTGTTGGTTCAATGTAGCTGCACAGTGTCCATCAGTATACTCTACTGCTGTTGTACTTGGCAACTGTAGTTAATTTAATACTAGTTAATGTACACTTTACTAATACTAAGTTACTAAAAACACTTACGAAGGTGAATTGCATGAAGCACAGCATGAAGCACAGCATGACAAGGCGAAAAAGCAGTTTCCTATTTCGATCAGAATCAGAATACCTTTATTCGTCCCACAAAGGGGACATTTACATTGTTACAGCAAAAGTAAAGAACTCAAAATAGCTTAATATTAATTGAGAAGCATGCATAATATGTAGATTTCTGAATAACAAGGCAACAATTTAATAACATTTGTTATGGAAATTGAAAGTGCAAGCAGCAGTGACGTGGAGGTAGCTGCAGCAAAGCAGCAGCAAGCAATGCATGGAGAGAGATCTGCAGGTTAAATAGAGCGGTGTATTAAGGAGACTCTGTTTGGTTGGTTGTAGAGTGGCAAGGGGCGTTATGTATGAATGCAGCATAAGTGCTCGAGTTGACTGCCTGAACTAGCTCCCAGGCTTCGCCCCATTTATCTGATAAATGTCATAAAACCACACTGGTGTAACCGACCTCACCCCAACCTAACCAAGTAGTTTACTTTGGCTAAGGTTAAGCAGTAGCCATGCTGTCTGTGAGAAACATTGACCATATAATATTGTTTATCTTAATTGAGGACTCCAGCTTCCAATATGGGGCAGACTTCTGAGTCACCAGAACTAGGATGGCTTTTATCCCGCTGCTCGAGTCCTCACTACACTAAGAAAGTGGATCACATCACTCCTGTTCTGAAGTCTTTACACTGGCTTCCTGTGTGTCAAAGAATAGATTTCAAAATACTGCTGCTGGTTTATAAAGCTTTGAATGGTTTAGGCCCAAAATACATTTCTGACCTCCTGCTAAATTATGAACCATCCAGATCTCTCAGGTCTTCAGGGACTGGTCAGCTTTCTGTCCCCAGAGTCAGAACTAAACATGGTAAAGCAGCGTTCAGTTATTATGCTCCAAATATCTGGAACAAACTCCCAGAAACCTGCAGGTCCGCTGCTATTCATATCTTAGACTGCACTGTAACTTTGATCCATGTATTTTTTTCTTTTAATGTTTATTTTATTAGCTTTTCTTTTTAATGACTGATTTTAAATGCCATTTTCTTAATGTCTTTCATTTTTTGTAAAGCACTTTGAATTGCCTTGTGTTGAAAAGTGCTGTATAAATAAACTTGCCTTGCCTTTTAAAAAGTGCAGGTCTCAAGGAAAGTGATCCATTTACCTCCCATTCCCCGAGTTGGGACGTTTATTCTTCTAAATGCAGGTGTTTATGAGAACATGTGTTGTATGTCTTTGCTCAGAGTGTTTGAAAGCAAATTGAAAGTTGTTACCAAGTTTTTGTTACAACGTTCGGAGGAGTTTGTGTGAATTCTAGATTCTGTCAGTTCAGCAATACTTTGTATTGGCGTCATGCCAAAAGGCCTCCAATAAATGTTGGGGAATTCACAGCCTTCACAGCATCTTTGAATCCTTTCCTCCCCCAACTTGGAAACATGCCATCAAGGGCCGTTGAGTTGAAACACTGCTCCCCTGACCCATTTTTAAACTACTCCACCCTCGTCTAAATGGCTACATCACAGGATGATGACTGAGATCATTGCAACAGGTTTAACCAAGTGTATGAATACCTAGTGGGGGTCTGTTTTATTTCCTATTGCACGTTTATATTTGTGAAATATAAAAGCCCAATCTGCAGTGCATGCTCCTTCATCAGTTTGTCAGGGTGCCACATGGTAGCATGTCTCTTTGATGGAAGTTTGTCCCTGCAGATACAATCGCTCTACTCCCAGACTTCCTGCTTGTCCTGATAAGACTAGGATCCTAAGTCAGCACTTTTTTTGCTGTGCTGTAGATTTTAGTAGCATGCTCAGAAGCATTTCTGAACAATAAAACATACATTATTGGTACTCTTAACACCAAGTAATGATATTTGATTCTCATTTGACTAATCCTTCTTTATTAAGGGAAGCTTCACTGAGATCCACGCTCCCTTTTACAGGAACACCCTAAACACACACACCCGTTTCAGACTAGTCCTGGAGCAAATCAAATACATTTGTCACCACATGAAATACCCCTTTAACACTTAAACACTGCTAATCCACCACTGACGCAATGTTGTCAAAGTGCAGTTTAACTTTTCCTTTACCCTCGAGCTGTGTGACCTTGTCTGTAGGGCAGCAGGGAGGAGAACGAGGTGTCATGAAAGATGAGCCTCCGAATGGTCAAACCCCTCTGTTTTATGTTCTCCGCACATACATTGAATTGTAATTATTGCTTTAATAACCTCTTTGTCGTAACATCAAGGGCATATTTTACTCACTGTGTTCGTACGGACTTATCGAAAAGTGAGAAGGGCCGAGGGCTACAGGTTGACGCAGTTTCCATGTTTGGTTCTTTTATTTGAGCTGAAATAAGGAAGGAAAGAAGGTTTGCTTGAATCAGACGTTGCGATAACCGAATATTTTCCGTCTGACAGTTCAGGAGCGGGCTCTCTCCCCCCGTTTGTGTGTTCTAACAGCTGAAGTGGCTGCTATACAACACAGACTTATCAGCACAATTATCCAGCATGTGGCTGGTGTTAATGTCCAACTGTGGTTGTGGTGCATAGCACAAATACTGTACAGTATTTGACTCCCAGCTCACAATCTGCTGCCACTGACGAGCTGCAAACGAACTGCCGTTTCCTCGTTTCAGGTCCGGAAGTGTCGCTAATGACTGGGTCGAGATCTACTCGTTCGTGAAGAACCTCACCGACAGATTTGTGAGGTCAGTGCAAAGCTAGTGTTGATGTCAGCCATTGTCTTTGGAAACAAAGTTTTAGGGTTTCACAATGCTCGCAGAAGTGAATTATGCTCCATAGAATAAGATTCATGGTTTCAAATAAATATAAAAAAAGCCATTACAATTTCTAATGTTAGAATCATTTTCATAGAGAAAACTAAATTCACTATTTTATAAAGATGACGTAGTAGGTCAACCATACCCTCCGTACCAAAACACCACATTTTTTGCATGTTTAATATATTAAATGATCTTTTGCAGTTAATGGCTATAATTACAGAGCCTACGGCATTAGTTGCATCTCCTACCTGTTTTTACAAACTATCAAATAGCTAAATCTATGACACCCTTTTTGCACATAATTCATTAAAAGGACGAAAGCAGAGAAACCAGCTTGAAACGTTCGGCTTGCATAACGTTTGAGTCAAACGGCGCCTGCCAGCACAGTACAGACGGCGGCGACCCAGCCAGAATGAAGTGGTTGGTTGAAGAAAATAGCAAAGGCACCAGGTGGGAGTGGGTGGCAGAGAGGAGCAGTCTTCTGGGCTGTGAGAATGGCCATTCGCACCGGGGGGGTCCGGTTCCACACTTATCCCCTGCTTCCACCACAGAACGGCTGACAGGCAGACAATGTACAGTAAAGAAAAAGAACACTGGAAGGCGACGAGGACAATCTGCTAAACAATGCTCGCTCACCAAGAGCTCTTCTGTCGCGCCATGTGGAGCAAACTGGACTACTTCATCAACCCCCTCCCCCACCACCACCACCCTCTGATATGTCCTTGGCATCACTGCGTCTTAGTCTTTCTATACTGCTTCAGCGGTAACATATACAATCACCGAAAGCCTTAAGTCACCACCCACCATTTATCCTCGTCTCGAGCTACTTTTAAGTCCACATATGAAACTTGCAGACAGGATGTGGATGTATACGGCTGCTACCGCCACCAGCCAAATGTGGCCGTGTGGCTTAAAGATTGTGCTAGGTTTGCGGGGGAGGATCGCGACTGGGCCATGTGTCACGTGGGTGAGAAATATCAGCACCTCTCCTTATGCTCCGAAGGCTTCGGATCTCTGAAGGAAACACTTGTGTGCTTAACTATCTGAAGTTTAGCTCGCTCCGTGGGATGGAATCCGTGTGGTTGGTACAGTCACAGGAAGTGACTCTGACTACATCTCCCAAGTCTTATAGCTTTAGAATATTAATACTTTATGGGAATCGGGACGTTTTTTCAAGAAAACATTTGACTATTTCACCTACATTTGAAAGGTTATTGATTGCATGCAGGATTTTAAATAAAGATGCTTGGATCCTACTTTCTCTTTTCAAATTCCATTTCTGAAATCAGATGGAGTCTTTCTTGTTCCTATGTGTAAACAGCTAATTCAATTCTAACTCTGCATTGATTGATGTTTCTATGCTTTTGTTGTTGTATTAGTTTTCAAATTGCGCTGTTTTGTAAACCACAGCAACTGAGAGAAAGTAAATATATGTATTTCACATCCGTACTTTACTCAACCCATTATATAATGTCGTTATAGTTCCTAATTTTATATTCATTGTTAGATAAGTTGATGCAGGCATGCGCGATAACAATATTTTATTATGAGATGTTAAACAAATAGTCTTTTGTCAGTGTGATGTGAAGAGTAAGATACAATTCTTCAGGCATGCTCAGAATTAAGTTCATTTCAATAATTGTATTCATATCTGCATGCAGACTTGGACTGCAGGTTGGGGGGAGAAAAAGAGTCCCTCTCCAAGATGGACAAACATTTATTAGATGCTTTGGGAACAGCTCACAGACTGACAAGCATAGAATCACAATGTAGAGAAATAAGATTACAATATTAGTAAGATGAATAAAAAGTGTTGCACAAAGTTTTGAAAACATTTGATGCCTTGCCTTTGTATAGAACTCATATTTTGCATTTTAGTCTATCTTAATAAGGCAAAAATAAAACCTGTATGTTAGGAAAATAATTGAAGACATGCATCCCTGAAGGCTTATTTATTATGTTAAATATAAAATACTTGTGTTGAGGAGCATGTCATATTGCTTGAATAAATAAAAAGAACCTCACGTCTTATGTCGCCACCACTATTGAAAATGTTGAAACAACTGCCTGCCAAACAAGGAGGCAAATAATGGCAACACTTAAAATGTGGACAGTTTGGGGTACTTTAAGATTCTGAGTTACCTTTACGGTTGAAGTACTTTTGGTACCTGTTCTTGAATGTACTTCAGTACAATCACAGGAATTGTATTTGTATTGAAATATGTTTCCTTTGTGGCATTACAGCTCTAACTAGAGTGAAGTATTTGTCAATACCAGCAAGTAAATTTGTGCAGTGGGAGTTGTACATTTTCCTTCACTTTTGTGTTGATTTAAATGTTCACAGCAGGATGCATATATGTGTATAGTTTTCTGAGGCAGTGAGTGTGCTGTTATATAACAGAGGGAGTGATACTGAATGTAAACCGCCTCTGTGGTCAGGGACACATCGGAGTGTCCAGTGACAGTTCACACCTTAAACACTCACAGGTACAAAGTACACTATATCTGTGTAACACGATGTGTTTATGTGTGACTCATCCTCACAACATGTTTACTGTCTGTGAATTGATTAATCACTTCCTTCAGTCCCTCTGAAGCTGCTTTAAGTCGTACATTAATATTAGTTGACATTAAAGGTCCCATGTCATGCTTTTCTGGTTATTACCCGTCCCCTTGTGTGTTAAGAAGGTTTTTCTGCATGTAAACGGTCTGCAGAGTCAAAACCCTCAAAGTACACCCTGTAGCGAGTAAAACTCTAACACAGAAAATACCTGTCTGTGCTGCCCCAGAACGCCTCGTTGGAGATACGTCATTGTCCATTGTTTACTTCCTGGGTATCGTGACGTAGGAATGGCTAGTAGCCGCGCCCAGACCTACCGTATGACGCGATACGGTACCCGGAACCAAATGGACCAATCCGTGGAGCTGTTACGTTAAGCCCCCGCTGATTGGTCCAAATTGACCAATCCACGGACTTCCACACACACACACACACACACACACACACACACACACACACACACACACACAGCTCTGCTGATTTCTCCTCCCTGGCTGCAGGCAGACCCGTTCTCTCTGCAGACCCATTCTCTCTGCAGACCCGTTCTCTCTGCAGACCCGTTCTCTCCGCAGACCCGTTCTCTCCGCAGACCCGTTCTCTCCGCAGACCCGTTCTCTCTGCAGACCCGTTCTCTCTGCAGACCCGTTCTCTCTGCAGACCCGTTCTCTCTGCAGACCCGTTCTCTCTGCAGACCCGTTCTCTCTGCAGACCCGTTCTCTCTGCAGACCCGTTCTCTCTGCAGACCCGTTCTCTCTGCAGACCCGTTCTCTCTGCAGACCCGTTCTCTCTGCAGACCCGTTCTCACTGCAGACCCGTTCTCACAGCGTTTATCAACCTTTTTCTTACTCAATATCAAGCCACACTTATTGTTTTTACTTCAGCTGTGACTTTGTGTGTGCTCAGGGTGAGTTTGGCTGTGTATCGCTAAACAAGGAAACCACACCTCCACGGAGGGAGGGTGGGGGCTGGAGCTATTGGAACTACAACGAGCCGTTAAAGGCAGAGAGGGAAATTCAGTGAATACACGTAGTTTACAGAGATGCTGTATGAGAAACCTATGTGAGTTTGGAAAATTGCACAATATAAATCTATTCTAGTCGACCTCAACAATGGAATTATGATCAGTGGAAATGGCCATGACATGGGACCTTTTTAAAAAAAGCTGTTTACTTAATTATACTCATCTGTTTAATTCTCCTGAACTGAGCTGAACCTCTATGAAGTTATATATAAAACTGTCAGTCACACTGACTCCTAAAACAGTGTTTTACATGTCATACTGTGTGGGGGGTGGATAAAGAAGATGAAGGGCGGGTATGATAAGGAAGAGAACATCTGAATAAATATTACAACATTATAATGTACTGTCCATATATTTCGATAAAACATGACATTTCTGATTCCTATTTTGTATTTTTTTTTTCAGCCCCAGAACGAGAGTGTCGTTCATCGTGTTCTCGGCCAGAGCAGAAGTCCTGCTGCCTCTGACCGGAGACGGGTACTGAACCCTAACACGCACAATTCTGTTTCAAGGGTTACTGTACCCTAACTCTAAGAAGTCTCATGGCCTAAATACTGTATTGTTGAAAAATAGTAACGGTGATAACAAAGTCTAGTCTTTGGCCTAAATTAGGTATACGACTACTGTTTGTATGTGCAAGTTTAGTACCAGAACAAAAGTTTATTGCTACATACTATCGGGAGGTTCAGTTGATTTGGGTTTTCAAGAACTTATTTTCTTGCGGGAAATGTTTGCATGATTGAGGTGAGATTGAATTTGCCTTGGGCCTCAAAGGGCCATACTGGATAGTACAGCAAAGTGCATGTGGACTATTACTCAACCATTTATTATTTTGTGTGTTTTTTAGATACGAGATAGAACAGGGTCTGAAACGCTTGCGGGCCGTTAAGCCAGCAGGTGAAACATATATGCATGAGGGAATAAAAGAGGTAAGGTTACTTTCTAAAATAAACGCAATTACGGCTCAGAAGCTTTTTTTGTAAATCTACTTGTGAGCTTGAGATGTGATGTAACGTTTGGTGTCATTTGAACCTGAAGGCCTCAGCTCAGATACAGGCGCAGAAGACCAAGTCTTCCAGCATCATCCTGGCTCTGACTGACGGGAAACTGGAAACCTACATTCACGAGCTCACAGTGAAAGAGGTTAGGTTCACATTGTCTAACACAAAGCTTGCTTTACACATTTTAAAATGCTACATTTTTTTTACCTGCAAACAGAGTTAGCTTTTCTAACAAAACAAAACACCCTTTTGTTATTTATATGTGAAATATGTGGCTTTTTTTCTGAATGTGATGTTTTGTTACATCCAACCTGCACATCATCCCCTCATTGGTTTGATCCTCAGGCTAACGAGGCGAGGACATTCGGAGCCCGTGTTTACTGTGTGGGTATCAAGGACTTCGATGAGCAGCAGGTAAGAAAGCTTGAGTCTTAATCTGAAGCAGTGTGCGCTAAATCACATTTAAAAGCGAGAGACATGTTGCCATGTTGGAAGAGTGTCAAGAAAGGTAAACACAAGTATTGTGAGCGCTATTACCTGTAATGAAAATCCATGTCTTAAAGTAATATCAATAAAACCTCTAGTAAACAACTCCTGCAGCATAATCCACTTTTCAGATGCTCATCTGTCGTTGGTTTAGCTCCACGTAGTCATTTCTTTTGTTTGAATAATGTGACATATTCTGCTTCAAGTAGAATTCTCGAGTTCCCTTGACATCACTATCTTTATATTTAGACATTTCGTCACTGTTAATGATTTATTTATTTTTGAATTGACTATTAGCTAGATAATATATTGGCTTGATAATCTAGAGTGCTGTAACCATTCGGCTACTGTGGTGCTCCATTATTAAAGACAAAAAACAATAGGTAAAACTAAATTGAGATGATGTGCAACAGGTTACAGTAAATGACACCAAATGACGATATGTTACTGATATTGCACAAAGTGAACTCATAAACTGCACTAAATTAAACGGTGGGTGTTACCTTTAGAATTCCAACAATCTATGAACCAGTGTGGAACCATGAACTAAGGAAATCAATCTGATCATTCTTTACCAATTTCTTTCAGGATTTTCAAATACATAACAAAACTCATAATATATTTACTCATATGTAAATATATTATCGGGTTATATATAGAGTTTTTACATATTTGCAGTATATACCAGTCATATCAGTTCTAGACCGTTTGCACTATTCACACTGCTCAACACATTGAATTGGCCACAGAAAAAGAAAATGTCCACAACATATAATGTTCACTGATTTCAGTCTGCACCAAAGTCAGTGCTTTCTGCTGTTTTACTGTCCCTCTCGCAACATGGTGGCCTGTCCCTTGGTAACCATTGGTAACAATCCTGTGATGAGCTCTTATTAAGTCAAATAACAAAGACAATATTGCTCCAAGTGATTTTTTTTTTTTTTTAATGGTTGAGCAAAGTGTTTGCCACAGTCATGCCATCTGCTATGTCTCCTCCTGCCCATGATATGAAAGGAAAGACAGTGCTCCGTCATAAAGAGGATAAGAGAAAAAGAAGAAAGCAGTTATTACATCTCTTCTTGTTAATTCAACTCTTGATGATACCAACAGCTTGCTGATGTAGCGGACACCAAGGACCAAGTGTTTCCTGTCAAAGATGGCTTCCAGGCACTCAAAGGCATCGTCAATTCTGTAAGTGCACCTACTTTCTGTGTGTGTGTGTGTGTATGTGGTCCTGGACGGCAGTCAGCTCAGGTTTATGTAAATGTAGAGAAAAATAGGTGGAATTTAACACTAATGTCCAAAATGGGAAATTGTTAAAATAAAAACATATTTCTAAGTGTTCCGAAAAATTCCCTGCCCTGGCTTCATTGAAGTTTGCACACATTAAAACAGAACCTCTGCATGGAAACTGTTTGTGGAAATAACTGCTGGCTGTGTCCCCACTTTGTAGGCGGACATGGAAATGTCTTTGCCACTCAGTAGCAAATGAAGACGTGCAAGCAGCTTGACAGTTAGTCACTGTCCACAGTGCCATCCTCCTCACCGTGTCTTTATTGTGTTTAGTACACTATTGCTTTTATTTCTGAAAATAAAAGCTAGCGTAAGGCATCAACCCCATCTTGCTGTATCAGTCAATAGAGTCCCTTAAACAGTGTTTATATGAAGTTTCTCTCCTCGCCCGCTGCTAGCCAATTAGTGATACTTTCCATTTGCTGCAGCTTTTTGAGCCGAAACGCTGTCAGCCAAGGCGGGGGTTTGTATGGCATCATTTCTACATGACTGTGAGCCCGGAGCCCTGCAGAGCGCACCGCCCTGAGCTGGACTTTACATCTCCGTGTTTAGGGAAAGACCAAACTGTGAGACTTGCAGCCGGAGGGACGCAGAGCCAAAGGGTGTGTCTTGTTTCTGTTGTGTGATCCAAAGTAACAACAACTATGATTGATTTTGCACAGAGTGAAAGAAGGTTGTCTAAAACTGTGGCTCTTATTCCTCCAAAAATGTGGGACCATGCACATCAATTCAGAATATGCCAAATACTTATTCCTTCTCCTTATATTTATCTTAAATTATTTTAACAACAAAAACACAAGGTAAAGTGCATGTATAATAATTTGATATTGTATATATTTTCATTTGTGTGTCCATGTTTTGGTTCTTGAATCAGGAATGAAGTCTTAGTAAAGTCCTTGAAACAGTGGTTTAAAAAAGGCAACACTGATGCCTTCAAATGGTATAATGTTTGTTGTTTGTAAAGGCTACTAATCCTGACTTATAACATCTCTAAGGAGCATGTGAATCCATCCTGTAACATTACAAAGTGTTGAAAGCCTCTAAAAGGGTGGATTTGATTATCTACAGGAAATGGGAGAAATATGCTTTCAATCTGTTTTTGCTGAGCTAAGGGAATCCTTTATTTTTCATTTGAAGAGCATGCACAGGGTCACAAGGTCTCCTTTTGCATCAAATCCATTTACATATATTTTAATCTTTCCAAAAAATGATTACAGCCTGTACAAAATGGTCCTGCACAACAAAATAAAGCTCATCCCGTCAGTCCTTCGGAGGCTCACAGTGCCAGCATCCGAGTGCATTCTTCTCTAAATCGTAATACTGGATTCCTGACTAGTTGGCCTCCTCACTCCTCTTTTTGGATTTGGAGGATTTGAGATCATCGGTGCAGCCTTTTGCTGCAGGATCTGCCTCAGTGAGCTGCGTGATAAAACGCACAGAGAGTTCAGGAAAGTTGTGTTCCTGCGCCGTTTATTTGTCCCCTGTGCTTCACTGGACCACTGTCGTCTAAGCTGTGGGCCTTTTGGGAAAACCCCAAATTGCGAAGTAGCCATGACGTTATCGTTTACTTCAGCTGCGATCTGTACAGTGTCGCCAACTCCAACATGCATTCCTGTTTGACATTGGATTACCCTTCCACCTAATTATGTCCGCGAAAAGACCGGTCTCTCGCTTTCAGAAAGCCCAGCAGTTACGCTGTCGTAGATATACAAATTCATTTGAGTATTTGGACGACTGCCTTGTCTCCTCGCTGCAGCCTGTAAATAATGTTTGTCGCTAGATCCAATACAAATGAAAAGCTGCTGTTTGAGTTCTAATGCCTCTAATCTCCACTGCTAAAGCTTTTAATATATGTATCTCCAAAATGCTTAGGTCCTTCAACCCTGACGGATTACTTAATATAACCATCAATCTTTAAAAAGCCTTACATTTTAAAGGAAATGTTACTCTTCCAAATTCCCTATTTAGAGCAACATTTCTACACTTAGATGTCATTCTTTGAGTCCCTCCTTCATTTTAAGCAAAGGCACGCAAACACTCCTTTTTCTTTTCCTCCCCTTTTCGCTCGGGCACTGCCAAGGAAGCAATTAGATGGGGAAAATAGTGGCTCAGAGGAACAGCAGCAGATCCTTTTCCTCCCAGCTGTCATCTGCAAGCCTCTCCCCTTTTCTCGATCCCATCAAACCATCATATTTAATAAGGCCGCTGTAAACAGTCCCGTCTTCCTCTCCTTAGATTGAAGTTTCACCCAACATCAAATGAAAGGTTCAAGCGTCCTATATTGCAGTTAACATGCTTCTTTTTACCGACAGTGTACTGGGATTTGCATAGTTTGTCCTTTGTTGATTTATTGAATCACGGCGGATAGTGCGGCTCCATGACAGTGGGCTCACACAGGCCTCTTTATATGATAATGCGGGATCCCGGAGGTTTTTTAATAGATGTGAGGAATGTAATAGTCTTGCATAATTTCCCCATAAAGGCTGACACAGCTGCCGTTCTTCCCTCCTGTTCTCCTCGCCGCCGATATTTAGCGCTCTCCTTTAGACGCCAGGCCCCGATCAGGAGCGAGACATTTCTCAGGTGTTGCACCCTAATCTGTTTTCTAAACTTGACAGAGCCGATAACAGCCAGGACTTGATATATTTATTCTTGGCCCTCAAGCGATAATGTACCCATTTCCTTTTTCCCCCTCATCCTCCAGATATTAAAGCGTTCGTGCACAGAGATCCTGAGTGTGGAGCCCTCCAGTGTCTGTGTGAACGGTGAGTGGACCCTCCTGCTGCACTGTGCACACATCATGCTTTCCAGGCTCAAGGTTACTTCTCAATCACTAAGGGCAGTATAGGACACTTGCATAACCTCAGATCTTTTAAATCAAGGCTCATTTTGCATTCTTCTATCACTTTAACACACATCCCTTAAGTATACAGGTTGATCCACTTAAATCGGTGGGTACCTTTGCTCCTCCTCTGAACATGAGTTTTGAATTGAATCAAAATATTTAATGTCATTGGGCTTTGGTGGCCTGAACTCATGAAAGGGTCATGTATTTCACATCGAAAAACTGAGGTGAGAGTAAAGTCAGAAAAAAAAGTTTTGGATCGAAAATGTATTCTTTCTTACAAATGTGTCCTGTGACCCTTATTAATCCCCCTCTATTAATTGGATGAGACCCCTGGGTTGTGAATATCTGGTGTAAATAGCATATGTAAATATTTGATCATTGAACTCGCAGAAGAGACAATGTCAAGTGTCGAGCTGTGCAACACACAACATCAACTACAGAAGTTACATAGAGTTCAAACATGATTCTGCATGGTCCTGCCAGCTGTCTGAAAGCTTTGATTTGTCTTTTGATTGGCCCTCATTCAGACTCCCACGGTGCTCATTTTGTTCTTTTTCTCGTGAAACTTTAAAGTGGCCCTTTTATGCTTTTTGTGGTTTTCCCTTTCCTTTAGTGTGTTTTAATGCATGTAAATGGTCTGCAAAGGATCACATTCCAAAGCTCCCTCCAGAGGCAGTTTCTCTTTTTGAACATTAAATGATGTAACAAGTAACAGTAAATGTACAATATACACATATGAAACCTGCAAATGAACAAAATAGGGCCCACTTTAACATAGTGTCAGTTGGTTAAAAGGATAAAGCAGGAACTAGTCTGCATTCCAAGGCTCTGTAAATAACTTCTTAAATAATTGTTAAAAAATACAATGTGCAAAGAAAAGTATAGTGTTAACACAGCTGCTGTTGGTTTACATCAGTATTCTGCACCGCGACTGCATTATTTACATATATTCTATCCATGATTCCTCCACCCAGTCTTATCTTCCATTTACTTACATCCACAGAGTCCTTCGACATCGTCCTCAGAGGGAACGGCTTCACTCTCGGCCGCAGCAACGAAGGCGTCCTCTGCAGCTTTATAGTCAACCAGCAAACCTTCGGTAAGTTGTGGAAATCACCAATTGGTATAGTGCGTGTTGCATTCACAGTCACATGTACAGCACAGTCTTAACCACAGGGCTCCGTAATGAGCAGGCTCTTCATGCTGTGTGATCTGATATGTTTTAATCACTATGAAAGCAAACAAAATGTGGAGTCACATAATACATTCTGTAGGTTTACACATACGAAGAATTGACTTTGGTGTAAATGCTGCATAAAAGACACAGAAAGAAGAATACATTCTTTTCAGAAAGGAGCCAACAAATTCATTATTATAAAGACTATTGTAACCAATTACAAATAAAGACTATATATATATATACTCTTCTATTGAATATAGTACTTGTCAAATTGTATTTTACTTAGCTCAGTTTCTTACGTGTATATTTGTAATTATTAATCATTTATTTAATTGTATATAATATCAAAACTGCTGTCAGGTCATAAGATGCAAGCAGACATTTGATGAAATGGCCCGGTGTGATCTAAATTTGGACCTTCATTTAAAAATGTCAGTATTTTTTAAACGACAGCAGACCACGATTGCAACACATGCAAATGATTGGTAACAAAGCGGATTGTCACACAGTCCACAGTTTGCCTTTGGCCATGCTGTCTACAGCAACTCCGTGTTAGGATTCATTGCTACTTAATGTTTTGAACAACAAAATCATTAGCGCAGTTGGAATGTCATGCAATACCGGAGAAAAAATGCTTTTGAGGCATTTTTATATACATACTTTATGAAAAAGCACCTTTTTTTAAAAATCAATATATTTAGCAGTTTCAAGCAATTTGGGTGACAAGTTTTTAAAAAATTATTATTAGTTTCTAGCAAAATAGAGTAGCAAAAATAGATATCTGTTAGGGGTCTCGTGATCGTGATGTAACAGCTTAATAAAAAGCCTCTTGGAGGTTTATTGTAAACCCAACTGGAATTCTGCCATTTTGCCTTTACTTTGCAATTTCCACCACTTCCACGATCTGTACCTTAACAAACTCCAGTCCTATGTGACATTTAGTCCAATCGATTATGCATTTGGTCAGTATAATCTGAAGACCTTGGCGATGAAAGGTGATGTTTGAAGTGCCATGTAAGACCTTCTTGTATTGTCTAATTATATCTAAATATTCATGGTATTCAACACTTTCTAACCTTTTCTGAAGCCTACGGCCACGTTTCATAGTTGGAAGGTGAACTTAAAGAAAGCTTATTACACAAAGCAGTTTCAAGAACATCTTCACAATTCTTTCATGGGACCATCCAAGGAGCACTTGAATGCACCATTGGTCTTACCTGAGGCCTATGCTGTCGGAGGGCCATTGTGGTTTATTTTATAATGCGTATTAACCAACATCCTATGAGTGCAGTCAGACCTGTTCAGTCTGCCTCCACATCTTCCTGTCAACAGAACAAACCCGACCAACTGCTATCTCTTAGCAGCTCCCCACCTTTATGATCAGAGCTAACGAGCAGAGGCTATGTAGGTCACTGTGCTCCTTATTTTGAGTTTGCAGTCTGTTCTGTCGAGAAATCCTTTTTCAAGAAGCAAACGGGATTTGGCACCGACAGCCAATCTCTCATTTGGCCGTGGGATCTGCGGGATCGACGACTGCCAATGACAACACTTCCCTCCTTGACGGGCTATTTTTGATTTCCATCTCAACTTGACTATAAAACACTAAAAAATAACTCTATCCGAATGAGTAAGTGGCCATTAGCAGATGTCTTCCTGTTGGTCCTTTCTCAGTTTAGGCTGTCTCACATTCGCCCACTTGGGGCTATTAATTCCCTTATTGGCTTTTGCATGTGTTCAGCACAGACCTTTGCAACAGGGGGGCACCTTATAATTATGGACAGGCATCATGGCAACTATGGAACACACACAGCACATATGTGGAACAGATGCTACAGTCTTCTCCATCAGCAAACCAGCGGGAGCCCTGAGAAGACGAGCACGAAAAAATGATATCAATCATTTTAGCGACCTCCATCAGACACACACACACACACACACACACAGCCACACACACACACACACACACACAGCCACACACACACACAGCCACACACACACACACACACATACACACACACACACACACACACACACACACACACACACACACACACAGCCAGCCACATACACACACACACAGCCACATACACACACACACACACACACACACACACACACACACACACACAGCCACATACACACACACACACACACACACACACACACACAAAATAATCAAATTGGTCATATGAAATAATATTTTTCTGACTGATTAAAGATTACATTTGATAAACATTGTAATACACGGAGTTCAAAACTGTATATCATAATCATTGTGTAATATTGCTTATAATTGTTTTTTATTTATATTAAAGGGATGTTGATTTATGTAAGAATCAACGTTCAAATGTTATAAGATGTGGAATCAACAGACACTAAACATCTAATTAATATACAGCAAAAATCGTTTGTTTTGTTGAGATCTACAAATCTGTGATGCCAAGATTTTATTTTGTGCCGTTCACAATATATGACCGTTTTAATATAAATAAAGCACAGTGTTGAACACGGGTCTAATGCTGCTGTAACTTCTTTGCTCTTTCTCGGATGCAGTGCTCATTGCAAACAGATGTTGACACGATGTCTTTTCTTCTGTTGTTCCTACAGACCAAAAGCCCAGTTATGTGCGTAATGACTATCTGCTGTGTCCTGCTCCGGTGCTCTATGAAGTGGGACAGTAAGTAAACACTGGGATTTCTGGTTTTGGGTAGAGCTGGAGGAGCTTGTTAGTGTATGCTGCAAATATCTACTCTTTGTTTTTTCCTTTCTGATTTACATTTAGTTATATATGCGCCTACAGTGTATGGCAGACCAAACTTTCTGGTTTTTCTTTTCTGTCCTTCAGACAGATATTGCTAATGAGAGGGAAAACAGTATAAACATTTGAAAGAAGCAAATTAGACGAAACAATTGATAAATGACTGGATGTAGGCACATAGTCTCGTAAATTGAGTTTTCCAGAATAACTTTATAGTGAGTGTGCGTGTTGTGTTTCTGTCGATTTATTTGAATTGCTGATCTTGGCACGTGGTCAACATGAAAGGTGTGAAATTCTAAAGAAAGGCATCTCACTGCCATTTATAAACTGGACCGTCAAACAACATTTCAAATGTGAGATAAATATAAATGTCTATGTTGCCATTGAAAATGAACAAAACAAAGCAGTATTGTGTTTAGTAAAGGTACACTTGGTGTCAAGTTTTCAGCTGCATCTAGGAATCACACAAACCGCTACTTCCTCTCTACTTTTGTCAGAACCATTTCAAAACGGTTTTATTTCCTCTTTTCTGCAGGCTTATAGATAGTTTTGTGCTGCGCTTTGTTTAGTTTAGGAGCTGTTATATCTGATATTTAAATACGACGCTTCAACGTTACTACATGCAGTCTTTTTTTTCTGTGCACATAAACAACTCCTAAATCTATAGATTAGCAGTATGTTAAAACAGTAGAAGTAGGGATGAAGACTTTGTTGTAGCGTCAAGACGCAGTAAACATTGTAGACGGGAGCCGACAGAAAAACACCCATACATACAACGCACAAAGATTGAAGTGAAAACAGTGTAAATATGCATTTATTCCTGGCTGCATCGCTATTGTTTGACTTTAACGTCATCTCTTATAATCCCAAACCATAACAGATGATCGCTAAGGCATTCTAGATGGAACAACAGATTTGAATGTCCTCGATGACTCCAATCCAATCAAAAATGTATGATTATGAGTGCTGCTGGCTCCTGAAGGTCTTTCAGCTCTAAAACAGATTATGTATCATATGATGAGGGCGATGCTGTAACCACTCCAAATCAACTTGAACCTCACCTCAGATAATCCTCCCATTTTAATGTAAACTGCTCATGATAACATGTTTTCCTGCCAGATGCTGACCGGCAGTGCCGAAAGAGTTTTTTGAAGAGATCTAAACACCAAGTTAGACGTGCATTCATGTCTTTATTCGTTTTTTGTGTTTGTTTTGGATATAACCAAACAGTCTTGCAGATGTGTACTCAGTTATTAGCTTCAACAGGCACTTGAACACTGAAAAAGTTTTGCAAAAATCAATAATAAATAATGAATAAGACACATTAAATAGGACCCGTATAAATTACAAGAAAGAGAAG
The DNA here is from genome assembly GCF_902827175.1 of Gymnodraco acuticeps. Lineage (NCBI taxonomy): Eukaryota > Metazoa > Chordata > Actinopteri > Perciformes > Bathydraconidae > Gymnodraco > Gymnodraco acuticeps. Next base: position 2,862,113 of record NW_022990125.1, on the reverse strand, counting down.
TTACTGTGCAGTGTAATAAATTAATAATGATTAATTCAAGAAAAGGCAGCGGCAAATGGAAAAGTCTTGAGGCTTGATTTAAACATAAAAGAGTTTTGATCCACTTTCTTGGAGAGAAGGCCACATGCATTTTGGTTCTGATTTGCTAACACTTCAAAACAATACCTACTTCAGACCAAGAGGTATGTCTCTCTTTTTTTTCTAAAAGCGTGTCACTGCATCTTCTCTCTCCGGTGAAAAGCAATACTATATTTGACACTTTCTCCAGCTGGCATCACTTTCAGATAAAAATGGAAATAAATACTATTCACTGGAATGACAGTAGCAGCCACTGAACATGTCCTTCTTCTTGCTTTATCCAGAAATCAGGAAAGCAAAACAGAATCTGATATCTTTCAAACAACTCGACAAAGAAGCGTTGAAAAGAAACATAAGGGACTACATCTGAAAGCCACAGTCCTACAGCCTCTGCTGCGACCTGATAAGACCTAAGCTGATGCCGATGCTATGTGCACGCCATTTGCAAAAGGCCTGCTTAATTAACTCTTGGCTGCCGATGGTGACCCATTAAGTAGTTAGCTGGTACGGGCGGTGAGTAAACACATCTGCTGGAGGGGCTTTAAAAGGATGTGTGACAGATGTAGCCATTCCCTTTTCCACGCTCTTCATTTAAATAATTCACCATGCACTGACAATCCCCGCACCCAGGACCACCTGCATGGAACAGCGGAGCCCGGGAACTTCCGTCTCCGTCCATCTGTCTGCTTCTGCTTCTGCTCCTGCTCCATCACCGCTACCGGTGCACAGGGCGCTCCTTAAGCACGGCTCTACTCAGCCGAAGAAGAATCGTCTTTTCACTGCACATCGCTTCTCCCAGTATCCCCCCTTAAACCATGTTTTGTTACACGCGAGGCTTTGTCCTGGGGAAACATTGCTTTAACTTCTGACTTGACCTCAAATACGTGGTTGCTGGGGAACATATTTCAGATGCAGCAGTCACTCGCTCTGAGGTGCTCAGCGGCAGCTTCCCGTTCCACCGGGAACGTGAAGCAGGCGGTTCCACATTCTGCTTGGAAGTCCAGGAATCACAGCATCCTCAGTTGGTCATCTAACTGTGTAGGAGCACTCACTGTGGAGGCATCATCTGTGCTGACAGCTGCGGCATCAGGCAAGAAATGCTGGCATCTGCTGAATCCCTTCCTTCCCCGCTCCCTCCCCCCTCAGTGTATCCCCATTAGGAGACCCAGCATCCCCTGCTGGGCCGTCGATCGAGAGGTTAAGTGGCTGCGCTCTTGCATCAGCATGTCCTCACCTGGTGTTTTCACAATAGAGAGCATAAAATAACTGAGGGGGGAGTCGACACCTGCTTTACATTGCAGGTACAGTAGCTAATGCTAATGCTCGTCAATAATTAAACAGGCTGTCCTGGGGCTGCTGCTAGCAGAGGCTTCACTCCATCTGCTCCAGTGGGGCTATGAAGATGTCTTGTTGTTTGATTGTCCTCCGTGTTGTGGGACACAGACATGTTGAATGGGAATTGATTGCCATATAATAAGATTGGAACCAGCTCTATTTGATTAAAGGATGCAAGCGGCAACGTTTAACCTCAGACTTATGTCTGATGATTCAAGGCTTTCTCGGTACTGGAATCAAAAAGAGAAATAAACATTCAATTGAAAAAAATCTGCAAATTAGACTTAGGGCGGGTTGAAAACTAAAGGTTGGGTTCCTGATTGGAACCAATGCCAATTGTTCTGGTTTGCATTCACAAAGATATAACTCCAGTTGTCCAGGAATTGTAAACAAAATCATGTAGAGGAAATGTTGTTTGACTATGGGTTATACACTAGGCTCTGCATAGGACTCAGAAGCTGCCTCGTTGCGTGTGATGAACTTACTTACCCTGTGACAAGAGCATGTGGATGAAGCAAATTTGACTTAATTAGCAACTGGTTCGTTGGCTGACTGTTTAACTGGGCTCAACATGCTGGTGTAAAAACACCCTCAGGAAAAGTTTTAGTGGAAGAAAAATCACTGGATCTAACCACCGCAGCGGACATCAAGCTTTTCAATTATTGTCATATTGTTTTTTGGAAGTTAAAAAAATATTCCCAACAAAAGTAAAAGCTTTGTGGTAAAAAAAAGTAGTTTTTTTTGCATCACACTGATGTGGTCCTCTAAATGACCAGCTGCCCTGTCAGAAAACATAAGTCAGTTAGAGTGGATGCATGGAACACAACTTCTCATCTGGTCCCCAGGCTTCGTGAGGTCGAGTTTCCTCCCCTCCGTCAGAACTTCTGCCACACAAACTCTTTCAGAGTGATGACTGCTGGATGCCGAGTGACAGGACCTGCATATGCTCTGCCGTGAATTATTCAGCGTCCTCAATTTTCACATCTTTAAGGGAAGTTTGAAAGTCATTAGCGTCACCATTGTCAGCCGCTCCAGCTGTATCAAATCACCAAAGCTTAGCGTCACAGCAGCCTTACTTTCTGACAGATTATAGCGAGCCCTGGGACAAAGTATTTCTAACTTGGAGCAAGAGATCTGCTGAAGGAAGAATCCTTCTGCCATTCAACTGGTGTCCCTACCACGCTTTCTACCAAGTGTACCATGACAATCTGCTGAATCTGATAATCATCACTAGATATGCGAAGTGGACAAAAAAAGATGTAACTAACCATGTTTTTTTTATCAAAGTAGTAAGGGGTTTATTTTCAAGTAAGCTATCACAATTATTTGCCATAAACTGTCAGGAGATAATGAAGAACATCCAGTTTCTTCCTTTTTGTCTGACCAAAAGTAATTTTCAATGATCAAACAGATCAAATCAGAGGAGCAGGAGACATCTAATTCATATAATTTCTTTCTTGGCGAATTCTTTTAACTATTAGATAATTATCAAAATACTCAGATTCATTTGTCGAGCGAATGACTTACCACCTTTTTCTAATACGATGGCACAAACGGACCACTTTAGGTAGACATTGTCATCCAACTGCTAATCATTCTTTCGTTAATCTTCCTGGAACTTAAAGGGTGAGAATAAAAAGAGCATATATGACTTATGCCTCTGTGCTGGAGCAGATTCTGCCTACTCAACAGTAACTGGCTAAATTAGCACTCAGCGTCTCACGGAGGGAGAAAAAAGGCCTCGCCAACTATGGTTGGGTTGTGGTGCGTTAAGGATGTCCAGCGATGTCAGGCGAGAGGGGGTTTGTACGTCAGTGTAACTCGCTTGGGAGCCTTCCTCCTTCACACCGCGAGGTCCACACCTCCAGCTTGATTAACAACCTGCCCACCATTATCACGGATTGAGGGTGTCAGCTAAATTAGCCTCTCCCCTCACCCATTCAGCACAAGCACTTAGTTAACATGCAAGGACCTGCAGCGTTCTTCTTTAATGTACATCCACACCTCAACGGAAAGGTAGAAACAGGGCACTTTGAGCATATCATAGTTTGTAGAATAAACCGATGTAATCATTTCTGTTTAAGAATGAATACAAATTCCATCATAACCTTTACTAAACGTTCAATACAGTTTGTATTAAAAACTCATACTAACTACCTCTCTATAAACATTGATACTAATTGTCCTCTACTTGCTAGTTAATGCATTATTTGAGCCTGCACTTTGTATATTGTCTGTTTTTAAAAAAAACAATCTGCATTGCTAAACCATTCCTTAAAGAAGATTAAATGCTAAAAAAATAATAATATTGACCTCAACGACTACAGAATAGGTGATTGCATAATAGAGTAGAAAAGGGAAACTGGAGACACCAACAAGTTGTGTTAGTGTCAGAGTTCATCCGGTTTTAAAGTTCCATGAATTGGATTTTAAATATTTATCCGTGGTAAATTAGGAAAGGTGCAAAGGAGTCACTTTAGAATATTTAGAACCCACTGCATAGTAATGGACACATGGTCAGGTTGCTCATCTGTTCTGAACCACAGGAGAATTGGAGGCCCGAGGCACTGCCTGAGGTGAAATCCAAAGCAAAGCAAAGAGCTCTCTTGTTATTATTCCGCAGCACCAGTTTGTATGCAGGCCTCCCCTGTACGCTGTGTGTACACTCACAGCTGGCCCCTCACACACAATACCACTCTGCCTACTTTCTTTCTCTCCTTCTTTTTGTGTTGTGGGGAGGATTTCAGGCGTTCCATGTCCTGAATTCTCATTAAACCTGCAGTAATTGGATTGGGCGTAATAGACATATGGAAATTGCGGTGCCGTTCATCATTAGGGTTTTAATTGCGCCCATTTTGGCTTCCGCGTTTCCCCCTCTAAATAAGTCATAGGAGTTCACGTGCCTTGTTACTGCCAGTCAGGTTACTTCATCCCCTCACGCTGACGGCCGTGATAATGAGACCATTTCCTCCCTCTGAGTTTGAGCATTTACTTTGTACCCATTGTGTTCTTTACTGAGCATTGTGTTAATGTGAGCAGTGCATTCCTTTTACAGGATTTGCATGTGAAACAACACAATTTAGCTCTTTTTTTCTGTCACTGGAAGTCATATTGGACATTTTGTAGAACCCTACCAATTCATGAGCTTGAGACAAAAAAGGAAATCTGTTGCTAATTCATCAGCGGATCGTATTGTAACTCTTTTTTTAAGTATTTGAAGCCTTTTTTTTTTTTTACTCGAAGCCAACAGTTTCGGCTATTACCCCTTTATATTTAATTAAAGGGTTGTGTCAAAGATATCTACTGAAAAACACCCTCTCTAAATCTATATCCAAAAAGAATAGCACGCCTTTTTTGGTAGATACAAATAAAACAAGCCTAATCTATGAATTTGCATTTACCTCTTGGAGATCATGCATGATATTTACAGTTAAAGAATAATCTTTTTTATCAAAGCAAAAATATGACCATACATTCTAACACAGCTGGAAAATAAATGATTTAAAAAAGAAAATACACCTAAAATACAACACAAATTGCTGCATTTATATAGTAGTTTGTATGGTAGATTTTGTATCCAAAGTGCTTTACAATTTTCTTCTCATCCATTCACACACACTCACATTCCATTGGCTGCAAGCTACCATGTAGGTGCGAGCCTGTCCATTGGGAGTAGTTTTGGGTTTGGGGGCTCAAGGACACTTGGACAGGTGGAGCTCCACTTCCTGACCCACAGGTGCTCCTTTTAAAGCAAAATATGACTCATAAATGCATAAAAATGCAGCATGGAACAACATTTCTTCGCCTGCTGGTAAATCAGTAAATGTTGCTTTATGTTGTTAATGTATTTTCTGATAGATTAATGTTAGATGCCTAGAAGATAAAGTAATGTTAGATGCCTAGAAGATAAAGTAATAAGACGCATGTTTCTTCTCCATTTAATGTCAATGCCGTTCACATATTGGATATAATTATGTGAGACTAATTCCACTCTGGTCTTTACAGGACCATGGATGTTCTCATCAGCCTCAACCACGGCAAATCCTTCATCTCCAGCTCCTACACCATCACTGCGTCCACATGTGTGAGTCTGGATGACCTTCTTATTCATACCAAAATGAAAGCATCTGAGATGATAATGGACTCTTATATTCTTTCCTGTATTTTCCACCTTCTAGTTTAAAAACTGCTCCCTTCCCCTTACACTTCTCTCTTTATAACCTACTGTAAGCTTATTTTCTCAATTCATGTTTCATTCCGTGCTCAAATGTTGGTTTTGGATGCTTTATAGCCGCCATCCTAATAAGTAGAACTTCCTCATCCTCTGTTCCAAGATCATCATTTGTTTTCTGTAGTGAGTTCACAGTTTCTCACTATTTTCAATTGCAAAAATATGAAAGCAATTCAGTTTTCTTATGTTGACAATCAAGTACAATTGTAAATGAAAGGCTCAATATCATCAATGAGTAAAATATACACTTTAAATTATTACTTTAATATTCTGACAAAAATGATGATAAAACTTTGTAATATACAGTAATTATGGTCATTTTAAGGGAGGATAGGTTTTTACCCCTGACAAATGATCACAATCATACACAAACAAGTTAAAGAGATATCCCAGAGAACTTGATTACCTCGAAATGTATACATTTTCATTAATTAAGTCTTGCTGAATTCAAACTAAATAGTAGTAATCAAAGAAAAAAATAATGCCATAAATCATAATGCAAAAAAAAGCCCTTTTTTAATGGGATTTTAACTCAATTCAAGGATGTCATTTTGCCTCCTTGCGTGTGACCAACCTATACCAAATGAATGTTTTTGTTTATCAAAAGGCTGTAAGTATCCCTCATTGTCTGCATCTCATCTTAAATACTTCTCCACCAGCTAATTATGAGACATTTTGTTAATTTTTTTTATTTAACCTTTATTTAACCAGAAAAAAGCATTGAGATAAAATCTCATTTGCAATGCTGACCTGGCCAAAAGGCAGCAACGTTACACATAACACAAATATATAAAATACAGAGAACATAACTAAGAACACAAAAGACGAAAAAGCAGTCACTACATTGTGCACATTTAGGACAGTAAGAAAGGTGCAACTTCAATTTAAAATATTATTTATTATTATAATTATGCAGGAGAAAATTAAAAATGTTGTCATTTTTTGTATTAAACTCGTGACTTTCTCCTTGCAGTCGGATGGTTGGGCAGTCGCGATTGTCTTCCTGGTGCTGCTGATCCTCGTCGCTCTGGCCCTCATGTGGTGGTTCTGGCCCCTTTGCTGCACAATAGTGAGTGTTGCTACACTGCTCATAACATACTCAACTTTGGGCAACCAGAGGCCTTTACTACGAAGCAGGATTGTCGCTTAGCCGGCTAACTTCAGGGAAAACTCGGGGTTTCCGGTCCTACGACGCTGGTTCTCTTTTTAGCGGGCTAGATCTCCATGGTAACTTATGCTGTGCGGCTAACCTGCCCCGGAGCAGGTTAGGTTGCAGGCTAAGAGATCAACTCAGTGAAAGCACTGCCTGCTGACCAATCAGAGCTCAGTGTGCAGAGTTTAAAGCGATCAAGTCATATTACAGGATAAAGGAAATACAGAAAAGCTGCCGTTGCAGGAAAGACGGCCGGCAAAAATCACCGACTGTGTGAACGTGAACATTAATAGAATATCATCTCCATCTTCAGAGCAATCTGACTATTATAACATTAGCGTTAAGAAAGCTTAATTAAATATCTGCCACAAAATAATTTACCAGATCAAAGTAACAGTACAGTCCGCGGCATATCACATCATAATGTATCATATGTCCTTATCTGAGTCAGCTTCTTGAGCCGTATCTGGCCGTGCAACACTCACAGTGTCACATACTGTATGCAGAAGTATTCATGTAAAACAAAGTTGCTTTGAATATTTCTCTAGCTCTGATGATGGCGTCAAACTTCCTGTTGTTGCAAACGTCTTAAGAAATTGGTTCAGCTGAAAATAGTTCTTTTTAAATTGAGTTGTAGAGTGGACAACCCAAAGCTGTAACAATATACCGGTGATGAACAGCAGGTCAGTGGCAGGTTTAACTGTGTCCCACTTCGATGCTACTCCCGTGAGGCAGCGGGCTGTGAGGGGAAGTGGTGTCGAACATCTACTCGGCTCCATCACCCCCAGTTTACCTCGGTGGCTTAGCAACACCGCAGAGGAAGGACCTCAAACAGGAAATGGGGAAACCACATCCTGCACATCAAGTTCTGAGAAGAGATGAAGTTGTTTCATGTATAGTAAGCAAAGAGTGTAACAAACCAAAGATAAGATGAGGACACTGAGTGACAGATTGCACCAACGTTAACAACATCTCTGTTTGCCCATGACTAACATTGGGCCTACCTGGGGACTGAAGTGATTATTAATAATCACAGAGATTATTTATGGTTTATCACTTTTGAATCTTTAATGCCCATTCTGTTTTGGTAAACACAGAAAACTATTTGTGAAACGGGATTTCGAAAAAGTGTCACGGTTAAACTCCGTATGAAGTGGTGAGGTGCCGCTCCACATTGCTTTTCTTCCCGACGGCAACGCTGTTGTGTGAGAGCGTTTCACATGTGTGTATGAGAGATTTTTACATATGTCTGTAAATTATTTTGGTTTCAGTTGTGTGTGTGTGTGAGCAGGCTCGGATTGGCCATCGGGAGATTTGGGACTTTTCCTGGTGGGCCGCTGCCGTTGGTGGGCTGCTTCCGTTGGTGGGCTGCTGCCATTGGTGGGCCGCTTCCGTTGGTGGGCCGCTTCCGTTGGTGGGCCGCTTCCGTTGGTGGGCCGCTTCCGTTGGTGGGCCGCTTGGTGGGCTGGGCGATTTTTTCGGTTTTAACGATTAATTTGCATTTTTACTTTCCTACGGTTTGTGAAATGGCTGAACCGAAAAATCGCGATTTAAAAACATTTCTAGACTCCGCAGATTTGTTTTGCTTTAAGGGACTCCGTAGTAGCTTACTCTCTCACTTTCCAGAACGCGCACAAAACTCAGCCACATTGCCTGTGACTACCCGATCTGCAGCTCTGTGTACACATATATCACTTAAATTATTCAATACATCCTTTGTACTGAAGTATTCAAGAGTAAATAAAGTAAATAAAGTTTAATATAAATGATTTGCTGTGGCCAATTGTTTTCATTGCATTTACAGACCCGTGTAAATCTCTGATACCACCCAATGAATGCATTGACTTGCTTGTAGAACCACGCTACACAAAACAGATAGCAACACCTATACAAACTATTTTAAAAAAAAGGGGCTACTGTATCGACCTATATAAAGTATATAAATATTTTTTTTCTTTTCAAAATACCAAAAATATCTTGCATTTTAGCCATACCTCATTTCGCTCCATTTGCTTTTTCCAGCGCTGTTTTTGCAGGGGGCTGATTCTGTGAGCTGCAGCTGACCACGCCCCCCTGCAGGAGAGGGGAGCGTGCTCTGAGATCAGCTGCTGGGCGGTCTGTAGAGGGGGAGGAAAAGAGATCTCCGTTCTCCGTGTTTTATTCTTATAGAAGTAAGAAGAGAAGTAATGGGGCAGAAACCCTCCTTTTTACGCAGCGGTCCAGACATAGACATCAAACGGCGACACATATTCAGTTGGCAGTTACTTTGGCATTAGGGCAGGGATATCTAGATACTTCCCAAGGTCTGACATCATGAATTGTGCTACTTTTAAAGCAAGCAACGATGTTTTCAAATCTGTAATCAAAAAGCTTCTCAAAAACACTATCGAAGCAGTTCCTGCCGTTGCTACGTTAGTTCAAACAGTAACAACGGACTACTTTTCTTAGCGGATGCTTGTCAATTTAAATCAATACATAAAACAATTTTTTAAGTGAATAAAATCATTTTCTAAATCCATAAAAGCATTTCAATTAATATTAGGAGTCATGTCGTTACTTTGTTGAGAATGTGGCCATGTGTAATAAGCGGGATGATGTGCACATTGCATAATGTGCCTTCATGCCGATCTAGATCCCTCCGCAAAAAAAACAAAAAAACCGCTCGTTCGCGGGCGAGAGCCGGCTCCCGTCGTTCACTTAAAAGAGCCTTGGTCTGGTTTGTTTAGAAAAAAACTGAAAAAAATCGAGGTTTAAATCGAAAATTGTCCATTAGTTAGAAAAAATCGCGATTTTATTTTTAGGCCAAATCGCCCAGCCCTACGTTGGTGGGCCGTTGGTGGGCCGTTGGTGGGCCGTTGGTGGGCCGTTGCCGTTGGTGGGCCGTTGGTGGGCCGCTGCCGTTGGTGGGCTGCTGCTGCCGTTGGTGGGCTGCTGCCTTCGGTGGGCTGCTGGCTCTGGCATAGGTGGGCCGTGGACTTTCACAGTGCCGGTACCGCCGCAAACACCCGCTGTTGCGAGGCTCCGGCAGTGGCGCTGTGACAATCCACCGCCGTTGCGAGTCTCCGGCTGCAACAGTCCACTACCGCCCGCGAGGACCCATGTTCGATTCCGGCCTGAGGTCCATAAAAATGAAAATCCACCGATCATATCTCTGCGCCCCACACTTTGAGAAACGCTGTGCAATGTGAATATGTTCCTTTTGATTATCAAAGAAATAAGAAGAGACATTAATATAATAACGTTTCAACATATCTTATCAGCGTTTCAGGCCACGTAATAATTTTTCAAACGGCTTTGGCACCATAAAACCATCTTCCTAGTATAAACAAAAAACAATGACAACACACCCTCACTCTTAACTTCATATCATAGTTGAGAAAAAATGTCATTATATTTATATCTAAAACAACTAAACCAGCCAAAGTGACACAATTAATGACATTATGAATAACAGTACATTTGGGGTATTTCTTTTCAACCTTGAATTCACTGACCAAACATTCAACAAAGTTAAAGGTTTTTAAAAAATGTCCAACAAAACATCTTTAGTACTGGAAAACTAATCTGATGTAATCTGCCTCATCAGTAATGTGTGTGGTTTGATCAGATTTGATTGATAGGGTCTGCAAAGTAAGCAAATATGTTCAGTCAAATACTGTTAAAGGGGCCCTATTATGCAAATGTTCAGGTTCATATTTGTATTTAGTGTCTCTACTGTGACATGTTTCCATGCTTTAATGTTCATAAAGCTCTTTATTGTTCTCATACTGCCTGTGCTGCAGCACCTCTTTTCACCCTCTGTCTGAAACCAGAGCCCAGTCTGCTCTGATTGGTTCGCTGGGTAACATATTTCTGCCAATTGCAAACCTTCAAGAGGCAGCTCTGAGACAAATGTCACACGTAATATAACCAGAAGTTTTATAAATTTCGCAGAAAATATTGTGTTCTCATGTTTTAGGGCTGTTAAGGCTAAACATCTGATACAGCTCATTGACCAGTATTAATACATTGTCCACTCTAAAAAGGGGCTTAATTATGCTTTTTGGGCTTTCCTCTTTCCATTAAAGCAGGTAAACATATCATAGTAGAAGCACAAACATACCAAAGAACATGAACATTTGCATAATAAACCTTAAACCCACTAAATGTATAGAGAAGCAATAATAAAAGCACCAATAAATAGGCATTGAGACGAGAATTTATTTAATGTTGACATCAATATACTGTTTTGTTTAATTTTTCATCGTAACGTCAGCTCACGTGATAAACATAACATTTTCTATATTGGTGCCTTATTTTCTAATTGTTTAATAACATAAGCAATTTTATTTCAATTTCAACTAGTAATTTCTTGTAATTTGAGGCAGCATAAAAGGCAGAACTGACTCCTCTTTAATATCAAATAACATCTATTTTAATTAAATACATGTGCATGTAAATATATAATATTGACGGGTAAGTAAGAAGGCCGTGACGATAAAAGATAATTTCATTACTATGTGCCAACGTGTTTGTCCAAGGTTATTCATTATTTCCACAGATCGCCACATGTTACTGGTCCCTCGTGAACAGGTGGAACCTGAGGCTGTGTGTAATTAACAAATCTAAACTTGCGATGAAATTCTGAGCCCTCCTTAGTTGTTTTCCTTTCAACAACTTGATTGTGCTTGATGGAGGGTATTTATTTCTTAAATCCGTTGTTTAAACTGCTCTTTAGTGTGGATATTCATAAAAAAAAACAGCTCTCATCGCCTTTGGAAAAAACAGCCTCACCCACTTAACCATTTACAAAAACCCACAGCAGATTATCGTTTGGGGCTATGGGAGAGGGGCCGCAGATGGTGCACCCTGGTCTTTTCTGTGTGTCTGCCTTTTTTTACCGGGATCTGATAAAGGCAAATGTTACCCTCCACCGCCGCTTCGCTCTCTCCCGCACCGCCCCTTAACTGATAGACGTCACCTGGCTTTGTGGACCTGAAGGGAGCCCATCCAGGATGAGATGGAAGCATATTTTGGAAAACCAACAAAGGCATTAAAATGTAAACCCCCTGCAGCATGTCTGGCCGCGGACGTGTTTGTCTTGGTGGAGAGAGCTGCTGTTGCCTTCCATCGAGGGACGCGGCAGAAGAGGAGGGCCATGTGTGGCTTGTTAATATTTAAACCCCCAGTCTGCCAGGTTTCAGCAGTCGGGATGAGGCCACACACACACACACACACACACACACACACACACACACACATACAACCTCTTTCCCACAATGCCTCTCTCTGTCTCTCTCTATCTCTTTCCCACATGGATTGATGCCAAGAGAGAGGTCATACAAGCTGTGGAGTGGTAATTTCTTTGTTTATGATTTGTTTGGAAATTAAACTCAGAATGGCGTAGCCTTTAGTTCAAATGAAAGGATTCAGGGTCGGAGATGTAGTTTTCAAAATGACATTGCTGGTTTATCTGAAAAACCGAAGATTCGCTGCTAAATTGGATGCACTTTTGGACATATTTGCAATTTAGTTGGTGCATAATACGTTTATAATCTCAGTTGACTTTCAAAGTTGTTAGTGTTGCCCTGCATTGAACAATTTGTACCCCCTCAGACTCCACAAAGGTTTATTTGTCCGCAGTTAAAAGCAAAAATCTTTTTTAAACTTCAAAATATGCTATCCACTGATTCGTCACAATAAGCCTCCCGAAACAGCTTGACGCAACACGGTTTGAGCTGGAGGTTGGGAACTAACAGATTACCAAGTCCCGTTGGACAGTTGCAGAGACAGCCATATGGGGACGATGCCCCGAGCCCCTGTGATTGGTCCCCATTCCCCCTGGAGTCGTGACTGCGATGGCTAGCCTCTGGGGCTGATGTCAGACGGCTAAGTATCCTGCGATTTAGTTTTTAATTAAGCCGGCAAACGCTCCTCTTCACATCTGTCCATCAGGTAGCTGGGAAAAGAGCAGCAGAGCGCCGTCATTTGTATAATGCTTTATTTATCCCACAATATGTCCAGGAAATCTGCTGCGTAATTACTTAATAAAAAGAGATAATCCTGTCAACGTAAGGTGTGGCTGAAATAATCACCCAGCGTATGGAGAGGCTACCAGTAGACCTTTCCTGGATTTGCTTACAGCCAGTTGTGTCAAAGAGCAATTAATTAACCCTAATTGATTATTTTTCATTATTCTAATGACAACAGTATGTCCAGAGTGTGGTGGTATCCCTGCACATAGCAGTGCATGAAACAGCTGTTAGGATCTATGATATGCCATTATTATATTGCTCGTTTTTCATCTTCCAAAACCAATTTAGCAAATGCATAACCAGTGATGACGGGGAAGTTTCTGTCTCTGATGACTAATAGACAAAGGCCTGCTTTCCGCTTTCCAAGTTGAGAAACCTCCTCACTTTTAATGATATGTTTAGTATTTATAGGCCAGCACTCTCGGGTGTAAAAAGTACTACTACTGCTACTGTGTAAAAAGAGTAACAGTGAGATGAGGCTTATCTCAGACCCACCCCGGGAACATCTGGGTGGAGAAGTCAACAGGAAACTCTCCTTCCTTTCTTATCAACCCTCTGCTGACGAGGAAAATACTCAGTACTAATTTTCCTTATCATTTTATCTTCAAAAAACATCGTCAATGAACGTAATGCCATAGTTTGCCAAAGATATTTAGTTAACGATAATGATATCAAACAGGAAAAAAAGGAGAAATTCCACATGGGAATCTGGAACAAGACAAGGGGCCTCAAGTAGAACAAATTATGGATACAACATTTGGAAATGTGTTCTGATTTTCAAGTTTGGGATTATTTTCGATAAAGAAATGATGAATTGATTGTATTGATTAATAATTGAATCATTTCAGCATTGTACTCTCGTGTAACATAAGGACCATAAGGATGCAGTTTTGTTTTATCCCATGAAAGGATCTCAGTGTTTGTAGTGTTTGACTTCCAACCCCTGAAACCTGAACACACAGAGGAATACACTCCACCTTTCCAGCGTGACTGCTCTCACAGATGGAGTGAGTGGCAGTGGTGTCTTCAGCAATCCTAAAGTGAAAAAATAAAAAAGTCGGACATCAGTATGTGAAGCGTCTGACTGACACCTGACAAATGTCACTGTCGGGGCTGCTCTTTGCTTTGCAAGGCACATCTGAAAACCCCAGTGGAGGCTTCTTGTCCTTGAGTGGAATCACATTGTGGACAACCTGCTCCTCAGGTGCCATGTCATCCAGTGTTGTCATGAACAATGCCGCCGGGCCGCTCACTCTGCTGCGGGAGAGGTGTGTGTCGTGCTTACGTGTGTTACCAGTTTTTTTTTTTTTTTTTTTTTTGTGTGCGTGTGTACGCTGCCACTCACGGAGCACGCAGACGGGGCTTGGAGCGGAGCCGAGCCTCCTCCTCTGTATCTCATTGGAGCTAATTAACTCCTTAGGACTTTATGATTGGGGGTAGTGCTGGGGAGCACTGAACCCCATCCAATTAATTAAGAGCTAAACGGGCAGCATCGCTCGCCCCAAAGACTCCCCTGTCAACAAGTTGATTTTCAGCTTTTCTTTATTTTGCACAGGGGGCCCCTGATGTTGGTTTACAAGCAGAATTCTTGTAATCAGTAGTCAGCGGGGTGATGGGGGGCCTGCTGCAGTCACAGAGCAGCCTATGCGTGGAGCTCAGGGACGTCTCTCTTTGACTCAGTCACCTGTCACAAATCACCTCCGTCAGCCTCGTCGGTGCTTGTCCTCACAAGTGTGTGTTTGTGTGTGTGTATACGTCCCCTGATGGACTTTCTGCTGATGCTCTTTTGCCTTTTGTGTTTATCCAGGTCATCAAAGACCCGCCACCACCTCCTCCACCCTCCCGCCCTCCACCACCTGTGAGTACATCAATATAGTGTTCCCATGATGCCAGTGACATTGTTTTAAATGTGTTTGCTGATACTTGTATGAATCAAATTCTCCAGGTAGAGTAACAGAACAAATGTTATGCTTCATTATGTCTACATTACATATAATATATAACACGATTATCATCTAAATTGGGGGAATATTCCCATAATCTGATGAACACCATTCACAATATGAACTTTTGACAGAGCCAGGTTAGATGCTTTCCCCGTGCTTTAGGGCGTTTTGGTTGAACTACACAGACAGCAAAGACAGAACGTTTCCTAAAGTGTTTGAGAAGTTACTGCTGGCTTTACACTGAGATAGTTAAAGGGATGTGTTTTTTATTATTCATTCATTATTATTATCATTATCTATACATACATTTCTATATTTTTCTTACGCTATATAGGGTATTTTCCCAACTGGAAATATATCATTTTAATTAACAATGGATATTAAGAGCTTCTTTTGCAGGACTAAATTCATTTGCAGGGCATTCAAAAATAATTTCTTGATAAAGTTACGAAAATTGAGGAGATGAACTGATATTTAGCGGAGGAAATTCTTGGACCGTTTTGAAAGAGTATACAGCTGTGGCATTAGTAAGGACATTGTGTTGGGGTCGGAAATGGTGGAATAAAAATACTCTTAATGTGTATTTGAGAGAAATTGCGTAATTATGTGGAAAGAAAACTGTTAATCATTTGTGCTAGTGCTATAACTTTTATTCATAGTCAGAGATCTGAAGTTTACGTTTGATTATTCAACTTTATTCTCTTATTTGTACCTTCATGCCTTAATATTCTTCTGTGGACAAGAGTGTCTCTTCCTTTCTGCCAAAATGTCATAATGGGCCTTTCCTGTTGAAAACAATAGTTAACACAGTCCAGCACTTCCTTTCTTTTGTCCATGTGGATGTAGTTGTTTATAACAATGAAGTTTGCATATGGTTCCTCACACTGTAATACCATTTTTTTTTTTGTGTGTGTATATATATATATATATATATATATATGATTTTCCTAATTTCCACTTTTTCCTTAAAGGAGCCAGAGCCACTGCCCAAGTCGAAATGGCCGTCTGTGGACGCCTCTTACTACGGAGGAAGAGGAGCCGGCGGGATCAAACGCATGGAGGTCAGAGCCTAAATATCATCCCCCGACATATTGCTTCCAGTAGCTTCAAACCCTTTCATCACATTCACAAAGACATCCTTTCATGTTCCACGCTCCTTGAAGTTGTAAAATGATTTGAGCAGTGAATGTCTTTTCTTATCAAATGAAATCCTAGAAAGATAAAATCCCAGACAGCAGGAAGTCACACATTTCTGACAGCTGTTATCCTGTAAATCAGAACACTGAACGTCAGCAGTTTGCTCTGAAGCTACAAGTTTGTCGAGTTACACGGGCAAGAGGAGGGGGCTGACTGAGAGGCCGGCCCCCTGTCCTCGTCAGTCCACTGATGCCGCAGACATGACAGGCCCTGCCATCTCGTCCTTGGCTGTCCGGGGCCTGATTGGATCAAGTCATCGCCGAGATGAAGGATTGAGTGCTGCTGTCAACTTGACAAATCCACCTCACCTACCTCACCTCCCCTCCCCCGCTTCTCGACTCCCAAACGTCGGCAGCCTCTTTTGTTGTCCGCGTCCTCCGAAGGGAATCCAGGTTTAAAGGCGAGCTCCCCTCCTCCCCGTCGCTGTTATTACCCCCTGCCGGTTCTCAGCCCCGAGGAAGTCGGTTCCGTTGCACGGCTTTCCCCCCATCCTCCGGGAGGTCCCATCCCATGAGAGTTTGTGAGCTGCGAGTACGGAAATCATTGGCTCTCTTCTTGCTGGAGTAGGTTGATTCCCACCGACAGGCCTATCTCCCCCCCCAGCGGATGGAGGACGAGGTGCTTGTTAAGATCAACCTGCACCCTCCTCTGCATCAACGTTTAAGACGTCATGCTGAGAAAAACCAACCTCCACCTCCAACGCTTTGCCGCTGCCAATATTTCAAACGCGTATTGAGCCGGCCGAGGTGACAACGTATCTTTTATTCATCGCAGCCCGCTCTTCTCTTGATGCGGCAGGCCGGGGATAGATCCCAGAGATGATTCTGAAAAGCTGTTCTATATTGTCACGGCTTAACCTACAGCTTGAAAACTGTGTCGCTAATTAATCACCTCTCCCCATTCATGTGACGGTGGATGTTTTTTTATCTCCTCCTTGAAACAGATGTGATGAATTCAATTAAAAAGCAGGACAGCTTAACTAACACACAGGCCTGTGTTCACACGCTAACACAATGACACATTATAGCACATGTAAATGTGCTTATTATTACAAGCAAACACAGGTTTACAGGTCACTTCATTTCCTTATGGATACATAGTGATACCAGTTGCCCAACTCCCTTGTTATTATCAGCGTGTTTATGCTTCCTTTGTGTTTATGAAACAAAAGATCATCCACTTCTTGCTATATGCAAATACTAAATGTGTGATTCTACATTGAATTGCTTCGTTATACATTTAGTTTTGTGACTTTAATTTGCATCATTCTTTTTGAATGTTTCCCTTGTTTCCCAAATTATTAAGTTTCCTTATTTTACCTTTTTTGCTCCTTTTTTATTATAATTTGATAAACGTTCTGTCCTATAAAATGTCTGAAAAATGGAAAGTGGACATATCCAAGATGCTTTGTTCAACTATTAAAAGCAGTACACCCCCTAATTAAAGAAGTTAGAACCAGGAAGTTGTTGGTCTATTTTTCTATATTCTCATTTAATCGACACGGTGAATCATCAGATCCTCCTTCGCACTCTCCAAGCACTTGGAGTTTCAGGCTCTGCACTTTCACTCCTCACCTCATACCTCAAAGACCGCACCTACAGGGTTACTTGGAGAGGGTCCGAGTCCGACCCTTGTCAATTAACTACAGGGGTCCCTCAGGTCTCTGTTCTTGGTCCCCTCCTCTTCTCCCTGTACACAAACTCGCTCGGATCAGTCATCAGCCCGCATGGTTTTTCTTACCACTGCTACGCTGACGACACCCAATTAATTCTGTCCTTTCCCCGCTCAGAGACCCAGGTCGTCGCACGCATCTCTGCTTGTCTAGCTGACATCTCTCAGTGGATGTCTGCTCACCACCTCAAGCTCAACCTTGACAAGACTGAGCTGCTCTTCCTTCCGGGAAAAGATTGTCCCACTCTTGACCTAACAATCAACATTGGCACCTCTGTTGTTTCCCCGACTCAGACTGCAAGGAATCTGGGTGTGACCCTAGATAACAACCTGTCCTTCACTGCAAACATCGCTGCTACAACCCGCTGCTGCAGATACACGCTTTACAACATCAGGAGGATGCGTCCCCAGCTGACCTAGAAAGCGACTCAGGTTCTGGTCCAGGCTCTCGTCATCTCACGCCTAGACTACTGCAACTCCCTCCTGGCTGGTCTACCTGCATGTGCCATCCGACCTCTGCAGCTCATCCAGAATGCAGCGGCTCGTCTGGTCTTCAACCTTCCTAAATTCTCCCACACCACGCCGCTCCTCTGCTCCCTTCACTGGCTTCCGGTAACTGCTAGAATCCACTTCAAGACAATGGTACTTGCGTACCATGCTGCGAATGGATCTGGCCTTTCCTACATCCAGGACATGGTTAAACCGTACACCCCAGCACGTGCACTCCGCTCTGCATCTGCCAAACGACTCGCTGCACCCTCGCTGCGAGGGGGACCCAAGTTCCCATCAGCAAAAACACGTGGGTTTGCTGTCCTGGCTCCAAGATGGTGGAATGAGCTCCCCATTGACATCAGGACAGCAGATAGCTTGCACACCTTCCGTCGCAGACTGAAAACTCATCTCTTTCGACTCCACTTCGAGCGATAGAACTATTAACAAAGCACTTATATACTAATAAAGGACTGGCTTATCTAAAGCCAGTTGAGTAGCACTTGAAATATTTAGCTCTATGAAACCTGATGTACTTTTATGATTCTGTTTTCTTCAAGTTTGTATTTTGTTGGTCAAACGCACTTATTGTAAGTCGCTTTGGATAAAAGCGTCAGCTAAATGCAATGTAATGTAATTGATGAATACCTGCCCAGCCCTTTGATTTAAAAATCAGTTGCTTGTTACTAATGTTATTTTAATATTCCTGATTTAATGAATGTCTCATATATTGCTACTGTGTGTGTTCTTACTTGTCCAGGTGCGGTGGGGGGAGAAAGGCTCCACCGAGGAGGGGGCCAGACTCGAGAAGGCTAAGAACGCCATAGTGTCCATACCAGAGGATTCAGAGGAGCCGATAATCAGACGCCCCCCCCCCGAAGGCTGCCCCCACAAACCATCACATCGAGAACAAATGGTACACTCCCATCAAGGTGAGCGGTACTACCTGCAACTGATAGGACTCAATATGTTGCTTCTTCTGTCTTTAGGTTTAAAGCTTTTTCACTTCTCTTCCCTCTGGATGCAAATTGGAAAGATTCAATCATTTCCAATACAATGCAGTGCATTTCTTATTTACTGAAGATGTACCAGTATACTGGCAACTTACACATTTGGGAGTATTCTTAATGTATTCTAATTTCTATAAATATGACACCTATTGGAGTCATATTTAAAGATATTAAACATTGAAAGCAGTTTCAGTGGAAAGCTGGCAAATGTGATTTGTGCATGGTTTGAAAAAGCTTTATTGTGTGTGATGATGCCTGTATTACTTCACATGATTGTAATCATATGGGAAACAAAATACAACTAATATTTCGACAAGTTGTTTGAATCACAGAGAAATAAAATGCTATATTATGGTTCTATTTCAAAATACATGTGGCTAAAAGTAACTTTTTGTATGTAAATGATATTGTAATCTTCATGACCATGAGTAATCTGATTGATGGTGAAGAAATGTAAACATATTTTTGAAATTGCAATAATCTCTTTGCAAATTGATTGTACATTTTGAGAATGCACTTATATTTCTGTGCAGCAAAAGAAAGGAAAACATTGGAGGACATGTTAATCAATATGGTCTGGTCTTATATTAAATTAGATGCATGTGACACCAACACTAAAATGAAAATAATAGTGTAAAATGTAATCATGATGTTTGTAATTTCATCAACAAACATGTTGCTGAACTAAAGTCCGGTCTCTTTTGTCTCATCATCAGGGTCGTCTGGACGCTTTGTGGGCTCTCCTGGGCCGGCAGTATGACCGAGTTTCTCTCATGCGACCCTCAGACGCAGACAAGGTAAGTCATTTAAAAGAATCTCCACTAGTGCAGCATTTAACACTTTAGGTTCCTTTGGAAAAAGTATTTGCAGAGATGCCTAAAAATACAAATATGCAGAGGCAGGCAGGATTGCATAAACAGTGAAGTGTATGTGAGTGTTTGGTGCTGATGAAGTGTACAAACCTACAGACAGTTGTGTTGTGTCTTTAGTTTCACAAACTACACCCTGAAGGGAGTGACTCAGAGTCTCACCAGTGGTCATGTGTGGAGTTTGATGCATTCAGGGATATAAATAGAGAATTTCCCGCATCAGTCAGCAGGATGAACGTTGTTCTTTGCCTATTTATGTACTGTAACTCTTCTATAATATTATCCCTAGTATGAGTATTTGTATTCTTCCAAATCCTTTGAGTCATCACAATTACAGTCAAGAAGTCATTGTTTTATTGCAGTATTGAATTACAGAGGAAGTTGCTGGCACGAGTTTAGCATTGTGTTATTGTTACATAACAAGGACGATGTGAGCTGCAGCTGCAACGGCTCACTAAGGAGAGAATGACTGGGACATCCTAATATGGTCAAAGTTGAGTCAAAAGGAAGCATTTAGGCTCCACAAACCAACACACTGAAACCTAATGCCCGGCAGGCGGTTAGGAGAGCACGCTGCTCACAAACCGCCACCAAGTCACAGTTAACCAGATGTTATGATATGTTCTTAGCTTTCTAAGGCAGCAGTTAGTTTCACAAATCACATAAACCCCTGTGATGATGGAGCATTTTGGATTTCATTTCTTGGCCCAGAAATATTTTCATTGGCCTGTTCTTATGAAGAACATATGTTTGCTCAGTGGATTGTCACTGAAGTGGAGTATTGCTGAAGCTTAAAAGGAAAAAATTACTCCTCTGACCATTCATACCTAACATTACCTGTTGTCTTGAATCCACTGCGGTGGCCAGTTATAACGGTCTTCCTCTACATAGAGTTAATATATTTGTAATGGTTTCTAGAATAATGTAAGGCTAAAGTGAAAGAACGTTTGCCACTTTGTATAACAAGGACAAAACCGAGCCGGTGTGCCAGCTGTGAGCTTGCTATTTGCTACTGAGGGAGTCACCTTGCCTGAAGATGTGCCAGGTTGCATTAAACATGGTTTGAAATCAATTAGTCTATATTTTAACTAGGGATGCACCGAATATTCGGCCACCGAAAATTATCGGCCGAAAATGGTTAAAAAGGCCCTTTCGGCTTTCGGCCGAAAGGGTTTTAGCACCGAAAAAATATCACCGAATGTCAGAACAGGCTTACGTTGGTAACCTAACGTGTTGTTGTGATGACGTAATAAAGACGCGGCGACCATGCTCGCGGCTGGCTCACAGGGGGGGGGGGGGGACATTGACCTTTGTCATCGAGATTGCCCTGAGCCTTTAACACATCGTATTAAATAATCTGATGACAGACTGTAAACAGAATAGCTGACATTTTAACAAACTAAATACCTCAGTTTCCTCTAATCATTAACCCATGTTTGTATAATGTAGTTAACTCCGTGTGTTGCTGCTAGCATACAGAACACCTGACGTGGAAACGTTACTCGTGGACGGGGCTACAGAGCTGCTAGAAAGACAGTCGAACCCGGTGCATTCCTCCGTCTGCATGCGGTGCACTTTTGCTAAATGTTTAGACAAATTGCTCGTGCTTACATGCTAAACTCTTATTGCACTTATGGTAACAAGTATTCTCCACATCGAGACGGGTAAAGTTTAACCACACCTCGGAGCGCGTTCTCTCCGCCATCTCCGCAGTGTGCTCCGCTGCATGTAGCAGCTGCGTGTGTGTAAACTGCCCCGCCCCCTCGCACACAGACGGGGGAGAGAGATCTCGTTTGATCGAAAATACATCATAGACGCATTTGTTGTCTTTGCATATTAGAAACGAGTTGGCGACACTAAGACTGCGATATAATGTTTTTTAGCAATAATACATGACATATATAAATGTACTGTATGCATTCAAAAGTGCTGAATACATGTTTTATGGACCCATAATAGTGATTATTATTTAAGTTAAGTTTTGCCATAATCATGTCTATTTCCATAATCAGGTAGCTGAACAACATTGGTAAAAAATGTATAGATTATATATATATATTTCTATTAATCATTTTCGGCCTTTCGGCATTCGGTTTTCGGCCAACTGTTTCCTATTTTCGGTATCGGTTTCGGCCAAGAATTTCCCATTCGGTGCACCCCTAATTTTAACATGTGGCTAGGACCTGGTGTACATTAAACTCATGGAGTGAAAGAAGTATGCATATAGTCTCCTTGACATGATCCATGTACTTCTGAAGATGCAGCATATAGTATTTACCTATAGAAACAAAGTTGTTTCTGTCCTTTAAGTAGGATTCAAACCAATTCAGAACTGTTTCCGAAAGTCCCACCCAGTTTTCCAGTCGGTCTAGTAATATGTTGTGGTCAACAGTGTCAAACGCAGCACTGAGATCTAATAATACTAACACTGAAGTTCTGCCACTGTCTGTGTTTAAGTGGATGTCATTAAAGACCTTTACAAGAGCAGTCTCAGTGCTGTGGTTTGGACGAAAGCCTGACTGGAACACATCGAAACAGTTATTTAAATGCAAGAAATTACTCAACTGTTGAAAAACAACTTTTTCATTGATTTTACCTAGAAATGGGAGGTTTGATATGGGCCTGTAATTGTTCATTACTGAAGCATCTAGATTATGCTTTTTTAAGAGCGGTTTAATGACTGCAGTTTTCAGGGCCTGTGGAAAAATACCTGAGTGAAGAGATTTGTTTACTATATGAAGTAGATCTGAGGCCATGCAAGGAAAAACATCTTTGAAAAATCCTGTTGGAATAATATCAAGGCAGCAGGAGGAGGATTTCAGAAGTTGAATAATGTCCTCTAGGTTTTTATCATTAATCTGATGGAATTGTGTCATGATGTCTGAATTGATGTTAAGTGGACACATTTGATGTTCCTGATGCAGAGGCAGGGGGGATAGTCTGCCCCCAACTCCTGGCTAATCCAAAAATGGGAAAAGAGGTGACGCGTTGGTGCAGCTGAGATAGGCCGCATTCAGCACACTGTGATGGCAACAGGCTACATCACTGTTGCATGGCAGCGCATCACCATCGCTAAGCTTAAGGATGTTTGTCATGAACAGGGTGTCTGAGGGGTCTTAAAAAGTATTAAAAGTTGATAAATCAATTTAGCGAAAATTAAGGCAATTAAAAAGTATTAAACGGCATTTTCCAAGGTATTAAGAAGGTCCACAGCAACGACAACATGAAACACCCTTTAATTTACTGAAACAACATGTCGGGAAACCCCCTCAAGGCGGCCCCATGCATAGCGTGCCATAAAATGCTGCTTCTTATTTTAAGTTTCGTTGCCTTGCTCCGCTCTGTGGGGGGGGGGGGGGGGAGCTGGTGGACTACCTGAGAGATATACAGCAGGAGAACACGCCGTCCACCGCGGAGAATAAACAGAAGGGCAACCATGACAACCATGCTCCGGGGTCTTCTTCGCTGCTTTTGGTGCATTTTGTGGCGGCAGCAGCGCCACCTACAGGCCTGGCATATGTACTACAGCGTTTCCAGCATTTCCAGCGGTCTAGTGTGAACTGACACGTTAATGAATCGAATGCGTGTGATCGGAACACTTTTTTGCGTTTGCGTATGCGTTTTACTGTATGCGTCCTCGTGGGGCCGGGGTCTAAGCCAAACTATATCCGTGCACAGAGATCTGCTATTTTAAAGTAAGGTCAACACATATCGACCCTAAATATAGTCTATATTCAGAACGAGAAAAGTCTTAACATATATATCGTTTTTTGTAAACATATGACAAATGTGTGAGGGTGATGACGTCAGAGCATCGTCCTATGTGCCGGGCTTAGCCCCGGACAGCCCCAGCCCAATTTAACCCCTGGGTATTTGTGAGGGAGCTCCTATATGGCATTACCCCGCTGAAGCTCTCCAAAGTTTAATATATTTCATAGTTCAAAGTTTTGATTGGTCAAAGTTTTGATTGGTCAAATACTGGTTTCTAATGGTTTCTGAGGAGTTCTACTGGAATCATAGAGCACAGAGTACAGAAGCAACAAAGCAGCATACTGCATTAAACCTGACCTTCACAGAGAGGTTGAAGTTCATGTGGAGAGGAGGCTTCAGTAGTCTGTCTCCACTCTGTTTAGTTGTGCTATCTTACAATCAATATAGTAAACGTGAGGTAAAGTGTGTGGCCAATGTAACCGGTTAGAACTCGAAGTTGCGATGAGGTCTTAAAATGTATGGAAAGGGTCTTAAAAAAGGTCTTAAAAGGTATTAAATTTGACTTCAGGATTCCTGCATATACCCTGATGAATACGTTTGGCAATCAAATGTTATCACATATGACACATAAAGCTTCAGACCTTCACCAGTTGGGTATTCACTGACATTTTATATGTCCTAGAACATTAGTGAAAACCTCGTAAACTTGTGTTAACCAAAGACCTTATTTTAGGCATCTAACCAAAAACACGTTGTCTTTGAGACAAGGCTACAGGAAGGGGATACACGATCATTCATTTCCAGGTTTTTCGACTGATTCCTGCAACGCTCAATATTGACGTGTTTATTTTTGCTGCAAAGTTAGGCATTTCAACATGTGGTAGTGTCCATCGGGATTAACTGGCTTTTGGAGCCAGCCTCAAGTGGTCATTTAAGGAACTGCAGTTGTGCCACTTGATTAAATTATAGTAACCTACCAATCACTAAATCCTTGATTTCTTTTTTTGTCTTAAGCGATGCCATTGCCGCCTCTAAAACTATGGTGGTGCTGTAGAAAAGGTAACGATTATTATTGTATGACACGAGTTGGCCCAATTGTTAAAAAACTTGTTAAAATGGGATGGTGGTATTTGTATTGCATCATGAGGCTTGATGTGGAGTCCAGGGTTTTCATCGGATGACCAAAGCGGCATATTTTTCTGCTCTATACTTGTTGGAAGGGCTGCTGTTTTCCAAATGAAATGACGACAAACGCCTGCCCAATAGTTATCCTACTGAGTTTTAAGCAGGATCGCCGGCATGTGGAAATATTATGTTTTCGATTCTCACTACATAAAGGATGATAGATGTTCCCACACAAGAGGTCACCTCAGTTTTTCCCAGAAAACTGTTTGGATGTGTAGGAAAGTGTGAGTGAAGCCCACTAGTGAGGGATCCAGCAATGTCAAAGCACAAGCATAGAAGGGGACATGGACGAGTCGTATCCAGCGGAGTCCCCTGCACTGCTGGCAGCTTCACTTCATTCACATGCCGATCACTGAGCCAAACTCCACTTTTAAGTCTTTGATCAAATCTGTACATAGCGGACACAGGCGAGAATCAAACAGCAGGCCTCGGAGGCTGTGTGTGTTTGAAGTTCCATCCTCAAGAGATGACAGTAAATGGAAACTGAATATTGGTGAAAGCAGAAATAATTCATTTTTAAATGAACCAAAACGTTTTTAAATCTTCTGGTGACTTTCAACATAGTGCTTCAATCATTAGTATGAACAATACAAATATGTTTTTAAAAAGGCGAACAATGATGTTATCAATATTCGGATCAAAAAATAAATCAAAACTATTATAGTTGTCTCAATTACTATTTTAAAGTATATTTCAATATGGCATAATGTTGGAGGATAAAGCACCGTAAGCTTTAGGATGGGGCTACCTTGTAATTGAACGGGCAACTCTCAAGTTGTTGTCCAGTTTAGGTGTTGTCAGAATCTTTTTTCTCAGAGCTTGAAGTCTTTTACAGTCTGTTTTCATTACATTAAAGTTAATTGTAATTACTTGGTCACCCGTGTCTCTTGTGGTTCCAATAAACAGAGATAGTGACGGCCAAAAAACGAAACTCGCTACTTCAAAACCGCAGTCTTCAAACCAATGGGTGACAACGTCCACCTCCTATTAACAGTCTATTGTCCAAAGGCTTTAAACACTGGTAACATCATATATACCTTAATTCAGCCTCTCATTGGACACATTTAGTTTAGTTGATGCTCGACTAGTTTTTGTCTGGAAACGTTTTTGAGTCCTGCTTCTACTGGTCTTGGATATACAACATAAGTATCTTATTGTTGGGCTTCTTCCACATAAACAGCTTTCTGTTTTAAGCCATTGCCATTTTCCCACCATCTTTGCATATGTATATATTATTTTCTTATGGGCTATGGTTTTTTAAGTTACTTGTCTCCTGATGTTGCATCACTAATTTCTTCTGTTGTTGGCCACCAGCCTGGTCTTCAATGAGATGTACGTGAGGTATTGGATTGAACAAACAAACTTGACTTGATCAAAGTGAGCAGAGTCTGAACTGTCCGGTGGGAGGTTAGGTGTAGATGGCAGAGCGGGCAGCAAGGACGTGGAGAAGGGAGAGGAGAGGCGCCACGGAGGGAGCGAGGGAGGGCACTGTTCTTTGATGGCAGACAGGAAACCTCCAGGGTCATGAATTTTTCAGTGCGCCGCGTCCGTGGGGTTACAAGGACTCGTACAGGTGTAAGGAAGCAGGTTGTCGCAGACATCTGTTCAGCACGGGGACCGGGGTGTCCATGCCACCCCCTCTCCTCGCCGAGCTCCAATCCTCACCCATCTTCCCTCCCTCGGCAGTCTCCTTTCCTCCTCCCTCAGTGCTGCCGCCCGAAGCCAGACTGCTGGATTGTCAGCAGATGCGGAAGAGAGACACAAAATTAGAGTGAAACTGTTTTTTTCTCTCTTTTCTTCTTTTTGTGGTCTCACATTTAGCGCCCGAGGGCCTTCAACACCAAAGGTAGAGTGGGGGTGGACACAGCTGCAGTGCCGAACTTGCCCCAGGCACAAATAAAAAGATCTAATGTGGTTTGACTGTGTTGTTGGTGAGACCCGGGAGCCGGGGAGGCACTTCAGAGCCAACTTAGCACACCAACATCTGCCGCCAAGTTTTGCCGGGGATCGACTGGGGACAGCAGGTAGAGGAAGGTGGCAGAGAGAGACAGACAGACAGACAGACAGACAGACAGACAGACAGACAGACAGACAGACAGAGAGGGAGAGGGGTGGGCCTTATATTCTGGTGCTCACTCTTTTTGAGGAAGCGTTAGTCTGCATTCATCTGGGGGTTTTTTTTCTCTCATTTGCCGGCCCACCTTCACACTCTAGGTATTGTTTTCTAAAAGCAGCTGTCTACAAAATGTCCAAACAAGGTGTGTAATGAATGATGCATCACCATACATCACCTCCTACAGAAGAAGTCACACGATGGTACACAAGCCAAAACCTGAAGGCAGTCACTGAATGTGCATTTCCAGTTGGTCCTGTAGCTCTCATCTGTTCCTCACCAGGGGGATGTGTGGGCTGAGCAGTGGCGAACTGTCAGGGCCTTCAAGGTATTCAGAGAATACCCTGGAACACTCAGATAAAACAAACCAAAAATCGATTTAATTCTATAAATAAAATGTATATAAAATTAATAAATGAGAATCGTATCTGTGTTGTTGATCTGTAATATCACAGTGTTACGTTGATTTGTTTGTCCTTCTCGGACCATGCTCTGCGCATTTCAGTGGTTTTGTGTTAGAAAAGAAAGAAACCAATTGGATCTTGTTCTGGGTCTCTGGGTAGAATATCCTTCAACCAAGGTATTCTACATCCTTGATAGAATGCCCTGGCCGTTACAATGAATGAGAGCGTACGTTTGGACTGACAGTTTGATCAATGGGGCGGGGTGTGTGTGTGTCTACGTGTGTCTACAGAAGGTCCAGTTGTGATAGACACGGTTCGCCACTTGGGCTGAGTACGTGTTCAATAGTGTTATCTGATGGACCTTTATACAAAAATAATGTCTGTGGTTGAGTTTATAAAATATATTGATTCCACTTTTTGTGTTGCTTGTAGGGACATTTTAAGATGAAAATAACTCTCAAATGACTTTTGAGGACACATTACACAACATTTAATAAAGTAATTCAAATACAATTCTTCCACCTCTCTGTCACTCTAATTGTTCTCGTCCTAACTTGTCTCTATCACGTGACATACTTGTTAATAAACAGTGTCAACTAGGCGGAAAAACTGTTTAATTGGTTAAGGTCATATTAACATGTGCATACATCTCCTGGGTAAACTCACAAGCACCTTTCTTGCATCAGCAGAAAAAATGTAAATCCTTGGCCTGTTTTTATAAAAACAATTAGAGAGTGCAGGATTTAAAGCTGCAGTGCTCTGACATATAGTGCTTAAACAATGATGCTTGATTTATTGATTAGCTTATATATTTGACTTGGTAAACCTTTTATGTCAGATTCTGAACGCTTGCTGCCAGCACAGTTTCCCAAGGCAATAAATTATTACTTAAGCGGGGCTAAAAGGAAATAAGAGGTGAGGGATATACAGACCTTGTCTTTTTCACATCAAGAGAAAAGTTAGAGTAGAGAGATTAGAAGAAATTCTGGATTAAATTGTAAAACAATTAAGATGTCCCCCCTAAAATCCCTCCAAGACACTATTAAGATGAAGAACACGTGAGGCAGTAAACAGCAGTCGCAGTGGCAGCTTCCCACCTCTCTGTGTCTCTTCCTCCTCTGCTCTTCCATCAGCTGCTTCTATCTTTCCCTCCCTCTGCCAGACCTGGGTGTCCCCAAAGCGACCGGTCTTCATTTAGCAGCCGTCGGTCACGTTTTAGACGCTGCTGTGGGAGAGTTTAATTAAAGGACTGTGAGCAGAGTGATTCTATGGATCTGCTCTGGAGAGGGAGAGATGGAGAGATAAATGGGAGGTGTAAGAAAAAAACTTTAAAAAAGGAGGACAAGGCTGGCATTAGCCGAGGGCCACCGAGGGTAGAGGTGAGGTCTGCTTGCCTGGCGAAGCTTGGCACGGCAGAGCTGTCCTTTGAGGTCACAGCTATACATGCTGGGGTTTATTTTCGCCTTCCTCAGCAGCTCGGTGCAGTGCCTGCCGGTTGCTCAGGGCTCAATTAGGATGCTGCGAGGTGTTTGCATGGAAATTGAGCCAAGAGAAATAATACAGTGGAAATGGACTAGATTTTATCTTCTCAGTTTAAATATTTGACTGCCATGAAGGTTCCTTGTGTAGCTTTTCAACATCAATATATTTAAGTCTTCACTCATTACCACACACATTTGGAGACATGAATATAATGACTGTAAACAAACAAGGCCATGTCTGAGAGGATTGGCAGCCTTTCTCTCGCCTTTTCACTGCATTTTTACATTGTGAGCCACCGGGTCACGTTTTGTGGGAAATGTTTTTCCGGCGCAAATGGAGTTCAAGTTTCTCTCCCGAGTTTCTGTCAATGGCAGATGGCAGAGGAGTGAAGAACGAATTGAGGGGGAAAGCAAATTCCAATATGTTTATCATCTTCTGAAATAAAAACACTGAGCAATGAGTGATTTCTGACATTCTGAAATGTGTACTACCATGTTTCCAAAGCATTTTAACTTGATATACTACCCTCTACTTTATATTATGTTAACTGGTTGAGATTTGTAATCCATTACCTATAACAAACAGTTGCTTTTATTCTATGGACCCTTCCTGTAATGTGTTCAAGTATGCGCAGTATTTTTGTGTTTGAAAAGCTTGATAATTCAGCATCTGTGCCACCAGCAGCAAACCGATTTCGGTACCACTTTACAATAAGACTACCCCTATAAAGGGTTTACCAATAATTTGTAATTCATTTATTAATTAGGTTGTGAACACTTTATAAATCCTTAATAAGCTTTTATAAGACATAAGATAAATAGGGCAACTGTGACCGGTTGCTTGCCAAATAGTGAGCCCACATTTATCTGTCCTGCTAAGCCTTATTATAAATAGTAGTAACTCATTAATAAATGGGAATGTGTTTTACACTTTACAATAAGGTTCCCTTTTGGCAGTAATAAATGTTAGTAACTCGTAAATTAATGGTCATAAAGAGATGCCAAGAAACATCAAGATGGATGGGGGGAGAATCAACTCAGTGAACAAAAGATACCAAGGATGCTGGCTGATGAAGAAGACGAAGTAAGCTGGTGCCAATATAAGGCTTAGTCATCTTGCCAAATAGTGTTGATGTATGAAAACTATGTTGGAACTGGTTTATAAATGGTTCTTATGATTAATAGTGATTACAACCTAATTAATAACCATTTATGAATCCTTTATAAGGGTAGTCTTATTGTAAAGTGGTACCCAGATTTCTAAGCAAACATACACGAAACAAAAATGTAGTAAAAGTATTGGAAGTAATCTCTGCTAAGGCCAATGGCTGGTTGTCCATCGAACTTTTCTGTGTTCTTGGTCGTGATTTGAAACATCGATATCTGTTTCTTAGTTGTTCTTCCAACTCTGTGGGGAACTACATCTTGCGTAATCCCAACAACTTTTTCTGATAACTCAAACAGCACATTATTAATACCCTATCTCAAGATGTATCCGCTCCAAATTGTAATGGCTTCCTCCTTTTTTCCCATCCAGAGGTTTTTGGTAGTCTCGTTGACAAACAAAGGAGATCAGTGATACTTTATACCTGCTCTTTGCACGGCGAAACAAACCAAGCCAGAACCACATTAGCGTGGATAAAAGTCTAAAAGATACAATGCCATATCACTGACTTCCTTCCTGCATGGGATACAGAAGATGCATTGGACCTGTCTGTCTGAATCCCCATAGAGGAGTGGGACCTTGGCATGGCTGCAGCTAACTGAAGACCCAGCACTGTGTTAGTGCGACCTCTGATGTGGCTACTACTCGACATGTTTCCTTTGACGTCAGGCCTCGCAAGAAAGAATCTGAGTGGCTCAGCTATCAGCGATTATAAGTCTTTAAATGTAAGGTGCTGCCCTTTTTTTTCATTCATTCAGATTGAATCGGCCAAGAGCAACACCATTTTTCTAATTCTATAAGTAAAAACGCATGCAAAAAAAAACAAAGGTATATGCATTCTTGATATAGGAGTTTTATAAATGCAACATATTGGCTGTGTAGAGAGCGAAGTATCACTGATCTGTTGACATACTGTACAAACATACTGCATGACTGATATCACCAGTAGTTTACTCGCCC
This sequence comes from Gymnodraco acuticeps, assembly GCF_902827175.1. Classification (NCBI taxonomy): domain Eukaryota; kingdom Metazoa; phylum Chordata; class Actinopteri; order Perciformes; family Bathydraconidae; genus Gymnodraco; species Gymnodraco acuticeps. The sequence continues at coordinate 2,831,101 of NW_022990125.1, read as the reverse complement.
AACTCACTGAATCAGATTTAAATATTGGACTATTGCCATGCCATAGGATCAACAGTAAACTGGCTGCCATACTGGTTCCACTGGTGTATCAGTATGTGCTGAACAGGATGGTCACATGGAAACGATCCGAGAGAGGAAATGGCTGCCTCGCAGGAAACCAGGCAGGCAGATCGTGGCCTGAGAGATACACAATAACCCATTTAGATCATACAAAAGGTGAACTGGCTTTGATAAATGCCATAGAATCATAAAGAACAGTGAGAGTGGATGAACATTCTTACACCGAGCTTAGCAATGAAATTCATTCAGCAGACTGTTTATTCAGTCTTCCTCATGATATGTAACAGCTTCTTCCCTTGCATCTTTTGTCGCTTGATCTCGGTATGTAAAGCGGAGCAAACATTTGCTCGGTATCGTTAAAAAAACAAAACCTAAACAGATGCACACATACTCATCCTTTCACACTTCCCGTTTGTTGCCTTTGTCTTGTCGCATTACAATGCCACACTGAATATGGTGAGAACATCTTTCTTGAAACTAATAAAAGCCGTCAAACTGTATTGTTCGGTGTTAAAATAATGCCTGAGAAGAGCCAAAAGATGACACATCCTTGAAGGTTTTCAACATTACAGAAGGCACACGTTGTGTTCTCCACACAGCCGTTGAAATGAATAATTCGGTACCTAAACGTCTGATAAGACAATATGCTAATGTTGTACTAATATGTCTTTAGAAAGAGTTGACGGCCGCACTAATGCAGAATTAACACAGGCTAATGCATGCATGTCTTCTTCTATGCATCGGCATCAGTCTGGATGTTTACCATCACACTGATAAATACCTTGTTGAAACAAATGTAACACTTCATTTCACAATAAAAGGCTTTAATCAAAAGTAAATAACCTGGCAAATTACATTAAGTTAAAACGAACCTCAAGATCAGAGAGCATGAGATTTGCTAATTAACAGGCGTAATTGGAATTAAACCAGAGCGTCGCAAATAATGAAGCGTTAGGAGAAGAGCTGTGGCTTTATTGGAAAAGGCTGGAGATGACTAGGAAAAACAATGCTTAAAAATAACAATCAGATGTTACTCATGCTTGACATTTAACCCTCAACCACCATCGTCACATTTATCTCTCCATGCTGAAAGGGGGAGTTATGGCTTCATGTATGTATTGTGTGGGTTGTACTCGAGAGAGATGGACACAGGGCCGTCCCTCCCTACAGGCCGATCATGCAGGCTGCATGGGGCCTCGCGCAGGGGGCCTCAGCTCACAATGTCGCTTGGGACCCAAATTGGCCAGGGACAGCCCTGGATGGACAACAGTGGTAATACTGTATCTTGCCACTGTAAAATGAATAATTCAATAGAGTTTGTCAAGTATATCTCCATAAAATAGTGTGCTCATTTGACCAGATTTTCTGACATTTGGTATTTAGGTGTTTCTTGGTCAGGATGTTTCTGGCGGCTTATTGATAATCAAAGCATCCCTGTTCTTCCATATTTCTTTACAACTTAGATGATGAATATATGTGCCACATAAGATTTCAGTTCCCTATAAATGGCTAAATCTGGGTATTTAAAGCCATGAATATACTGTACAACCTGTGGCTTTTGATTAGTTTAAAGTTGTTATTTTTTACAGCATGCTGGTGAAATAAAGCGAAATAAGTCAACAGTGAATGAATACAATGAAATAAATAGTTTCAAGCCCTTAAAACATTTTGATTTCCTGCTTTTTCTCTGTTTTATATTGTATTAAACTTAATATATTTAGCATTTAAAGACGTCACCTTAGACTTTGAGAAACTGGGATGGGCATTTAACAATGTTTTATGACATTTAATGACCAATCGATAAATCTATAATAATCCACAGATTATTTCGATCTGTGTCGAGAGTTAGTTGCAACCTTAGCATCAAGTGAGAACATGATACTAAACCACGTTCAGAGAAATGTACATTTAGATTATTCATGTTTACATTTTGCCCCTAGCAATCACAATAGATCTGTGTTCTTTATGCACCTTGGAGCTCTTTATATATCACTCAGCCCATCATGCTGCAGCACTGAGCGGTGGCAGTGTGCAGTGGGCTGTGCGGTGGGCTATGCTGGGCAGCGGCGAGCCCTGGGCCTCATTAGTCCTATCAGTGGACGGCCTTGTTAGCCCTAACAAGTAGCCAGCTGACAGCTCCATTCAGCCGCCGCTCCCCCCACAAGAGAAGTGACAGCTTTAACTATAGAGGAGAGCGCCGCCGATTTATGAGCCGCGCCCGTGCTCTCTTAACCAGATTAGTTCTTTTTACATTAACCGAGGAAAAGTAGGGCAGATGTCTGTATGACTGGTTGTAAATTTGATAATGACCGCCATGTTAATCTCCCCCCACCCCTCCCCCCCTTCCTCTTCCTTGCCCCTGCACAGCAAGTTCAGGCTGGGACCTGGCTGGTAACAGGATTACCAATGAGGGGACCTCCCCGTGTGCGTTCTTTGGACCAGGGAAAAGGGAGCTAATTGTTGTTGGTGGTGGTGGTGGCTGCTTGGAGGAGGACAAGTAACCTAATGTGGGAAAAAAGTGAAATAATGAGAAAAAGAAAATGATTAGGAACAAATCCCTTCAAGTTCTTCCTGAGTGTCTCAGAATCTTAGTCTTCACCATAGGACCCCGTGAAGTAAACATTCGAAACACTTTCATTTTGAAATGTGTTTCACAATGATATCAAGTTAATTGTTAACAGCTAAAAATGCCTGAAAATATATATATTTTTAAATGACTTCAAAAGCTCACAAACAGTAATAACATGTTAATCATGTTATTCTGAGATCGTCCAACTTTGATGTATCTGTATACATTTACGACACGCACATATATCTTTTTACAGCCCTGAATGGGGGCGTACATTTAATAGCCAAATCTGACTAAACAGTTTATTTTTATTTCCAAGGTTGTATTTTGTCTTAAAAAAAAATATTACTGATATTAACATAGATTTGGATTAACATAAAAAACAAAGCAAATGAAGTTTCTTAAGCAACACGTCACCCACAACAAGATGTCAAAAAAAACAAGCTGTTTACTGGATATTTTAATATCCTTCCAGATTTAATGCCATTTATTTGCATGTAAAGATCCTGATCTCTCCTCGCTCAGTTTTGGATTAGCTCTTGTTTTTCTCCTCCCTTTAAATCTCATTCTGCAGTGAAATCCACTTTGAACACAGCTTTATACACTCAACTACAACAAGTATTTTTGAAGTGTTGTTGTTTCTTGGGACTGTCCAGCCCCCCTGTTTTGGAACGCACCCCTTTTCCTCTCCTTTAGCTGATCCGTGTTGTTGTATTTGGGTGGCCGGGGCTGGTACCTGCACCCCCTTTACTCACCCCCCTCCCTACCCCTCCTCTGCCTGATACGATCTAAACTGATGTCCTGCCGGTGCCTTTTTTCCCAGAACCCCTGAGACTGGTTGGAGCGGCGGCGGTGTCGCCGCGTCCCGAGCCTTTTCTTCATCACCTATTAAAATCAAAGGCCCGTCGTTTGGCGAGGACCGCTGGGATCTTGGCTTTAATTAAATTACATTATTGTTAACGTCAGCTTTGCCGAGGCCGGCTCCGTCGCGTGCACTTTGCCCTCCTCCTCCTCCTCACCTCCTGACAGACATATAGAGGAAAAGCAGGGGAGAAGCTGGGGGTCGGGGGGGCATCTCACATACATGCAGTAATGTATTCGAAATGTTCCCCCTCTTCTCCCCCCATCGATTTGAATTTTTTAAAAGATGGAAGCGGGGAGTCGTGTTATGCAGGGAATATGTTCACAGTGAATATTCAATTAGCCTGCTCGTATTTTGTATACATAAATGTAACGCTGTGACAGCGGTGGCTAATATGTAGTGAAGGGCCCTCGCGGGAAGCTACATGTAATATGATACGCTCTAAAATGTTTGATAACAGACGTGAATATGAATAAACATGTAAACAAGTGAGCCTCAGATTGTAATTTTCATACTGAATGTTCAACATGACAGAAGTCAGTTTTGTACTTTAATCCTTTACCATCATGATAATGCATGAGTTACAACTAGTATGACCCTTTCAATGAGCCTCTGGTTTTTTCTTCTTAACTTTTCAGCATAAACAGTTTCTTGCAGGCTTATTATGATTTTTTTAAACACATGTTTTGGTAAGAGGAGACCCTCTCCTCCATTGTGAATAGAGCGGTGAAGTGTCACTAATGTGGCTCTATTCATTGGAGTGCAGGCCTCGCTCCACACACCTCCTCCTCCTCTGCCTCTCTGCCGTTGTCCTGTTGCTCCTCTACGGCTGATAACACTCCTACAGGTCACACGCCCTCTGAAAGTTGAATCTTTCATTGCAAACATTGCAAAAGGCCTTTAGTTCATTGAGCGTTTTTGAATTTCAATTCTTTAGCCATTTTGATATTTTACAGCACTGCAAACGGATGCCGTCAAAAACTAAAAAATATCAAATTAATGTAATCAATTCTGCAGCCTTCCAACGGTTTGAATATAAACTTAAACAATAAAACGACTAGAATTTTGGGATATATTAGCCACATATACAATACATATCATATTTGTAGGATAATTGTGTACAAGGTATGATCAATAATGCCAGAAATAAGCTTACAATTAGGAGTTGGTGTTGGTGTGTTCATGTCAAAATAAAAATATTGCTGCTAAAATGATCATTCCCTTCAACAATGAATCGCATCACGGATGCATCAAATCAAAATGTTCACATTTAAGATATTGTATCATTTAAATACGAACAATGTTTAATAACTCATAGTAAGAGAAGCCTTCTTGTTTGATTTACATTTACAAGGAGACACAATCTGACGTAATCATAGATCTAATAAGTAATATCTAACATACATAACTGTCGAAAAAGCCTTTGAATCTTAATTCTTTGCGTAGTTTGTAACACACTTTGTCATGATATCTCCACTGTAGTTGGATCTTTGAATGGCTGTCCCGTGTAATGTATTGAAAATATAAAGTTGTCACAAAATCAGCGCAGAGAGTTAGATACAGTTACTAGTATCTCTTCAAATTGACAAGAGACTGTCACTCAACCAGAAGACAGAGAAATGCAGTTCATTTTGCTTATTTATTTATTGAACATTTTTTGTACAGTAAGCCACCCCAAGATGCTAATTGCATCAGTAAGGATGGGCCCCCAGTGACCATTTAAGTGAATTAACGGCGTCCCCGTCAGCCGCGGTGAAAGGGTCACTCCTCGTCCAATTACTGGCTCCACCTCGTTAACTCCTTCAGCGCCAGGCCTTTGCCATTTTTCCAACATGATCTTAATTATGCTAATGAGCTTAAGCATGCAAATGGCCCGGGCTCTTTCATCCTAAACTGTAGGCTCAACAGCTATTATGAGACGTTTTAATTCCTATTTGACACTGATTAATTTTGTGTTAAGTGACCTCAGCTGAGAAGAAAGAAAGTGTGTGACTTCCTCCCTTCCAACACAACCTCGACATTTCTCAAAGGTGCCTGGAGTTAAATGTGTGGTATAGTTTAGGAAAAGGAATACCAAATGATTTCCTCGTGACGTCCTTTGGCTGAAAAGAAAACTCAAAATCGCAGGTTTTTTATTTGGTGAAAACAAGTCTACACTCCATGTCTTGTGATTTGAACAGATGTCTTCTTTAAGGATCCTGCTGAATGCCATTTTTCCCCCTGCTTTGCGGGGGTTGCATTCTTCATACATTCTCACAACTGGAGCCTGAGCACTCCATGAATAAATTAAAGCCTTTCATAATTGATTGAGAGAAAGGATGCAGATGTGACAATAGTTGGCAAATGGTCCCTGCGGCTAATTGAAAACATTGTTGAAGGGGTTCCAGATGTAGTTGTCGTTTTGTTTTTCTGTCCCACCTCATGAAATATCCTCGTTTTTGAAGCCCCTCTGCAGCGCCCGAGTATTCATCTCAATAAGACTTTGATTCACTCGGGTGTCATTTGTCTCGCCTCGTCCATGCAACCACACACCATCTTTGAAGAAGACGTCAATTTTAACGCCTATTTTATCAATATGTCATTAACCATTATAATAGATGTATTTGATGTTAATGACGATAGTTTATAAAATAGCTTATTAACCTTAATGACAGTGTGATCTTTTACAAGTGATAGGTTGTCTCACCTTCAATTATACTGAGTAATGATCATACAGATTTAATTAATGCTTAAGTGCTCTAATGGCTATTCTCATGGACATGTACAGCAGCTCGCCCGTGCAAAGTCACTGGGGATTTCCTTTTATTGTTTGTTTAATTATGACTGTTTGTTTGCACAGTAGTAGTAGTAACAGATATTCACCCAGAGGCCCTCTTATCAAAGGTTAGTGAGAGCAGTCAAAAATGTAGGCTTAGTTGTGTACATGCAATTAAACCAACAATGGCAATTGACAGAGAAACTAGAAGTTGAATCAAACTCCAGCTTACTTTTTGCAGACAATAAAATCTACTTGTGTTTGCTTATGAAAAGATAAAGCCATCCTAGAAGTGTGGTAAGAAAGAAAAAAAGGAAAGTATGTGTGTTCCTGAGGCTTCTCTTTGCTTTTCTGCGGTCCGTCTGTCTGTTTATCTGTGTCTGAGCGAATGCCTCGAAAGCGCTGTGCAATCCCACTGTTTGGGAGCACAGATGCACATTCAGTCCTGTGTTCTCCGCAGTCTTAATAGTGTTAACCCGTCAGCTGTCCCCAAACTGAGGACACAAGCGTCTCCAGTGTTTTCGCCACTAAGCCGGATTTTCACTCTTTCTCGCCGAGCTAGTAGCCAACACAACTTCACAAACGCTTCAGCTCCTCCTCCATCTTCTCTCTCTCTCTCTCCACTCTCCTCCTGACTGCTGTCTTACACAAAAGTATCTCCAGATGTGATTATTTTGAACTTTCCCAAATGGAACATTTAGAAATATGTTTTTTCGGTGCCAGACCGGCACTGTAAGCCAGGAGAAAAATGATATCGGAAGCTTTTTTATAATCAGACACAATGGTTTAAAACCCCTTCTGGTTTCTACCTAATTAACTTCAACCACTCCTTAAGCATTGGAAACTGATGAAGCACATGCATTTGTGTGTTTCAGGTTCATTTGTTGGCTTTGATTTGGATGTTTCCAATCAATTTGAATGATTTGCAGCTGACATAACTGGCTGGCTATGAAAGCCCGATACTTTGTTAGTATTTTTGAACACTTGAAATGTATTTGGGCGTGTCATTTTGTTTCATTTGATCAAATCGGTTCTTTTTTTTAAAAGGGCAAATTATTTTTATAGTTGGACAATGATAAACATTGAAGAACCTTAGCATGTTCTTAAATAAGAAATACAATGTTTCTTTATGTAGAACTCAATCATATGTATTAAGAAAGGAATGTAAAAAAACTGTTTAGGTATCAAATAAGATATTCAGCTTAATAGGGAATTATGATGTGTTTTGCGTGATGAAACTTTGCTTCACACACATTTCTACTTCCACTCGTGTCTTCTGCCTTTCTCTCCCTCCTCTCCCTGCCTGCCCCTCTCTCTCCTCCACTGTACATCTTTTCCTTCCTTCCCTCTCTCTCTCACCGCCTTTGTCTGCTGCCTCGGTGTCTGACATTGTCCTCCTCTGCGTCTCAACACTCGTCTCCATCCCTCTCTGTCTGTTCACATCGGGACGAGGGGCGCCCGGCTCCTCTGACAGTACTCCTAATTAAGACGTAAAACTGTGGGCAGCAGGTTTCTGAAGGTTACACTGTCTATAGCGCAGGAAGTGATAAAGAATGGAGTCACTGATGACATGTGACGTTTCCACCGGGGATGATGCAAACCGCTGCTAATGAAGCCGGGCTATGGAGGAGAAAGAGGTGTGTGTGTGTGTGTGTGTGTGTGTGTGTGTGTGTGTGTGTGTGTGTGTGTGTGTGTGTGTGTGTGTGTGTGTGTGTGTGTGTGTGTGTGTGTGTGTGTGTGTGTGTGTGTGTGTGTGTGTGTGTGTGTGTGTGTGTGTGTGTGTGTGTGTGTGTGTGTGTGTGTGTGTGTGTGTGTGTGTGTGTGTGTGTGTGTGTGTGTGTGTGTGTGTGTGTTCCCCAGAGGCCTTTGGGATATCAGGGCAGCATATCTGAGTGAATTAGACAGATCGAGTACGTGAGAGTCGCTGCCCTGCACTTACACTGATAAGTCCATTTCTCTCATACAGTATATCTGAAAGTCCTGCTGGCTACTGCTCTCATGCTGTAAGATCACTCTTATGCCTGAGTGATGGTTCAATGTTATCATTTACTGATTTAGTGCTTACTACGTATAGTGACTTTAGTGGAATCATATATTAATGATTTGAAGATATTTTACAATAACTTTATTCAAATCATTATCTTAGTAAGTAGAAGTGCATTTGTCCAGATCGTTGCATACATGCAGTGATTTACTGATTGTGGAAAACATATTGCCTACAGTATATTCACCCTTGGGGAGTAATGGATTACATGTAATGGGATTACGTTACAGGATATAAATAAAAATGTTGATACAAATATCTTAGTTTCTTCTTTTGTAAGATTACAGCGTTGTGTTGTCTTACATAATACACTACAAAGAACATCCTATTGATATGTATGTTCTCTAGTTTTAGCTATGCATTGCATTTGATATTGATGTAATCCAAAAATAGTGGAAAGTACTCTGGTTACATTCCTCCTGTATTTTGATACTCGATAAATGTGCAGAAACAAAGACGCGGCCGTGTCCAACAGAAGAGTGAGAGCAGTGTGGGTTGGTGTTGGCCTTTTATGTAGACGGCCCAGGTGTGGCTCATCAGGTTGATCACCTGAAACACAAACAAGAGCCAGGCAGCAGAACACAAAGACAGAGACCTCTAGTGGAGTGGAGGGGGTCGAAACAGTTACTGATTAGTTTTTTCAGGTAACTAGTAACTGTAACAGATTGCATTTCTTAATCAATTGATCTCACTACGGGTACAAATAAATAACCTAAATTGATTATCTTTTACAAAACTCTTCCTGAGTTGTGGTACCAATCGCAAAATATTTAAAATGGTTATCTCAGAAGAGAACCTCAATACAACAAACTAAATGCTTTGACAGGTCCTCTTGAATTGTATATATTGATTTAAGCTCTTGAATGAGTGCTTCCATACAGAGTAAGAGAGATAGAGAATGTGATTAGAAGTTTTTTCCTTAAAGAAGAAGTACAGTATATATATATTATATATATAAAACTTCTAATGACATTCTCTATCTCTCTTACTCTGTATGGAAGCACTCATACAAGAGCTTAAATCAATATATACAATTCAAGAGGACCTGTCAAAGCATTTAGTTTCTGTGTGACACTGCTACAACTTTGCATCTAAGCAAATGCAATGCAAAGTCCCCCAATCCAATATAATTGATACATCTTGTTTAAGTGTGTCCTCTTTCAAAACAAAAGCTAGACTTTGTCTGTAAAACATTTAGCCAGTTGTCATCCTGTATCCTAATTAATGATTGTTTTTAGGGTAAAGTATTTTGACCCAGATAAAAGCAACTGTTCCGTCACAATCGTTTCAACTAGAAGAAGATGAAATGAAGCTGCATCCTAACACACTCTTATCCAGACGCTACATCGGTGTCGTACTCCATCACCTCTTTAGGGCGTCTCGTCTGCTGGCATGCGATCAAGGCCTAAGCATCTGCAGTGAATGCATGAAACCTGTGAAATCTAAAAGCTGAGACACAACTCAAGCCGCATTCTCCTAAAGCAAACCCGAAAAAGAGAAATTGAACTGAAAAGTGAATGCATAAAACATGACAGCTGGCGTTTTCCTTCAAACAAAATAATCTTGACCAGCTGTGTTGAAACGCGCATAATAAAAGACGAAACGAGGCGTTGCTGATTAGCATGCATGTCACACTAACAGTACAGCTTGACTCCCCCGAAAACTTGGAAACTTGCAACAAAATGCTCTCAGCCAGTCAATGTAACATCATACTGCGTGTCCTCCTGGTGAAATATCCTCTTAGATTGCTTGCATTGTGCACGTAGCAATGATCTACATGGCCACCAACTTCGCCATTAGGAACACAGCAGTTATATTAGCCTTTTTAATGCAGTAGAGGATGGAGCCGCTCCACACTGTTGAATAATTACACTTAATACTGAGTGTTTGAGATGAGGCTTCGGGCAACTGTGAATGTGTGTAGTTTCCAACATATGCAAATAAATTACCATAATGCAGATCGCACTCAGATTTGTGCTCATGGCAGCTGCAGAAGTTGAAACGAGAGTTGACCCCACTGCAGAGCTTGAAGACCTGCTTAATAAACAGCGTAACCAGTGTTACCGCAGGGCTTCAAATCACGAAAAGAGCAGTAACGGAAACTTTTTTTGTTCTACATCAATAGTTGTAAACCTGAAAAAGAGACTGAATAAGTATCGAATACAAAAAACTAAACATCGTAACACCTGCTTCCATTGCCATGCTTCAGTTCTTTGACGGTGGACGTAACACCAGAGAAAGCAGAGTATTTTAGCCTATGGGCACTAAATATGATGCAACAAGGGTATATCATTCAAACAAAGACTGCTAGCAGTATAGTTAATGAGAAGATGGAGGATAAGTGAATGCAGTTGGACTTGCACAGTCGTTGTCAGTGTACATACAGTACAGTTTTCTACCCAACGCTTCTAAGCTGGTATATCTCACCCTCCGACACGACCGCAGTGCCACAGCTCGACAATTCTCACGAGTTCATTGGTGTGAGCATCTGAGCCCAATGTGAACTCTAGCCCAAATGTGACACACTGGCTCTGGCCATATGCAAGCTTTTCACCCCTCCTCCCTCCACTGATACTGCTGTTGTGAGTACACAAGTCATGACTGTTGGCTGAGGCAACACTCTGACTCACATAACCCCTCACAAAAGATCTGGCCAAGCTCCTTCAGCCCAGGCCAAGCCAGGCCGTCTCCGCATAAGTCTCTAATTGATTTGATGGACTTGTGTGCCGTTCACACCCCTTCCCCAAACAAACAGTCCGCCCAAGATCTGCCTCCATTGAGACAAAGAGGCATTGCCCGCCCTCCCTTAGCAAAGCCACACTGTGAGCGCCTGAGAGGCTCGGCGACGGCCTGCCAAACTTGTTAGTTTCACTGCTGGGCCTCCGGGAAGGTTTGAGCATGCTGTGAGACGATTCATCATACTGCAAATCAAGGCTCCCACCCCCATTCTTCTCCTAACTCCCAGGTCAACCGGAGTTGACTCAAGTTCACAGTCGACGTTTCCACAACTGCAGCCAAGAGCGTTGCATAAGGACAGCCATGATAACTGCTCTGAAGCGCAAGAGGGTGGTAAAGCAGATGTATTATTTGTATCTGGGTTGTTTGGGATGTAACCCACTGCAATCAAGACCTCTGCTGAGTTTGTGGCAACCTGTGGCTTTCCTCAAGAAATACTCATGATTTTGCACTGTGCATAATTCATCACTATGAGCTGGGAGGACATTTAGGATTTGGAGGGACTATTTGGATACAAATCACATCAGGGAGTGTGATGCGCCTTTTAACTAAACAATCTCAAAAGAAGAAAAGCAGGTCCAGGAACGAAGATCAGAAGCTAAACCAGTAAATTAGTGTTGTTTTGTGATTAAAGCACATTAAAAAAATAAGGCAAATAAGACCCAGCAAGAAACTAAAACTAGAGTTATGTTCTTACACTCCAAATGCAGTTTAGGAACATGTAAAGGGGGCCTTCTCTCAACTTGCAAGCAGTGAGCACATCAACTGAGAAGATTGGAGGTTAGTGTGTGGGGATAATGGACATCCTATAGAAGCCTTCCTGGTGATGAAAGAGAGGAAGTGGGTACAGAGTTAATAATAACATCTTAGCCGTGACAACTAATAAGTAATTGGTGCATCAATGTTTCGTGTTACTTTAGGATGGGTTTGAAGTCTTTCCACCTTGAATTCGACTTCAAATCCAATGGCTTTTAATATCCATTAATTTGGTCTACAAAAAGATACAAGTTGTCAGTATCAAAAGTATTTTTGATACTGCTTCTAGTATCCAACTCGATATTAATATTGAAAATAATATGTTTGGGTTGAGTAACAAAACCAAGAAAACAAAGTAGGATATCCAATATGTAAGACGATATCTAGTCCCATTTGACATTATTGATATCATTTTGGTAAATTGCTGTGCTCTACATCCATGCTTATGGGTTATGCTTTTGTAGTCATACTAGGTTCGCAATGATGAGGCATACATATTTAGTTATCAATGTAAGCTGTACTAAGATAAAACATAAAACAGACAAATGTACACTTGAATCATGTTCACAAATGGCTTGAACACAATTCAATTTCAATTATTCCTTTTTGCTCAAACAGCACTAAACGTAGTGCAGCATCCGACATCCAGTAAGGCTTGACAATGAATCTTTAGTTTGTGTTGTGCATTGATTCATCATGTTAAATTGAACATATATGTTTGTTGGTAAAATGCTAGTTGTGGGTCCACCCAGTGTGTGTTAGGGCTCTTGTCTTCACTGCTCAGGTCACATTAACCCAGTTCTCACAGTTTATTTAAAACACACACACACACAACACCTCCCTGTTGTCAGCGTTGCTTCAGGCTCCTTCACGCTGTTATATTTCCAGCATCGCTGGCCGATGATCACATTATTTACTGCTTGTATTAACATGCGGCTTGATAAGCATATTCTCCTCAGTAGAGCTAACAAGATGCTTTATCACCGAGCCTTTCCACCCGGCCTAGCGGGCCGCCGTCGCTCGCTCGTATTTCCACCCTGTTAGTTTACAGCCTCGTAAATAACAACTTTTCTCCCGCTGAGATTTAAAGCTGGAGTTTTTGCTGTAAAATCAGATTTAACTTTGAACATGAAGACAGATTTTGGTTGTGAATTATAGACCCAGAAGTGTAAATCAAGTTTGATCTCTGCTAAATAAGCAAAATATCTTGTGAATATACAGCATAACAACAACACAGAGTTAATATTCATAATGCTAAAATCATCTAGTATCTGTCAAATGTATGGAGTTAAGTATTTACATTGGTGTGTTCGGTTTTATGAGTTGATCCCTAATTCTTAATAATAACAATGCTACCAAAAATATTACATCGAAATATTAGTTGATAAAACCATAATAAACAATAAGGTTTAATATGATTACAAAAAATTAAATAATATAAATATAAAACATGTCCCCATAATTGGTGAATCTATTTAAAACTGACTTGATGTGTTTCAGAAGTAACTTTTGTGTCAGTCAGGACGCTAATAAGGCAGCTACAGATGTTCATGTGCTGGCGACGTTAAGATAAAGGAAAATTGTCAGAGAAACTTATAATAACTCATTCATCAACCCGCGACGCAATTATCTCCTTTGTTTCTTTGATTAGACACAATTACCCATCAAGTCTTTTGTTTTACCTTTTTTGTATGTGAAGTTAATCATGTCAACTGAAAGGGAGCGTTGCACGTTTTTGGCAGTATGCGTGGGCATGTCATTAGCAGCAAATCTGCGTCTTTAATTTGTTGATTATCTCTTAAAAGAGAAACCAGGATGTGTGTGATCTCTCTCGCACCAATTATGTCTGAAGGATCAATGATTCGGTAATGATACAAATATGAAATGTTTGGGGGATTTTGGAAATCGCTTGGCAAATATATAAATATTCATTGCAAATCAAATCCAGTTGAACAATTAAAACCCCATTTTTACATTGAAGGAATACAAAATTACAAATCAAGCTTTTTTTTCTTATTGCTCGAGATTCATTTAAGGTCAGGGTCGCCCAAGACCAGCCTTCACTTTCACCTCTCGAACCAGGCGCCACGCCAAACCCATATCCTCCTGCATTAGTCTCATCAGGGAATTTAATATGTGCCACCCTGTAGGAGGGGAGCCTCCCTGGCACGTGCACAACACACACACACACAAACACACCGCCCCGTCTTGACAGCTCACTCTAATTACTGGCCCTGCCTGTCGCATGGCCTGCATCTCTGCTAAGAGCAGATCACATGTGACCCCGTCCAGCATGCCGCTGGTGGGGGGGGAGAGAGGGGGAACCATGCAGAGAACACACCCACTCCCACATACACTGATGGAAAAATGTAGGCCAATCAAAGATCTTCATTCCAAAATAAGATCTTCAGCACTTGATAATATATCTGCTTACTCTCACAAAAACAGGACTTGCGTCCAAGTAAAGCATATTAACGCTAATGACTTTGATGTTGACAGATGCATTTAAAGTTAGACCAAGTGGATATCTACCATATTTCATTTTGGAAAGAAACAGTTTCTTTTTTGAATGGTTCATATTAAAGGCTTCTGTCCTCTATTAGAAGTGGTGCACAGTAATAACAAGCCACACAGTGAAACTGATTTAGTAACATTTACTCAAACCATGCATGAGTGGAAACCAGAGCAGCAATCCATGTATGCAGATTTGTAATGATATTTAAAATATGTTGGTCTCCCTGACACATCAGAAACTGAGAAGTTAGAATCAATGTGTAACCTTGAATATCCTAACACACGTTTTATATCTCTAATCATGAAGGCGAACATCATCATATCATTCAAAATCTAATTCACCAACAACTCTGTACTTGCTTGCTTTTATACAAATATTGACATATATGCACATGTTTTATTTCTGAATATAATATCTACTGCAGCAATGAGGAAAGACAAATGACTATATTTCACCATCTACACATTGTAACTGCTTTTATCACGCTCAGAGGCCTTCGTGCGACTTGATGGATACGTTCTGCAGAGAAAATTGTTTCGACTCTTATCAGGTGATCCAGACAGATCATTGTCTAATATAGAAAGTATATAAGAAAGTATAGTTTTAGAAAATGTTTAGTACACATAAGCAACAACAATTTTCTTCCTCCATTCTCTGCCCCTTATATCTGCAATTATATATCTTTTTGTTGTTGCTATCTGGAAGAGGTTATCGACTACTTTTGTCCAAAGACCAACGTGTTCCTTAAAGCTCGACTGTATATGTTTTCAATTTCTCAGACAATAAATGCTGTTTTTATCTCCATGAAGACTTTCAAATATATATTGATTACTAGATATTTAACTAGTCAATGCTTCGCCTGTGAGGCAGTCCACTGGGGTGATGGGGAAATTCTAAAATGACAGACCATAATTGCAGAATGCAGGTGGAAATATATACTTGTTCTTACCGGTTTGACACTATTATTCAGCAAGTGAGGTAATCCTATCGCCTTCTTTAGTTTGTGTAGGCTGCTTGCTTATAATAGTCTTATAATGTGTTTTATAATATCTTTATTATCCGCAGGGGTTAAATAAATAATTCCCAACAAAGTCATATTAATATCTTGAAACAATATAGAGAAGAAGAAAATGCTAGATGTCCTAAATACCATAACACATTTGTTCCTGTTAATGTATTTGTCATCATTGCTGTTGGTATGTATGTATCTAAAAACCCTTAGGTTTCAGCAAGTTCATTCTGTTGACCAAAACAGTGTTGTATCAGAAGGGCCAATGTTATTTAAAGCAAAAATAAGAGCTGTTTAGTTGATGTGGTTGTTGCCTGGAGACATGGTGTGAGCTTATGTTTTAAGTGCAGTTCTGAGTGTTTGTGGCGTCTCTCCTGGCTGCTCTGGGAGGACGGTTGTGGCGATGACACGTAATTTAAAAGTACAGATGAGCCCACTGGCCCTCTGTCGACGCTGATACACTGTGGCAACCAGAAGAAAAATTAACAAATGGCCCCCTCTTTATTTTCAGTTTATGTTTGGAATCCTTGTTCGGAAGGCTTGCACATGTTGTCTGAGCATGTTGGACTGCAGATCTGAGCTTCTGGGACATTGAGCAGCTGTGTGTCCACTGTACAACTGGCTTCTTTTTCTTTCCTTTTTTGTTGTTGTGGAATTTGGGTGCTACTGCAGTTTGCATGTTTTTATACAAAGTGTTCTACAAGTTAGTATCTTACTTGTGTCATCATTTAAGGTTGTAATGCTTTTTACTGTATTTTCTTTGCCAACTAGCACCTGATAAACTGTTATCTATATTTTGCTAGATTGCAAAATAATGTAATGCCATAATTTCTTCCAGTCTGCCCACCTATCTGCTTTTCCTCTCACCTCTGAAAGCCGCTCGCATTTTTAGAAACAACGCAGGCGGCTGAAGATGGCCCAAACTTAAGCTATCGTGACCTTTTAGAAGTATTTCAACTTTTATCCAAAGAACATGGTGCTCCAAACTGGGTTTCAGTAGCCTGTTTGCACCATTAAAAGCTGTGACTAGTTCTTCCTACAAGCATCTGCTTAGCACTACTAGCTTAAGAAGCAAGTGGTTGACACAGGGATTTTTTTGTGAATGCTTTGCAAAACAAATGTTAAATTCTGCGGCATTCGGGTATCGTATGGGAAATATCTTTTTTATGTAAGTCCCATCACAGGTGAGAACAAAAGTACCATTGTATCAGGAGAAGGTGCGGCCTATGAACTGGATCTTCTTTAATAGACAGTGCTTCAGTCAGTCCTTTAGCTGTAAACCCAGTTGTCTGGCTGGAGTGGGTTGACTTAGACGACGTCTGTCTAACTCATTTCGGCACATATCATCCTGAGAACAATCCCTCCTCTGTCTGATCTTCCTGGCAGCGCTCCACGCCGATCCTCCCACGATCTCCCTCTCTTATGATTATTTTATCATTTTAAATTCTTTATGCCGCATTGCCGTGGCATCGTCCCCGCTAGAGCAGAGCGGCTCGTTGGCCATACAGTACATTCACACTACAGTTATTTGGACGGCGCTCCGGTGTGGCTCTGTCCCGGTCCCTCGGTTGGATTCTGCTCGTCCATTAGTGCCATCTGTGCCTTCGTGCGCCGTCTGTGAGGGCCCTGTCGACGCCAAAACGGTTGGCATTTCTCTGGAACAACCAGAGGGACGGTGCCCAGAGCTTTTAGCTGCCAATGATGTGCACTTACTCTGAAAAAAAAAACAAGAGGGTGAGGCGGGGGGAAGGGGGTGGAAGGAAGCAGGAGGCCCCGGCAGGAAACAGCTGCACCTACTGTACCGCGGCGTCCATGTTTAAGCTTCAGGAGAAACCACTTATCCCTGCAGCATCTGACAGCTGATACAGAGTCGAGAGCTGTGTCATTTTAGCCATTCAGATGGCAATATTGGGCACAATGGTTGGGTGCATGATTGAGCAGGTACATGTTAACAGATGCTGCAACAGGAAACAAAATAAAACTGAAAACACCAGGTCATCATGCATCAGAAGGTGTAAACGGTTCTGTTTTGAAATCAAGCGAGCGGCCTCATCTTTCCAACGTCCTATTTTCCAACTGAATATCTCCATTTTGATGCTGCCATTGTGACTTGGCCATGTGGCTAACCCTTTAACAGATGCATCCTTTACTCTGGCAAATACCTGGGATACAGACTTGACCGATTATATTTTTTAGCATTTAGACTTTCAACTTTTACTGTTCCATAGCTTACAGGAAGTGTTGTAGAATAAGGAAGCACATATTGGAGCCAATGGCACTATTGGCATACCAACAAAATATGACAGGGAGAATGAACAACAATTTTTCATCAGGTATCATATCTTAAACACATTTAATTTATATATTGCTTTTCAAGACTCACAAAGATGCTTTACAAAAGTCACATTTAACAAACACAGTCATACAAGAAAAACAGACACTTTAAAATCAAACACAATCTAATGCTCTAATGGAGCTATCAGAGTTCATAATGATAGAAAACGTACATGAAGAGAGATTACTACAGATGATCTGCACCCAGAAGCTAAAGTTTTGGTAAACATTATTTCCAAATGGCAGTGCGAACTTCAACAAAAGGCCAAACCAAAAAAATGCTAACGCTGGCTTGATGGTTATGACCAAAGCAGCTGACCTTTTTGTCTTCACAAAAATGTTCTCCTTCTCCACTCAGTAAAATATTGTCCTGTCTGCACCAAGTGGGAGTCAGCAATGCTCTGACAGTCTGCCGACAATATGCTGCTGCCCGCTAGCATAACTTTTTACTGCAAGCTGTCACTCATTTCCTCTCTGCTCCCTGGGTCACTGAAGTAGCCATCAGAGCTTGATTTCCCACTATCCACAACTTGCCTGAGATGTAAATGTGGTGTCAGAGGTAGTATTTCTTTATCATATGGTTTGATGGTAAGTTTTTGCTATTGCAGAAACAACCATAGACTGGATATAAGATTAGACGCAATCACAGTGATGTCAGCCATTAGTTTATAATGTTGTGGCCTTGAGTTCGGCATATTGGCTAGTGCTTCTTGTTTTTTGGAAAACAAGTGGCCATATTTAGCCAAGATGGTGGAACTGAAGAGAAGCGTTGCTCCCCTCGTCAGCTTTGTAAGCAACGTCTAGCCGTTATTTATGTTCACAGGGATATACAATGACTGGCCAATTTATTAGGTACACGTGTTAAACTGCTGGTTAACTCATATATATAATCAGCCAATCACATGGCAGCAACTCAATGCCTTTAGGAATATAGACATGTTCAAGACGACCTGGTGAACTCCAACAGAGCATCAGAATAGGGAAGAAAGGTGGTTAAAGTGACTTTGAACTGGTTGTTGGTGCCAGGCGGGCTGGTCTGAGTATTTCAGAAGCTGCTAATCTATTGGGATTTTCACGCACAACCATCTATAGGTCTTACAGAGAATGGTCCAAAAATAGGAAAATATCCAGTGAGTGGCAGTTCTCTGAGCGAAAATGCCTTGTTGATGCCAGAATTCAGAGGAGAAAGGCCAGACTGGTTCAAGTTGATAGAAAGGCAACAGTAACTCAAATAACCACTTGTACAACCAAGGTATGCAGAAGAGCATCTCTGAGCGCACAACACGCTGAACATTGAAGCAGATGGGCTACAGCAGCAGAAGACCACACCGGTGCCCCTCCTGTCAGCTAAGAACAGGAAACTGAGGCTACCATTTGCACGGACCATAGAAGATTGGAAAAATGTTGCCTGGTCTGATGAGTCTCTGCTGCGACATTCGGACGGTAGGGTCAGAATTTGGCGTAAACAACATGAAAGCATGAATCCATCCTGCCTTGAGGTTGGGTGTGAGGGTATAATGGTGTGGGCGATGTTTTTCTTGCCATACTCTGGGCCCCTTAGTACCAATTGAGCATTGTTTAAAAGACACAACCTACCTGAGTATTGTTGCTGACCATGTCCATCCGTTTATGACCACGGTGTAAGCATCTTCTGATGGCTACTTGCAGCAGGATAACGTGCCGTGTCACAAAGCTCAAATCATCTGAAACTGGTTCCTAGAACATGCCAATGAGCTCACTTTACTCTAATGGCCTCCACAGTCACCAGAACTAAATCCAATAGAGCACCCTGGGGATGTGGTGGAACGAGGGATTTGCATCATGGATGTGCAGCGGACAAATCTGCAGCAACTGCGTGATGCCATCATGTCAATATGGACCAACATCTCTGAGGAATGTTTCCAGCACCTTGGTGAGTCTATGACATGAAGAATTAAGGCAGTTCTGAAGGCAAAAGGGGGTCCAACCTGGTACTAGCAAGGTGTACCTAATAACGTGGCTGGTGAGTGTAAGTGCATATATAAGACTAGCGTAATCTGTGATTATAACAAAATGTACTAAGGAAAAAAAGGACAACCTTCCTTTGTTTCTTTTCATATAACGCTAAACAACGTGACCTTAAGAATACACTGCTTTATCTTCTGTCTCAGAATAGGGCTGTAATCATGCTGAATGACGGACGACTTCAAACTAGAAATAGAGAACCTAAATGTATCACTGTAATGTTTCTGAAGTAATAAATCAAGTGAGAAGTTGGGTTGTTTTTTCTCGTACACTTCTATACAATCTCCCTGGACAAAGCCAGTTTCATAAAACATGGATGCATATACCGTTCCTGTTTTTAGGCAGAAAAAGGTTTTCCTTAAGGCATTACTTATTATCCAGCATCTTCCAACATGTGTGCTAAACTTAACAGTGAAAGTCGTGTTTTTTCTTTTTGAATCTTGTCCTCCTGTGTACCTTATGTGCAACTGCCCGAGTTGTCAGCGATCATCATGTATTTGGCCGAGTCTCAGGTGGCTCTGATTTCCCAGCAGGCCAGATGGCAGCGCTGTGTGGGCAGTGTGTGTGTGTAAGGGGCTGTGAGAAGAGGTCCAGCAGCCTCATGGAAGGGAGGATTGCTCACACCCTGGCTCTCTCCTCTGTCCCTGTGCAGCTGTGCTTCTCCCTCTAACTTGAACTTTTAATTTGTTCAATATGTGGCAGAGGACACGGAGTAAAACAGAACACATGTCTGGTGGCTGAGGCTCCACAGGCAGGGACTTGAAGAGGGATGATGACACTGTGTGGTGTTAATTCTTAGTTTTGTTTTACTTGTAAAAGTCTGCTGCTTCCACCACAGAGCATGACTGTTACATTGCTTTAGGAACAGTTCACACTTTTTGGATTTGTTGTACTTTGTTTGTATGCACCAGCAGGAAACAGTTAAAACATTTAACCAGATTTAGAATTGACCGTTGAAATTATTTCCTGGCCAAGTCAAACTTTTGGATTTAAAGTTAAAACGGCCAACTTAAGGTCCTGAATAAAATACATCAAAAAATATTCACTTAAAATCCAATGTGTGGCACCATCATTCTTTACAACCTACAGAAGTACATTAAAAAAAACACCATGTTTTCTTTTTTGTGACTATACTTTATGAAATATAATGTTTTTTTGGGTGTGTTTCTGCTATTTTTATGGCACATTTTTGTATAACCTTTATTTTGCCTTCTGTTACCGATAACTTTCAATGAATAACAACATGTTTTTGTATTTATTCGTACATTTATTTTACTTTGTCCATATCAGAATTGAGCCCTGAAGGTAAATGATCTTAACTGTTCCTTGTATTGGATAGCGCCCCAACGCATTGTGCGTGATAGGCTTACAGTCAACAAGTATTGTGCCTTATATTACCTTAAACATGGAGCAAGGATTCTCTTTGTGGTTTATGACCGGAACATTCCTTGGGATTTCTGAAACCAAAGCTTTCCTCAGACCCTTTTCAAATGCAAGTGTAGCAGCAGTACGCCCTGCAGTGAAACATACAACAACAACTATATGATGCAGAACGGATTTGCTGTTCAGCTCATTAACAATTTGACAAAACAACAGACAAGTGTTGGAATAATGTGATAAGTGTTGCTGTTGGACTAAGTAAACCCTAGATTAGCTAAGATACTGTATAGGCTGTGAAGCTCTAATGTGGAAAAAAGTCTCTGCTCTGGTAATAAAATCTTTCAAAGCCTGTAGCTTATCACTGCAAAATAAGCATCTTGCAACTGGATTACAACTCTCATGCTTGCAAGTGTTTTCACACTACAGTCCAGATGGGAGATTCGTTCTGTAACCTAAATGGATGCCTTCTTTCACGCTTCTTCTCTTGTTCTTTCAAATTGTAAATGTGACAAAACTATACAATCAATTAATACGACGAGCCAATACAAACATTTGGAAGGGGTCTAACGCACCATCAGCTGTGCTTATTTCCATTTATTTGTCACCCAACAAAAATGTGTGGAGACCCGTTTCAAACTCGTTTGAGACGTACACATGGCAGCTTCATTTTTCAGTTTTATTTATTTTGAACTAAAAGATTATTGAGGATTTCTAAACAATATATTAAATAGTAAAGGAAAAACTGATAAATGTCTATTAAAGCTATAATGCTCCTTTTCAGGTTTCGTAAATTGTATTTTGTGACTCTGACATGTCCACATGCTTTTACATTCAAAAGGTCTTTATTTTTCTCATACTGCCTGTGCTGCAGCACCTCTTTTCACCCTCTGTCTGAAACCAGAGCCCAGTCTGCTCTGATTGGTTAGCTGGCCGGCTCTGTTGGGATTGGGCAACCGCTTA
This sequence comes from Gymnodraco acuticeps, assembly GCF_902827175.1. Classification (NCBI taxonomy): domain Eukaryota; kingdom Metazoa; phylum Chordata; class Actinopteri; order Perciformes; family Bathydraconidae; genus Gymnodraco; species Gymnodraco acuticeps. The sequence goes on along the minus strand of NW_022990125.1, from coordinate 2,809,117 downwards.
GAGATGTCCCGCCCCTTTGCCTATCACGTACATTGTGTGGAGCACTAGCCAAAAGAAACGTAATATGTGTTACGTAGTGATGTCACTATGTTACATAAGTAAACAAAGTAGTCCAATCGAGGTGTTTCAGGCAGAGGGGTAGAGTGTGGCTTAATACAGGAGAAGGAAAACCCGCAAAAGCATAATGGGGCCCCTTTGTAAAGGCGAGAAGTGTAACTTTCACATCCTGACTCCCAATCTAGATGGGGGTTTCTTAGTGTTGTTAAGGTTTAAAGTGGAACCAACAGCTTTAGGTGCCATGCACACAGAGCATCTTCACTGAAAACCACCAGGTTCAATATGTATATATCCATTTGTATCAATAGAAAGCCAGAGGAGTGTCTGTAATGAACCTTATTAATCAGTCTTCATTTGGAAGTGGACGCCTCTCCCTGACCCCCCCCCCCCCCCCCTCCTCTTGTCTCTTCACCTCTCCATCTCTCCCCCTGACTCATCCACCCGTCTATCTGCAGTCACACTCATGTCCGTCTGATGAGATTTCACTGACATCTTGTGCTGACATATTCAGACTATTGTTCTGCTGCTCCGGGTGGCACAGGTGGGCCCCCGTCCCTCCAACATGGCCCAGTTACAAGGTGGCTGCCAAATCGGGCCCCGCTCATCCGGGGGACTGGGGAGCTGGAATGGGTTTGACCGTATTGTGCTGCACCTGCTTCACCCTCGCACCAGATCCCCCTGCTTCGCCTGCCATGCTGCTGCCGTGCAGAGCACCTCTCCCTCACGAGCCCCCCTGCGTCCTGTGAAACCCGTACAATCCACTGAACTTAGCCGCTCTGATGGCCGTGGCCAAAACAGCATCTGATGTGCCTTATTTGTTGACTGTGCGAGATTAGCTGCAGAGGGTACACGTCGAGGGGCTTACCATGCAGAGACGGAGCGAAGCCCCCACCCCTCCATCAAACACCCACCAGGCCTGCCAAATAATGAGAAATGGAAGATTCTCCAGCTTGTCTAAAGCCCTCGTCACAGTCGGTCCGCGCACACTCCTGCTCCCGAGCCAGACTGTAGTGCGGATACTGTAAGAGCCCCCCCACCAGACTCCTGCAGACGCTCCGCAGCTCAGGAGCCAATGTCCTGGTCTCTGTGTCCATAATGCCTCAATGGAAGGCATCCACGTGCACTGTGTGTGTGTGCAAGGATGTGCTTTTGTTTTCTCAATCAGAAAAGATAGATGTGCAGTTCAAATATGATCTGCACATTTATTAAATCAAAGTCTGTGCTTATTTAAAACGTTCCAAACTTCTGCTCACGCCTTCGACACCATTTTGTTTTTCCAACAAAGTCCATCGTTGACTGAAATTTGAGAAATGTTTTGTTCACTAATCCCCACTGATTTTCTTTAAGGAAATCACTTCTCCCCATCAGAAAGTCAGACAACTAAACCTTACTAAGGGCCAATGTATTTATGGGACGTGGTTCAAGAGTTTGACTATCAGAGCAATGACAAATGACTCAATACTAAATTGTCTCAGTAAACCAAGTTGGCTCAGAGGGGCTTTTTTCAATCCACCTTTTGGGGCACGAATCGGAAATCAGAATTGTGTGACACATGCGTATTAGCATTTATTTTCTCTTAATCTTAATTAGTGCATTAAGGTTCGTATAACAAAGACCACCTGGGTAGTATTATCAGCAAGTGTGTCTTTTGCCTGGACATAATGAACTAATCACTGTGTAAACCACAGTATCACAAGAGATGCAATAATAGGTACAAAAAAACACACAGGTTACAGAGTTCAGGTCTGAAATCAGAAAACATATTTACATGTGCAGGTTTTACTCTTATTTTACTCTAAATTCAGTTAGTTGGTCATCACACATTTTCTCCATCCTTTCTCCCAATTTGAAAACCAATATTGGCATACTTTGGGTCTATTTAAGGTCCATCCATCCATCCATCTTCTCCCGCTTATCCGTGGTCGGGTCGCGGGGGTAGCAGTTCCAGCAGAACCCCAAACTTTCTTTTCCCTGGCCACATCAACCAGCTCTGACTGGGGGATCCCAAGGTGCTCCCAGGCCAGCAAAGAGATATAATCCCTCCACCTGGTCCTAGGTCTACCCCTTGGTCTCTTCCCAGCTGGACGTGCCTGGAACACCTCCCTAGGGAGGCGCCCAGGTGGCATCCTAACTAGGTGCCCGAACCACCTCAACTGGCTCCTTTCGACGCGAAGGAGGAGCAGCTCAACTCCGAGTCCCTCCCTGATGACCGAACTTCTCACCTTATCCCTAAGGGAGACACCAGCCACCCTGCGGAGAAAACCCATCTCGGCCGCTTGTATCTATTTAAGGTGTGCTGCCTTAATGAAACGACGCTGCAGCTTGATCTTTTTTATCAGAGATTTGTACTGAAGACATTGAGAGGACGGTCGGTGTAAAGCGAACACACATTTTTACTTGATTTGTTTTCAATACTGTAAAAATCATCTTATCCATGCTGAGTTATTTCCGTCTGAATAAACCTTTGGATTGTCCTATGTAGGATACCATGATGCATTTATTTGTACACTTGCTGTGCCAAAGGGATACACTCTCTGTACAAAGTGTATTCATGCTTGCTTGCAAAAGACCTGGTAGAGATGAAGGTATGGCCATCGACCTGCATGGCGGCTCCAAGGGTCACACACTCAAAGCCAGAAGGTCTTGAGTTCAAAACCAAATAGAGCTTTTATTTTTGGAGTTTTGAGCACGTCTGTCTTCTCGCACCAAATCTTCCGGATGCTAATTAAACGGTTGTCCTCGTAAGAACAGACATTGGTTCTCATCCACCGAACCTTCCCATGTTTTTTCTTGAATTTGTTTGCGAGAAACATAATAACATTCTTATAATTATGAATCAATAGTCTTGTCAATTGCACATGCCAGTTGATTGGCATTAACAAGTACACAACCATTCAGTTCCCATACAGGAAATGGAAATGGAAATAAATGTGAGAACAATTAAGTCAAGAATATCAAAAAAAGTCTAGAGTGGGTGTAGCAATTGATTTCAAACATATACATTTGTTTTATATATGTATATATATACATATATAACATTTCTGAAGTGGATGTACTTCTGGAGGAAGTCCATGCTATCAAGTTGTCATATTTAGTAGCGTCAGTAGTGGATATAAAATGCATGTGATGCTATTACTCTTTCAGTGTTGCTGTAGTGTTTATTTTAAAAGACCAACATATTGTAATGTATATATAATAATTTTTGTAATCATAATTTTAAAAATAATTACATTTTACACAATTTTCAAACTGTAGACTTGAAGAAAATGCCATAAGTAATTATTAACAAAAACATGACGGTACTCAAGTGTGCTCTTCAAAGTGTTTAGATTCTGTTCTTCAATTACAAAAACAATGGAAACATTAAAGATTGTCCGAATCTTTGTAAACACTGCGTTTCAGAAGAAATGTGGTTTTACAGTTTGTCAATAAGGCCCTTTGTTTGTGAGAAAACATGTTGCTGTTGAGTATTTCTTCACGTCATTGAGCCATTCACCATCCCTGCTTTGCTCATCTGCATCAACAGATATGGCTGCAAAATGTATATTGTGATTTAGCTAAACTTATCCTTTGCGCTCCATCTCATATGATGCTGCTCACTGCCTCTCCATATCTAATCCGAGGAGCCATTTTTCCCCATCAAGGATTAATTAAGGAATTAATAAAGTAGCTTCCCTTTTCTGATGCAGTGTCCAGGTTACAGTAAGCACATGTAGACTCTGATGTGAGGGGGTGCAGAGAGGCAGGCTCGTGTGTGTTTGTGTGTGTGTGTGTGTGTGTGTGTGTGTGTGTGTGTGTGTGTGTGTGTGTGTGTGTGTGTGTGTGTGTGTGTGTGGTGTGTGTGTGTGTGTGTGTGTGTGTGTGTGTGTGTGTGTGTGTGTGTGTGTGTGTGTGTGTGTGTGTGTGTGTGTGTGTGTGTGAGTGAGGCTGGAGGCCTGCGGCTGCTGAAGATTAGCTGTGCGAGAGCTCCCTCTTGGTGCCAGTCGGCCTACTGTTGGTGAGCAGGCTGAAGCAAGAGGCCCAGACAGCCACACACACACACACACACACACACACACACACACACACACACACATTGGGTGAGAGCATGTAAACAATGACAAAGGTGAAATGTATTGTTTGTCAGAAGGGTATCAAAATGTTTTCACAAGTTGTGCTTCATTTCATTTTTTTATTTAACATCATTTCTGCTGTTAGGTACTGTATACTGTTTTAAATGATTTGTCCTGAAATGATACCGTCATGTATTAATCTGCGTAATCCAGTCGTTATGTTTTCAATATTTATGTTTGTTAATCATGTACAATGTGTTATTATTGTGCTGTGTTTTACAGCTGCGAGAAATAGACATTAAAATAATTGTAACTATCTTTTCATAATCAATATATCTAAAAAGTATCTTTATGCAAACATTTCCAGAACATTTCCTAATTTTAGCCATAACTCAAATATGAAGATTTCATGCTTCCCATTTTTCCTTATCGATGTGAAGAAATATATATATATATCACCTCGACATTGTTCTATTTTTCCGGGCATTTTTTAGACCTCTCGTTTATCAATAAAATAATCTTCTGATGAATAGATTGTCTTTTTGTGCATATTTAACATTATTGCATACATTTTCCTTTCCGGGTTCATTTATGTAATAGAAATATTGTTATCAAAGAGTCAGTCATCAAATAATGATGACTACACTGAAAGGCAAATTAGATTATAAGAAAATAATTCGAAATATTAGCACATTTGATTACATTTGTATTTCTCTCTCCCTTTGTGTTTTTGTAGGGTCGGTGTATGAATTTCAACCGTGTGCAGCATCAGTAGAGGGGAAGGCTGTGTGAAACCAACATGTGCTGATCGCTGTGGACAGAGAAGAAGTTCAGGTCTTTTGAAGATTTCTAACCCTGCAGCTCAAACCACTATCTGCTCACACTACTCTGCGCACAAAGTTTCCCTCCTGGTTTTCTGCTCTTAAAAACACGGGGTGAATGTTAATATGAACTCAATAAGTTATTAAACTACCTTTTTCTATGATCAAATGTTTTTTTAATTAAGATGAAAATAAGCAGAAGGGGCGCCCCAGCGTTCAAACTCGGTTAGCTTTTCGTGCGCACCGAAGGCTTAACATATTCTGACCATATTGTGCCTTCTCTGAAAAACCTAATTTCATGGACACAGACGGAAGCTATCTAAAGAAAGGGAAAAAAACAGAGAGAAAGGGGCGGTTTGCCTTTGGCGTGGAAGTCGGAATAATCCCAGTGGGCCTCACAAGTGCAGAAGTCCGTTCCTTTCGGCAATGTCTCATCACAAATCCTGTCCAACTTCAGCGTGCTGCTGCCCGCCGGCTGCCCTTTGACTGGCTTATCTTGTCATTTTAACACTGAGAAGTGCACACGCATGACAAATTGTAGACAGGATGCCCCAAGGTATTGGAAGGCACCAAGACTTTGCCCTGTAGTTTCTCGTTTTTTTGTTTTGTTAAGACACCTTCCTTTCATTATGCACTCGGGACAAGAAAATTAATAGAGCGTTATTCGACCGCAGGACAGCCTCCTGACCAGGCGATCTCCAGCTAGGTTTGAGGGATTGATGCCTTGAAGACCTTGACATGGCGCTTGGTGTTTTTTGCCCCTGTTTTCAGTGCAGTCTGCTCTCTGCTCAGTAAGGCGTAGCACATCACTGCCCATAAACCGGCCTATCAGTTAAGACTTCAGAGATATAGATACAGCTGCCCGGACCCTCCTCTGCCCACCGCCTCAATCCTCCGAGGGGCTTCCCGGACGCGTCACAACCCACTAGTTCCCTTGGCACCAGAATATCAAAGTTTAATTAAAATAATTAAAGGCAACAGCAAGCAGCAGCCTGTGAAGACTTGGCTGTCTCTTTTTTATGCCTTTTGACATTGAATGACCTATAACTGCGTTCTTCTCAGGAAAAAAGAGGACACTGCGCCACGGTGACGCTGCGCCACGTCCAAAACGCAAACCCAAAGTAACGGATGCGACGGACGGATAAGTATTGTTCATTTCAAGAAATTATGTCCCCCCTCCGCCCCCCCTCCACCCCTCACCCCAAAAAGCAGGGTATATATACTTATATATATTGTGGATTTGTCAAGCGTGCTGTCATGACGCCAATCCCAAATGATGTTAGTGTGAGCGGAAACACTGTGGGGGAGGAAAGGGGGCAGCAGCTGAAGAAAAAGGCTCGAATGATCCAGTCACTTCGGATACCGTACCTCAGATGAAAAATGGATATTCGAGTCGAAACCTGACAAAGCGCGCCGGCTTTGATGGGAAGCGGTATAGACAATGACCAGTGGCTGGGTCAGTGGGATGTCTCTGTGCAAGCAGGGAAGCTTATCAAATGACACTAAAAATAAGTTCAACAACCATCAAGTTTGAGGGGGAATGGGTCTCACACTCGGCGGGCGCGAGGGCGTGCTCCACGCCACTCTAATTATTCCTTTGTTTCCTCTCCGTCCCGATCGCAGGGACATAAATAATTCCAAATCAAATTCCTCGGGGTGTGCTGGTATTTATGTCCGACTTAAACGCTTTTAACCTCTTGCATAATTTTGTGGGCTGACATTTAATAGGCTCATCAGCCTCTCGCTGGACGGTCGCCGGACGAGGAGATTTTAGCACTCGGATCTTTTTTTATGTTACAACCAAGAGCACAGGAATGTTATTAACCCGAACTAATGAGATATTTACATAGCAGTCACAACACGAGTCGGCCCGCTAATAACACGTCACATGCCCCCCCCCCGTGTCCCCTCCACTCATCATGCTATGCATAATATTCATTTTACCACCTATTGTTGAAGATTTTTTATAAGTATTTGTTGAATTTCTGTGTGCCTTTTTGATATTTGATTAAGAGACAAAAAGTATTATTGTATTTCTGCACTTCAGTGAAAAAAAGTTTTTAAAAATGTATAATTTAATTCAAAACTATTGATTCGCTTCAGCCAACTTATTATCAAATCGAAAAAGTAGATTGTCACAATTGTTGATTTGTCTTTGGCTCATTTTCATCAAAACATTTTATTTTTTTGGACTGAATTTCATTTGCATGCACTATTTCTGCTACATTATTTCAGTTGCAAATAATGTAATTCATAATTTTATGATGTTTTAATTGTATAGTTTTTCTCTGTTATACTGCCTTTTTATATTCACGTAGCACCTTTAAGTCCAGGTTCCAGGCACACAAGCTGCACAAATGTGAGTTTATACAAAATAATTATGTTTTTTTGCAACGCTTTTTTTACGAGTTTGTACACTGTTATTATTTTCTACTTGTCTTACACTCCTGTATGTTGTGTCAAATATATATTCATGAAAGCGATCCGTGTTCTTGTTTTTCTTGTGTGTCTCTCTTTCTAACACGTGTGTGTGCTGGTAGGGGTGGACATGCTAAAGGCAATCTTTAATTGGCCCTTACAGATTTATAGGGCCCGACAGGGAACGTGATTATTCCGAGTGTGTGTGGACAGAGGAGTGGACAGTGTGCAGCCTCTCCCCCTGTGAAGTCAGCCACCGGAGGCACCACACACACACACACACACACACACACACACACACACACACACACACACACACACACTCTCAGAATCCCTCCAAGGTCTCTCTTATTTAGTAAAGATATGCACTCGTACACCTTCTGCTTCGTCCATGTTTGCATGCTGTGACAAGATGCCAACTGAGGTGTGTGTGTGTGTGTGTGTGTGTGTGTGTGTGTGTGTGTGTGTGTGTGTCCAAGTTGAAAGTAATGTCTCCTTCTTTACGTTTTAGACGTCATAAAGATGAAAAGGGTTGATTAGTAAATTCACTTTTCGACTCTAATTTTCTCAAATTCATTGTTTTTTCCAGATTTTAAATAAATAAAACTGTTTCTGTCCACTGGTGTTTATCAGTTAAAGGCCGAATTCAACATAAAATAAGATACAAATAAAACAATTCATAAAAAATAAATCTCCACGTTAAACTTTGTTTCTGTTAATTTTAGAGAAATATAAAAGTATATTTAAAAAAAGTCAAAAGTGGTTGAAACCAGCTAGCATTGGAATAAATAATGTAATCACTATACTTAGGTAAAACACTTAAGTCTTGTTTTCAAAATGTTATTGCAACGCAAAAATGGAAAATATCAATAGTAAAGTAGTCCTTATACAAAATGGCCCTGTATTTGCACTGTATATAACGTAATTGATGCATAAAGTTTTAAATAGTATTTGAATGCTGTCACTCTTCAAGTTCGAGCTATATAAATAGTAGGTAACAGTAAAGTAGAGCATTTATAACAATGTATCATAGCTGTTACGTTCCCTATTGGGCTAGGGGGACCAAAGGGACACGACACGACCAGTTTGGAATTGGTATATGTTACCGGTGGTTTATTTGTAACCAAAACAATGAACACAATAATGTACACGAACAGCCTGGACCAACAACGGACCAAACTGTTACGATTTAACAAAAGAGGACTCCAAAAGAGAGTTGCACAGTATGCTACAAAAGGAAAGAAAAGTACCTCACTTCGAAAGTGGAACAAAACACTAAACAAAATGAGGCTGTGTGGGAACACAGCTGTTGCTGGTCAACAGGTGCTAATCACCTGGGTCTAAGCAATACTTCCACAAATGCTGATCTACAGGCGCTAAACTAACCTGGGTCTAAGCGGTTTCACAATGTCAATAATCCTAAATGCTGTTCTACAGGAGCTAGGCAACCTGGATCTAAGCAATACACACACACAAACCCTACTGTATACTAAACACAGAACACTATGACACACTACTAATTAGTGATGTTACGTATTGCGCCGAGGCTTCGGAGCATGTGTCGAGTAATTCCCGAAGCTTTTTGTGAAGCATGTATCGAGGCTTGTATCGTTTTGGGCCAGTGACGTCATCGATGACAAACGAAGCCTCGCTGCCTGTCGATACCACGTGACTGCTTCACGAAGCGATTCAGATCGGTTGAACCGTTGAACCACAACGCTCATAATACCCATGGATGTATAATAAGAACGATATTACCCCTCCTGTACCCGGGCCCGCTGGTGACACGATGGAATTAAAAGAGCTCAAAACCTCACCTATATAGAGGTCGGAACATGTCATAAGTATAAATAGATTCAAGCATAAATAAATGTAGGAAAAAAAACATGAATGAATAAATACAGGAATAAATATGTTACAGTGTTTTCAGGGAGATTCAGCGTGTGTGCTGTGGCTCAGCTGGAAAAAAAAAAAAAAAAGTTTTCATTTTGTATAATCATTTTGCGTAAAGCTGGCACTCAAGGGCACACTAGTGGTGGTGTTCCTGGCGGGATTTGAACTCACAGCCTTCCGATCTTCAGCCCACCTCACTATCCATTAGATCAATCACTACCCTCTCAAATGGAAATATGTGTTTACATAAATGGTGACCACACCGTTTGAGACCCACTGAGAACTTAGACTAAGTTAACTATCTAAACACTCAGAGAGTCCTTTACCTCACCTGAGCTGAGGTTATCCCGAGCTTGAATGACACACAGAGACCAATCAAGGGCTTTGATTTATGATCTCTATGACAGTGGCCATGTTGGCAGGCCACATCATGTAGACAGCCAGTCACCACCCTGTGTGAGGCAGGCCACTTAACGAGGCGAGATCAGAGCAAGGGAGCGAGGGATCATTGTCCACAAGTTAATTGATTGCAGTTGGCGTCGTGGTCACGGACGAATAAAAAAAAAAAAACGTATATAAAAAAATAAATAAATAAATAAATGGGTCGCGAAATATATTTGGGCGGCCGTTAATATACCTGGGCGGCCCGCCCAAGTATAGTCTATGTGTGGGAAACCCTGTCCTTTAGCTGTGTTCGTGGTGATCATGCCTGTTAGGGAATATTGTTACAAATACCAGATAATTAAAATGTTGTGCTGTGCGCTTGAATGTACTAACAGATCTTCCAAGAAGTCTACTTTCAGCTTTTTTCGGTGAGTAAAATGATAATATTATACATGTTAACCCCGTTAGCAGGTGCTTCTTAGCTTAGCCTGTTATGTAGCTTATTAGCCAGCTAAGGACGTAACCCTTTATACATATATACAGTTTAGTTTATGATTCAGCCTTGGGTAAGACTTTTATACTATATGGCTATGACGCCCATAATGCTAAACGGGAGCAAATGTTAAAAGGGGTGGGCCGCCGGAGTCCACGCCGCCGAAGCTAATGGGGCTGCAGGGTGCTAGCTCGCTAGCGCGTCCCGGCGGCCGTAGCTAGCACCCTGGGGCTCCGTTAGCTTCGGCCAGCGGCGGAGTCCGGCGTTATAACTGGAGATCAAGGAATGCATCGTAACGCGGACTTGGTTCGCCTGCAGCCCGCTGTAGTATTAGCTAAATAAATGATGTTGAGCAAGGCTTATTAAGCTGAACACCGCCACAATTATTCTGCTATGTATCGGTACTTATTTTATTTTATTAACGTGTGAATGACAAGCATTAAGAATAATACCAAATAGCTAATTATCTTGCAGATTGTCTCGTTTGATTATGAATGTAACGTTTATATAGTGGAACTACACTGTTTTATCAAAACCAAAGTGCCACGCAGTGACTTGGTATGCATGTATTTCAGCAGGAAATGTGCAACCTAGATGACATTTACCAACACAGACTATATAGAAATATTTGTAAAAGTTGTTCATGCGTTACTAAGTGAATATGGCATTAACCCTCCTGTTGTCTTCGGGTCAAATCTGACCGATTTACTACTTTCATCAATCATGTTTTACATTCGATTGATACTGAGAGCATGTTAGCTTAGCTTCTTAGCCTGAGCTAGGACTCGAACGTCACGCTCGTTGGCAGCAACGCCTCTTTGCCCTTATTTGGAGAAGGCGGGAGTTAGACTCTGACGACACCGTCGAGCCGTTAGTGGCCGACTCCGCCTACTAAGGGCTTCACGGCAACTCTGCAGAATCCTATGGGTGACGTCACGGACCCTACGTCCATTTATATATACAGTCTATGGTACCAACGTCATCAGCTCTTTGTTTCCTGTCTCTTAGTTTACTCGAGTCTTGATTACAAACATTTGACTGAAAAACAGCTGTGGGAAACAAACAAAACTTTGAGTCATTCTGGTTTTTTTCAAAGTGAACTGCTGATTCTGTATACATTAGACCAAACACATCCTCTGTGTCATTCTGATCCACACACAGTTCAAATGTCACCACTATAACAAGCTATGGAGAGATCAGGGAGCATGTTTTCATTTAACATCTTGATTCAAATATCTGCTTATCTGCTCTGTTTACTGTTGTGCTTATGATGAGCATCAGCTGCAGCAGCATGCAGGCAGTGTGGCTTTCAACACAGCTGGCTGCATAAAACACTTGAGCTAATCTGACTTCATTGTGCAAAAGATGATGTTTTAAAACTGAAGTCTGGTGCCTGACCACTGTCTAGAGTCTAGATAGCACATAAACCATCTTTGATTGTTTTCCCTCTACAGTTTCATTTCAGGCGTTGTTTGATTTAGTAGTTTATGAATGGTAAGAGCACATTGTTATGGCTGTTACAGTCCCCATGTTTTGTTTCTACACACTGAATAAAGGTACATGAGTTTCTTTGTTATAGTAAATCCTTTGTTTTAAAGGGGACCTATCATGCAAAATGCACTTTTTGATGTCTTGTATGCATAAATATGTGTCCCCGGTGTGTCGGGGAACTCACGCAGCGTCAGAAAATAAAACCCTCTCTCTTTTCCTCCGTACCCAAATCTCTAAAAATGGGGCTACAACGGAGCTGATCCACATTTGCGGCAATGCAGACCCACAGCACTATCAGAAAGTTGCTATCAGATACAATGCCCGACTGTTTTGGACGTAATATGGTCGGTGTTACATTAGCATCGCTAACACTCAGAGCTAACCTGTACTGGAGAGCATGTGTGTGAAGAAGCAGGAAATAAAAAGGAACTCACCTTGTGGTATAACCGGCAAGAGAGAAAGCCTTTGAGCTCCATACTGTTTCAGACATAATCCTTGATAATCCATGATATGGCGTTTCATCACGGCAGCATCTGCCGGTAGAATCTCCCGCATGAGCAGGCATAAGCTCCGCCCCTCTTTTTTATCCAACTTTTTTTTTAAAGCTTTTTACCCAAAATCAGCACTTTTGAAACAGGAAGTGAAATAGAGGGATATGAGGCATGGCTAGAATGGGTGATCTGTTTGGTATTTTGAGCAAAACACTTCATAGACATGTTTTTTATATATTTGTATATATCTGAGACCTATGCTATTGCCTAAAAATAGCATGATAGGTGACCTTTAAGGATGTCACATGAGCGAATACCAAGTTGGATCTTCTTCGAAAATTAGGACAGCGTTACAATACTATTTCTCTACAGTCAGCAGGTACCTAAGGTCAGGGCTTGAGACCAAGAGCCTCCTGTCATCTATACATTTACACTGATTATTCTACATTGGTAAACCAAAAATCAAAGACCGTTGGAGAGCTAACGTTAGACATTATTATGCATTCAAGCAATCTTGGGCCAAAGATAATTTTGACGTCAACATGATATGTTCATTTTTTTTTTTTAAATAAGGTGGTTTTTTGTTGTTCTACCATGGCATCAAATTGGGTATTGAGTTTTATTTCATTTATTGTATTGTGTTATCCCTATTGCCAGTACCATGGTTGACTCATACAGAAACAATTATGCATTATCAAAAATAGGCAAATGTGGTGATCAATTCCATGATTAATAAATGTACGTAAGAACAAAAAGAGTAAAAACTACCAACATGAAAAAAAGGAACAACTCATTCAGCCCTTAAAAAAAACCTGTTACTCAATCAATCTAAAAACAAACAACGTACTTATTTGCTTCCAGTCTCTGAACGCTAAAAGACACTTTATTATTTTGTGACACTGGAGCCTGCACATACACCATGCTGCCATTCAAGCTTATACATCTTGTGTAATGTAAACGGGCTCAGTGCATACACACTGCCATATTCAAACAAACAAAATAGTTTTGAGATAAAAAGACATCTGAAATGAGAATAAAGCAGCTGAAGTACCCAAAAGATGTATTTTGTGTTTAAAGAGGCTTAGACGCCACAAGTATTTTCTATTTCAGAAGGAAATGGAACTCACAAAACTGACACAATGACAAAATGTTAAAATATAAATGTATTGTAAAGATTCTTATGAGTGTCCTTGATAAAATCCACATCCCATCGAATGACTGGTAATTTTTAGGTTCAAACCCAATAATGAAGAAATAACTTCACTATTGTATCTGGTCTAACATGTTGTTTGGAAAAAAAATTAAAGCTTCCGAAGGTCTTTTTATTCTTCTATTTTTATATTAACGGTCACAGCCAAGAAAACACTGCACAAACCCCTAAATCCATCCTGAGCTGCGCCACAAGGTTCTGTTTTCGCAATTTGATGGAGGGGGCTTAGCTGCCATAAAATGTCAACCTCCACTTCCCCTGATAAAGTTTCTCTGGCAGGCAGCGGACGGACTTCAGCAGCTGTTGCCCCCCTTCCAAAGCCCGTCTGGCTTCCCAGGTTATCCCGATTTTCACAGTTGTCTCTGAAATGTGGGTAATGTTGGATCAATTGCTGCAACTCTGCACGGCCGCTAACCGTTCAAAGCCGGAGCCCGGACCCCCGCAGGACCCCGGAGGGCCGCCCATCCGCCCTAAGAACAGCTTGTTAGAGTTGACACTTGATTTTATGCATTGTATTTCTGAGAGCATTACAACTAAATCCCCTTCTCAGGCGATATGGAGAGCTGCTGTGGCAAATGCAGGTGGGGGGATTAGGAGTAGCTTGACGGCTCGGGATTTCAGAGCTTTATCTTTGAGCTTCCTGTGAATTTTAAAGCCCAATATAGGCTACTATATGTGCTGATAAAGATTTAGGATTCCTGTTAGATGATTAGACTGTATGTCACTGATGGTGTGCAGTTATTCCACGAGAGCAGTGAGGAAGCAGACACCCACTGGTGTATGTGTTAAAAACAATCATATTACACGCAAGATTTAGGCAATGTGTGCAGTACAATAAAACCTAATCATGTCGAACCATGAGACAATAAAAAGCTTTAAACATATTTAGAAAAAAGAACTGGGTAACTAAGTACTTTTATTACTCACATACTGCACTATACCCTGCAAAACGAATTCAATATAATAATACCTCAAAAATAAATGCAGTGATTTACTCACTTTTCATATAATAATCCCAAAATCCAAGACAGACATGACAGATGAGCTTAATATGGCCCCTTTAATGGCACATTTATTTATTTTATGTTTGAAATGCAACAACATTGATACAGATGAAGTGTAACATCTAACACAAAACATTTAGTAAAATAAAAATGCAGGTGAAAACAATTTTCCAGTTATAAGCAAGCCCAAAAGTAAGGCCTAAACCAGAGCTTAACGAAAAACCCAAATTTCCAATGTAAAAAAATGCACAAATTATCTCCAACCAAATGTTCAGCTCACCCCAAACAATGCCATAGATTAGAGATTGTATAACATTAATCCTTATTGGGGATAGGGGGGGAAACACACAAGAAATAGATGTGACCCAACCAGAAATCCTGCCAATAGGGGAAATGTAAGAAATTACCGCCCGACCCAGCCAGAGTTGGGCTTAATTCGGGACTGTCAGCATGTCAAAGCTCTAATAAGTATACCACCAACCAGCACCGTAACAAACAACAGCCACTCCCCCAGCTATTGATTTGACCTTTAAAAGAACTAAAAGATATTCTATGAAGTCATATGCTATGTCAGAAGCAGGTTATGGAGGTAATCCAACCAGGAAGTGATCTAATGACTTCTTCCGGTAGAAAAAAAACCTAGAACTTTCAGGTTGTTTTAAAAAAATACTTTGCCTTAAATATGAGGTGAACATATTTTCAAGCGGACAGATGGTCAGCACATGCAAAAGGTTGCCATTTTCCCTTTCCTACCTTTTGCTACACACCGAAAACAAATAAATAACTCTTTTCACAGCAACCTGCTTTTGCACCTATCTGTGCCGCGCTCAGAGACGCTCCTGCTAGGTATGAAATAATGATGGCACAATATGTGTGTAGAAGCTCTGCGGGGGCATATGTTGAGTCAGGCGGCTGAGCGAGATCACCTGTCCGGCCGGGGGGTGGGGGGTGTCGTGGGGCCGTCTGGAGCCCGCCAATGATAAACCTCCAACATACTGACTGTTAGCTCATGGCCTTCTCCGAGCTGCACATCCACAGTCGCTTCTGCTCCCCGTCTGAACCCATATTGACCTGGCACTGCGTCTGACCGAAAGCCCTCTGAGCCAATCGCATGGGGCTGTTTAAGTCCCGGTGGGGGGGTGGAGCCGTGGCATTGCCGGCTGGAGTCACCTTGCCAGCAGCACTCTGTTTCGCGCTTTAATGAAGGCAGAGGGAAAGTTTGGCTGGAGGTGTTTGTGTGTTATCATGTCACATTTTCCAAAGAGGCTCGGGCAGAGGGGGCAGCAGATCGCTTCTGACTTCTCCAGCAGATGTTTGGAAATGGTGCTAATGCTGTGGATTATGTCAGTGGGTGCAACAAGCAGCGGGAATACTATGATACAATACAAATGATAACTGAGGTAGCTTGGGTGATCTGTGCCTTTAACAGTATCTACAAAGAAATGTAACTGCAATCATATTAGCTCGCAGTGAATGTTCTAATTTCAACACTTGGTTAAATTACACACAAGAACAGGATATCTTTTTAGCCACCAACGCTCTGATAGCCCGAACTTGGCATTTTGACCAGTGCCATCTTGTTTTGAAGTGACCATATTTGAATGGGAGTGAGGAGTTTGAGAGGAGCGAGGCCCGGCACAACCAGCATATCAAACGCTAAGTTCCAGGCTAACTTAGTTAACAAGATCCTGATCTGTAGATCTATAACACGTTAACCATCATTTCAATTAGGATGGTTGCAAAATAAGTTACACGCAGGAATATAAAGAGTCATTGTCTTTTAGTTCAACAAAACTAACAGCACTGTGCTGGCAACAAATTCTTGATAGCAACTTGTCAATCATAGTGCATCATAAAAGCACAACCTCCTTTATTGTTTATTTAACTCCAAACAGGACCATCATTTATAAAATAAACACAAGTCTTCATTGAGATAGACCTACAACTAGGAATCTAGACCATTAGCTAATTAGAACAAGTAATAAATCAAGTAAAAAGAGAGGTAATTTTGTCATAGTCTTCTATAGAATCAGACATATGATATGTTTGCATTGGAATTGTCCCCTCTGGCTGTTGCTTCATATTTTTAAGTTAACATTATTAAACCCATTTCACTTCATGTTTAATTATTTTGAGGGTTTGTGAATTTTGTATCTAAAACTTTTTAAACAAGTGTCGACATTGTAAATGAATCCCTGGTGTTTAGGGCTTTTTGTTTAAGACATATTCAGGCCTGCCTGTCTCCATCTTCTCTCCCTCTGGAGTTTCTTCTCGTAGTGTCCAGTCCGTCCTTAATCTGGCCCGGTCCGCTGGGGAGGACAGCAGATCTGAAAAGCTGTTTACAACCTTCAGCTGCTGCGCTCGCTGGGCCGAACAAACACAGGCTCCCACACGGCCGCTGCCTCTTCTCTCCGTGGCTGGCATCGTTTAACATTACAATATTTTCCCGGTGTTTGCCCACGGATGATGAGGCTCTCATTGCTATGCATGTGCCAGATGAATCATAAACCTATACCATATGCCATTGCAATTTGCTGATGGGCCCAAGCTGTTTTGGTGGATATAAAATCCTGGGATTATGAAGGCTTGATCCTCAGTGAATGAAGGGAGAGAAGGACAGGGAGACAGGCAGAGTGAAGGAGGGAAAGGTGGAGGGTGAATGCTCCCTCTTTGCTTTTCTATTGGTCCACAGGACACTTACAATGGAAAGGTAGTAGGCGGGGCTACTGATTGACACCTCCCAAATGTTCTAATCTAACCAAAGGCTGTGAAGTATTAGCTCAACCTGGTGGTATGTGAGAGCAAACAAACAATGTAATGTGCACACAGACAACAACATGTTTGTCACCTTGTCCCCAGTGTCCAATGATGGTAATTGGAGTAGCTGTTAAAAACAAACGGGACAAAGCCCTCTGGGATTTTCTGTTGTTGTCGTTCTGCTCTGTGAAATCGAGATTACATATGGGCCAATCATCATTTGTACTAAAGCTCTTATTTTAAATAAAGCATCTTTATTGACAAAAGGTGAGGAAATCCTCAAAGCACGGAGATAGTTCTGATTGTTAACCAAAGAACAGGACTTAAAAGCTTAGTTAGTGAGAGAGGTGTTGTTGTTTTTCATCACCATACCAGAAATCCTTCTAAGAAATATCTGCATTTAGCCTTGTTTTCAATTAGCTCGAAGGGTTTATTGTTGTAGGTAAGCTAAGCTAAGCTAACGATAACTTATGTCTTATTTTGTCTAATATTAAGGCTTACTTAGTCATTTAGAATAAATAATAGATAAAACCCTACTACGGACTCAACGGATATGCAGCAGGTTTCCATCGAGGCCGACATTTCTAGTCTCGAAATAGGAGTTAGTGTTGCATATTTGCAATATGTATGTCAGTATGTGGAGGCCTCATTAGAAATGTTAAGTTTATAATGACTATTTCAATTTTGCAAATTAGGCAAACGCAGATTTCCAATGGGACTATGCGGTTTGTTCTATATTTATGTTACTTGCTGTATTTGTGTTGAACAAAAAAAAAGATTAGTATCCTTTCAACTTGAAGAATAATTTAAGCCAACAAGTCCAGATAAGCACCAAAACTGAACCAAGTCAAGCCATTGGGGCTCCATAATGATAAGCATAAACGCCCATTTGGCCCCACTAACTCTGGCTAATACTTGGTATGCAACAATATGCTTAATATATTTTGTACCCCTAAAATTGCATTTAGCCCAGGCTGCCCCTTTAACCCTACAGCAGTTGACATATATTGATGGAAGAATTATTTTTTAAACTTATATGGGCCAAAGGGATAGCTATGGTAAGAGCTGAATGCCCATATGGCGGTTCCACTGCCAAGTGGGAGTTTTTTTAATAAAAACGTACAGATGGTTTTGTTTGGATCCAAGTTTATTCTTTAAATCACATTTTACCGTTACTGTTAAAAGTTCACTTTGATATCTGTAATATTTGCAGTGCTGATGTTGCATTCAAGTCACAAGGAGGCCAGTAGAAAACAACAGATCTACTGTTTACTCTGGATACTCATCCTGGTGAGAAAGGTCAAAAACATGGACAAACAAGTAAAGAGGATTAATTATTTTTCAGGTTTTGATTAATATCAATATTTAGCTTATGGACTAAGATTCATGTCACGCTACTGACAGCGGAAGGAGGCTTAAGGATTATGTTTCACAGCTGAGCCGTTTTATAAAAGAAAAAAAACATAGTCCAACTTTGTATTTAACTTTACTGCACTTTCTAAAGGTCACCTGAACTTAAACCTTTGATACTTTTTAAAGGTTTAATGTATAATTTCTTAAGTAATTGCACAATATCTTAGGAGAACCAGTGGCGAGAGAAGGTGCTAACCACCATAACTCAAACTAACAGCATGTATAAGCGATTACCTCGTACTTTTTAATTGAGTGGGTTCAGAGAAGCTCTAACTTCACGGTTTTACGAGTCTGGGGTCTTTAAACGGCTCGGCCACAGTAATTCGATAATCATTTTCATTTGGTAGAATGCTGGCGATCAATCTGATGGATGACTTCATCAATCCTCATCACGCGCAGTCGTATAGGCCGCGGAGTCTGAGTGTAAGTCGAGAGGCCATGAATCGTCCCTTTATGAATCACATTCCAACTAAAAGTTGATTAGTGAGCTATTGCAGCAGGGAAATACAGCCGCACTTGATATTCATTAAGATAAGGTGTTACTGCCAGCGTTACATGGTTTGTTACAATAAATTTCCCATTTGCATAAAAATGGGCTCAGGAATTTAAATGGCAAAAATACAGTCTAGCTCATTGTCGCACACTTGGCAGTGAGTAGTAAAGTAATTTATTCATAAGGCTGGCAGGATGTCGGGTGCTACCATCTGAAGTGTGTGGTGAAAAGTGCCTGTACTGGACATCACTCTGTTTTGTAATATTTCTGTAAAATGTTTAGAATTTATGGTAATATTTAAATCTACCATGTAGGCGTTTGGTTGATCCTAAAATCCTTGAAAAGTACCTTAAACGCCTGACACTGTGCACGGGAACATTAATTGTATCAAAGGGTCTGAACATCTCTAAGCTTGTGGTGACTGATGTTGCGCTCTCCGACCATTCCTGTGTTTTCTTTGAGAGCTCTATTCCCGTCCAAACAATTGCTAAGAAAGAGGTAACCGCTAGACGTCACTTATCTGAAAATGCACAGGAAATGTTTGCTCAGATTTGTTCTCCCTCAATTGCCCATGCTAACTTCTCAGTAAATGAGCTAGTTGATCAATTTAATTCAAAAATAACAAATGTCATGGATACCATTGCTCCCATTAAAAAAAAGGAAGTATCTAGCAAGAAAATATCTCCATGGAGAAAAGCCATGACTGTGAGAACAGCAACAACTGAGTGCAGAAAAGCTGAACGCAGATGGAGAAAAACAAATCTCCAAGTTCACTTGGAAATCTATAAAGAGAGACTCTGCATCTACAATCAGGAAATAAAAAAGGCACGACAATCGTTCTTCTCTGACATCATTACCAAAAATAAAAACAACTCACGTGCCTTGTTTGCTACCGTCGACTAACAAACCCTCCTTCTTCACTGACAAAATTCAGAAAATCAGACAAGCAGTCAGTGCCTCTGTATCCAACACATTCTCACTCCCAACCCGTCACATGTTGACGGTCGGTCAGGGCCCCTCCCCGTCACTCTATTATGGACAGGGTACCCCTTGAGAGTCAGTTTTCAACGGGCAGGGCGTCCCATAGACCTTCATAGACCTCCCATAGCGTTGATAATCGACGCCATGAGACGGTCGGTTGTTATTGTCAATATTAATATGATAATTATTTATTTTTTAATAGTGACACTCGATTTCGACGATTTTCTTGTTGCCCCAGCTGTATTAATGTATTACATTGATATACTTTATTAATCCCCGTGGGGAAATTGTTTTTCTGCATTTGACCCATCCTGTGTTAGGAGCAGTGTGCTGCCATTTTGAACAGCGCCCGTGGAGCAGTGTAGGGAACGGTGCCTTGCTCAGGGACACCTCGGTAGCACTTGGTCTTGCCGGGACTTGAACTGGTGACCTTGCAGTTGCCAAGCCAAGTCCCTATCGACTTCGCCACCACCGCCCTACATGCAGGCAACGCAATAATTAACAAACTCTTGTACAGACTCTAAAAAACCAGTGGTGTAGTTAATAAAACATAATAATATCAAACATAATATGACTATTAACTTTATTGTGAAATTAAAACAGAACGTCAAAGGAAAATACAGTTTCAGTCTCTCGATTTGAAGCTTATGCATTGTACCATGAACCTGTATAGACCTGTAACAGTCAACTGCGTGAGGAGTTGGAAAAGTAGTTCGGTAAATAATATCTTTAAAAACTACAAAAAAATCCCTTTCTATCAGCTGTGCACCGTTATGGTGTAAATATAACCTATCTACCAATTGGATCAAATATAAAAGTCAGCCAAATTAGTGTTGATACTGCAAGGAGACGTATTCTGTGAAAAGAAATGGAAGATGTTGTTTAATTGCTAATATATTTATGATCCACGTCACGTATTCAGTTTTGGCGGCATTTCTTACAGTTTGTCAAAAGGTCTTCTGATCAGGGCTCTATAAATAAATATCTACGGCAGATATGTAATATTTAATGCAACCGAACCGTGTATTACAATGCCGTTATGTGATGACTTCCAAAGAGAAAAGCAAGAACACTCGGAATAAAGTATTAATTTATTTAAAAAAAATGTTTTTCCGATTTAATATCGCATAAACACCATATCCCGACATGCATTGCGGCTAAAACAATCGAGCCTATCAAAACCTCTGAAAAAAGAAAGGTGTCTCTCAGAATCGAAAGAGAAAAACCTATGGGAAAAACACAAAAGCATTGTACACAATTTAAATCAATAAATGTCGTATAATTAACAAGGATAAACTGATGTTTTTTAGTTGATGAGTACTGCAGATATCACTGTTAAATCATTTGATCATTGGTTTTATTATGAAAACGTCGAGACCGGAAATACTGTTTTCAACCCGTAACTTTACATGGAGGCTGCCGCATACCACAAATCATCTTCGTAATATCTATCAAACTATAGATCCTACATATCGACTGGACGTGGATTCTAAAAGTACAATACACACTTCTCGCTAGAAATCTAATCAAAAAGCGTTTTAATGGCCAAACTATCCTACAATTTAGGATTTTACAGAGAGGGTTATTTGTGAATAAACGACCATCTGTAATGTTAGCATTCAACGGGAGCACTAGAGGGCGAAAACTTTAAAACGTAATTATAGGACGTATCAAGCGTTTGAACAAACGACATATTTGGTCGTAATAAGGGCCTGAACAATCGACCCATTTGGTCGTATGAGTTGGAGGACTTGTTGGTATGTATGTGTGTGTGTGTGTTTGTGTATTTTTGCGTTTGTGTGTGTTGTGTTCACGAGAAACACCGGCTGTTGTTATGCCTGCTGTGACGTTAAGTTACTCCGTTCTCCGCTTGTAATTATGCCGTTACAAGCTTCAAAGTTGTATTTATCATCTGAATTTGACGAAACAAGTTTAATATTCTGAAAGCCAAGACTTTGTTTATTTGAAATCAGATGAAAGCAAACTGTAACGGACCCTGCCATGTTATCTATGATTACTATATGCCTTGCATTCATAATTTCAGCCGGAGGGAGGGGGAGCTGCGCTGCGGAAGAGCAGGGTGCGAGTGAGAGGTGCCTGTCATCTTCCCTTTACAAGCGTCAAAAATGTATTTATCGTGTGATTTTGGAAATAAAAGTTTCATATTCTGAAAGCCAAGACTTTGTTTATTTAAAATCATTCAAAACACCCGAACCTCGAAAAACTATTTTTTTACGCAACTCCACGTTTATTTTGAAATGAGCCGTTGCGACTTCCGACTGATTTCGAGAGAGCGGGTCACAAATATGTCAATGCGGGGTTCCTCAAGGCTCCATCTTAGGACCTTTGCTTTTTAATATCTATATGCTACCACTGGCTCAAATTATAAAAAACAACGATCTAAGCATCTATGCACTAAGCAAGTGCATTGAGCACATCACTGACTGGATGACTCAGAACTTTCTCCAATTAAACAAACAAAACACTAAGATCATTGTTTTTGGAGCAAAGAAGGACCGATTAAAAGTAATCGCAGAGAGTCGGCAGACTACAAAACAACTAATAAAGCTCAGACCTGAACTTTAACAGTCACATTACAACAGTTATTCAGTCGGCATACTATCACCTTAAGAATATATCTAGGATTAAACAACTAATGTCACAACAGGATTTAGAAAAGCTTGTCCATGCTTTTATCTTCAGTAGACTGGACTACTGTAATGGTGTATTCACAGCTGAAAGCTGCAGCTGATTCAGAACGCTGCTGCTCGAGTACTCACTAACATTAAAAGAGTGGATCACGTCAGTCCGGTTCTGAAATCTTTACACTGGCTTCCAGTTGGCCAAAGAATTTATTTGAAAGTACTATTGGTCGTTTTTAAATCACTAAATGGTTTAGGACCAAAGTATATTAACGATCTCCTACGTAACTATGAACCATCAAGGTGTCTCAGGTCTTCTGGGACGGGTCTGCTCTTGGTTCCGAGAGTAAGAACAAAACATGGAAAAGCAGCGTTTAGCTATTATGCCCCGGCAATCTGGAACAAACTGCCCGAATCATGCACGTCTGCAGAAACTCTTACTATTTTCAAATCGAGACTGAAAACATATCTTTTTGCCGCTGCTTTTAATTGAGCTGTTCATATTCGCACTGCAGTATGCCATTTAAACATGTATTGTATACCTGTTGTGTTAATTTTATTATCTTTGCTTTGTAATGCCTGTTGTAAAATGCCATTATATAATGTGTTTTTACTGTATTTATTCTTAAAATGTCTTTTAATTTATTTTGTAAAGCACTTTGAATTGTCGCGTGCTGAAAAGTGCTATATAAATAAACTTGACTTGCCTTGCCTTAAATGAAACAAGGTCAAATTCCCAGATAAACAACATCACAATGAACTAATTGAATTCTAGAGCCAAAATTGCCCAAACACATCGCTCTGTTGATCTCCTATTAATAATTGAGATTATCCTCAAGATTATCCTGTTTTGCAGACAGGCCCCCCAGATTTCCACCAGATTATGATTAAATTGTTACCTTGGTATCGTAAAAACAGGTAAATATTTATGAAAAAAAGGGATATCTCAGAGGGTTGTTGTTTTTCAGCTTTAACCCTCTGGAGTCTAAGGGTATTTTCTCGATTTTTAGATGTTTTCTTAAATCACCTTTTAAATATATTTCTTCTAACATGGCACCCATGTGTTACATATCAAAATGTTCAGGACAATCTCTAGTATTGCTATATATGCAAATTACTCACCTTAGAGCACTGTTTGATGAGATAAGTAGCTCAAAAGCTTAAAATTTGACATCTGATTTTCGGAAAATCTTCAAAACTCTTGTGAAAACACAAATTTACTCATGTGATCGAATTGTTTTGGTGTTTTAGATTAGGTTACCAAAGTCCTAGGATTACAAAAGTAGTGAAATATTTGAATTACACTGTATATAAATGTGTTATTCATGTCTAAAATGAAATTTTATAAATTCGCATTCTGAGTAAAACAGCTGTCAATCACTCTACTTTCACCACAGCAGGGACTGAGATATATCAGGACTGAATAATGACTTCATATTACATAAGAAGGTTCATGTGATGTGTAAAAAAAAAAAAGAATTGAGCATTAGAACTTTTTTTTTCAACCAACAATTTATTATAATACCAACAATGTATATAAATATAACTGCAAAATCTCACTATTTACAATATTGAACATCAGAACTTTTTTTCCTTCAACCAACTATTCATTATACACTGACAAAATGATCCTTCCTCCAGTAGTCCAATACATTGTCCAGTTTCAGCAGCCCCATGTATTTATAGAAATCCTCTACAGTCAAGTCAGTCCATTTGTAGGTTTTACCCTTTCCCATCTCCTGTGCAGCCCGCTTGTTTGTGTTGGTACAGAGTGTCTGTACTGTTAGTGCACTGAAGGACAGCTTGAACAGGTCAAGGGGTTTGTTTGATACTGTTGAGCTGAGCTGTGGCCCGGGTGTGCGAGCAGGTTGAAACCTGGAGACAGGGGGAGCAGTGTCAGAGTCTTCGCCTGTCTTCCAAGACAGTGGAGCTGGCTGCTGTGCAGGTGGGGGTGATGGTGCATGGGCAGCTTGTGGCTGTGTGGGAGGTACGTGTGCTCTACGAGACCTCTTTGCTGTCCGGGTTGATGGTGATGGCTGTGGCTGTGGTGGAGCTGAGGTGTATCTTGACCTCGTCGCAGGCAGAGATGGAGGCAGCTGTCGTGATGCTGGTCCACTAGTGCTTGGTGGGGATGGCAGTGGTGAAGGCCCTTGATCCACGGTAGATCTCAACATGGTGGCAGGCACAGCTGGAGGCTCCTGGATAAATGTCATCTGTGGGCCACTAGGCCCAGGCAGCTGTGAAACCTCTCTGTAAAACAAATAAAAATGGTGGTACAATAATTCACACACACACACACACACACACACACACACACACACACACACACACACACACACACACACACACACACACACACACACACACACAGCACACACACACACACACACACACACACACACACACACACACACACACACACACCACACACACACACACACACACACACACACACACACACACACACACACACACACACACACACACACACACACACACACACACACACACACACACACACACACACACACACACACACACACACACACACACACACACACACACACACACACACACACACACACACACACACACACACACACACACACACACACACACACGTCTCCGTTGTGGGACAAATAAAGGATTATCTCATGCATCTACACATGTAACCTTACTTATACACACCAAAATAACGTTTACACATAAATAAAGTTTATCACAGACACACATGTAAATAAGTCTATGACAAAGTCTCATCTGTACAGAACAGTATGATCAAATAAAATACATGTCTATAAATGTCTCCGTTGTGGGACGAATAAAGGATTCTTTTTATTCATCTACACATGTAACCTTACTTATACATGCCAAAATAACGTTTACACATAAATAACATTTACACAGAGTAAACGTTTACTAATCAAGAGTCTATTTTGTCCCGAGAAAAAGTTCATGAGGGGAAAATAAAAAGGTTGATAAATCCATTGTTCATTTTCGCGGTACTCCTCACAAAATGGCAAATGCACTACAAGTTATATTTACACTTACCCATCCTCAAATGGATCCCTGCTGTCCCTGTATTATTCAGAAGAAGAAGAGTCGAAGCCTTCAGGTTCTGATGAGCCATCTTCTTCACTGCCGCTCGCGAAAATAAAGTCCAGCGCGTCCGCAACGGTAAAGTTCCTTCGAGCCATTTTCTCTATCTTCTTCACAGACTAAAAGACTGAAACTGATGGGAGACACCTGTTATATGTTTTTTTATTGGTGGGTAGGTCCTTAGATTTCTAGAGTGTCCATTGGTCATTTCAGACCGACATGGCTGCCGGCCGGCCGAGATGTCCTTGACTGACACACAAATCCACCAATCACACACAGTGTAACGCCGAATCAAGCTGCTTTGAGCGGCAATATTGTCTGCTGTGCCCTGGGTACAGTCTCACAGGAGATACTCTTGAAAAGCTACGATTCTCGCGATTCCGCAGATATCTGAATCATATTTCTACTCCTTACAAACGCAAATCTATGATTAAATACGTAAATAAATGTGCACTTGACAAACTCCAGAGGGTTTTAAGTCACCTTTTCAAACAGACACAAAAATACATTATTTTTTTTTAGACCCCCTTTTTACATGTTTACAGTCTATTGTGTGTTGTAAAACACTCTGAGAGACAAAGAAACTCCAACACTTGGCAACTGATTAACTTTTTTTTGTGGAGGCTGACTTGATAGGATGCCCTCAGTGCCCCTCTGTTCCCTTTGAATGCCTGAAAATAACAGAGAAGATATTATCATTAACATTGCTGGGTTATTGGGTGATTTTTAACACCAGCCGGCGTACGTATACCCAATGTGGACCTGGCAACCGCATTTATAGAGCATTACATTACATGTTGTTAGACGCTTTTATCCAAAGCGACTTACATACTCAATACTGTGGGGAATCCCCACAGATGGATTTTGACAGGGTTGTTGCACAAAAGATCTGAGCGTGCACAGAAGAAATCTGAGAGCAGACATTTCATGAGCACATAGAAACAGCCTGAGTGCGAGGAGAAGGTTTTAAGCTGGAACACAGGAAATCTGTAATCAGCAATATATCTGAGTGCAAGCTACAGTTTGAGCAGAAGCAGAGCAGATCTAAGCGCAAGCAGGCACTATTTGAGTGCGAGGACAGGGTTTGAGGGAAATACATACATAATCTGAACGTGAAATCAATAAAGTATGCTCTCAAATGTAAAGACCACGCTCTTGAATAAAGATAGGGAATAACCCCCATATGTATTCCTATGTGCATCACACTGCAGCAGTCACGTCCGTGCGGCTGATACTTTCTCTCGCTTTCCTTCTCATACTGCCTGTCACTTTCCCTCTAATCTTCCTGTGGTTATTGTTTCTCTGTTTTTCTCCCGGACGTTTTAAAAACATTTCAGGCAAGTAAAAGTTGAAACACCGCTCTGTGCCGCTGCAGAATGTAGTGGACTCGCGGGAGCAAGTAGAGAGCGCGCAGCTGGCGGTCCGCTCCGTGGGTCAGTCTGCATTTCATCCAACTTTGCATTAACGAAACAATTTCACAACATACCCTGACAAGCTCACAAACACACAAAACAAATGATTAAAATGAGTGACTTACTTTTCCGCCGTCAAAACACTGCTTCTTGAAAGACTCTTCTTGAAAGATGAAAAAATCCTTCGATTTGTCCCGATGCAGAGGATGTTTTGTTTGGAGATGTTGGTCCAATTTATTCATTTTCAAGCTTTCGTTACTGAACACCTCTCCACATAAAACACACTGAGTCCGCTGCTCTCCATTTCTAACAGCTTTTGTGAAGCCAACGTTTAAAAACTCCTCTTTGTATCGTCTTTTTGCCATCATGTACGATCGGGATTAATCAACAGACAATAAACAGACGGCGCGAAAACTTTCGCGGGGGACGCGTCAGAGCTGATACAAATACAATATTTTATTTTTAGTTTATTCGTATTTAGAAAATTAAATCATTCAATATACAATGCTATATTGCATCATTTCATTTTCAAAATAAAAAATAAAATAAAAAAACTGTATTTGCAACGCAGCCATCAGCTCTGACGCTGTGTGTGTGTGTAGCAATGCATTTAACTGGTGACCCAATCAAAACGGGTCCGCGACCCTGAGTTTGGGAAAGGCTGTGTTAGACAAATGTACACTAACCCCCTGATCCCACTGGAAGTGTCTGCGCTGCGGCTGCGCCGCGCTGCGACCTCCTCCTGCGTCCTAACCCACCAGGCGCGTTTCAAAACGTTGCGGAAGCGGAGCGTCGTGTGTGCAGCCTCGCAGTTGTTGGATGAACATTCCACTTCCTGCCTGTGCCGCGCTGCGCCGCGTCAAAAATAGGATTCATCCTATATTTTAGAAATTCCTTGCGGCGAGGAGCTTCTGGGACGCTTCGAGCCGCGGCGCAGCGCGGCGCAGCGTGTCTGGTGGAATAGCACCCATTGACTAGAGTGGTCGCGATCGCTAAAAACGCCGCAGCCGCAGCGAAATGCAGCGCAACGCAGCGCAGACGCTCCTGGTGGGATTAGGGGATAGCGCTGCGGCTGCAGCGTTTTTAGCGATCGCGGCCACTCTAGTCAATGGGTGCTATTCCACCAGACACGCTGCGCCGCGGCTCGAAGCGTCCCAGAAGCTCCTCGCCGCAAGGAATTTCTAAAATATAGGATGAATCCTATTTTTGACGCGGCGCGGCGCAGGCAGGAAGTGGAATGTTCATCCAACAACTGCGAGGCTGCACACAAGACGCTCCGCTTCCGCAACGTTTTGAAACGCGCCTGGTGGGTTAGGACGCAGGAGGAGGTCGCAGCGCGGTGCAGCCGCAGCGCGGCGCAGCCGCAGCGCGGCGCAGACGCTCCTGGTGCGATTAGGGGGTTACCCCCTGATCTGGTGGAATAGCACCCATTGACTAGAGTGGCCGCGATCGCTAAAAACGCCGCAGCCGCAGCGCAGACGCTCCTGGTGGGATTAGGGGGTTAGACTTAAAACCTAAATCTGCAGCTCATCCAGAATGCGGCAGCCTGACTGTCCTTTAACCTCCCAAAGTTCTCCTACACAGTTCCTCCACACCCTTCCTACATCCAGGACATGCTTAAACCATAAAGTCCATCCTGTGCACTTTGATCAGCATTGGTTAAGCTTGCTACTCCTTCACCCTAAGTGGGACCCAGGTACCCCTTCAACCAAAATACGCCTCTTAGCTATCCTGGCCCCAAAATGGTGGAATGTGCTCCCCATTGACATCAGGACAACAGAAAGTCTACATATCCTCCGTCGCAGGATGAAAACGTACCTGTTTCGATTACACCTTGGCCAATGAAACAAAACAAATTAAACATAATAATCTCTCTTCTGTACGTAGCATTTTAAAGGTTAGGCTTTAAGTGAGGTTATAGCAGTTGCATCAAATATGGGTGGGTTTATTAACAGGGAATGAACCTACAGGATTATTGCATCTACATTTGTGCAGTTAGCTTCGCTTAGCATAAAGCCTTGCCTGGCTCTGTCCAAAACTCAAAAATACACTTACTGAAACCAAACTAATTTACTTGTCTTGATTGCTTTGGTAGTATACAAACCCCAATGTTCAAGGTGAATTGAACCTGTAGAGGAATGTATCCAACATGGAGTAAATGTTCTTGGTTAAATGACACAAGACACACCAAAGAGAACTAAAACCTAAACCTGCGCTCATCATGAGGAGATTTTTGGGATGTTATTGTAATTGTTTTATACAGAATTTGTAACATTACTGCCTAAAGGAACGATCGGTTTATGGTTGTCACTGTAAAAGAAAATCAACATTCACCATTATTGCCATGTATCTAACCATGATCCAACTGCGACAAATCCCTTTTAATATTTTCCCTGCCTATATTACACTATATTTCTCCTCCTCATTGACTCGCTCTTCTATCAAATGCTTCTCGGACAATTGGCTGGGACAGCCTCAATCATCCCACCTGTCTGGATGGATGAAAGAGAATGACATTAAGACAAAGTGAGAGTGGCCCCCGGGGGCCTGAATGGATCTGCAGTGAAGAAATCCATCTGCAGCTCCAGATTCCCTTGACGTCTTCTCACCTGAGGAAGCCCCTGGGCTCAGGTTGACCTCATCCACAACCCTCCTACGCCGCTCGTTTCACTACCGAACCATCAATCCCCCCCCTGCTGCAGAGAAACACCGTCACTGATATGAAGCTGCACTGCAGTCCTGAGTCTGACACCAGGGCCATCGCTACAAAAGCAGCAGACATCAAGCAGAAAGGCACTTGTTAATGTTTTCAGGTGCCATTACAGACATAACACATAACAATGGTGGTGTTTTAGACAGGAAACTTTGTGTTTTTAGCCTTTTCAGACCATTTACAAAAACACAACAAACTACAGAAAAAGGAAAACCTCAAAATGCATAAAAGGGCCTATTTTAGCTCCTCAACATCAGGAAAGATTTAATCATCATATGAAAGAGTCAACATGCACATGTTTTGAAACCTCAAATTTGGCATCTTGTCCATCATCATCTTCGTAGACGAACACAGGGACAATCGCCAAAGCAGAAATCCTCTACGTAGCGACCTGTCAATCACAGGCCGTCTCTGATTTGTTGTATATTATACTTTTATGGCACCGTAATTACAATTATTATATTTCAATAATCCTAATTTCCTGTGTTACATAATCCTGAAAAACATTTCACATTTCAAACGCCCAAACCGGAAATCTCTTCCGTAGCGACCTGTCAATCACAGACCAACTCTGATTTATGGTCTATTTTACTTAAAATGATACCATTATTTCATGCTTTATAAATTGAAGTAGGGTCATTTTCTCATAGACTTCTATGCAATCTAACAATTGCAATGAGTGGAGTCATCCTATAGAAGAATACAGGTTTAGGGCAGTTCTGCATTGGTGGTTTGGTTCATCCAACTTTCCGTTGGGAGGATGGTTAGTTGGTTCAATGTACAGTGTAACATAGTGTTGTGCATTTACAGTAAGCACACATATTGTTCCTAAGGGGATTTTAGGCAATGGGATCAGTGAAAAAACCAAGGCTTTGATTGTATTAAGAAGTTGTCTGGCCCCTCTGGGAGTTCAGACACTGGCTTATAGAGGTCAGAAGTATCTCTTGGGGTATTATATAACAACAACATACTTTACAGTGCACGCTGAGAACCCATGTATTTTCATTTGTAGTGTATGTACCATATAATCCTGTATTTGTCTGGAGTTATTGTTGTAATCTTCAATTGCATGACCAAACTTATTTGACCTCCACATTTACAAAGGAGGATCAATGGCTATCAGGTCTCTGATGTTGTCCTGAGGGCCAAATGAAAATCAGTTGCTAACATATTACACAGCTTAACTCTCGCACTTCTTAAGGCAGGAAGTGGAGTTCGGAAATCACGCGAGGGAAGCTCTGCAGCTTATCCTGTTTGTAGTATATTCTAAATAACGTAATGCCTGGAAAACAATCATCAAAAGTCTTCATGCATTAAAATATGTAAAACATGTGGTGCTCTTGTGATTATTTTCAAGGGATTGGGTCAAAAAAGACTACATTGACCATGTTCGTAATGAAGGAACATGTCACCAAGTGCAACAAGGTCTTTTTTAATCATCTTTAGAAAACAATTGAGCTTTGTGGCACATGGAAAAATATAAAGTAGATCAGAACATTCCTTTAATATAAAAACAAAATCAAATTACCTACAATATAATGCAAATTAGTGCTGCTGGCTCAAACATGAATAAAGTAATGGGCATCAAAACAAAGTGGTAATGTTAATGCATCAGGGACATTGTACACACACAATTATAGAATGCCTCAGGGAAAGACACAATTTAACTTTTTCTTTATCAATCAAATGTCACAACTGGAGGTTCATTTCCTAAAACAAAGATGAATTCCTAAGTACATGTAAATTAAGTGTAGTACATGTCAATATCATCTTCTGTCGAAGCCCTGTGCATAAAGGTGGAAGTGCATGGAGATAATGAAGTACATTAATATAATAATATAAAACACCTCAAGCTCTTATCAGATGATTCTTCCGTCGTCTTATGTCTTTAAGGCCGAGCACATTAATTACTTCCCTTACTCTGAGGCTCTAAAACACACCCAGTATTAACGCAGCATGTCATTAATAAGGAAGGGAGAGTGACATGTGAAGGTCTCACATTGTGACTAATTGAAAAGGCATCAATCATCCAGGGCCATTTTACTTGCCTCAGCACCTGCTACTGTATGGAGGAGGTCACACTTTGAAGAAGATCAAGACAACTTAATCTAGATGAATTAACACTGCAGACTGCTAGAGGGATGTCTGCCATGTCCCTTATCTCCTACAGACTTGATCTTAAGGCCCTGACACACCAAACTGACACCAAAGAACACGTCCCGACGGAACACGACTGTTGTGTCGCCTCACGTCTCCTGCGTCTTGGCCAACAGTCGCACTGGAACACACCGCAAACACTTCAGCCGACGGCCAAGAAGCACGTACGAACTGCGCATGCGTGAGTGGCAATAACTCTCCTTACCAGCAGGCAGCGGTAGTGTGTATTCGTCATTCAAAAGAGGCAACAACCGGAAGACAGACTGCGTGATAACCGAGAGAAGAAGAACAGACTG
This sequence comes from Gymnodraco acuticeps, assembly GCF_902827175.1. Taxonomy (NCBI): domain Eukaryota; kingdom Metazoa; phylum Chordata; class Actinopteri; order Perciformes; family Bathydraconidae; genus Gymnodraco; species Gymnodraco acuticeps. The sequence continues at coordinate 2,776,840 of NW_022990125.1, read as the reverse complement.
CGTGATATAAACAAACAACAAATAGCGTGTGCGTTCCATTTTCACTCTACAACGAGAAGCTCATGGGCTTTCCCGAACCTGTGTCGAGAGCTGGAGTTAAATGAAATCTCAGATTTGCCTTCTTAATCGTTTGTTTGGGTCCCTCACTTCCGTTTTGCTTCTCATACACTGATTCGCTAAGCTGAACAGCCAATCAGAGTGATTTATTTGGCCGACAGCCTTTAGCCAACAGCCTCCCGATTCAACATTTCGAATTGGCGGCGGAAGGTGTCGGCACGGCCGAAAAGACACGACGGTGCGGGGCACACCAATCTGAGTAGGGCGACAGGACCCTCATCGACGGCCAGACATCTATCGACATCTATCAACAGCCAAAATCGGGTTGTTGTGTCCCGGCCTTTATGGGATCAGGTCCATGTTGTTTCGTACAACGGAGTATTAGGGCCACACTTAGAAGAAAAAAAACAGAGAGATTTTGAGAATAAAGTCGTAATAATACGAGAATAAAGTCATAGTTACGAGAATAAAGTCATAGTTACGAGAATAAAGTCGTAACATTACGAGAATAAAGTCGTAATGTTACGAGAATAAAGTAATAATTACGAGATTAAAGTCGTAGTTTCATAAGTGACTTGAGAAGCAGGCTTGGAGGAGATTGTCTCCTTTCTGCAGGAGGAAATGGCTGGTTCTGGCCGACTACATTACATTGCATTTAGCTGACGCTTTTATCCAAAGCGACTTACAATAAGTGCATTCGACCAAGAAGATACAAACTTGAAGAAAACAGAAAAGTAGCCGACATCAGGTTTCATAGAGCTAAAACATTTCAAGTGCTACTCAACTGGCTTTAGATAAGCCAGTCCTTTATTAGTATATGTGCTTTGTTAGCAATTCTTTGTTAGTAATTCTATCGCTCGAAGTGGAGTCGAAAGAGATGAGTTTTCAGTCTGCGCCGGAAGATGTGTAAGCTTTCTGCTGTCCTGATTTCAATGGGGAGCTCATTCCGATTCCACTACAAGGCTATCGTTCGACTCCTTCTGGATCGTGTCTTGTGAAACAACAAATCCCCTTTGAACAGCTCGTAGATGTAACCAACGATAGCCTTGGAGTCGGCCAGAACCAGCTATTTCCTCCTGCAGAAAGGAGACAATCTCCTCCAAATCCGTTTGCACAACCTTTTCAAAGTTCTAATACTTATGATAATCTGATGCTGATGTGCCAAAAGATCAAGTATTTCGTTATTTGAGAAACCTAAACTAAAGTACTGCATTACAAGATGCTCCACATTCCTCATTTTATTGCAGGACGCTGCTGTTGTCTCCTTCTCAAGTCACGTATGAAACTACGACTTTAATCTCGTAATTATGACTTTATTCTCGTAACATTACGACTTTATTCTCGTAACATTATGACTTTATTCTCGTAATGTTACGACTTTATTCTCGTAACTATGACTTTATTCTCGTAATATTACGACTTTATTCTCGTAATTATGACTTTATTCTCGTAACATTACGACTTTATTCTCATAATATTACGACTTTATTCTCGTAATATTACGACTTTATTCTCGTAATTATGACTTTATTCTCATAATGTTACGACTTTATTCTCGTAACTATGACTTTATTCTCGTATTATTACGACTTTATTCTCTAAATCTCTTTTTCTAAGTGTGGCCCTAATACTCCGTTGTAGTTTCGTGCTCCTCAAGGAATATTTAGAAAATAATGTAAAGTGGTTGTCTTTTATGCAACTTGATTTATTCAAGTTGAAGACCACTTACATTATTTTGAAATATTCCTTAAGCTAAAATAAATTCTACATTACTCATGTTTCCAATTAATACTATTGGTTTTTTGGTCAATACGATAAGGTTTCGATGGCATTGTGTATGTTTGTGATTGCAATGTTAGTAACATACTATAATAATTATTCGGTTTGGTCTCCTGATTCCAATGGTCATGATGCCATTAAAGTGGCCATTGTCAGTGCTCAACATCGGCGAAATCGAGTGTGACTATTAAAAAATAAATCATTATTATATTAATATTGACAATAACAACTGACCATTGGGGTAGCATTTGCTTGGCATTTCCGGGTATTTCTCCACTGGTTAACATGGGTTAACAATACAAGCATGGTAAATCGTCACATGTTCACGTCTCGCCGTAATACCGGGTTGTCTCCATTAGCTGGGAAGGCTTGCTGTCCCCCAATCCCTGAATCTCAAAAATCTGGCGAGCCCTCTTCTTAGCAGATAAGCTAGATGTCTTAAGGAGAAGGGCTTTAATCGCCTCATATTTGCCCTGGTGTGGGGGACCTGTGATAAATCCAACCAACCGCTACCACGTGAAAATACTTCAGGTCCTCGTCACGGACCTGGCGACAGGGAAAGTGTGCCTCTACGTGTGTGAACCACGCCGTCGAGGCATGTTCCCAAAACTCTGGCAGATTAATATAAACATCGCAATCAGCCATGTTCACTAAGTCTTCGGAAACTATCTCGAAAACTTCAGGGTCACCAGTGTAGTGCCGATGAATGGGAGTCCGAGGAGGCGTGTTTAGTATGGAACTCCACACTTTATTTTCCATTAGATTTTACAGAGGAACAAATCACTTGCTAACTGTTGCTGTCAAGCTAGAATGAACACAACAAAACAGGTACCCTCTCTAACAGGTCTGTGGTGCCCACACACTATACAACGGTGAATTATGTCCCATAATGTTCCACCACAATAGGCAGATTCGAAGGATTTATTTCTTTGGAAATGTTATTTTAAATACAATGAAATCAAGTTATTTTGGTTTTAAATATTTTTAAATATTATTTTGTGGAATATCTTAGGCCCTCAGAGAGGGCCTAGAGGGCCCTGACAACTCACCACTGTTCTAACGTAACATGAAGTACCAGTTTGCACCATGTAATCAAAGGTATCGTTGGAATGCTCCGTCTCTCCGGCTAAATTTCATCGGATCCAAATATGGTAATTTCCTTTGTATCAGCAACCAATCGTGAAAGTACAAAGGGGTCTTGAACCAAAAAACGAAATCTCATTGGCTGGTGTCAATTTCTGACAACGTCATTCGTTCAGATGCGTCACGTGGTGTGCTAAAACACTTCCTGGATTAGCTTTCTGCTGGAAATTTAAATCTCAAAATGGCAAAACAACAGTGGAAAAAACGTTCAGAGAGAAGACGACAACAATTGTCACTTGAACAAAGCAAGGTTAGACAAAAAACCAATGACCCTGACCACGAAATACCTTCACAGAGTACGTAGATGCGCAAGCTGTCATCCAAAGAACAGGAGGGTTTAGGTAGCGCCACACAGCAATATTTAAAGGTCGTTTTCTCAAAATTAGTTTTTTCTCCTATTCTGAGAGATTTCCACTTCAGTAGCACTTACATACACCAAACCTTCCAGTTATATTCATATCAATATTCTGAAGGTTTTTACTGAAGGGTTTGTTCATATATAGCCTGAATTATATAACATTTTATACCTAAAAACATGGCAAAAATTGATATTTTAGGGCTGTTGACAGTATTTTCTGCGTTACATTACATTACATTGCATTTAGCTGACGCTTTTATCCAAAGCGACTTACAATAAGTACATTCGACCAGGAAGATACAACCTTGAAGAAAACAGAATCATATAAGTACATCAGGTTTCATAGAGCCAAACATTTCAAGTGCTACTCAACTGGCTATAGATAAGCCAGTCCTTTATTAGTAGCCTATATAAGTGCTCTGTTAGCAGTTCTTTGTTAGTAATTCTATCGCTCGAAGTGGAGTCGAAAGAGATGAGTTTTCAGTCTGCCCGATGAGTGATACAAAGAGTGATAAAGAGATATCCAAAATCCCTTATATAAAAACTTTGGATGCTAATATGACTTCAAAATGAAACAAGAATTTTGAACCTGGCTTTATCCAATGTTCAGATTTGTGTTCCTGAAATGTATTAAAATATGCACATATTTAAACATGCTATTTCAGAAAACTTGTAATACGATAAACAATTGTCTTAATGTAAGTTATTAACTGGAGACATTTCTAGCTGATATCTTTAAGTTAAAGAAATTACGTTATTCACCTGTAGTGTCTCTGTCACGATCTGTCTTTATGGTGTCTTGTCTTGTCTTGTTTCATGTTTTATGTTGAAAGGTCTTCACTTCCTGTCTTGCCTGTTTCTGTCTGCGTTGTGTCTTGTTTAAATCTGTCTGTGGTTCCTGGTCGTTAGTTTCCCTGGTGTGTCTAATTTACCCGATTGTGTTCACCTGGTGTCCTTGTGTTTTCTCCTCCCTCCTCACCTGTGTCTTGTTTCTGTGATTAGTCTTGTGTGTATTTAAGTTCTGGTTTTTCTGTCTGTCTTTGTCGGTTCGTCTTTTGTCATGACTAGTTCGTCGGTAAGTGTTCTGTTTTGTCTTTGTTGTTCATGTTCACCTAGCCTTGAAATAAAGGAATTTGCACTTTAATCTGCATTTGGGTCCTACCTGCTTCACACACCGTGACAGAACGAACCGACCACAAAATGGACCCAGCAGATGATCCATGGGAGGTTGAATTACAGCATTTAACCTTCTATCTGGCTTGCTGCTTCGATTGGTGGAAGGGAGCGTCCAGTGTTAGGCAGAAGAGGGCCGCTCTGGTAGAGGCGCTCCGGTTGGCAGCAGAGAAACCATGTTTTGTTGAGTTTTTACCTGACTGGATTTTGGACTTCCTTCAAGCATGTGATTCCAGGCATGCTAGCTCCCTGTCTCCCAATTCCCAACCTGGCACCATACGCCTTGGTGGGTTCCGCCTGAAGTCAACCCGTGCTTCTGCCCCAGTTCCTGCTCCTGTCCAGGAGTCGTATTCCGGAACTTGTCAGGCTTATGGAGGTCCACGGAGTATTCAGGAGGCTGCTAAGAGGAGTCGTCGCAAGGCCAGGCTAGCAGCCCGAGCCCCAGCAGCCATGGTTCCGGCTCCAGTACAGGCCCCAACAGCCATGGTTCCGGCTCCAGTGCCGGACCCAGCAGCCATGGTTCCGTGCTCCAGTACCATCCCACATAGCCATGGTACCGTGCTCCAGTACCACCCCACACAGCCATGGATCCGTGTTCCGGTTCCTTGCCCAGCAGCCATGGTTCCGGCTCCAGTGCCGGCCCCAGCAGCCATGTTTCCGGCTCCAAAACCGGCCCACACAGCCATGATCCAGGCTTCAGCTCCGGACCTTACAGCCATGTTTCCGGCTCCAGAACTGGATCTTACAACCGTGGTCCCTGCACCAGAGCTGGCCCATACAGCCATGGTTCCGGCCCCAGTTCCAGCCATGATTCTGGCTCAAGTACCGGGCCCAGCAGCCATGGTTCCGGTCCCAGTTCCAGCCATGGTTCCGGCTCAAGTACCGGCTCCAGCAGTCATGGTCCCGACTCCAGCACCTCGTCTCCTGCTGGCTCCCCAGCCGACGCCAGCTCCCCGAGTCTTGTCGGCGTACCGGCCGACTCCAGCACCTCGTCTCCTGTTGGCTCTCCAGCCAACACCAGCTCCCCGAGTCTTGTCGGCGTACCGGCCGACTCATCACCTCGTCTCCTGCTGGCTCCCCAGCCGACGCCAGCTCCCCGAGTCTTGTCGGCGTACCGGCCGACTCCAGCACCTCGTCTCCTGCTGGCTCCCCAGACGACGCCAGCTCCCCGAGTCTTGTCGGCGTACCGGCCGACTCCAGCACCTCGTCTCCTGCTGGCTCCCCAGACGACGCCAGCTCCCCGTGTCCTGTCGGTGTACCGACCGACACAAGTTCCCTCTCGAGTCCCCTCTCCAGTTCCCTCTCGAGTCTCCTCTCAAGTCCCTTCTCGAGTCCCCTCTCCAGTCCCTTCTCGAGTCCCCTCTCTAGTCACCTCTCAAGTTCCTACCCGAGTCCCCTCTCGAGTCCCCTCTCGAGTTCCCTCTCAAGGTCCCTCCTTTAGTCCCTCCTTTAGTCCCCTCCTTTAGTCCCCTCTCTAGTCTCTCCTCTAGTTCCCCTCGCGAGTCCCCTCTCGAGTTCCCTTCTCTAGTTCCTCCTCTAGTTCCCCTCTCGAGTCCCCCCTTGGTTCCCCTCTCGAGTCCCCTCTCGAGTCACGGCTCAAGTCCCTACCCAATGTCCTGTTCCGTTGGAGGTTCCGCTGGGGGTCCTGCCAACTCCATGTCCTGTCCCGTTGGAGGTCCCGCCGACTACTCTCCTGCTGGGGGTCCTGCCAACCCTTTGTCCTGTCTCGTTGGAGGTCCCGCCGACTACTCTCCTGCTGGGGGTCCTGCCAACCCTTTGTCCTGTCTCGTTGGAGGTCCCGCCGACTACTCTCCTGCCGGGGGTCCTGCCAACCCTTTGTCCTGTGCCGTTGGAGGCCCCGCCGACTACTCTCCTGCTGGGGGTCCTGCCAACTCCATGTCCTGTCCCGTTGGAGGTCCCGCCGTCTACTCTCCTGCCGGGGGTCCTGCCAACCCTTTGTCCTGTCTCGTTGGAGGTCCCGCCGACTACTCTCCTGCCGGGGGTCCTGCCAACCCTTTGTCCTGTGCCGTTGGAGGCCCCGCCGACTACTCTCCTGCCGGGGGTCCTGCCAACCCTTTGTCCTGTCTTGTTGGAGGTCCCGCCGTCTACTCTCCTGCCGGGGGTCCTGCCAACCCTTTGTACTGTGCCATTGGAGGCCCCGCCATCCTCTGTCTCGCCGGGGGTCCTGCCAATCCCGTGTCCTGGTCCTCTTCCGTGGGGGATCCTGCCGAGGCCTGTCCCACCAGCTCCGGTTCCTGTCCGGCCGACACCGGGTCCTGCCCGGCCTCCGGCGCTGGCCTGTCAGCGCCTTCCTGCCCGGCCTCCGGAGCTCTCTGGTCTTAGCCCTCGATCCCGGCCCCCTGAGAGCCGCGGTCTTCGCCCTCGATCCTGGCCCTCTGTGAGCCGTGGTCTTCGCCCGCGATCCTGGCCCCCTGACTCTTCCTGCCGCTGCCCTCGTCCTCGAGCCCGGCCCCCTGACTCTTCCTGCCGCTGCCTTCACCCTCATGCTCGGCCGCCCGAGTCCCCCACCTTAGACTCTGCCTTGCCCCCGGGCCGTCCGCCCGAGATCCCTTCCTGGTCCTCTGCTGTGCCTCCGGGCGGTCAGCTCAGTCCCGTCCTCCTGACCCCCTCCACCCATCCTGGTGGCCTAGTGATACGTCCCTCCTCCGGACCCCCTCCACCCACCCTGCTTGAGGTTTTGGACTTTTTTTTTTTTTTTATGGGACGTCTGGGATCCGTCCCTTGAGGGGGGGGTACTGTCACGATCTGTCTTTATGGTGTCTTGTCTTGTTTCATGTTTTATGTTGAAAGGTCTTCACTTCCTGTCTTGCCTGTTTCTGTCTGCGTTGTGTCTTGTTTAAATCTGTCTGTGGTTCCCGGTCGTTAGTTTCCCTGGTGTGTCTAATTTACCCGATTGTGTTCACCTGGTGTCCTTGTGTTTTCTCCTCCCTCCTCACCTGTGTCTTGTTTCTGTGATTAGTCTTGTGTGTATTTAAGTTCTGGTTTTTCTGTCTGTCTTTGTCGGTTCGTCTTTTGTCATGACTAGTTTGTCGGTGAGTGTTCTGTTTTGTCTTTGTTGTTCACCTAGCCTTGAAATAAAGGAATTTGCACTTTAATCTGCATTTGGGTCCTACCTGCTTCACACACCGTGACAGTCTCGGCTTAAAAAAAAAAAAAATTGATAGAGGGCTTTATAAAGAATTACATTATCAAGAAATGTAGATTTTTATTTTATCGAAATTATTATTGAGAAGTTCAAGCCAGCATTACCACGGAGGAGCGTCTGTAGTGCTATTTATGCCGCATCAATGAGATGCACAGTTGTGCCTCGTTTATGCTTTATGGTGCACCTGTAGAAGGTCAGGATGCTCTCTATGGTACCCTCTGACCCTGGATTTAATATGGAGAAGTTCTGGGAAGGGGGAAATAGGGAGAGCAGCTCAAGAGACAGGATAGGGATCATCAATAACCCACCGCCCTGAACTCACTTCTGTGTTTTCTTTTCCATACTTGTCATCTATATTTCATCCTCCTGCCCCAGTGGCAGGGGCTGGGTCACTGCAGAGCATGGCTCCAGTGCGGCTGTGGCTAAACAGATGTTTGGATTGGCAGATGAACACAACTTAAGCCTCACATATGCTGCACAATCAAGAGTCTGGAGTGCTTTATTCATACCAGTGAATAATGTAAACACACTTTTTTAGCGAGCAGGGTCTGGTTCGGGTGTGCACGACTCAGTTCAGCTCACGACAAACTGATGTTCGTGTCAGAGAAAATATCAATCGCATTTCACTGTGGGGTTAACTATGGATGATTGTACAGATGGCGACAACACTCGTCTTGTCTCAACCATTCAAGTTCAACCTTTTTAGTGCATGATTTCTAACCTTTGAAACAGCACTGGAGTCAAGGACGCTTAAGTTGAGTCTGTGAAAAGTCCAAGTGGTTGAGACCGAGTTCAAAATAAAAGTAGCGTTTCAGTATTCTTTGTACTGTTGTCTTAGTATTGTTGAGCCAACAGTCCCTTATAGTAGTACTCACTTTCTTTATTCATTGAGTGGATAAAGGGGTGCCTGCACTCGAATACCCGTGCATTTCAAAATCCTGGTGGTTGAAGTGGCTTCAAAGCAGCCGAGCTTCCCTCAGAGCATCTGTGTTTTCGTCGGCTGCGAGGCTCCACTAGCACCCCCCCTGTCGACGATCGTGGAACAGAGGGCCTCATCATATAACTTTGCGTGGGGCCTCAAGTTGGCCAGGGACGGCGCTGCGTATTTATCAACTGAAAATAGCAAGAGGACATTCATACTCTGCAATCCAAGACTTGATTAAATCCACCAAAAACCTAACATGACGATAACGAGTGTTTTTTTTTAAAAAAACACACAAATCCCTGTGTCTCTGTGCCGCTGTCACATCTGTTCCTTGCGTCAACGACCAATTTGATATTCGTGTCACAAAACATTCAAAAACAAAAAACGTTATTGTCCAGCCGCGGCCGAAAAAATCAAGAAGCAACGTTACTACGCTATAATCGATTATCGAGCGGGCAGCTTTTCAGTAGCTCGCCGCTCGATAAGATTTGAAGGAAGTGACAGAGGGAATGACACGTGGCAAATGGTGCCAGGCAGGATTCGAACCATGGTCCCTCGCTTGGGGAGCTCTCCCCAGTTAATGATATACAGCCCGAAACTTCCTGTTTCAAATATGCGTGGTGTCGAAATCCTTCCTGGAGGTAATCAGCACTGAATGAGTTAATTGTCTGCCCCCCATCTAGTTAGGAAGATTGCAATTGTAAGCGGTGAATTAGATATCTAAGATGACCAGTGTGATTGTAATGACAGCTCTCTGTAAGAATCATTTCATCTGCCCACATTAGTCGGAAGACGTGATTAATGAAGCGCAACTTCCCTCACATTTCTGCTCTGCTCTCCCTATCATTTGCAGATATCCTGATCTGCTGACATTTACTTAAGTTTGGGCTAATGTATTAATTCCAAAGATAATTATTCAATATACTTTTGTCACTGTTGATATAGCTCAGCGTCACCTTGCTTTGAGATGCTCTATATGACTCTGCCACATGGGAAACCGGCCCCAAAGGGATCTTGTTCTCTTTGTTGAAAAAGACCATATGTGAGAAGTAGCTTAGAAAAATTACCAGACATTAAATAAATGGTTCTCTAGATAGAACACAGACATACAGTCTCATTGATGAATCACTGACATAGTGGCCAGTTAAAGAGGACATATTGTGCTAATTTTCAGGTTCATATTTTTATTTTGTGCCTCGTGATGTCTCCATGCTTTCATGTTCAAAAAGCTCTTTATTTTTCTCATACTGCCTGTGCTGCAGCACTTCATTTCACCCTCTGTCTGAAACCAGAGCTCAGTCTGCTCTGATTGGTTAGCTGGCCGGCTCTGTTGTGATTAGTCAACCGCTTAGAGATGTCCCGCCCTTTAGCCTATCACGTACAATGTGTTGGAGCGCTAGCCAATGGAAGCGCAAGCGATACATAGTGATGTCTTCATAAGAAAGTAAACAAATGAGTCCAATGGAGGCTTATCAGGCAGGGGGGGGGGAGTGTGTTGGAGAGAAACTCCCCCTGAAGGGAACTTTGGGATTTAACCTTTGCAGACAATTACATGCAGGTCACAGCACAACATTCACGATAAGTATGGATTAATTTTATGCATTCAAAATATGAGTTAAAAACCTTCCATTATTTAATCATTAGTTTAGTGTGCATGATTACGACTGACCAGGTAAAAGGCAGTGTTTGCTTAGTATCTGGTTATGTTTAGGCAACAAAGTAACTTGAATTGTTTAAGTTGAAATAAGTGGGGGACATAAATACAGTAGTTTTAAAGTTACGAATGCGATGCAAATTCATTTTTTTAACCCAAAAATCATCAGACCCAAGACAAAGCAGAGAATCTGGTATCTAATTCTTGTAATTGTTGTTACATTAGAAGTTCAAATAAGCTCTGTTAAAGTAAATACTTTTCTTTCAACAAAAATATGCAGGACAGATATTTAATGTAAAAGCAAGAATGACATTGAATGACCACACAATGAACACATGGACCAGTTTTGTCAGGCAGACCTGTTCGAAGTAAGAGGAACCTTTGTGCGTTGAAAAGCACATTTCTGTGAGATCATTAAAGCTTTTGAATTGTCTGGATCAGGGGGTCCTCTGTCAAATACCACACTCCACCTTTCAACTTGTTTGATTCCAAAAACATCTGGTTCAACTCAACTCCACCAGAGCAGCTCAAGTAGGGTCCATATGCCATTGACTTTTCTTTATGTCTTGTAATTGTCAGCAATATCGCAAAACCCCAAAGGAGCTGTAACGCAACAGGTGTGGGGTATACGTCTATGAGAAATAATTGGCAGAGGGTTCTGTTTCCCTTAGAAGTGTCATAAGATGGTATTGTGAAAGCTGAAAGACTCCAGGAACCTAAGACTCCCACTGATAATTAAACAGCTGATGAGGCGAAACAAAAACCTTGAGTGTTTACTGGTCTATGATGTGGTGTAATGGGATATGAATCATTCATTCTTACTGACCAGATGTTTGATGATATGTTGGTGTGTCTCATTGTCATCCTTGTGGTGTCATGAATCTATCAAACACATAAACAAAGTATCATAAAAAGTGACTACGTCAGCTTTTGCTCATCTTCTTTTTTTAAAGGAAATACTTGTTATAAGGTGGCCAACAGGTTTTAATGCCAAAAACATTTCCATTATGAGAAACACGCTGCAGCTTCAGAAACCATGCAAATACAAAAGCAAAAATGTGCCAAAAAACATGCAAATGAAGAAACATCTTCACCAATTTGACTAAACCTGCACAGCGTTAAATAACAATTAATAGGTTAGCTATAGTTAGCTTAAGGCAAAACTGCAGTAATATTAGGAGGAATCATGTGATGGTTTAAAAAAGCTAATACAACTTTGTAGGTAACTGCAACAAAAGTGACAGTTGGCCAACTTTAGAATCCCCGGTGGTCAACAAGCGCTCCGGTCCCAGCTGTGTGCTGTGCATCACTTCTTTAGTTTCCCTGTTTCTGTTGTGTTTTGTGCTTCTTGCAGAATTTTTTCATTTGCAGTGTTTTGTATTTGCAGTGTTTCGTTTCCACAGCGCTGTTACTAAATCTTCGCATTTTTCATCAAGTTGTTGAATGTTTTCTAAGTGCGGCACATGTGTTGTTAAGTTGGTGAAGATGTTTCTTCATTTGCATGTGTTTTTTAATCCGCAGCGCGTTCCTCCTAATGGATTTTACAGTTTTTTAATGCCACGCGGAAATGACTGAAACAGAGACGTTGTTTTGTCTTACAAGACGGGTGGTCTTTGAAGTCATCATGTTTTATTTTGCACTTAACTACTAACCAGTGAGATGTTTATAGCTCAGCTAATAAGAATATTCATGAACAAATTAATTTTGAATTACTTTTTAAATTAATAACTGACATATTTTGTATTAAATGTAAACTTTTTTTATCAACAAAAGTGTGTAGAGAATGAACTGGAGCAAGCGTGTTAACCTACTCAAGCTGTTCAAAGGGATTTTGAACTTGATCAATTTGAGCTTTAAAGGTTAACTTCCGTAATGTTCAACCTTAACCCTATGTTTTGGAGTGACCAAGCAGGAGAACCATTTTTTGAAATTGGCCAGTATTTAGCAAATGCACTGCAGTTGCTCAAATGGATGGAAAGTAGCCAACAGATACTGTATATAAAACGTTATTATTTTACTTTCACTTTATCCACTCTGTTATTGTGTTTAGCCAAGTCTTGTTTAAAGAAAATTCAAAAATTGTTCTGAAATCTTGCATCTCCTCAACAATGTTAACACTCAGCTACACTTTCTGTACTCCAACACAACAAATTCTGACAACGCCAGCACTTCCAGCAAAAAGTCAAAATAAAAAACAGACCATTTAAGAAAAAGGCAAGGAAGGTATTTTATTTCTTGTCAGGTTCCTTTCCATAATGTTGTCAGACAAAAATAATCTGAGAAAAATAATCCTTGCACAGCCTGCATTGGCGGGGCAACATTGCCCAGAGTTTATGATTTAGAACCATGTTCTACAGCGTTATGCTCAATTCTGGACCAAAATCAAACATTGTTGTACCCATTAGTCAGTTTAAAAGGGTCCAGTGGGTTACACCTCCTTTCAGCTCTGACATAAGAAGTCATACAAACCAGAAGTGCTGGGAAAATGTAAATAGACTCAAATTGTCACTATACAGTACAAACAAAGATAAAGCTGGAATCAACGCATAGCTTTTTATTTTTTAAGTTGCACTCTAAGTTGTATCTGTTTTGTATTTTCTTAAGATGGACGCCATTTGAGTCAGAAATTGTCTTTGACCATCTGCTTTTGGCTGCCCACCGTCTTTTCAAGATTATCTCCAAGGATGTATAGGGTTGCATTGAGACACAAGATGTAAACACACATGAACTGAAGTGACATCTTCAGGAGGTATTCCATCAGAACAATTGGTCAAAACGCAGCAAGGAGGACGAGGACAGGAAACGAGGATCTGGACCATCCTTAACCCAGTTAAAGATAAAGCTTCAAAATCAACTCTTCATGCTACCAACAAAGACATCATTTCCTGTTTGCGTGTCAGTCTCTCCACACACAACATAAAAAATAGGAACAGCAGGAGTGGGATAAAGCCAAGAGAAGGGCACATCACAGCGGAGCGCCTGTCATCCACCCAGCGAAGACGACATCACAGCAGTGCGCACATCACTGGGGTTGTGTGTCCGAGGCCATCTTGCAGATGTCTTTGTTGTGTCCTCTCTCTCCAGGCTGAGCTGGCCACTGTGTGTGTGTGTCTGATAGATACCAGGAGACACGGGGGGGCCGCCTGTGATATTTCAGCAGCTGTTTCCTTTATGCAGCTGCACCGTTGCAGACAGGACACTTCAAATCAAGCTCAGCGCTGCCACCACTGTGTGTGCGTGGCAGTCCAAAGGGATCTAGTGCCCGACGTTACAGCGAGACACAACAGAGAGTCGAGGGGCACCCTACATCTATCACTATAGATACTATCAGCTCAGAGGAAACACAGGTCTGCTGTGCAGGTCGTGTGGACGGGGAGGCACTAGCTGTGTTGACATAGATGCTTTCATATATCCAGAATAAAAGCTAATGCATTTCAAAAATCTCAATAGGAGAATATTGGGGTCTTTTTTGCCATATATTTAATTCTATTTGCACACATTTCTTGTTTAACCGACAGCAGTAGTAAAGAAGTACAATAGTGATCACTTTTGTACACACACAAATTGGAGAATGAAAATCCAAACAGTTGCCATATTCACAACTGAACCATGTTTAGTGCTAGTGGTGAATTGATACAGATTAAATAAATTGCTGGTTAAATATTCAAGTCTTCTGAGGCATTATACTCGCATAAATTGTAATATACACTGGGGACGCTGGGGTCATGTCCCCACTACTTTTTTCATTTGTTTTGCACAATGGCCTGCACCGAGAAATGATAACACTTTTAAGAAGTGGGTTTATTACCAGATGGCCCAAAATAATCATGCGTGCACTTATCAGTAACTTTAAACAGTTCATGATACAGTTTCTTGTTATTTCCTGACCTTTGTAATGATCAACTCAGACGTCATTCCGATTCCAGCATTACATGCCTATAATTGTAAAGGTTATAGACCATTTCAATATCTTCTGACTCTATGTCCCCACCACTTTTCAATTCTAAGTGACGCCCTTGCAGAAGGGGTATACAAATGTAAATAATAAACTCAAAGGATTTCACATCTGTCCCTATTTGTTTGTTCCTTTAAGCTTTTAGACCATTTACACTTTTTTGTGTGCAAACTGGCCCACCTGAGCTAAATTATATTTGTTTATACATGACAGATTGGGAGTAACAGGAGGAGCTTTTTAGGTGGCGGCGTTGCAGTTAATAACTGCCAATGTAACATGCTTCTACTCTTACTACCATTACATAGTGTAAACCAGATGGTTCCAAATACTCATGTCCACCTTGTGGATTCTTATATGTGTACAAACCCTGAATCTGCATAAGAACGAACATTGGAGCAGGGGCCACATTTTAGCTTCTCTATGAAACATGAGTATCCGAGACTGCCAACAAAAACACACAACATGATCCCAATGCCAACAGACAGGCTACAACTAGACAGCCATCTTTTATTCCCTCATTTATTTTTCATTAAAAGCCGAAACCACATTGCTGTCCACGTGAAAAATACAGATTTCACCCTTGTCTAGATGGGGGAAAAAGATCCAATGAGGCAGAAAGACACATCAACAGGGAGGAGAGGAGCGAGGGGAGAAAACACACAGTGTGTCCTTTGAGCCGGTGTCACCCTGCTGGGCGGAGTTTGACATTCAGACCATGCGACAAGGCTCAACCCAGGGTGGACGGCCCCCCTGCAATATTAACTCTCATTTGGAGAGCAGCTGTGGCTATGAGCATGAAACATTGAAGGAAACAGCTGCCATGGATCCAGTGCCATCGCACCACCTCGCACACTGTCTATTAAAGCACCCTCCCCACTGTTCCCTTAAGCCTGCATGGAAAAACACACAATCTGGCTCTTATTCCTCATGTAATTTCTGCGGTCTCTGGGCGACTCAGCCTGTCTGTGTGAGGCCTGAATGGCCTGGGAGATGTCACCAACATCTGGACGGGGAAAAGTGCTTTCAAAGCCTCTCTGTCTCGCCTTCTGGTAGTTTGTGTTGGTGCATTTGAATGGATTTAAGGAAATGACACAGAAGTCCTTATTTATGACATGAATGAAAACTAAAGAGCATGGACAGTGATGTCTTGTGAAGATGCCCTTCTGCTAAACTGACAGAAAACAAACAAAAATAAAGCAGTATTTTTTACACACAGTTTAAGGATAAACTGATATTCTTTTATCTACAAATCCCATAACAATACCAGACTTATAAATAGGTGTTGTGTTGACAGTCACTGTGTTTATTTATGTTGAATATTAATGTTTTTTTTTTTAAAGCCTATGAGTTGAATCCAGTAGCACATTGTTGCTGAGCATGCTCAGTGACATTTGCCTGACATGGAGCTTCTCTCCAGGTATCGAAAATGCAGTTTTCATGTTTCTTTTAAATAAACTACACTGGACAGGTTCAGTGTAGTGATAAAATATATTGTCCGAAACAAGAGAATGGCTCTATTAAGTGTTTGTGGATGGCAACAGCAATGCAACACAGTGCTATTTAAGGAGTTCTTTCAGTTAAATAAGGTATCATGACTCCTTGTGCATGGCTCTAGTTTCAACAGACTTTGGAATTGTTGGCCGAAAGTAATAGCGTTTTTAATTACAAAATTGTAGCAAGTGAAATGAACGTATTTGATTTAATGCCCAGAGGACAAGGCGCTACTCAACCTCTTCTATCTATTTCAAGAACACTTCAAATATAGTGCATCATCTTTGAGAACTACTGATACTGATGTAGAAATCATTCTGGCAATGGGTTGAATATGTCACAGCAAATAATGTATAATTATAATATCAAAGGGATTGTTTTTCTAAAAGACACAATATATGAAGAATTTTGCATACAGTAAAAAAAAGATTAACATTCATATATGTTCACCACAGTCAATCATCTGAAACTCTACTGGAGGGATGGACAGCCTCTCTTAAACGGCAGCTGGATTATTATGACTTCACAAGATTTTCAGGAGAACTGTGTGATCACAATATCAAACCAAAATCTAATTTGAGCAAAATTTGAGTAGCTACTGGCATATGGGTGTCAGTTAGGTGGCAAAGAATGGCAGTTAACCATCAGCCGTCGTAGATCTGATTAGTCAAAGTCAGAAAATCTGAAATACAGATACAGATCTGATAGACAGATGCTTCATCCAATCACCTGCCATGTATTTATGGTGTAACAAACAATCTGGAGCGTTCATTCCTCTATTGGTCTTGAATTGAGTATTGGTGTTTCTGAAGGCCAGAGCCTGATTCCTATCCTTTTCATATTCGTTATGAATGGAGACATCAGCATTTGTAGAAAAAAATGTACTCATTTGTTCACTTTTTTCTTGAGTCTCTCACCTGTCTGTATGGTGATATTCAGTGCTGTAAACACTCATTCAGGTGCCTCCCACGCATAACCAGTCATTATCCTATACCCCGCGGTGTTGTTGCTATCACCTCCCGCCTGCCTGTTCTTCCTGATTCGCTATGAACGCTACAGCGACTTTACTTCCATTTTACAATCACGCGTTCATGCGATATGCTGTATCTTAAAAGATCCTTGCCTTGTAAAGGAGCTCCACAGGGACACAAGCTAATTTACTTTAGCTTCAGAAAGTGGTCGAGGGGGTGGGGAGCATTAAAGGTCGTCGGTGACTCCTAGTGACAGCCAGAGAGTAAGTGTGCAGGCAACTGAACCTGAAGCTCCACTGGGGCCCGGACCCCCTGGTGTTCTGCTAGTAGCTGTACATGCCCCTGTCGCCGGTGCAGTGTGTCAGTGACTGATTCAAAGGCAAATGGCTTTAAATAATTGATCGCCCAGGTCACTGTGGCTGTGGATTATAACCATGTCTACACTCTGTGATTTCCGTTTGTGTGTTTCGTTGAAATGAGAAACAGCGTCTCTCAGATAAACATCATGCTCAACAAGAATATGAATAAAGAATTGTCCTGCAGAGCTCACGCTGCCACCGACAATGTAAATGAGTTCCCTGACTCTTCGCCAGCAATGTGGACAATTAAGCAGTTATTAATTATTCAAGAGTGGAAATAATTGATCAGCGAGCTTGAAGTGCCTGCGCATTGTAATAGCATGGGCAGTGCCACGTTCACGAGGGACAATTAGCAACAGGGGTAATTACACTTACATCCAATTTGTAATAACAGCGCCTCTTAATGCCCCATGTGTACGCTACTGTGGGCATGCAGATTTTTTCACAACCCAACAGATTTTTCCCAGGTTAAAGAGCGCAACTTTGACATCCGCTTGGAATATTATCAGCTAATTTGATAGCTGACAGCTCAGTTGTATAGAATGGTGCAGTAATGACGTATTTCTTAGGCCGACCCGGAAGTCAGCTCGCAAGACCTCCTTTGACAAAAAGCAATGGGATTTCCCAATTGGATTTCGGTATATTACAG
The DNA here is from genome assembly GCF_902827175.1 of Gymnodraco acuticeps. Lineage (NCBI taxonomy): Eukaryota > Metazoa > Chordata > Actinopteri > Perciformes > Bathydraconidae > Gymnodraco > Gymnodraco acuticeps. The sequence continues at coordinate 2,759,160 of NW_022990125.1, read as the reverse complement.
CAACATTGACGTTTTGTTCAGCAGGATCATCTCCAGATGTTAACAACACCTTGTGAATTTTGAAGTGTAATGCAATCGGCAGAAATGAAAAGCTAACGGTAGGCTATAAAAAAAACGACATCACAGTCACAGCATCGAATCAACACCATTGTCTTAAGGCAGACTCGTATCGGCGTGATGACATTTAGTTATTAATTTGGGTCACTTGTTTGCAAATGCTTTTTTTATGACACATAAAAACTTAGGACATTCACAAGTGAAGTATTGACTGATTTCATTGATTTTACCTAAACCATGATCTGTTCTGTTCTGTTCTATTTCACAGCATTTACGGTGACATGTTTGACAATGTGTGGGTAAGTGCAGTTTGCTCTGACTGAAGCATTATAATGGTAGCTATAACACCCGGTAAAGGCCATTAAATGAACTGCTCAAAGTTTTTTGCTTTTTTACTGTATAGGCCAGTTTACCAATCATGAGAAAAGAACCCTAATAATGTCATTGTGATTGTATCTAAGCTTTAGCGTTAGGACTACAAATTGGTTGAAACTGGGAAAGAACTGTAAGAAAGACAAGCTGGTGAGTGTTACAAATAGGGTTCTCACTACTGCCTGTTGTCTTGGTTTGACCCATCACATTTATATTACCATATTGACTGGTCACCTTGTTTAAATGTGTCAGAAATGACCAATTAGTAGCTCATTTCCGCTTGCTCCTTGGTCACATCGAATAATGAACTAAATCAGAAGAATCTCATCAAAATGTGTCACTGCTGAGAAGGCGACTGATTAAAATTGGAGGGAATCTGCAGGAAATCACTAAAGACTGAAATACAGCACTTGTACAAGTCCAGTGTTTAAATGTATGTTTTAGGTAATACTGTGTGTAAATCTTCAATAATGGTATCGAGCTCTTTAGAACTCCTCTTGGGATTTGAGATAATAATCTTGTTAATTTGTGAATGAATTACGCTTTAATTTTCCTGTTCAGGGATAATATTACTGATTATATTAAAAGCTCCAGTAGAAGGCCGGTCCCAGCCTTGCTGGTACAGCAAATATAGAACAATAATGATACATTAGGTCTGGTTTGTTTGTAATCATCTAAGATGTCATTTAAAGAGGCCTTGATATGCTTTTTGGGTGACTCCTTTCTTTACTTCCATTGTGACATCACTACGTAACACTTGTGCTTCAATTGGCTAGCACCCCAACACATTTTACGTGATAGGCTCAGGGGCGGGACATCTCTTAGCGGTTGACCAATCACAACAGAGCTGGCCAGCTAACCAATCAGAGCAGACTGAGCTCTGGTTTCAGACAGAGGGTGAAAAGAGGTGCTGCAGCACAGGCAGTATGAGAAGAGTGCTTTTTGAACATTAAAGCATGTAAACATGTCACAGGAGAGGCACATAATACAAATATTAACCTGAAAATGAGAATAACATGGCCCCTTTAAGTAATACTTTTTTTGGTGAATGAATTATGCTTCCATAATCCCGTTCAGGAATAAAATCACTGATTGTATTAAAAGCTCCAGGAGTAGGCCTGTCCCACCCCTGCTTGTATAGTACATGCAGCACAATAATGACTCAAGCACTAAAAGTGTTGTTAGCTTGTAATTGTAACTTTGCAAGAGTACAATAGTGATCAGTTAACACAAACATTTAAGAACAAATCAAAACAATAGCCATATTAACAAATGAACCATGTTGAGTGCTAGTGCAGTATGGATACAGATTAAGCAAAAATCGATTTTCAACATTTAAAAAAAATATGTATGTCAATCAACCATGAATCATTTGAGTCTTCTGAGACATTATACTTCACAAAATGAGAAAAATGCATGATGAGCAAAAATAAACTAGAGAACTGGTTTACTAAAAGTAAACCACTTTAGTGTCACTGATACACACTCTTTCTCTCTCTACCCCTCTCTCTCGTTTCTCTGATGATTCATTTCCAATGTGCCCTTTGCAATTAAACCCGGGGCTTCCTCACTTAAGACAGACAGGCCAGGGGAGGCGGGTGTCAGCCGTGACTATCAGTCATGCATGGACGCTGTGCTGGGGCTCTGTGGATGTGATTTAAAAGAAGAAACAAAGCAGTGCACTGCAAACAACTGCTGGCTGCCACAACAAACACACACACACACACACACACACACACACACACACACACACACACACACACACACACACACACACACACACACACACACACACACAGGACAGTCAATTATCGACACAACACCCTTTTTCTTCGGTATTGCCTTTCAATCCCTTCCTTTTCACATGGCGTCCTGTCTCTCTTGTCTTTTCCAGTTCCCCCTCCCCTCTCTCTCTGCTATCTCTCATTGACGTTTCAGCACATTAATTGACTCATTATTCCGATTCGTACTCAGAGAGGGGGAAGGGGCCGTTGATTAACGAAGGCAGATGACTAGTCTCTGTAGACCAGCCCTGGATCACTGTTGTTTGTCCCAAACGTTTACATGACTTATTAGAACAGCGAGAGACTCTGTGCTGGAAGGAAAACGAACATACAAATATTGTGACAATGAAATGATGGAAAGGATTTATTAACCAATTGGTTTGGGTGTAGATTATTCGTTTAGTAATATATCAATAACACTTTGGTTCTAAACTCTCAATTATGAGGAATTTGTATGTTTCTATTGTTTAACAGTGTACATTTAATATTTATGCTTTTTGACTGAATATAAAAAAAGCTATTTAAGACACTCTGAGCTCTTGGAAACGTATGTATTTTTTATTTTATGATTGATGAAAATTACCATTTTCTGCATCACAGTGGTGTTAGTTCTGTTTGCCTTTATCCCTCAGCCTTTTCATATATTTACATTATGTAGATCACTTGGTCACCTGTTTTGTTTATTTGGTTTTAATCAGAGACTGTGTTTTAACGCAATTGGGTGATCTTAGCGTGAATATACTGCAGCAATCTGTGTCCAATAAACATCTGGCAGGTGTGTGTGCGTGTTTGTGTGCGTGCGTGTTAGTGACTAAATGAAGCTGTTTAATTAGTCAAGATTCAAGGGTTTTATTGTCATAATGCACAGTAGCTACAGTGTAGTTATGGCAATGAATAATAAAATAGTGTTGCAAGTCGATGCTCTGTTGTGTGATGCTTTTGTGTGATGTTAAATTAACATGCTTGCCTGATTTGTAGCTTAAGAAGTTATTTAGAAACAGAATAATATTTATAATATATATGTTTTTTGAATAACATCCACCCCATACCAATAACCCCTTTATTCTAGCCTTTTTTTTTAATAATGTTGTTATTTAGCCACCTCAGCCATTTTGGCAGCAGTTCGTAAGTTCCTCTGAAAGCTGGGTCCAGACCTCTGAATTGCAGCCCACACCAATATATCAATGATTGTGCTCAGCAGATCCAATTGGAGATTTGCATGCAAGATTAATCAAGAATACATAATATCCCTGAATGAGAGACAGACACAGAACAATGGAAATAAATACATCTTAGAAATAAGTAGTTAATTGTTTATATGAAATAGACACTGGTATACAGTAGCTTATTGGTAGTAGAAGGCAGACTTACAGAAATAACTGTTACTGTACATCAACATATTTCTTTCTTCAGTAATACAAACTTAATGTTAGCTGCTACCAACAACCGTTACCACACTTTGACATTGGCCAGAAAGATTTGTTACTGGCTTATTTGTCAGCAATCTAACCCTAACCCTAATCCTTACCCTGCAGGAAAGAGGTTTAAATGAAACCAATGTCAAATTAAAGATGGCACACTTGTGATTCTAAATAGATAATCAATCTAAATGAACCAGATAAACAATTATCCCGGTATTTTTTATTTTCTACTGCGCCGCTTACTTATAAATTGAAACACCTCAAAATTGATACATGGTAGCGACCAGAAGCATCTTATTGTTATAAGTAGTAGTAGTAGTAGTGGTGGTGGCGGTGGTGGTAGTAGTAGTAGTAGTAGTAGTAGTAGTAGTAGTAGTAGTAGTAGTAGTAGTAGTAGTAGTAGTAGTAGTAGTAGTAGTAGTAGTATAGCATATTCATTTGACAATATGGCCTTAATTCGGTTCCCATATGCCAGTTGTTTTATTTTTGATACAATGAAGCAGATTTTTAAAAAGAAAATTAAAATCATAGTTGTCATGGCATAACAACCATTATCTGTTCATATTTAGAAATCAAGACTCCATAATTTAACTCCGGTATGGCCAATCGAATTGTGACATTAAAATCAAAAGTCAAAATAGATCATGAGTTTATCAAATCCCCACCCTCAACCTCCACCCCCTCTTCATGTCTCTCCGATGTGATGCTAGCATTAGATTTTAAGGCCATATCTTAAACCCCATTGTTCAACAGCGACAGCTCAACATTTAGCCACCCTGACACTTCCAGTTAGCTACACGCCCAAAGTTTACCTGACACAGGGTGGCCTACTTATTGTCCCTCGCCCCTTTTCTTCTTCTACTGTATAATCACACCCATCAGATCCACCACCAATCAGTCCCCTCCACCCTCCACCATGCTCATACATCCTATTTGAAAGAATTAGGAGGGAATCAATCATTTGCCAAGGCCTACATGTTGTTACAGACGGCCTTACTTCACAGCAAGGGCATCTATCTTCTATCTCCAAGCAGACAGGACAGGGAGGAGGGGCATTTGAGGGAGGGGGAGATATCATGTGTTGAGACCAGGAATTCAAAGTGACGCAGGTTGGAGCTCTGGTGGCCGTTAAGTTTCTCTGACAAACTGACTGAAACAACCCCAGGCTCTGTTTCCCTTTCCCATCCTCTCGATCTGTCCGTCTCACTTCTTTGATATATCCTTCTCCCACCGCCACAGTGTTCTGACATTTAATGGGACTGGAAGTCGATGCCATTACTGTTATAGCAGCCAATGGGAGGCTCTGGGAACACACAGTGGAATGTCTGTCTGTCTGTCTGTCCGTCTCCTCGATGTGTTCTTTAATTGTCTGAAAGTTTGCGCAGGGATTTTTAGGTAAACACAACCTGCTGTACATGTGTGCTGTGTAAGCACCAATCAGTCTGGATCAGAGCTCCATGCTTTAAGGAAAAAGAGGGCGCAATTACAATGAAAGATTAAGCAGTAACATGAAAAGAAGGTGCATATGCTGTGCTGTACGAGCATCCTGAGGGTGATGAGTTTTAACAGAGACTGTCTTACCTGATCCACACAGAAAGCAGTCACAGTTTCTGTTAAAAGAAATGTCTGGCTGCAGAAATACAGACTGGAGCTGGACATAATTAGGTCATACAACATCCAGCACCAAAAAAAGCACCTTATGAGTTTGCTTGCGTTGAAGTTATTAGCTTAAACTTTTTGCTATTTTTCCTCTTGCTTTTGTGCTTACATTAATATTAGTTTGATAACAGCACTAGTATAGCCAGCTAACATCAGCTAGTTGTTATGCTTCTTAAACGTACGTTACTTAACTTTTTAAGTGACAGGTAGCGTTATATCGAAAAATGAAGGTTATAAAGTTTATATCAGTGCTTTTGGTACCTATGATATTGGTAATTGATACAATGGATGTATTAACAATAAGCAAGATAAGACAATACACTGCAATATAAAATACAGTGGCATGTAAACAGAATATTTGTATAAGAAACCGAAACATTTACCAATACATTACTTTGGCTTGCTTTTCTTTTCTTTTTTAACATTTCAACAAAGATTTTAACAAGCAGAATATACAGAAGAAAATGGATGTGAAGGGATTTGACCTGGTGACCTAATTAAAGATTGCTGACAAATCACAATATGATTAACACACTTGAATAAGAACTCACACAACAGACATGACGCACTATAAAACCAACGTAAACTTAAACTTGCTATAAGAATAAGTGAACACACTGTTAGCATAGCACCAGTTAAAATAACTTACTACAATTATAATGAAATGAATTAACATGAAAATGTGTGCAGTCGCACCAGAGGGAGCTGAAAGTGCCTGTTAATCTGTGTTTGTAATGACGTCATTAGCTCTCAGCTGTTTAAATAGTTGATTAAGGCCTGTGCAGCTTGCACACCGACCCCTGACACCCACAACATCTGTTTTGTTTGTGTGGGCTGAAAATCAGTTGCTCTCACACTGCGCAATATGTGCCTTCATAGCTAGGTGACATTAGCTCTGAGAACAACATACCCACTCTGATTAGCTGAACAATGGAGCGACTGCAAAGGTCTGACTTTTTAATGCAGCGTTGCTCAGCCGCTGCTGCACTCTGACTCGAGAGATATTGTTTTGTGAAAAATACATGTTTGAATTGTGTTTATGCTTCCTAGGAGAAAAAAATGTTTGGGTTAGGGCAATAAGCAAAAATCCTAGTTCCGTATTTTAAATAAGTCTATTTTAAAAAGTTGTTTGACACCGTCACTTATAGTTTTGTTCTCTTTTTTACTAATGGAGGCCAGATTAGTTACCATGAGAAATGCTGAAACTTCAAAATTAAGACATTTGAAAGACTTCAGATTATACCAAGCATGGAGGCTATAACATCTGAGGAAAACAAACTGCTCAAACAAATAGTTCTAATATCCAAGAAAGAAGCAAAACTACAATTCAGAATATACAGCAGCATGAAGAGACCCAAATGAAAGTAATTTTAGGACATACATTACATTTAGCTTTGTCTGCTATTTAGCTAGCATTAGCATATGCTAATGAGTTTGTTTGTTTTGGAGCATAATCTTCCACAGTCACCACCCCCCTATCCCCTTTGCTTTATCTAGGCTTGCAGATGCTGACCTGCTCTAATAATAGTCACCTAAATAGGACATTACTTTTTAACGCACACCTATGTTGGTTGCTGCTCATTCTCTTTCTCTCTCTGTCTTTTTAAAATGTAACACTTTATATGTTGCAGCTCTGGCTGCTTGATGATCTTCCTCTCTTGTCCTACGCTCTGACGAACGAACAGCTCATGCAGAGTAGCCATGATGCTGATGCCGGGCATGAAATGAAACGCTCTCTTTATCAGCTTGGCATATCAACAGATAGTTGGGGGGGTTAGCGAGGGGAGGGAGAAGAGGGAGGGGAGAGACAGAGACATTCATTGAGTACAGAAGAGAGAGTGCAGAGGGTAATCCAGAGAGAAAGAGAGAGATCAACACACATGGTCAACTAGCCATGAGCCCGGTCAGAGGAGTCACTTGATAATGCATGTGCACACTATACTCTCTGTGCACACATGCATCCATATGGATGTCAACACTGCAGCACACACACACTCACACTGTTGCTTCAGCCTCATGTTGTGCAGACTGACATGAGGCTTGTCTATTCCCATATGGAGGGCCTGCCCCTGCCGTACAAATAAGAATATAAGAAGTTAATAAAATAATAGAATACTTTTTTCTAATAAATATCGCTAAATAGTCTAAACTATTACATTCAGAACCAGAATAATTGATCTCATATTTCTCTAGAGTTTTTCCAATAGTGTTAGGACATGTGATGGGAATATTTGTAGACACTGTATACATTACACAATCTTTTGGCAAAAAAAAGAAAAAAATGAGTTGCGTCAGCTTTAAATACAGCAGGATAACCCCCTTTTGGTACTTCTTACTTGACACTTCAAATAATTATCAAAGCAAGATAAAATGAAAAAAGTTGACAATATCCTTGAAGTTATTTTAATTTCTAGAGTTTAATACAATATAAGCTAGAGATCCAGACCAACACAGTGAACGATTAGTGCTTCTTAGCCTCAATCTAATAATTGCTCAATTTGTATCTGTGGTGGCTGCTTCAGACTGCTAAAAGCAGCTTAAAAGCTTCATATGTATCCTCTTTACGTGTTTTAGCTTTGAGAGGGAATAGAAGCATGACACAGATCTTATATATGTCAGGGATGCTAATGTACGCTGGTCTAACAGCACGCATGTTTGTGCCAGAACTGTGTACAATGATCCCTGGGTTGTGACAGAGCCATTTTCATTTCACTGATGAGATCTGACCCTGGTGGTAGAGTGATGGTGTAGTACTGCCTCCCACCAAAAGAGGGCTCTCTCAACCTCCGGAGGCCTTGGGGGAGTTGCAACTGCAGAGAAGGGACATGTGAGGAAGTGATTTCTGAGAGGGTTTATCGGTTGGAACATTTTTGTGGATGGATCAACTACAGTCGCGTAGAAGAAATGTTGAGGGAGAGAACATGCATGTCTGCACAAGCCCTGCTTAGCATATTGGATTCCAGTGAGCACAGCACATTACTGCTCCAATGGAGCTGCTCAGTGGCTCACTATAAAACTATATGTTGCACTATGCAGCTCCCAAGTGTGGTGTGGGTTTAACAGTGCTGGAAAAAGAGCATTGTGTGCCCTATGGATACATAAAATAAATAAAGGGGTAGAAAATAGAGAATTTTCGGACTAGACAACCAAAAAATGCACCTGTGGTAAAACCTGCCTGTGGTGTAACTGATGCGATTAATTGGTTTTCATGAGAGCACTCTGGGTATTTAAACTGCTCCATTGTGGGCAACATTGATCTGATCCACCTCACACCTCTCTATTGGAATAACGTGGCTATTGCGTGACAGAACATGTTTCCCCCGCTGATATATGTCCCCCCCTCGGCGCCATCCGACAGTCAGAGTTTCGGCTCCGGGGAGAGAATGGCTTTATAATTGTAACCACATCCAATTAAATTTCCAATTCAGCCCCCTATTAATCAGGCCAGTGATCATAGACGCTGCAGAGCATTTCCTGCGGAGACCTGTGAATGGAGCTGTGTGTCTCATTCACAACAAGATAATCTTTTCCAATGGGAATGTTTTTCTGGCTCTCAGCGTTTTGTGTTAACTACAGGTGGGATGTTAGTTCTGTGCCTCCAAAGGTAACCAACCATCATGAAGTCTATATTCATTTTGATTTTGGCAATGACTCTTGGGGAAAGATTATCTCGCTTTTCACCCTCTTTTTGGTTAAAACCAAATGTTTGTTTGCTTTTTTCTGTTAAAATGTGCTAAAAATGTATAAAACTTAGTTTGAATTGACCAAGAGATAATATGACTCATTGTTAGATTCTTACCAAGCAATAATACAACAGAATCAAAACATCAGACTTGTCTTGTCTGTGTCCTGAACTATCCTTGCATTACACTGAACCTGATTGCAATTGTCAATTGTGCTAAGGAAGGTTCCTATAGTAAAAGTATCTAATGGCGCATTTCCATTGCAGGGCCTCGCTCTGCTTAGTAGGCCTACGGTATAGTTAGGCCTTGTTAGGTCTTGTTAGGACAGTCTCACTTTATGCTGCGTTTAGTAGTTTAATTTTAGTTTAGTAGCTGTGGCAGTAACTATAGTAACGCAGTGTAGGCGGAGCCGTGACGTCATCTTCAATGAGAACCACAGAAAAACAACATCAGCCGTTAGCTGTTAGCACTCAGAGCTCACAGCTCCTCATATCTGTTCAGAAACTAGACAAAAGTTAAACAAGTACAAACCACAGACTGTCTGTGTCATGGCGAATACAGTCGCTGGTTTATTTATGTCTGTATAGGCCGTTGTTGTGAGTGTGGACGGTCGGAGCATATACTGCGTTAGCTTAGCCGATCTCCATTCAGAAAACAACCATTTTAAAAGGTTTTTCGCCTGCCCCTGTCAAAGCAATAATGAATGGTTTTTACTAACCGGCATCAGTATGTTGTTACTTCGGCATCATTTTGAAACGTGTATTAGAATTAATTCACTCAATCAAATATGTTCATTTTGTTGTAGTTGTAGCCCCCTTGCCAGCGTTTCTCTCTCTAGTTTAGCATACTCAGCCCGACTCAGCCTGGTTGTTGGCCCGCTAAGAACCTCGATTTTATGGGGCCAGAAAAACTGTGAAATAGTACCCGCTAGCCGGTACTATGCCAAGTGGAAACGCAACCAAAAACTGGCCGTGCACGGCACGCTTAAACCGCGCTGTAGTGGAAATGCGCCATAAGTCGCATAAAGAAGTTTCAGTTTTCCTTTATCATCTCCATAGCTTATACACGGGACCATCCTTTACAAAAGGAAAGGAGAAAATGCTGTCACACACAATGGCCGCAACTTTTAACATGACACAACATTTGCCCGTTCACGGTAATAATATGATTGTGACAAAATGAAAATCACAGCTACAGTTTTTATTTAGCATTTTACAACTAATGCCCTAACATGCTCAAGTGCTTCTATGTTTTTAACTTTCAACACTATGACAAAAATAACTTTGAATGTTGTATGCAAATAAAGTCAAATAAAGAGTTGTGTGGGCCCACACAACTCTTTATTTGACTTAAGAAACCCAGGTTTCTTAAACTGTTTTCCTATATGTTTGAATGGTGATATGAAAAGAGATACAATAGATGTGTATGCCTAATAGGCAGAGGTGGATGGTTTGTCTGGAGCCTTAGATGAGGAGCACATTTAGAAAATAGTTGTCCTCTGTCCATAATTCACAATAGGACCTATAGAAGTATTCTTTCAGACTTTAGATATCTCCCCTAGGGCCACAGAATTCCATTAATCTTTTTACAGACTAAATTAATGATAAAGTGCATAATTAATGCAGAATGCAGTATATGTCTAAAGGTGCCACATATGTCATTATATCAATGGAATTTTGTCTGCCCATTATATAAATAATGTACCCATATGTAATGTATCCTAAAGTATTGGGGTGTGACAACTCAAGTGATATTGGGACGCAATAATAATCATAATCCATCCGATGGATCAGGCAGATCTAATCCACACACAGTTAGAGTTGAGCTGGTAAATCCACATGCAGCTGACTGGCAAACAATAACAGAAATGAATGTCGCATTGGTGAGCTACCTTTTTATAAGCCTCATATAAAATGAGTGTAAGTGAAAGGGCTTTCTGTTGTAGGACAAAGCTTAATCTCTGACAGTGGGGGTCAGTGTCACATACCTCCTCATCTCCAGCCATGGGGGAATTTGATCAGCTTTTATCTAAAGTACTTTACAGCACCAGCATTTATCACCTGCATCAAAGAGGTTTCACTTTCACAAACGTTCACCATCTTTTATTTTAAATACATTATAAGACTTCGACAACAATGCTAAACAGTGTCAGACATTCTTGAATTTTCTCTAAAACACAAACTCTTGGTTTTGGTCATACATATTTAAGTTGGTACAAGATAATGCAGAACATTTTTGATTTCGTAAGTAAAGCAGGTGATTTTGGCATCTACTTTCACCCTGTGTCACTGTGACACTTTACCTTTCTGTGACTACTACTTCCCTTCATATCTAATACATGGTTCCATAACCAATTGAGTTGAAACAATGACTGCTTTGTTTTATGTTGTGCATGTCTAAATATATGTTTGAGGCTCCCATTAAATGGGTTTGCATTATACACAGAACAAAAATATAAACGCAACACTTTTGTTTTTGCTCCCATTTTTCATGAGATGAACTCAAAGATCTAAAACATTTTCTATATACAAAAATAACCATTTCTCTCAAATATTGTTCACAAATCTGAAAAAATCTCTGATAGTGAGCACTTCTCCTTTGCCGAGATAATCCATCCCACCTCACAGGTGTGGCATATCAAGATGCTGATTAGACAGCATGATTATTGCACAGGTGTGCCTTAGGCTGGCCACAATAGAAGGCCACTCTAAAATGTTCAGTTTTATCACACAGCACAATGCCACAGATCTCGCAAGTTTTGAGGGAGCGTGCAATTGGCATGCTGACAGCTGGAATGTCCACCAGAGCTGTTGCCCGTGAATTGAATGTTCATTTCTCTACCATAAGCCGTCTCTAAAGGCATTTCAGAGAATTTGGCAGTACATCCAACCGGCCTCACAACTGCAGACCACGTGTAACCACACCAGCCCAGGACCCCCACATCCAGCATGTTCACCTCCAAGATCGTCTGAGACCAGCCACTCGAACAGCTGCTGCAACAATCGGTTTGCATAACCAAAGAATTTCTGCACAAACTGTCAGAAACCGTCTCAGGGAAGCTCATCTGCATGCTCGTCGTCCTCATCGGGGTCTCGACCTGACTCCGGTTCGTCGTCGTAACCGACTTGAGTGGGCAAATGCTCACGTTCGATGGCGTCTGGCACGTTGGAGAGGTGTTCTCTTCACGGATGAATCCCGGTTTTCACTGTTCAGGGCAGATGGCAGACAGCGTGTGTGGCGTCGTGTGGGTGAGCGGTTTTCTGATGTCAATGTTGTGAATCGAGTGGCCCATGGTGGTGGTGGGGTTATGGTATGGGCAGGTGTATGTTATGGACGATGAACACAGGTGCATTTTATTGATCGCATTGTGAATGCACAGAGATACCGTGACGAGATCCTGAGGCCCATTGTTGTGCCATTCATCCACGACCATCACCTCATGTTGCAGCATGATAATGCACGGCCCCATGTTGCAAGGATCTGTACACAATTCCTGGAGGCTGAAAACATCCCAGTTCTTGCATGGCCAGCATACTCACCGGACATGTCACCCATTGAGCATGTTTGGGATGCTCTGGATCGGCGTATACGACAGCGTGTTCCAGTTCCTGCCAATATCCAGCAACTTCGCACAGCCATTGAAGAGGAGTGGACCAACATTCCACAGGCCACAATCAACAACCTGATCAACTTTATGCGAAGGAGATGTGTTGCACTGCGTTAGGCAAATGGTGGTTACACCAGATACTGACTGGTTTTCGGACCCCCCCAGACCCCCCCCAATAAAGCAAAACTGCACGTTTCAGAGTGGCCTTTTATTGTGGCCAGCCTAAGGCACACCTGTGCAATAATCATGCTGTCTAATCAGCATCTTGATATGCCACACCTGTGAGGTGGGATGGATTATCTCGGCAAAGGAGAAGTGCTCACTATCACAGATTTTTTCAGATTTGTGAACAATATTTGAGAGAAATGGTTATTTTGTGTATATAGAAAATGTTTTAGATCTTTGAGTTCATCTCATGAAAAATGGGATCAAAAACAAAAGTGTTGCATTTATATTTTTGTTCAGTGTATATGTGTGTGTGTGTGTGTGTGTGTGTGTGTGTGTGTGTGTGTGTGTGTGTGTGTGTGTGTGTGTGTGTGTGTGTGTGTGTGTGTGTGTGTGTGTGTGTGTGTGTGTGTGTGTGTGTGTGTGTGTGTGTGTGTGTGTGTGTGTGTGTGTGTGTGTGTGTGTGTGTGTGGGTGGGACGATGCATCAACAGAAGGTGTGGGTGCATTAACACATGCACCAAATTAATTGCCATTGAAAAGAACCTGGTAACTTTGCGGTCTGAGTCATAGGCCTGCAGATGCCAACTGGGCTGACTCATAAGTCCATTGTCACTCAGCATGTGAAACATGGATAAGCCCTCAGCCTGAACAATGGATCGGGCCCCCTGTATAGGCATCTGACATGCTTTAGCTCAGATTAGTGTGTAAAATATAGGTTATCCTCTGATTTAGGTGACAAGGGCGCTTCGTAGATATGTGACTGTGATGTCGATTTGACTAAGTGCCATTGTTTTAAAGCTTCCTCCGTTATAATGCTGTACTGCTGTTTGTTTGTTTGTTTTGTGAACAATATGCAAATCACTAAGGTTAATATGAAGGATGAGGATAGTCCTAATATCATAAAGCAAATACAAATGCGGGGTTGAAGCACAAACATTTGTCTATAAATAGTCAGATGGTCGAAGGTCAAAGCAATAGCAAACGCTTTAATAATCATTTTATGCAGAACTGCTAGAAAGAGAATAACATTTTTGGATAATTAAAACAGGAAACATTTTTTAATTCAGTGGGAACAGGATGGATTAAAGATAAATCACTGAATACAATAATGTATAGTAAAGCAACTGGACACAAACATTTATTTAAACCATTAATTGCTCAATAACTCATAACTGTACATATAACATTAGGCCGGGATGCAAGCTCTATTGTTTTACTACCCGTTGCTTTTAATTCCCACATTTGCATTTGTGATAGAGGGTAATTAGGATCTATTTATTATTCACACAATCCCTCATAAAAGGCTAATGAGCATTTGTTTTGATGACAGTAAAAATGCAAGAGAAAACGATTTATATTTGTTAGCTCTCACAGGTCATTATGCTGTAGCGATTTGTCAGGGGCGTAGCTTCTTCTGCTTGATCTGAGTCAAAAAGAGAGCTCAGTCCTTCACTACTCCTCACAGGATGGACTGTCTTTGCACCATGGGTTCATCTGTATTTATAGGTTAAGGTTAAGGTTCTTACTTTTTCATTTTTTATGTATTTTTTCTTTGTTTGTTCTGCCTTTTGTTTTTCCATTTATATTATAGAAGAAATTAGCATACATTTTTGTGATGTTTTGTGTGGACCTCAGAAAGACCAGCAGCCACTATAATTGATCCAACAAAAAAAACTGTCCTACAGTATGAACCTATTGACAGGAATCAACCACTGCAAACTGTCATTGGATGTGCAACCTGTCAATCAAAGAAACACTCCTAAATAAACATTTAAAAAGATGAATTGTTGAAAATTGCCTCTTTACCAGTTAAATAAATTGAATTAAGAACATATACAGTCATAAGAATCATATAATTTTGCTTTAAATTGGCTCATAATATTTATATTTCAGGAAGTCGCCCCAGTTAAATGAAAAAAGTCCCGCCCCCTCTTCTAGCCATGCTGCTAGCCAAACTTCAGTTGATAGCTAAAAACTATCTGGAGGCTAAGACCACACTGCAAACTTATCTGAAGTGATGCATGAAACTACAGCCTGGTGGAGAAACTCATAAGGTAAGACAGGAAATTACCTATATTTTAAAGCTAATTTCATGGACAGCAAAAAAATAATATTCAACTTAGTTTTTTAGACTAGCTTACCTACATTTTGTGTTTGTTTGGCTAATATAGCTCAGCTTCAAACTAGCTTAGCTAGCCTGTAGCTTCTGCAGTGGAAGCTAGTTATCTGGCTAATATACCTTCCAGCACCACATAATAAGTGTTATGGCTATGTGTGAATAAAAAGAAGGCACTGTATCTTTTCTTAAATGCAGTTTTACCTTGTATAGTATATACAGTAGCTAATTTGCACATTGCATTTTGGCATTACCCAGGGTTGCCAACTTGGGGTACCTGGCTGGAGTGAGATTTTGATATCATGGGTTTAATTCAATTACACAACGCACTAAATGGTTCTACTAAATGACTGCTGTCGTGTCAGCAGCGGGACCTTAGCATATATATAGGATATATATACAATATATACAAATACACAATATTGGACACAGACTATAAAGGGCACACAGTTTCATTCACTAATGAAAGTCAAACACATGTTTGTTTCCACTGTTTTATTGTGTGCCTGTCGCGATAAGCAATTAATTGACTTATCGTACGATAAATAAAAATGAACTCGATAAATTTCATTTACATGAGGATGTGACTAGCAGTTTGAAAGGATGTACTTGAATTATTATTATATATTATCATTATGTCAGTGGTCTAAAATGGTCATACAACGGTGCCGACAATATTATCGTTTATCGCAATAATTTCCGGGAAAATGTATCCAACAAAATTAATTATCGTGAGAGGCCTATACATGAAACACACACACAAACAAATCTACAGACTTACTCCAAACTGCCAAATATATTAATTAACACACTCTCACTCTCATATACTCTTTGACTCTATTTTGGCCTAGAACAATAAGCAGCAGACTTTTACTTTTTTATCATTTCTACTGGTTCTTAGATCTGCGCATGCGCAATACGGGTCGGCAGTTGCGAGAGAGTATTTGTGTTGGGTAATCTATGGTAGGGCTAACCAATACAGTGGTGGGGCTCAAGTCAGTATTTGCAATGTAATTACATACACGCTCCCCTTGACAGTGAAACGCCACGCGTGAGGTTTAGATTATTTCCCTGTCTCAATCCAAATTGAACTGTATGAAATAAAAAGGCACATTTGTCTTGTAGTAAATAAAAAGGGCGACCTGGAGCCAATCCTGCAATTTCCCCACAAGTGAAAGAGTTGACATGCTGAAAACCCAACCCCTGCAGGGGGGTCTCTGGGGGGATTCTCCCCCAGGAGATTTTTTGAAATACTAACGTAAAATACACATTCTGGTACTCTCTTGAAAACAAAAATAAATAAATCTATTACTACACGACATATTTAAAAAAATTAATGCCATTTTAGTTTGTTGTTACTTTGTTCTGAAAGCTGAACCTGCTGCTCCTCACAGAGGGAAGAGGCTGTGTGAATTACTTTACTTTGTGGATAAGGGTGGATAGCCCCCATTGTTCTGTGTGTCAAAATGAAAGACAGCCCACACACCTATCAATCATCAAACCGTGGGGTCTTATTTCATTACGTGTTGATTTCTATCAACACGTAATATTGTATCGATGTAGGCCTATAGAGATGTACTACAGCAAAAGTATTCTCCGTCGGGACTTCCTGCAACAACACCACGCCGTTATCTTGATTCTGATTGGCCAGAAGACATTATCAAAGATGTTCTATTGAGAAGACGATCACTACCTGACAAAAGTTTTCAAAACCGTTTTTAGTCTTCGGTATTCTTGTTCTTGTGTCACACGCCAGATGCGTGAGAGTTGGCAACCCTGCATTACCTATTCATTAAACTAAGCATTTAGATTATTACTGATTTCAGTTCTGTTCTAGGCCTGAGCAGAGAAGTTGTGTTAGTAAAATGTATGCAAGATACTATGTGTCAATGTTTTTTTCACATTTTGGTAAAAATAGGCTTAATATAAAATGTGACAGTATGCCAGCCGTTGTAGGGTTAAGGCAACCTATCAACAGTTTGATAACAATACATGGCAATAGACATAAACTTAAATTCAATTATATTTAGAATATAACCCTCAATTATCACTGGCGGCAGGCTCCATCGCTGACTGTGTCCATGAGCTGCAACTCAGCCACCCCGATGCACCGGCAATAGTGCTCGGGGACATGAACCAATGTCGCCTGGAGACTGTGTTACCTGGGTTCGAACAGTATGTTAAGGATCACACCAGAAAAGACAATATCCTGGACAAATGCTTTGTTAATGTTAATGGAGCCTATGTGACTAAATGTAGAGCACCAATACTGAACTCTGATCATAATATTGTGAATATGATACCAGTGTATAAGATCAAACTGAAGAGAAGTAAATCGGAAAAGAAAGTAATAAGGACATGGACAAATGAAAGTAGGGAACAGTTGAAAGCCTGTTTTGATTGGAGAGATTGGGACATTTTTCAGGAAGGTTCACTAGATGAAATAACTACTGTTACCAATGATTATATCAACTTCTGTGTAGAACTAGTTGTTCCCACTAAAGAAATACAAATCTATCCAAATAATAAATCTTATGTGACTAAGGACATTAAAACCGTTATAAATACCAGGAAAATAGCTTTCAAAAACAAAGACTATGGAGCACTTAAACAGACAGAGCAAGAACTGAAAGTCAAATTGAGGGAATCAAAACTGGCACACAGAGAGCTTTTGGAAAATGCTTTTAAAGCCAAAAACCCCCAAAAAGTATGGGACACCATGAAAACCATGACAGGAATGTCACCCTCAGCTAAACCCATTGTGACAGAAAATGAATTTTGTTTTGCTAACGAACTAAACACGTTCTTTACCCGTTTCGAGTCACTGGATAATTCTGCAAAGTGCACTGAAATGCTCGAAACCATAATACCTACTTCCTCTGACACAATTACCATCAGTGTCGAAGAGGTCAGAAAAACATTTCAGTGCACTAACACCAAGAAAGCGGCTGGGCCAGATGGGTGCAGCGGTTTTCTGCTGAAAAACTTTGCTACTGAGCTGGCTCCAGTGTGGCAACCCATCTTTCAGGCTTCCATTGACACGCACACCATCCCTCTGTCATGGAAAACTTCCCACATCAAACCGCTGCCCAAAAGAACATAAGGACTACAGACCAATAGCCCTCACATCAGTGATTATGAAATCACTAGAAATAATTCTGCTCCGATTCCTTATCAGTACAACACAAGACAAACTCGATCCATACCAATTTGCCTATAAACAAGGGTGCGGTACGGAAGATGCTGTGGCCACTCTGGTTCACATCATCACTAAACACTTAGATAAACGTAACACCTATGCAAGAGCACTCTTCCTAGACTTCTCATCAGCATTCAACACAATACAAGCAGACATCTTGGTGTCAAAAATGGCCAAAATGGAAGTAAATCCATACCTGATTTACTGGTATGCTGCTTTCCTCACAAGTAGAGAGCAACTTGTGAAGGTTAACAAAACCCTGTCATCTGCCATCACAACCAATGTAGGCCCCCCCCCAGGGCTGCGTGAGTTCAGCTGTGCTCTTTACTCTCTACACTGATGATTGTCGTACCAACACACCAAATCAATTCATCATTAAGTACTCTGATGATACTGCAATAATATCTCTGCTCAGTAACACAGACGACCCTGAGCTGCACCAACAGGCTGTAAATCAGGTGGTCGAGTGGACTGAGCAATGCTCTTGAGATCAACACCAAGAAAACTGAGGAAATCATTTTTGGCTCACCATCTGACTCCCATAAAGTCCCCATTGTCATCCATACAGATCAAATCAAGCAGGGAGTGTCATACAAATACCTGGGTGTAATTATTGACCATCTGCTGTCATGGAAGGATCACATTGATTATCTGTGCAAAAGGACAAAACAAAGAATTTATTTTCTCCGCCGTCTTAGGTCTTTTGGCGCGAGCAGAGAAATTCTTCTGTTGTTCTTTACATCTGTGATCATGTCCATTCTGCAGTACTGCAATACTACCTGGTACAAATGTCTGTCAGCAGCGTTAAAATCAAAACTGCTCCACCTGTTAAAAATCTGCTCAAAGATTGTTGGTCAACCCTGTCAGAGACTCTATGACTCATCATAACAACCTAGTGAGGCTGTCCAACAACATAATCTCTGACCCAAACCATGTTCTGAACAGTGAATATGAACTGCTACCATCTAATCGGAGATACAGGGTCCCACGATTCAATAAAGTCAGACTGAAGCACTCCTTTGTGCATCAGTCAGTCCTCACAGTAAATACAGAGCTAAATCCCAGACCAAATGCACGCTGAAGGCTCTTTGAGCATGTTTTTCTCTCACTGATTGTGCTGTTATGTTAAATGTTTGTGTTTCATGTATTTGTGTATGCATATTTGTCTGTTGATGTTGGACATGGAGCTGCTGTGACGCAAGTCAAATTTCAGACTTGATCTGACAATAAAGTAATATCGTATCGTATCGTATCGTATAATTCTCCTGACCACGATGAAGGAAAAGCGTGTGTGTAAAATGTTTGGATGGAAAATAAGTTATTGGCAATGGAACCTATTATGTCTATTGTATTTCCAATTGGACTTGAGTGTATTTTTTATAACCAACAGGGCAGTTCATGTAAATAGATATTATATATATATTAGGGCTGTCAGTCGATTAAAATAGTTAATCGCGATTAATCGCAAATTAATCGCACATTTTTTATCTGTTCTAAATGTACCTTAGAGGAATATTTTTCAAGTTTGTAATACTCTTATCAACATATAAGTGGACAAATATGCTTTATGCTAATGTTTATTATCATTTGAACAATGACAAATATTCTAATGAATATTAAACACAACAACCTCTGAACATTACAAATATTCGCCTCAATTCAACCTGGAACCTCTCTCATACAATAATACAATACAAAGTGTGTGTGTGTGTGTGTGTGTGTGTGTGTGTGTGTGTGTGTGTGTGTGTGTGTGTGTGTGTGTGTGTGTGTGTGTGTGTGTGTGTGTGTGTGTGTGTGTGTGTGTGTGTGTGTGTGTGTGTGTGTGTGTGTGTGTGTGTGTGTGTGTGTGTGTGTTCGTTGGAGCTATGTGCAACTCAAGGCATATGCTCGAACGGGAGCTGCCTGGACGCTGCAATCATGTTGCGCGCACTATCCGTGCTGAGTGTGCTGACTTTTCGTACAATGTCCCACTGTCTGGCTTCCTGCATAAAGTCAAGTGCTCGGCGCAGTTGTCGGCGAAATGTCGCTCCTCTGTTTTCATTTAAACAGCTCCATATCCGTTAGCGCAGCTAGCTAGCACCAGATGCTAACAACAACAATGCACGTAAGGTCTCTCTCTCGTTCGCTCGGGCCACACATACACACACCCTCCCGGTCCTCCCAACAGCCAGTCGGTGCCTGCCGGTGAGCGTGGAAGTGTGGTCTGCCACAAGCGGGCGGCAGGAGCGGGGCTGTCAGCATCAGCGGGGCTGTCAGCATCAGCTTGTAGATGGTATTTTAAACTCGATGCGCTCTGAAACTACGGGGCGGCCGAGGAAAAAAAGACACATGCGTTAATCGCGTTAAAATAATTAGTGGCGTTCATTTTTTTTTGCGTTAACGCGTTATTAACGCGACAGCCCTAATATATATATATACCAGAACTTGTGCATGTGGACTTCTTACTACGGTTGGGTCAAAATGTTATATTGTCCGTATTGTACATTAAAGGTAGGGTATGTAAGGGGGGGGGGGGGGTCGCCGGAGTTGTATTAGATTAACATCAACATGCCTATTGTAGTTGTAAGTGCACTGCCTTGCGGGCAGTATCTCGAGCCGGTTTCTCAAACGTACATACCCTACCTTTAAGTCAAGTCTGGTTAGCTTTTTTATGTTAACAGATAAGATCAGCACACACAGGTTTGTTGAAACTCTTGGTTTGTTTGTTGACTCCATTCACATTACTTTGTTTGCTCGACTTGTCTAAATAGTTTGTTTCGATACTAGTAACTGTCTTCTCAAAAGTAAACGTGGCTACATTCCTGATTAAATCAGTGCTATCTTGCTTCCCTATCCTATTGAATTCTAGATTGTAAGAATTTAAGTGGGTAATATCAAAAAATCTCTCCCCTTCATCCACATTAAAGGCTCAAAGGTGAGAGGGTTGGTGAACTTGCATGTCTTCACACTCTCGGAGGCCTGCTGGCCTTCACCTGTTCCCTGTCCTCCGCTCCTCCACCGAGTTTTGCCCCTGCCCCACAACAGACGTCTTATCAAACGTGACTGATTGCTGTAATCTGGACTGGAGCCATTAAGCAAATTACCTGAATCATTGCGAGGATTAGTCTCATTAACACATGATTAGCATCAAATTAAAATAATGAGTGTTTAACTTGTGATGTCTTCCAGTTGTTGGAACAGCTTGATCAGCCACGCCAGGTTTACAGAGGGGGCAGCCCTCCATGTCAGGGATCATGGGGTGGCAGGGGCCGACCCTCATGCAGAGGTGGGCCTCACCTGGACACACCCAAGGTGAGTGTATTGAGAGTAGACAGTTTCATCTCAGAATGTCAAGCTACTCTATTTGTCGGAAACACAGGAGTTTGGTCCCAATTTTCAAGGTCAAGCTAAAATAATGTCTAAAAGGACAACACTGTTAAAGGTGGGGTAGGTACGTTTGAGAAACCTGCTCGAGATACACTTTTTGTTATATTCCATGGAATGCTCTTAACATCCCGATAGCAATCTTAAGTGCTTTGACAAAAAATCCATACAAAAATGTCATCTGTGGAAGCCGTAGTACTGTAAAAAGCACGACCAATCATTTGAGCCGGCCCGGCTAACATAACTGGATGGCCTACCTGCCTGTCAGCCTTCCATCCGTGCACAAACTTATCTCGTGCCCTCATTGGTCATGTGCGCGTGTTGGAGAGGGGCTCTGTAAGGAAGTGGCAGATTTTTTCCGGCTGTGTATTTTCAAATTCTCGAGCTGGTTTCTCCAAAATGACCTACCCCACCTTTAAGCTGCTTTTAGTACATTTGGTACAGTAAAGTACATTTACTCAATTATTTTTGAGGGACTTGTACTTCACTGGAGTATTTAAATGTGTTGCTGTTTTGTACTTCTACTCTACCACAATTCAGATGTATATTGTGTACTTTTACTCCACTACGTTTATTTAATATCTTTGGTTACTTTGCAGATTTGGATTAATGATGTGAAATATAATATACACTTAAATAAGACTTTAGTTACACCTGGAGTAAATTCACAAGCTACCCTGCATACAAAGTCATTAAAACTAGCTGCACCTTTACCAGCTTTGATAACACTTTAAAGCAGTGGTTCTCAACTGGTCAGGCCTCGGGTCGGGACCCACTTTTTTCCTTTGTCAATAAATCGCAAAATTTGTAACTACTCAAATCTATTCAACAAACAATTGTGCTGTAATATATACGCTTTTTAGCATACAATATTAATTAAGTGAAGTACAGTGCATATATCCCTTCACAGAACTAAAGAATGCTTTCAAAGAGGTTTAATGAGATGATGGAATCAAAGCTGAACTGTATAACATAAAAAGGCACATGTGCTGAAAACTCAACCCCCAGAAGGGGGGTCTGATTTTTTGAAATACTACCATACTACATACTACAATACATACCATACTACGCATTCTGGTACACTGAGAAGAAAATAAATAAATCTATTACTACCCGACATATTAATAATATTTTATGCCATTGTTTGTTTTTCACTTTGTTCTGACAGCTGAACTTGCTGCTCCACACAGAGAGAAGAGTAAAGAGGAGATAGTCTGTGAATTACTTTAAATTGTGGGTAAGGGTAGATAGCTCCCATTGTTCTGTGACCTGTCAGTCATCAGACCGGGGGTCATATTTCATTATGTGTTCATTTTTATCTGAAGTTGTACCCATGGATGCAGTGGTGTAACTATCGACGGTGCAGCCGGTGCAACAGAGCCGGCCAGGGGCCCATGCAAACAAAACAAAAAAATCCGGTTCACGCAGTCTTCAAAGTAAATTAATTTGTAATTTGTCTGTCCAATGACTTTGCTCCCTTTCATGTCATGTGATACCTTGCGTGATGAGCAAACCGTTTAATCAACCTGTACTATTCTGTAGCTAGCAGCAGCAAGTTCGGCAGCATTATAAAAAATGTAATAGCTTGCATTTATAATGTACAGAAAACCAAAGCACAAGAGCGGCGCTCAAAAGAGAAAGGACAAGAGAGAGTGTATGTCCGTGCGTGTGTGAGTGCATCAGTGTGCGCTTATGTTTGGGGCGATGGGGCCCCAAAACAATATTTGCACCGGGGCCAATCACAACCTTGTTACGCCACTGCATGGATGTATATAGAGTAGTTCTACCGCAAAGTTATTCTCTGTGGGGACTTCCGGCAACAATCTTGATTCTGATTGGCCAGAAGACTCGAACAAACATCAGCAAAGATTTTTTATTGAGAAGATGATCACTACATGACAGAAGTTCAAAACTGTTTATGGTCTCCGGTACTTCCAGTCCAACGCCTACTGCATGCACAGAGTTAGAAAATCGGGCCCTCAAAATAAAAGTTTGACTTTTATTTGAAAAAGAAAACGTTTACATTTTTTTTTCTTCACTCACACATCTCCCCAGTCGAAACGGGTCGGACCCACCTGTTGAGAACCACTGCTTTAATGTATCAAAATGTATAATCAAAACATATAATTTATTACTCTGAAATAGACAAATCTGCATAATGAGTACTTTTCTTTTAGTACTTTAAGTTTATTTTGATGCTTTTGTTCTTGTACTTTGCTCACCGAGAAGGAGGGCGTGGACCCTTGGTGTGAAAACAGCTAGTTAGTTTTGTTTCTACGGTTATGTCTTCTGCTAGCTTGCGCTGCTTTATACAGTTTTTGTCTGTCGCATCTGTTATCATTGTCGTTCTCCCCAAGGGAAAAGTACATTTAGAATTGTACATACTATTCTTTGTATCAGGCATCTCTTTGCTTACTCCCCTCATCAGCTTATCTATATAAGTGTTCATTTATGTGGGACAACAATCCAATAGTACCCAGTCTTACAAAGTATGGTTCTTGTTATGAGAGTTTAACAGCTACTGTTATCGGCTGACTTTAAACATTTTCCTGCTCCTTAAACGATCAACCACCAAAACAGCTTTATGATAACTTTACAAAAACAAACAAACAATCAAACAAGTAAATAGAAAACCTCAATAAAAATGAAAGTAGTCAATATGCTCTCACTTGCTGCTGAGTTTTGGTTTGCCTCTTTCTCAATTCATATTAACTGCATGACAAGTTAGAGACAAACCATCAGAGCTCCCTGTTCACATCACCTTGAAACTGGCCTGCAGTGGGACACCTTGAGCTTTCTCACAGATGTCAATCAAGACCCTCTGTGTCCCCAGAAGTGAGCATCTTTAGGAGGGAGGGAAAGACAAGAGTTATGGGCTTTTTTAATAGTGCAAATTTGTCTCAGTCATTGTTTTTTGTGGCTTTTTAGAAATTATTTCTGGAACCTTTTGATAAGGAACAGAAATACACATTTTCTCTTTCATGATTCTGAAAATCAGCATTAAAACCAGCCCAGGGGTTCTGAAGTATTCAGAAAGAGACGGCATCCTGTAGACCATGTAGTGTACTTTTAATTTATTTACAACTGAGCTACAATGGCAAGTACATCATGGAATAGTTGAGTAATCGATTAGTTGATACACAGGAAATAACTATTTTGATAATTGATGAATCTTTAAAGGACATTTTCATGCAAAAAAGCTGTTTCATCCTCTCACACAATTTAATTGTATGTCTCTTATATTGTATTAATAATAATAATAGATTTAATTTGTTAGCGCTTTTACAGGTGCTCAAAGACGCTTTACAGATATAGTGAAGGGAAAAGAAAAGGAAGGAACAACAAATAAATATATTGTTAAAGTTAAAGTCAAATAATACAAAAACAATCACACATTAAAAGCCAGATTGAAGAGGTGAGTTAAAGAGAATTAAAGAGAATATCGCTGCCAAACAAGGCATTTAAGGACATCACCTTGGACATTTTTCACAATTTTCTGATTTTTGTATAGGCCAAACAGTTAATCAATAAATCTACAAAATAATCAACAGATTAATCATTATGAAAAAACGTTCTTAGTGGCCACCTGTGTTAGCTGAAATCATAACTTTGTATCCTTTAAATACATACATGGAGCTGCATTGGAATGTATGTGGCATAAATAATATCTGAGTGTTTGTATGTGTTTAAAAAATGGACCTAGTCTCTTCAAATAAAGCTGATAATGATATGTCTATATGTATATAAATGCCTTTTTCTTAAGTATTTCTAGTTTGTCCTACTTGCTGCTGTAACCCTTTATTTGTATAGGGAGCAAGGATGAAATACAAATAATGTAATATGTCATAAATCTAAGGCACGTTTCCCTGCCAGCAGTGGTGGAGGAAGTACTCGGATTATTACTACAGTGTCAAATTACTCACTTGCAAGTAAAAGTCCTGTATTCAAAGCGATACTTAAGTACAACTAAAAAGTATTGTTATCAAAATATACTTAAAGTTGATCATGCAGAATTGTGTATTAAAGCACTATATATTTTTTAATTATTATATTATAAATATTGATGCATTTATATGTTCACCACTTCAATGTTGCACTTTGAAAATAGGGTTAAATTGAATAACTATAGCTTAACCTCTAATAATATATAAAAATGTATTAGTTTATTTATATTCTGTTTTTCTAATCTATTTTGTATTTATTATAGTGAAGTAAATAGTACAACATTTGGCTACAGAATATAGTGGCCTAAATGTTGTACTTAAGTACAGTACTTGAGTAAATGTTCTTTGTCCACCACTGCCTGCCAACTAGTGTTAATTTCGTCAGCAATTTTTTTATTTAGTTTTAGTCTTAGTCCTTTGTTAAATTTCCTTTTTTTAGTTTTAGTCATATTTAGTCACCTTCATCCTGTTTTTATTTAGTCAAGTTTTAGTCGACTAAAAGTCTGAGCATTTTAGTCTTATTTTAGTCGACTAAAACAGTAACTATTTTAGTCAAGATTTAGTCGACTAAAAGTCTGAGCATTTTAGTCTTATTTTAGTCAAAGAAAACTAATTATTTTAGTCTACTTTTTGTCAATGAAAACTGTTGAGTCTTTTTTAGTCATCAGATTATATAGAACATTTCAGTCAAACTAGTCTAGCCAAAACCAATAATTTGTCATTTTAGTATATATAAATAAATAAGATTATATCTTGTCCTTATTTGATGAAAAACACAGGTTGAATGATTTAGAAGCTTTGCAGAGAGTATCTGCTCAGGTTTGTGGTGTTTTTACCAGCTGTGTTATGGCCACATTGCTTCCCTTCTGATGAAACAATGCATTCGCTTTTTTTCTCCGCCTCATTGTAGCGAAAATGGGCCCAAATATCACATCGTTTCTTTCTCCCAAGCAGTGGTGGCTTTAGACTTTTTCGTTGTCAGTCATTTTGACGAACAGGATTGTAACATTTCCGTCATAATCCATTATTAGCCTACCCGTCGAGTGCACAATTTATCACTCACTCGCGCTGACAGGGGGGTATTCGGTTAACGCGAGTGCGACCACTGCTCCCAAGCCCTGTTGTTGCCATTTTATTTTCTGTTAAATAAGGTTAGTTAGACCATGAGTTAGACCCGAGCCTTCCTGACAGTTCACAGTGTGCCGCTGCCCGGTGTAATTCAAATGTACCGCCGCGCACAGCACAGACACACAGCTGCTGCCCAGCCGCAGCACCGGAAATGGAACTGCTGGGAGAAAAACTGACTATCAGAGATGTAACGTTATCTTTGATAATATTTCGTCTCCTCATTTTTCGTCAACGAAAGTAAAGAGAGATTTTGGCATAGTTTTTATTTAGTAAACTACATTTTCGTTTCGTCACTTTTCGTCAACGATATTGCATGATGATTTCGTTATAGTTATTGTTTACTGCCGTCGGTGCCGTCTCGTCATCGTCTTTTTCCGTCATGGAAAAAAAGGTCGTTGACGAACATATTTCGTCATAGTTTTAGTCAACGAAATTAACACTACTGCCAACACATGTTAAATAAAGTCCTGCTTCATGTAGAAACGTATTCGTTGTAGATAACAGGATTGGACGAGGATTTCTATTGTTTTCTCAAATCCCAGACTCTGCAGACATTTAGTAACACATCTGTCAAACCATAATTAATTCACATTCACAGATAATGTTTCCTGCAACCTGTTGACATTTCCCCTAAAAGCCCTTGCAACAGAGAACATCTGATAGCTAGAATAAACATTTAAAATGTTGCATTATCATCCTCACAATCCAGCGTCACGCCTCCTCACCTCTAAGTGAAGTTGAGCAAATGGCTCGAAGCAGCCATGGGAGTGTAGTGCACCTTCTGCTTTTATCTCAACAGGAGATTTATTTTAATACCACAAATGCATATTTAGTAACTGCTAAGTGTAGTTAAAAACTATAATGCTAACCTGCTGCTTGGAGATTATGGGCCCTGAATGACATTATGTTTTATCAGAGGGGTGGGTGGATGGGAGAATGGATGTCAAGTGCTCGCCCAGCAGCACGATTTAATATCATACGTAGCGAGTACAATTCCTTTTTGCACTAATGAAAACAATAGCAGCACTAAACACTCCAGCCTACATTTAATTTAATCTATGAGGGATTATCTTCCACGGCTAATGTCAGAGTGTAAGACGGCCTGTGAATATTAAATACATTTCCTCTGCAGATGCTCCGATAACCGGCGGGATAATGTCAACAGATTTTTTTCTGAGTTTCTTCATATGGGTGGAATTACTTCATGAAACATTTATGGGGAAGCGTTTGCCTTTGCAGACTTTTCCATTACGCTTGAATGTCATGACACAAAGGGGGAGGGGTTTGAGGATAACATTTGTGTTAATGGCCTTGTGTTCCTTTGGCTTTGGCTAAATGAAAGGGCTTAGCAAATCCATCTTAACCATGACTATACTGCAAGGGGTGAAGGGAGGAGAAACTCTCCCTCAGCATTGTGCAGGATATTATGAGTATTGTCACTCAGCAGGTCTGATTCATTGTGCATTGTCAACTAATTCAATTCGCTTAGTTAGAATAATTTCCTGGTTAACATATTCTTGTTATTATGTTCTTTTGAGTTTTCCCTTTCCTGTAGTGTGTTCTATAGGTTTTAGCGCATGTAAAGGATCTGCAAAGACTTAAAACCAAATGTTCCTCCAGAGGGAGTTTCTCTCCCACAGAATCCCCCTCTTGCCTGAAATGCCTCCATTGTAGTCCTTTTTTTACTTCTGTGACAATGACATCACTATGTAACACTTGCGCCTCTATTGGCTAGCGCTCCAACACATTATACCTAATAGGTTAAAGGGCAGGACTTCTCTAAGCAGGTGACCAATCACAACAGAGCCGGCCAGCTAACCAATCAGAGCAGACTGGGCTCTGGTTTCAGACAGAGGGTGAAAAGAGGTGCTGTACAAGAAAAATAAAGGCCTTTTTGAACATTAAAGCATGTAAACATGTAACAGTAGCGACACAAAATACAATTATGAAACCTGAACATTAGCATAATAGGGCCCTCTTAAAGGCTAAATATGTGCTAAAATGTATTCAAAGATATTTTTACATGTCCAATATCCATCAAACATAATTGCATATAGTATTTTTACTAGAGATGTCCCGATCCGATCACGTGATCGGGGATCGGAGCCGATCACGTGATTTTTAAAAGATCGAAATCGGGAGAAAAAGATCGGGGATCGGGAATCCTTTTTTAAAAAATAATTTAAACTTTTTTTATTTTATTTAATGTTACAAAACAAAAATGACCATGTTCACATCTTAAAGTCATCCTGAGGCCTTAGTTTTGGTTTAAAATTACACAACATCATGTATGTGTTGCTTCTTTTGGGCTTGTTTTCATAGACCTGGGGGGTATACTACGAATCTAGTTCAACCTATCCTGGATATGTTTTGAGTTATCCGGTTGACTTAATCCAAAACAAAGCCGCTCTCGCTAAACTGTCCTACAACGCTGGCTATCAACTCGTTCGCTCAAGCCAGCCGTGTCCTATCTAGTTAGGTGCGCGTTCACATAAAAGGGGTGGTATCTGGAGCATTCGACCAATCTCAAACATGGAGAAGCGTACTGACAGCGCAGCGTCATACTTCCTGAATGAAAAGTGAACTATAATATTAGACATATGAAGAAGTTAAACTTTAAACATCCATGACTTAAACACTTTATCCAGGATCAAAGCCACATAGCTGCACCTGCAAGGTGAATACAGCTGGGAACAGAACAAGTGTTTGAATGCGTACATTAACAGGTTTATGATATCACTGCCCCGTCTAAAACACGAGTGGATCTGACTTTAATTACATTTGACTCGAGTGTTTCGTCAACTTAATGTGTTGCTTAAATAATACTTATGCATACAGTCTGTGACACTGTGAGTGTTGCACGGCCAGATACGGCTCAGCTGACTCAGATAAGGAAATATATGATACATTATGAAGTGATATGAATGATAATGGGACACATCCACGTCTGCACTCACAGTGCCGCTGACTGTAGGCTACGTAATGTTACTTTGATCCGGTTACTTATGTTGTGGCAGATATTTAATTAAGCTTTAGCCTAATAGCCTAATAGTTATAATAGTCAGATTGCTCTGAAGATGGGAGGTGATGTTCTATTCATTTTCACGTTCTCACAGTCGGTGATTTTGGCCGGCCGTCTTTCCTGCAACCAACGGCAGTTTAAACTGTATTTCCTCCGCACACTGAGCTCTGATTGGTCAGCAGGCGTGGTGCTTTCGCTGAGTTGATCTCTTATCCTGGAACATATCTTGCTTCGGAGCACAGACTAGGTTCCAGGATAAGTCACCATGGAGATCTAGCCCGCTAAAAAGTGAACCAGCTTCGTAGTACCGGAAATCCCAGAAGTTATCTTGCTAAACGAAAATCCTACTTCGTAGTATACCCCCCTGGTTGCTTATTTCTCTCAAAGCTGGCAACAGAGTGGGCAGGGCGCAGTGTCTAATAGTAGCAGTAAGCTAACGAGAGGCTACGTTCAGCTGGTGACTCGGGAGTCGGGACAGAGAAAATGTCAGGAGTTTGGAAGTATTATAAAATTGAAAGCGAAGGCAGTGTAACAGCCAGATGCAATGTTTGCAAGGCGGAGGTTCCGCGTGGTGGAAAGAACAGAGTTCAACACGACCAATCTAATACGCCACCTGATAAACAAACACCACCAACAACAACACGGCGAGTACACTAAGGCTGTACCCGAATATTCGTTCGTTGGAGTACTATTCGGGTTTCAATATCGTTATTCGGAAATTCGTTTTGTTTGTTTTTTCCCCCGTTTTTTTTCTCGAATTGATTGAAATCTCCAAGAGGAGGAGGAGGAGGAGGAGGAGGAGGAGGAGGAGGAGGAGGAGAAGGAGGAGAAGGAGAAGAAGGAGAAGGAGAAGAGCTTGTGCCTCTTCGGGGGGTGCTAACACTTTTTTTTTAACCATAAACGTTATCGTTTACTTTCTCCGTCTTTAGATATTACTTTTCTCCGTTAATGTCCGTCACGTTGTTTTCAAAGCAACAACAACTTCCTGTCAACAGCTTCAAAAATAAAAGCATGTCCATAAATAAAATTACACTTAAGACATATACAACTGCAACGAAAGTAACAAACACAATGCGATATCCTTTTCAATTTCAAAGAACACAAATTGGGTTACATTAACAAATAACTATAAAACAACAATACTGTAGAATAACAAAATTAATGCCGTGAATACACCGAAATACACGTGTTGAAGTGGTTCGCTGCTGATTACTATTGAATTGTGTTACTCCAGTAAGATGGAAATATAATACTTTGTTTGTTCAGCATTTAAGCTGCTGCTGTTCATTGCATTATTACTAGACTAGTTAGTCTTAAGGCTAGAATTCTGCACTAAGCCACATTTTTATTTTATTTTATTATTCGTGACTGAATGTGAACTTGTGAAGCTAGTCAAGCTACCTCTTTCCAGTAGAGTTATTTTTGTTTTGTTACTGCACTATCTGCACTCAATTTGTTTATTTTGTGGTGGACCACTGATAAGCTTTATTTTGTTTTGATCCAATGCTGCTGTGAAAAAAAGAAGCTATATCCATGTTGGATAGAATGGATAGTTGGGAACTGTCATTTAAATAAAAAAATAACCTTAAGGGACAACTTGAATGCTTTTTTCCTTTTTTTTCTCTTAATGCATTGCATAAAGATCGGATCGGGAAAAATCGGTATCGGCAGATTGTCAAAATCAAATGATCGGAATCGGATCGGGAGCAAAAAAAGGTGATCGGGACATCCCTAATTTTTACCCAAATCGTGCAGCCCTAATAGGTAATGTGCTGAAAATAAATCATACCCTTAAAATTCCCCCACAGGGTGGTCATTGAGGGGGGGCCTTCAAGTTTATAATCGGTTCATGTTTATACATTGAAATGCTGAACTGCATTGTGGGGTTTTAAGCTGTCTCCTCTGTAGGCAACAGCAGTGCTGATACTTTCTAAAATTCAGCAGCCAGCTGAAGTTTCAGAGTGTACATCGGCCTTACAATGGGGTCTGTTATTTGCCGAGTCACTGATGAAGTACACAAAGTTTACAGCCAAAATGCACTAGCATTCTGTTTGTGGCTGACAATAATTTCCCCACATTGTTACTACTTTATGTCTGTCTGGGCCCATCTGTGATCTCTGTGGCAGAGGACTGTATCCTCATTGTGGTTGGCGCACAGTTTTTCCTTTGCAAGTGACTGAAAAGTCATCCTAAGGACATAGCAGCACTGCCTAATTGCGGTTGATTAATAAAATACCAGCGCAGGCAGCAGTTGGCAACTCCATTATTATGTTTCTCAAACGATTCGATTAATTGCAGTGAACAATATGAGCCTGCCACCAGTGATAGCGAGACTTTGGATACAAAGGCAGTCATCAAGACTGAGCCCGGATCGCATTAGTCATTTTAAATAGCTCACTCAGTGATTACTCTCATGCACAGTTTCAATCTGAGGTAAAGAGATGTACTGTTAAGAGCTCAGTAATGCTCAAACTACCGAAAATAAGAACAACTGATTGAACTTTTATCGATACAAAAGACATTTACATTACTCAAAGTCAAGGTGAAAAGAACCTGATAACACTTATTACCTGTTTGTTGGCCAGAATGCATACAAAACATGCATACACAGTCAACACTGCCTCTGTAGTTTAGGCTGGAGGCTCCGGTAATGAACTTAAGCTGAGGGGAAAAGGGGCTCCCCTCCTTGCGACAGCAAATAGCCAAGGGCAATAGCCGATAACTAATGTGTGGAATATTGCAATTAGCATGGCAAAGTACTTACAGGGATCAAATTAAAAAATTCATTAACGCTCGCACTTAATTAAGAAACACTTTTCGGTTTACATGATAAATTATGACACCTATTAAATCTTGCAGTACAAGCTGTAATGGCCTTCTTTGCTCCTGGGTATAGACAGTGTTTCCTTTCAGGTTCAAGGAACTCTCCCAGGACCTGAAGTATTTATTAAAGAGTTTTATTAGGAATAATGTTTCCCTGCGAGGGATAAAGGAGCAGCCATTTTAGGGAAGATGCGGGTGTTTATTTTTATTTTGCCGCTGTTGCACCTCAGCATCTTGTCTGAACATGTCACCCTTAATTGAAACAAGATTGGAAAGAGCCTAAAGTTGAGTGTGTTGTTCAAGGGGAAATTAATAAAATGAATTAAGCAGAGTGAGATGAGAATACACATTTTTGTTTTAGATGTAGCTATTATAAAAGTCCTACAGCACTTTTCACTGCATGCAAAACTTATTTTGTCTGTTTGCTGAGAAGTGTTATAACACACAATCCCCCCCCCCCCCCTCTAGTGGGGAGGATTGGATTACTTTGTTTATTTCCGTAACATAATGACATCACAATACGTAACATTTGTGCTTCTATTTGCTAGCGCTCCAACACATTGTACGTGATAGCCTAAGGGGTGAGACATTTGTAACCGGTTGAACAATCAGAAGAGCTAACCAAACAGAGCAGACTGGGCTCTGCTTTCAGACAGAGGGTAAAGTATAAGAAGTATAACAAAAATAAAGACCTTTCTGAAATTGTAAACATGGCACAGAAGAGGAGCGACATACATTTATGAAACCTGAAAATGAGCACAATAGGGCCGCTTTTAATGTTAATGTTTTTGTAATGAACACCCTCACTCCCATTGCTCCCCGGCGCTGTACACTAGCTGCCCTGCTCCTAGTAGACTAAATGCAGAGGCCAAATTTCACTGTGTGCTGTGTGCTCTGCATGTGTGACCATTAAAGAGGGTTTCATCCCTTCCAATTCTAATTCTATCTATTCTATAGACGTGCATATTTCATCAGTGGTTCTTCTTTTATGGTTTTATACCTCTGTTCTTGGTCCCCTCCTCTTCTCCCTGTACACAAACTCACTCGGATCAGTCATTAGCCCGCATGGTTTTTCATACCACTGCTACGCTGACGACACCCAATTAATTCTGTCCTTCCCCGCTCAGAGACCCAGGTCGTCGCACGCATCTCTGCTTGTCTAGCTGACATCTCTCAGTGGATGTCTGATCATCACCTCAAGCTCAACCTTGACAAGACTGAGCTGCTCTTCCTCCCGGGAAAAGATTGTCCCACTCTTGACCTAACAATCAACATCGGCACCTCAGTTGTTTCCCCGACTCAGACTGCAAGGAATCTGGGTGTGACCCTAGATAACAACCTGTCCTTCACTGCAAACATAGCTGCTACAACCCGTTGCTGCAGATACACGCTTTACAACATCAGGAAGATACGTCCCCAGCTGACTCAGAAAGCGACGCAGGTTCTGGTCCAGGCTCTCGTCATCTCACGCCTAGACTACTGCAACTCCCTCCTGGCTGGTCTACCTGCATGTACCATCCGATCTCTGCAGCTCATCCAGAATGCAGCTGCTCGTCTGGTCTTCAACCTTCCTAAATTTTCCCACACCACTCTGCTCCTCCGCTCCCTTCACTGGCTTCCGGTAACTGCTAGAATCCACTTCAAGACAATGGTACTTGCTTACCGTGCTGCGAATGGATCTGGCCCTTCCTACATCCAGGACATGGTTAAACCGTACACCCCAGCGCGTGCACTACGCTCTGCATCAGCCAAACGACTCGCTGCGCCCTCGCTGCGAGGGGGACCCAAGTTCCCATCGGCAAAAACACGTGGGTTTGCTATCCTGGCTCCAAGATGGTGGAATGAGCTCCCCATTGACATCAGGACAGCAGATAGCTTGCACATCTTCCGGCGCAGACTGAAAACTCATCTCTTTCGACTCCACTTCGAGCGATAGAACTATTAACAAAGCACTTATATACTAATAAAGGACTGGCTTATCTAAAGCCAGTTGAGTAGCACTTGAAATGTTTTGGCTCTATGAAACCTGATGTACTTATATGATTCTGTTTTCTTCAAGGTTGTGTCTTCCTGGTCGAATGTACTTATTGTAAGTCGCTTTGGATAAAAGCGTCAGCTAAATGCAATGTAATGTAATGTAATACCGTATCTTAAAAACTATTGCTTTCTGAACTTTGGTAAAGTAAGAACCTCTTATCCAGTGTCATGCTCAGACATTTTCTTTGACCCATACCAGCTGTGTTGCTATGCCTTGTGTCAATTAATACCCAATTGCACACAATGGACGTATCATACAGGCAAAATAAAGAATCAATGTCTAATAATTAAATAATTACATTTACGCTTGTGAACTTGTGGAAATGAGATGGTGGTTAAGTAGTGTTGCACTCTAGCTAGAAAATGTTTCCCTTCCTTGACGCACAGACAGGGTTGTGATATTTTGAGTTAGGTTGCCTATGAAAGGATTGTATAATTGCATTCATATACACCTATCTGTTGATATATCTCTGAGACAACAGCCAATGTCTACCCCTACTTCTCTCCACACATTTTACTTGCATGCAAACATGTTCACACTACTCTGAATATGATTGTCCGTTAATCTCAAAATTGGTAGTTCCGCTTCGAAGACACTTTGCCCAAAGGTGCTCTCATTTGGCACATCTTGCATGACAGCTTCTTCTCCATTATTTTATGAATGTGTGTGTTTGTTTTTCTTTTAAAACATTTTTATTCCAGCATTATGAATCAAGGTTTATCAGCTGAACCTCAATTTTATTTGATCTTAGATAGACTAAACACATCCAGTGAAGCTGCTGTAATTGATTTTTATTTTTTTAAATGGTAAAAGGGAAGACACCAGCTGAAGGCACCTAACGGCGGTGGAGTTTAGTCCGACGGTGGAGGCACCGCTGTGTTTGGTGGTGGATGTTGAACTCCCTGAGCAGGGAAGCCCCACAGCCTTAATCATCTCATTTATATACCAAGGAGCATTCCACACACCAGTAAACATTAAACTGATCATATAAACAAGCGAGTAAATAAATCTAATTTGCAGAACAGCCGTTCACAAATGAACCTGTTGGTACAACAGAATAGGAGGAAATTACATCTATGCAGGCGTCTGCGGGTGCCTTAATGTGCCACGTCTCCTCACAGTCAAGAAGCTCGTTATGGGAGGCCGCTTGAACTCTGATTGGCTCAAGTGGCCTCCTAGACGCCCTCTTCATTCTGGCAATATGAGTCCTCAAGTGGATCCAAAATGACCTGATCCTGGGTGCATAGAGATAAATAATTGTTCATTGCATTAATACATTTACAACGTATTTAATTTCTAAAACCAATTTATAGTTTCTAAGTTTTGCTTTATTGAATATTGCACAATGAACTATACAGGTTCTATATATCCCAGCATGGATAATGAAGGGTGCTTCAAGGTGCCCCAAAGCAAGTGCATCTTGTTGAAGTAAGTCAAAGTCGAAAAGTACTTTTCCCAGGAATAGTTCCGATAGTTCCTGGGATTTTGCGTTCACACCAAAAAGATCTGGAACTAGAACCTAGTTCTCAGGAACATTTTCACCCCTTTTCAGTCCCTGCCAGAGAGGTGGTACTTTCCTGGGGAGGAAAAGGTTCCAATTTCTGATTGGCTGGGCGAATTGCAAACCACGCCCCGTAAAACTCAGAAAAGTTTTGTGAAGCCGCCATTTTATTTGCTCGCATTATTAGCATTAGCCCAGCGCACCAACAGAAAGAGACTAACTTATGGCAATATAAAATAAAACGTGGGAGCGGTGGAGTGATGAGGAGGTGTCGGCGCTTCTGGGGCCTCATTTATAGAGGGATATACGCTAAAAAAATGGCGTACGCCAGTTTCTACGCAATGTTTGCAATTTATAAAATACTAACTTGACGGGAAAATGTGCGGTCCTCCACGCAAACTCTAACCCATGCGTACGCACTAAGCACAAAAACGGGAGAGACGAGAAACTGCGACACCGTTGGCAGAAGGAAGAATGGAGAGAAATGTGTGGAAATAATACCATAAACAAAATGTTACCTCTCATTTATCATATGAAGAATTCATTTTCACAAATTGATTGAAGCCAATCTTAAAATGATTAAACAAACGCCTGTTTGCGACTCCTCAGTGCACACACAAACATAACTTGGATAAATAAATAAATACGGATATGTTGTGTTAATGTTATGAAATGTTTTCTGATAAATGATGCGGTAAGCAGAAGGACAGAATTACGTCTAAACTGACGCCGTTTTGCATTTCTAGTTGTAGATACGAGCATGGTTTTATATACTATCATGTTTAATCGTGTTTTATGCCGTTTGCCAATACTTGATAAGTCGCTCGTAAAACACAGGAGGTATGGAAACTAAGAACATCATATGTGGTAAATTGTACCGCTAATATAACACAACACATTAGTTGTATTTCCTTTAACTGGTGGATATAGAGTTGCTGTGGGGGGGGGGGGGGGTGGGGGGGGGGTGGGGTTGAGACGCACAGGCTGCAGTGGAGACGCTGCGCACAGCTGATCGACAGCTGGAACACAAACCACCAAATACAAAGACATAATTCAGATCCAGTCGTCATGACTCCACTCCGGAGGGATTCCCCGTTCACTTCTTACAGTTTCTCATCAAGGGGGGGTCTCCTGTCCCCGGTACAAACAGACTGCCTGAGGAAGGCTATGTATATTGTTTTTGTCATTAGCCTTTTTTCGGGCCATTTATTTATTTATTTATGTTGGTGACGATCCGACCTCCATGCTGCTACTCTGGTTCAAACTGCATCCACCAAACAATATGATTTATCTCGATGTCCCCAAAATAACCAAAATCTGACACGGTATGTGAGATGTCTTTTTTAGCTGTTCTGTCGTCATTTCCTGCGATCTTCTTCATAAAGTCAGTCAGAATGAATATTAATACGGGGCGTTTCTTTGACTATTTATAGGCAAATATGGGCGTTACGTGAAGCCCGCAAAAGCTGCACCGCATTTCGAGTCGGTTGTGATTTATAAAGAGAAACCGGCGTAGGAAGTGCTGTACGCACTTTCCTCGCCGGTGCGCAATGTTTGGTGAATCGGAAAATGTCGGGAAATGTATGTACCTATTTTTTGGATTTCTACTACGTAAGCAACCTTCCCACGTGAATCCTACGCACGGCGTTATAAATGAGGCCCCTGGCGATTTACCCGAAACTTCGGGTGGCAGTATACGCCGTGAAGTTGTTTGCGGCTTGCCAGTAAACCCAAAGCAGAAGAAGAAGAAGAAGAAGAAGTGACGTCAGCGGCTTCATTTGCGTAATCCTCCCTCAGAGACTTATTGCGGTGTGAACGCAATCTACTAGATAGTTCAGGAATTAAAGTGTTCCGGGGAATTATTTTCCGGGAACTAGGTGATGTATGTTCATCAACTCAAGCTCAACCTTGACAAGACTGAACTGCTTTTCCTTCCGGGAAAAGATTGTCCCACTCTTGACCTAACAATCAACATTGGCACCTCTGTTGTTTCCCCGACTCAGACTGCAAGGAATCTGGGTGTGACCCTAGATAACAACCTGTCCTTCACTGCAAACATCGCTGCTACAACCCGCTGCTGCAGATACATGCTTTACAACATCAGGAGGATACGTCCCCAGCTGACCCAGAAAGCGACTCAGGTTCTGGTCCAGGCTCTCGTCATCTCACGCCTAGACTACTGCAACTCCCTCCTGGCTGGTCTACCTGCATGTACCATCCGACCTCTGCAGCTCATCCAGAATGCAGCTGCTCGCCTGGTCTTCAACCTTCCTAAATTCTCCCACACCACGCCGCTCCTCCGCTGCCTTCACTGGCTTCCGATAACTGCTAGAATCCACTTCAAGACAATGGTACTTGCCATGGGCGTCGCCTGGGGTAGGCATCCGGGGCTAAAGCCCCGGATGTTTTTTCTTTAGCCCCGGACAAATTCTCCCTCAATAATATAATACATTAACCGTACTTTACCTAGAGGACGGCAGGATTATAATTTCCCGTGTTCAGTGAATGCAACAGAGGCAAGACACCACCAGACCAATCAGAGAGTTGCATGGAAATAAACTTGTTTTATTGGCTGACAGTGACCTCTCCTCTGTGACAGTGTTTAAACTTTCAGCCGCGGACGCGGAGTTTCTGAAGATGGACATTAGACATTTTTTTAATAAAAAAGACGGCAATTCTCAAATGGTGGCTCACACAACAACCCCAGAGCCACCACCTGAGCCAGGTGAACAAGGTATGTACATGTCAGTAAACTTACAAGTTATGTCAACATGTAAGCAAAGCATAAATTATAGCCACGTTGACGTTACTTTGAATCGCGCGGGTAAGCTAAACCGTTAGCAAGTAGCTATAGCTAGCCAGATATATTAAATAAACACTTTGTCATACAATCTAAATGTTGTGTTTTTTAGCCTTACCTGGTGATTTCAAAGAAAGCTCTCTGGGAAATGTTGACTTACTGTCAGTGTTCGACATGAAGCTAGAAGCTACCTTACATTACACAGTTGATCCTGAGTCCTGTCAGTTAAAGTGTTTCATAGTTAGCTTAGCTAAGCATCAACTTAGCACTGAAATATATGGATATTATGTGACAGTATTTCTGAGAAAAAGTCAGCTAAAATGGTGGCATAGTTGCCACTGCTTTACGTCGACAGCATGTTTGAACGTATTTGCAGCAGTAAATGTGGCTGTTTGGCCACTGACGTTGCCATAACAACACCTGCATTTAAATGTGCAACCTCTTTTGTGACAGATTTTTGCAAGAAATTATAATTCTTCTGATTGATATTTCCTATTGATAGCTAGTTTCTATGTGAACATTATGAGATGGACAGCCAGCTAACAAGCTTTTTATACAAATATTTCAGATCAAAGCTAATCCAGTGGGGCTCCTGAAAGGGAGCAAGGGACACTATGCTCCCAAATATTAAGCCTTGACCCCCATCTTAAAATTGATATGATCCAAAAATATCTGCATTGTCGGAGGCCTTTTTTCCTCATTATCATGTCAAATTGTACAGCTTTCCTTAGTGTTGAATGCAGAAAGATGACTATATTAGAGTATTAAGTGAAAATGACTATATTAAAGTGTTAAGTGAATATATTAAGTGAATTACTCAAACTGCATTTGTATAGGAATGATTCTGTCCTATTGGCAGATAACTACTCTTAACACTGATATCTAACAAGAGGTTTCCAATGTAAATTTAACTATTTTCAATTGGTTAGTATTACATTTTGTGACAGTGTGGTGACACTCATTTTAATGAAGACACATTTGTGTATCTTGAAATTCGTTTATTTGACAGAGCTGGAAACTGATTGACTTACATACTTGTTTGTGTTTACCTACACAGTCATCACAGATGAGCCAAACAGAGTAGAGGATGAAGAAAGGAGAACAGGAGAAAGGGACACACAAGAAGGAGATGCAACAGACAAGAACGACAATGGAGACAACAATGAACAGGAACACCAGAACAGACAAGAGGCAATGGGTAACTGGGGAACTGATTTAGGGACTGCAGATACAAGTCAAGGCAAGTGAGACATCACTGCTTTCCATTTGGCCAGCAAAAGAGATCATTTCAACCGCAAACAGCAAGAGATGAGGGATTATTATTTCCTCCTTCCATCCCTTTTTTCTGTTTAATCTGATTACTAACAACTTCTAATAATTTGACATAGTTTATGATTTAATTGGAAAATGAAGTGTTTTTAAATAATAAACCCGTTTCTGATTCTGATTCTTTGATTTCTTTTTGACATATGGGTGTTGAGAGATGCATCCATATCTCTTAATGTTGCTCTCAAAGTGCACAAGATTGATGCTTTTAACTTCAGTATTTAAAAAAAATCTTCCTGGGGACCCCAGAGGAGGTGAGTTCCCCCCAAAATAGCACTTTATCTCTGCTTATGTAACTCCGGTGTAGTGTCCCCTCGGCAACAGATCACTCAGAGCTGATTACTTTCCTGCATTTCAATGGACAGCATATAAAAAGGACACGTGAGCTGCATTGCTTAAGAGATCCTCTCATGCTATCTCTTTTACAAAATAAGTGTCCAGTCAACAACAAAACATCAGTGATCGTATAGTGGTAGTATATTTTTCACAAGCAATGTGAAACATTAAACTTGTTCGCTGGGCATGTCAAAAACCTCCCTGCTTTGATCAAGACTTTAGGGAGCCTTTAGCCCCTCTAGCAAAGGGACTGGAAAGCAAGCTTTGAAAATTCAGTACCATCTGCATGCTGTCATGTTCCAGACACTGCTCTCAACCACTCAGGGCCTGCACAAATACCTGCAGAAAGAAACAATTGACTTGGTGCAGGCAGTGGATTACAAAACAGCAGTTGAGAACACACTGAAAAGTTACCGAAGTTACAAGAAAGCACATGAGGTCTATGACAAGACCAAGGCCCTGTGCAATGATCTTGATATTCCCGAAACTGTGACACAGAGGAAGAAGCGTAGAAACATGGAAGACTTTGTAGTCGAGGCATCATGTGGAGCAATGTGAAACATTAAACATAAATAAACTGGTGTACAAAACTCACATACCTGCATTTCAATGGACAGCATCAAAGGACACGTGAGCTGGGTTCTGTTGGAGAAATAGCACCATGCTGCTCACATGAGCTTATTAGCTCAGATTAGCTATTGATGATCATGTTGATAAATCATATAAAACAAATAGCCAATCACACAAAAAACATGTTGCTGTGACTGCGTGAGCATTACACAATTAACATTAAACTAAACAAACACAACAGTACGTTATTGTCCTTATAAAATAAAAACATACATTTTGTCCACCGAGATAATACAGGCACCTTACCCTCAAGTGATCCTCAGGTGCTATGAGAATCTCCCACAATGCATTGCCGTAACAAAGCTAATGCAGGCACACGTTTGTGACACCAGATGGCGCAATTGTGTATGTGAAATTGTAGAAATGTAGAAAATTCGACTGTAGCGCCGCCACTGTGGGCTAAGCCCCGAATGTTTCCAGGTCCAGGCGACGCCCCTGGTACTTGCGTACCATGCTGTGAATGGATCTGGCCCTTACTACATCCAGGACATGGTTAAACCGTACGCCCCAGCACGTGCACTCCGCTCTGCATCAACCAAACGGCTCGCTGCACCCTCGCTGCGAGGGGGACCCAAGTTCCCATCAGCAAAAACACGTGGGTTTGCTATCCTGGCTCCAAAATGGTGGAATGAGCTCCCCATTGACATCAGGACAGCAGATAGCTTACACACCTTCCGGCGCAGACTGAAAACTCATCTCTTTCGACTCCACTTCGAGCGATAGAATTACTAACAAAGCACTTATATACTAATAAAGGACTGGCTTATCTAAAGCCAGTTGAGTAGCATTTGAAATGTTTTTGCTCTATGAAGCCTGATGTACTTATATGATTCTGTTTTCTTCAAGTTTGTATTTTGTTGGTCGAACGCACTTATTGTAAGTCGCTTTGGATAAAAGCGTCAGCTAAATGCAATGTAATGTAATGTAATGTAACTATTCCTGGGAAAAGTACTTGGTGTGAAAGCGCCTAATGTCTCAGTAAAAAAAAGGACACATGTATTTGTGCCCTATCCTGTGAGAGGATAGTTTGGATTGGGGTTGTCCATCCATGTGTAATATATATTGCACAAACATCCACTGGGACAAATGTATTCAATTTTCACAGTCAAGCTCACTGAAAAGGCAAGATGTTATTTGTTGAATAAGACAATTTTACACAAATGTATAATAGGATACAATTATGAAGTGCAACTACAACTGGTTTCCCTATGTAATACGTTTGCACATAACAGACTATAGAAAGCAATGCATTGTATTTAGTTGAAATATACATGCAGGACTGTCATTCTTGAATTGATATGGCAGGTAGGATTGGACATGCCTTTCTTAATCACATTGAAGTGCAGCTTTCTGTCAACAACATTACATTAGTTCCACCACGGAAAGTGATTGTCAACAACATAGTGAGGGTAGACTGGGTAGGAGGTGGCTCTGGTACATGGAAAGAAAACCCTTAAGCTGCATTTACATTATATGCGATTTGCTCTTTGCTCACCGCGACCGCGAGGTTGAGCGCAGAGCATAAGGTGAAAACGTCTAGTTATGTTCTGTATCTATGGTTTTGTCCCTTGCTAGCATGCCCTGCTACGAAAGTTGTCTTATTGGTTGCACGTCGATAGGTCAGCAGTAACGGGGTTAAAGTGTGAATATTTTTTACTTTGAGGGCTGTGCTCTCCTCCAATATACATCCAATCTACAACATTGTTGAATGTTTCAAAATAAAAACTTGTATTTTTTAATTGTCAGAATTGAACTTAAATCTTTGCAAAATTAAGTGAATTACCAGTCACACACTTTGCTTTTGGAAATAATTAAGATATTGGGTGTCGAATAGGAGTATTGGACAGACTTCAGAATTCAGGGTTCAACCGTCCACTTCTGTTGCTTTTTCTTGCCTGATCTTATATCAGGCAATTGGTTATTTCCACATTTCATGCCATTGTTATCTCTTTCTTCATTAACCCTTTGGGTAAATTAATGGCAGACCGTGTGACAAAATGGCCGGTGGAGAAGTCATGAGTGCGCAAATGTGCGGTTCATTTGAAGCCTTGAAGCAGGCGCTGGCTCACTTCTGTTCGATTATTTCAAACAAGTGTCCAGAGCTATGTGCCATGACTAAATTATTAACTGTGTATTTCATAATGTTACTGACAATATGTTAACGTGTTTTTTCACCTCCCCCTGCCGTGAACAGATGGGTCCTTTTACTTTATTTTCCACATCAAGTATGATTATTTCTTTGTGCCAAAAGCCACCTGCCGTTCCTTGGTCTCTGTTCTAATTATTTATGTTGGTAACACACAGCAAGACTTGTTATCAGTTGGATGGTATCTTAATAAAGGAAGGCACATCAACATATTGACATCATGTTCAAGGGGAACATTTATCATCAGGCACAGGGGGGTACCGGAGCGGATCAGGCCATGTGCCAACATCTCCAAATCTGACCTCCTTTTGTTCCCCGACCACTGAGTTCCCTCTCCAGCACTCATCTGAGGAACCATGTGATGATAATTAGATGAAAGTCCATTTAAAAAGTCAAATAAGAGAGAATACATTATCATTGAGGCACCAAGACCTGATGATTTTCAGATGTGCGTATCAGAGAAGGACAAAGGGACCCAACTGCTGCTTGGAAAAAGACAAAAGGTCTCGGCTAGTTTGGCACATAAAGGGTGTTTAGTTTGTTAGCATAAGAGAAGCAGAGGTTGTGAGCAAAAGTGGTGTCCCCAATAAAGGTTTCTGCTGCCTTATACCATATACGTTTAGTCCAC
This sequence comes from Gymnodraco acuticeps, assembly GCF_902827175.1. NCBI lineage: Eukaryota > Metazoa > Chordata > Actinopteri > Perciformes > Bathydraconidae > Gymnodraco > Gymnodraco acuticeps. Next base: position 2,715,410 of record NW_022990125.1, on the reverse strand, counting down.
TGATAATGAGAGCAGAGAATTGCATTCAACACAGAAAACAGGCAAATATATTTTATATGCCGTTTTTTGGTTTTCTCCTTGATCTTGTTTATTTTCATCTCGTACTATTGTCTTTCCATAGTCCAACAATGTGCTGATTAGCGCAGATTGATTTTATGTTTTGTTTGGATGTGTAGTCATGTGTGTAATAAGAATGTACATTTTTATTTTATTTTTCTAATCTTAACTAGATGAATAACTTAATCATTACACTTTTTGTTAGATTTCAGGATGTTTGGGTTGTGTTTTGACTCTACCAAACAGAATTGCAGTCCTTTTGGTAAAGCAATGTAACATTTCAAGATTCAATAATTCAAAGGCTTTTTTGTATGCACTACATTGTAGATATGGGAATTAAAAACGTCCAGAGTTCCTCCAACAATGCAAAATAGTATATATACTGTAGGACATAAAACAATAGAACAAATGGATAAATAAAAACAAAATAAAATAGTGCAAGAAGAAACAGAGTAGAATAGAGTAGATTCAAATAGTGCAGATTATGTTGCAAACCAATGTGCAAGTAATGCAGATGAAGTCAACTATAAACAAGTCAGAAAAAAATAAATACATTGAGCTAAATGATGCAGAGAATGTTCTGAGTGACCAAGTAAATACAGGAGTCTATACTGTATACATGTAAATAGAATATATACAAGAACAGAATGTCAAATTAAATATTGTACAGTAAAATCAAATACTGTTTATTGTAGTGATAACTATTAAGATATATAAATTGTAAGAAGCAAATAGATGAATGCTTTAGGTTATGGAGGCACAGACATTAAACAGTCTTATGGCCTGTGGGATACAACTGTCCCTGAGTCTGGTGGTTTTAGTCCTGATGCTGCGGTACCGCCTGCCAGACGGAACACTTTGTGGCTGGGGTGATGGGGGTCTTTGATAATCCTGAGGTTTTTCTTCCTGAGCCGCTGGGAGTAGAGGTCCTCCATGGATGGCAGCTCCGTCCTGGTGATGTGCTGTGCAGTTTTCACCAGCCTCTGTAGAGCCTTACGGTTGAGGGCGGTGCAGCTGCCGTACCAGGGCCTGATGCAGCCAGTCAGGATGCTCTCTATGGTGCACCTGTAGAAGGTCAGGATGCTCTCTATGGTGCACCTGTAGAAGGTCAGGATCCTCTCTATGGTGCACCTGTAGAAGGTCAGGATCCTCTCTATGGTCCACCTGTAGAAGGTCAGGATCCTCTCTATGGTGCACCTGTAGAAGGTCAGGATGCTCTCTATGGTGCACCTGTAGAAGGTCAGGATCCTCTCTATGGTGCACCTGTAAAAGGTCAGGATCCTCTCTATGGTGCACCTGTAGAAGGTCAGGATCCTCTCTATGGTGCACCTGTAGAAGGTCAGGATGCTCTCTATGGTGCACCTGTAGAAGGTCAGGATCCTGTCTATGGTGCACCTGTAGAAGGTCAGGATGCTCTCTATGGTGCACCTGTAGAAGGTCAGGATGCTCTCTATGGTGCACCTGTAGAAGGTCAGGATCCTCTCTATGGTGCACCTGTAGAAGGTCAGGATGCTCTCTATGGTGCACCTGTAGAAGGTCAGGATGCTCTCTATGGTGCACCTGTAGAAGGTCAGGATGCTCTCTATGATGCACCTGTAGAAGGTCAGGATGCTCTCTATGGTGCACCTGTAGAAGTTGCAGAGTATCCTGGAGTCCATGTTGAATCTCTGCAGCAAAGTAGCAATTAACAGGGTTCCCGCGGGGTCTTAAAAAGTCTTAAATATGATCAAAACAAATTAGAAAGGTCTTAAATATGATTTAAAAGGTCTTAAAAATTATCGGATTTGAAAGTTACTTCTGTGTTGCGATCACGTCTAAATGTGTTTTGGGGGAAATGTCCGGGCTGCAAAGTAACCAGTACGGTAAGAGCCTTTCAGTTCCCCCAAACAATTTGTATTGAAATAAATCAACATGGAACCAGTAATCACTAACTTTGCATCCCCCCGGCCCCTTATCGGAGAACAGAACCGCACTCAGTTCATCCAACTCAAAACCTTCAAATCACAGCCACTTCCAGTCACGACCGGTGTTCCCCAGGGCTCTGTCCTGAGGCCTCTTCTTTTTTATCATCTATTTACTTCCTCTTGGCAATATCTTCCGTAAACACAACATCCACTTTCATTGCTACGCGGATGACACCCAGCTCTACTTGTCCTCCAAACCAACCACCATCCTCCCTCCATCCTCCCTGTCTGACTGCTTACAGGACATCAAATCCTGGTTCTCCTCTAACTTTCTCAAACTTAACGACAGTAAAACCGAGGTTCTCCTCATTGGCACAAAATCCACCCTAACCAAACCTGACAGTTTCTCCATTACTATAGACAACTCTTCAGTCTCCCCCTCCCCTCAGGTTAAGAGTCTGGGTGTCATCCTCGATGGCACACTTTCATTCAAATCTCACATCAGTAATATCACTCGGTCTGCCTATTTCCATCTACGCAACATCAACCGCCTCCGCCCGTCCCTTAACCCTAAGACCACCGCCATTCTTGTTCACACCCTGGTCACTTCCCGCATCGACTACTGCAACTCCCTTCTCTTTGGTCTCCCTCTCAAATCCATCCACAGACTTCAACTGGTTCAGAACTCTGCTGCCCGCATCATCACCAGAACCCCCTCCATTAACCACATCACTCCTGTTCTTCAGCAGCTTCACTGGCTCCCCGTCAAATCCCGTATCGTTTTTAAGATTCTGCTCCTCGCCTTTAAGGCCATCCATACCCTCACTCCTCTGTACCTCTCCGACCTCCTGCACATCAACACACCCATCCGCACACTCAGATCTTCTGCTTCCCTCAGCCTCACTGCACCCCCCTTCCGTTTAACCACCATGGGATCTAGAGCCTTCAGCCGCTCTGCACCCCGCCTCTGGAACTCCCTCCCACCTGACATCCGCAACACTGACTCTCTCCCCATTTTCAAATCACGCCTCAAAACATATCTCTTCACACTCGCATATCCACCCTGATCATTATCCATCACACATCCTCTGTTTTTATTGATTTGGTTATTTGATTGATTTATATACTGCATTGTCTTGTTTATGTCTCTTATGCCGGTGTTATGTATTGTGTATCTTGTTTTTTATGTGTTTGTACAGCGACCTTGAGAGCCTTGAAAGGCGCCTATATAAAATAAATGAATTATCATTATTATTATAACACCCAGCTAGTAACCTAGCAACTAAGCTTCAGCTAGTGAGAGCACGCTCGTGAACTGTTGCACCGGTGTTATGCATGCCCGCCGAGATATGCATGCACCTCGCGGGAGCGCGCATAGCGTAAAGCAAAAACTCCCAGACATTTCAATGATTTGTACGGTAAAGTACGATTTGGAAACTATATCATTTTTGATAGGGCTTGCATAACACGGCATAAAACCGGAGCCTCGCTGCGGGGAAACTTTTGTGCTGTTCCGAGTTTGTTCTAATCCTTCAAAATGACAGACAGCTTTCAGATTTTTCCGTCTTTGTTAAAAAAAAATACGGAAAATATTCGGTTAACGCGACCACTCCCTCTGGGCGACGTTTGGGTCTACCTCAACCTTAAAAGTGGAGGTGCTGTAGACGCTAAATACCGTAGCTAAACACCAATCCTACAACAGCAACGATGAAAGATTGTAGCCAAGGGGGCAGAGCTCAGAAGATAGCTCTTGTCAGACATACATACACAGAGACACATGCACACACACGGTTAGGCAGTTCTTTTTTTCTGGTTTTTGGCTAACACAGTTCTGTGTGCTGTTATGTTCAGTCATCGTTCTTATGTTGAACGTGAATACATTTACTTTGAAAGTAATTATGGGACGTATTTCTTCTTTCATAGCAATTTTCCTTCAAACTTTCTTGCCGTGAAATAGGTCTTAAATTCTATTCAAACTGGTCTTAAAAAGTCTTAAATTTGAGTTGGCGAAACCTGCAGGAACCCTGAATTAAGTTAAGTATTAATGTAATTTCAAAGCATCCTGTCATGGGGATAAATCACTCTTAATCAGGGCCCTACTGTTCTAAAATGTAGAACACTTACGATTAAACATACTCAATACTTTAATCCCTAGGAGCTAACAATGAATACCCCATAATTACAATTTCACATGTACAGCTTCACTTGTTTCTAATATGACTACAAATGGGTTCAAAAATGTGTCATTGATGACGGTTGATGCATTATAATTACAGATTCCTCTATCCTTTCTAAGCTTTTTCTATCCATCCTGGGCCAAATACAAAAGCCATCGTATTACCCCACGAGGGTAGTAAGCCATTGTAGCACTCCCATTACGAAGCTATATTTAAAAGGGTTACAAAACCTTTATCTCCCCAGTTAAGAACATATATGGGCTCACGGTATCCACAAGAGTGCAGTGAGGAAAAGCCATTGTGGAGCTCAGACAATGCACTGACCATTAATCTATAATAGCCTTTAGGATTAAAGAATATGCTCTCTGAGTTTAATTACATATTGCTTCTGAGAGGTTTACCCCGCTGGGACGGAGAGGCACACTGCCGCTCCTGGCGACTGCAGATGAGGGACAGACGGCCAGAAAATTAACAGAAGGATTTATTTAATCTCAACTAGTGAAAGTTTGTTCGTCAATGCATCCACGTTCACTGCCATGTGGATAGAGTGAGAGTAAGAACAGGCCAACTTAAAGTATATCAGTATATGACGAACATCCAGCATGCACACATTTGTACATGACCCATGATGTCCCTACTAATCTCACCACAGCATACTGTACACTCGTTCACTTCCTGTTTCTGTTTTTAAAGCAGGAAGTGAAATGTTCATTCTAATAATTGTCCATTTTCAATAACATAATATTCATGAGGCCTACATTTAGGTCATAAAAGCTTTATTTGTTGTTGTTGTTTAGTAGCCTTTCTGTGTACTAAAAGCAGCATAGAAATGAATGTGTGGCACTAATGTCCCATAGTCGATTGGAACTAGTGTTAATTTTGTTGACTAAAACTATGACGAAATGTTCGTCAACGACCTTTTTTTTCCATGACTAAAACGAGACGATGACGAGACGGCACCAACGGCAGTAAACAATAACTGTCATGAAATCATCATGCAATATCGTTGACGAAAAGGGACGAGACGAAAATGTAGTTTACTAAATAAAAACTATGCCCCAATCTCTCTTTACTGTCGTTGACGAAAAATGAGGAGACGAAATATTATCAAAGATAACGTTACATCTCTGATAGTCAGTTTTTCTCCCAGCAGTTCCATTTCCGGTGCTGCGGCAGGGCAGCAGCTGTGTGTCTGTGCTGCGCGCGGCGGCACATTTGAATTACACCGGGCAGCGGCACAATATGGACTGTCAGGAAGACTCGGGTCTAACTCATGGTCTAACTAACCTTATTTAACAGAGAATAAAATGGCAACAATGGATTATGACGGAAATGTTACGATCCTGTCTGTCAAAATGACTGACAACGAAAAAGTCTGCTTGGGGGGAGAAAGAAACAATGTGATATTTGGGCCCATTTTCGCTACAATGTGGCGGAGAAAAAAAAGCGAATGCATTGTTTTATCAGAAGGGAAGCAATGTGGCCATAACACAGCTGGTAAAAACACCACAAACATGACCAGATACTCTCTGCAAAGCTGCTTTCTTAATCATTCAACCTGTGTTTTTCATCAAATAAGGACAAGATATAATCTTATTGTGAAATAAGTTTGACTAAAATGACAAATTATTGGTTTTGGCTAGACTAGTTTGACTGAAATGTTCTATATAATCTGATGACTAAAAAAGATTCAACAGTTTTCATTGACAAAAAGTAGACTAAAATAATTAGTTTTCTTTGACTAAAATAAGACTAAAAGACTAAAACTTGACTAAATAAAAACAGGATGAAGGTGACTAAATATGACTAAAACTAAAAAGTAAATTTAACACAGGACTAAGACTAAAACTAAATAAAAAAATAGCTGACGAAATTAACACTAATTGAAAAAAAAAAGAAAGAAGCTTCTGATAAAAGCTAGACAACGCAGTAGTTTTAATATTTGACATTAGCAGTGGTAATGGCTGTAGCCATACTTTGATTGCCGTCCATTATTGCAACCCTGGTCACATATCACATTACAAAAGAAAATTATAAAGTGAATTCCTTGGACATTAACTGCATGAATAGTACATCGTTTTGCTTGGTACATTTTTTATTTCCGCCATTTATTTAACAATGTGGATCTGACTCAACCCCAAATGTAAAGAGAATTGGACAAAAGATCTTCATCATCATAGATTACAACATTTTGCATACTTTCTCAGTAACAATTTATAAATACTGGAGCTCAACCTTTTATTTCTTCTTTCTCATGCTCACTTGATATGTTTGTTTGGCATATTACAGTGTGACCCTCTAAAGATAATGGATTGTTGCACTTTGTGCTGATTTGTGGGTGGAGACTGTTCAAATGTTCTTGTTTGTTGTTTATACAAATTAATTTATTGAAAACTGAAATTAGAGTTGATTATGGTTGGTAATAGATAAGTGTATCTTTGTGCCTCACAACATGAATAGAAAAAATAACCAAAATGTTCACAACTCTGCCTGAGTTATGGTCTTTTAGCATATTTCATTCACTTTCATTGTGTAAAAAGACACTGTGATTGGCTTTATGTGCCCAATTGTTTGGTGTCCTAGTTAACTTGTGCAGGGATTAAGATAACAACATGCGGTACACGAAGGAAACACCATGTTATTTGTCAACAAAACAAAAGATTGTCACTTTCTTTAGTCAAATGGTAATTTATTCATTTGCGTCCTTCTGATTATGTCAAATTCCATATCTTTGCCTTTGAATATCCCTTTCTGCTGCTGAGCTTTTGTAGGTATGTTAAGGAAATTGTCATATGTTACCTAATCTACCCCGGGCGCCGTTCATAATGGCAGCCCACTGCTCCTAACACTAGGGCTGTGTCTCAATTCAGGGGCTGCACCCTTCGGAGTATGCAGCCTACGCGGTCCACGGAGGACCCAGCCCACGTAGACCGGGTAGGCTGGACCGAGCGGCCTACGAAATGAGACGGTCTAGCCTACGGAGCACTTCGTATTTACGTCACGTGATACAGTACGCGCTGTTCGGTTGCGCTGCTCCAGCAGCCTGCTAGCAAATTAGCTTACAAGCTAACTCAGCTGAAAAGGATCCAGAAACTTTACTTTTACTTTTTTACTTTAACAATTTTTTGGAGATCACCGACGGCGATGAAATAAAGAGGACCATGGCCAGGTAAATAAGATTAAGCTGTTCCGTTAGCCCCCAGTAATGTTACATTAGTAAGTTAACAAGTCAATTATATATTGCTGATGTAATTTAATCATATTATTTCATATTTAAAATAAGTCTTAATTTTTCTATACTAATAAAACAATATGTTTTTTTAAAAGAACAAAATCATGTTGTATAGATTAGGGCTGATCAATTATGGCAAAAATCATAATCACGATTATTTTTGTCAATAATTGATATCACGATTATTAAATACGATTATTCATTGACTTTGAAAACATCCATTTATTGAACTTTAAAACAAATAATAATTTGAACAGTATCTTTTTAACTGTTGATTACCCTGAACGTATAATTCAACTGACAAACCAATACAAAAATAAATTATATATTTAAATAAATAATATCAAAATAAGAAATACCAATAAACAAGATCAACAAATATTTTGTAGAGCACTTCCACAAGGTACTAAACATATATAAATATGATAAATAAAAATAAATTAGACTAAAATGAATTAGATCAAATATGTTCTAGTGCACTGTCACAACCTAGCAAAGCAAAATAATCGTTTTTTTCGATTATGTTGTTTTCGTAATTGTGGCAGGCCAAAATCGTAATTGCGATTAAAATACGATTAATTGCACAGCCCTAGTATATATTGATTCTTAACAATATTAGTGTGCTAATCTTAATAGCTGTGATTATAACAGTTTATATTCTCTTTCTTCCCCTAAACCAGCCCAGATGATGTCCCACTGACACCAGGTCAGCACCTCCAGGTCCAGCAGCACCGTGACCCCCCGCTCTGCTGAAATACACAATTAAACATTTTCTATGACCTATTTTTTGTATTAATAAAATTGAACTGAACTTCATTTCAAACCTTTATTTATCCAGGTGTATCCCATTGAGATCATTGATCTCTTTTTCAAGGGAGACCTGCTCAAGTAGGTTCCACATGAAACATAAAAACATAAACAGAACAACAAAAAGGACATCTTACAGCATCATTACAGGGATTACAATTTACAATAACTATCCACATGAGCAGGTACCAACAGCTTCCGATTGAGTAGCATCCAACCGAGCTTTAAAAACATTTAATGGCACAGATTGCTCAGTTTCCATTTCAATTGCAGACTATTCCAAGACAGAGGAGCTGCGCATCTAAAAGCTATCTTCCCTAAGACAGTCCTAGCAGTTGGCACATTTAATAAAACCACAGCATTCGATCTCAGGCAGTAGCCACTTACAATTCGCCGTGAGATGAGGGAGCAGATATAAGATGGAAGTTTCCCTAACATGGCTTTGTATATAAAAATGTACCAGTGACTGAGCCTCCGTACAGTTAGTGAAAGCAAACCAGCCCTTGCATACAGGGTACAGTGATGGGTTAATGCTTTACAGTTTGTCACAACTCTCAGTGCGCTGTGATACGCAGCATCTAACTTGACCAGGCAGGTGCATTCATATACATCAAATCACCATAGTCCAGCACAGGTAAAAAGGTCACAGTGACTAGCCTTTTCCTGGCCTCAAGCGAGAAACAGGACTTGTTCCTGTAGAAGAAACCTAGCCTAACCCTCAGCTTTTTAAGCAGGTTATAGACATGAAGTTTAAAAGAGAGACAATCATCAAGCCAGATACCAAGGTATTTGTAACAGGTAACCACTTCAAGTTTTATTCCTTGCGTAGTTACAATATCTAAAGCAGGCTCTGGTGTCTTTTTAGCTTTAGAAAAGAGCATTACCTTGGTTTTATCAACATTTAAAAGAAACTTAAGCTCAGAGAGCTGAGTCTGAATAATGTTACAAACAGCTTGCAATTCAACAACAGCCTCCTTAATGGAGGGACCTGCACAGCTTAAGACAGTTTAATGACCTAGAGATATCCTATTATTCCACTGCTTATGTACACATGTTGTAAATAATGGTTAAAGCCTCAGTAAATGAAATAAACAATGTGTTTAACAAATACTATTTTAATTTAATTTTGTATTTTCATCTTATCACAAAGTAGAGCTAAGAATATATCCATCCCCTCTCTGCAGCTTCATGTCTTCTATTATCATAACTTTCATCATTGAGACAGAGGAAATCAATCATGTTATTTAACATCACCAGCAGTAAAACAAATATCAGCAAAAGTGTGTTTATCGAGTTGTTTATTTGTATTATATGTGCAGCAAGTATATAGAAGCAGCTGTTTGGGGAATCAGACAGACTCAAGCTATAATCATTACATATCTATTAAAAGAAAGGACACATACAAAATCAAATTCTGAAACTAAGACACAAGTCTGTAGGACGGCAGTAAGCAGAGGTCTGGGTGGAGGATGTTCCTGATCGCCGTTTTGCTTTCTCCAGCACCTCGGGGGGTCCAGGTGGATGGCAGCTCTGTCCTGATGATCCGCTGTGCACTTTTCAGATTAGGGGTCCTTTTCCAGCAGATCCATTTCTCCAGAATGTTCCTAATTACAGAGAAAAACAAGGGAAAAAGAAAAAAGTGAATTAATCATATTAAACACAGGGTTGCAAAAGTATTATTGCAAAATGTAACTCTAAGCATTTCAGACAAACAATCCTTAAAGGAACATTTAAAATGATGTACTGTTCTGGTTTTTAAAAAACTAAAGAGATGAACTGACAGTCACACTTGCATCCCTTTTGATAGCACTGCAACAACAAAAATCAAGCAAAAGGCTGCTCTCTATTGATTGTCTTATTATTATTATGGGATTAGGATAAATTAAATAAACTTTAACCTAAATAAAAGATGATCAAATCTGGTGGAAATATATATTTTTTTAGCCCTACCTCAAAGCAGCATGAGCTGAATTAAAAGGTTGTAATGTTGTCCCAAAGTTTAATAAACAGTAAAACATTGCATCATGTCAGAGAAATAAATAAAACAAACAGCAGCTACACATCAGGGTAGCATTTTATAAATCCCACCGTACTAAATGTTTTCACTTTGGTCTATTTATGTAATATAAAGTATAACTTATCTAAAACAGAGCCAAGATCTCTGTATGACTTCTGAATTGAATTAAAATTAAGTGTAAACCAACAGTGCAGTACGTCCAGCTAGCTAGTTACTGTAGCGTCACTAACGTCACGTATTTATCAGTATTATTTAACTAAAATGTACGTTTGAATGCCCCTTGGGTTTGACGTGTGTGACGTTAGTTAATTTAAAGTAAGTTAAAACCCAATACTCAAAATACTGATTCCTCCGCTTGCTGCTGCTTTTAAATCCACACTGTTGGGGAGACCGGACAGCCATTTCATTTGAAAAAAACTCACTCTTCCCTGCACGCATTGCACCTTGGATATGGTAGACTGCGGAGGATACATCAGATGTATCCTCCAAATCCGGGAAAAGAAGGCTGCAATCGTGGGCCGCATTCGGAGGAGTCTCGTCTTTAAAAAAAATTGGGACAGCCTTCTTTCGGCGGAAGGGACGTATGCGGTCTACAAAATGCAGCCTCCAAAGGGTGCAGCCCCTGAATTGAGGCACGTTCTAGGATGGGTCAAATGCAGAGAAACCATTGCGTTACACCTGTACTGTGTAATGACAATAATAGTGCAAAAAAAAAAAGACAAAAAAAACTGAATGGGAATTCCAATGCTAAATGTAGTTAGCTCCTGCTGAATGACTGTACTATCTGATTGAACATCTTCAAAACTCCAATTGTGCTGCAGAACAAACACCTGAGTTTCTTTAGGATTTGTTAAATCATTTTTTAACACACATTTTTTAGTGGTGAGTGTGCTTACTGAATACTGTTGAGTCTTCAGGTTAGACTATACCTCCTGCAATGTCACTGGGAGGAATTTATTAAAAACCCTGTACCCTAGTAGTTTGATTTATGGCAGGTCTTGGAACCCTTTCTTTTGAATTATAAAGTCTTGCAATTAACAGATTGAAAGGATATTTAACCCTGTGTTGAGGGTGTGCTGGTAATAACGATGACACTGAAGTTTTGTCACACGAAAGTTTAAAACAGCGAGAAAAGCTTACACATCTGAAGCATAGAAGTTCCACGCAGTACAGTAGGACAATAATTCAGTAAGTTATGGAAATGACTTCGATTGAGTACACTCCTTTGAAGAATATTGGTAAGATTATTACACCTCTTTTAATTAGTATGCAAATGCATTTCTTTATGATCACTTTCGTTCTTTCTTCATTATATTTCATCTCTCTATTTATCCTTCAAGAAAAAGAAAGATTCAATTCACTTTGTCTTGTGTTAGCGCGCTAATTTATCGCTTTGTAATTAATTTCAGATATATTACCCATTAATCAGACACATCTGTACAATTATATGCACAGAATTTCTTCTACAATGGCCAAACTTACCTGTCCATTCTGCAGTTTTGCACATTTAATATCATGTACATCCAATTTGACAACTTAGAGGAGGTCAAACAAGTACCTACATGAAGTTTTATGTTACTTAGCTGAAGCGTTATCACTTTTTTACTGCACATACACTACTTCCCAGAGTACTTCAAATCAATTATCATCTTTCACTTGCTCGCCTTTTGAAATCTGAGAATGAAAAAGCTGACACATCAATCCAGTAGATCTAGTGTGCGGGATTTAACAGCACTGTTCGAGGTCACACAAGATCTCTTACCTCAGCGAGTCAAATTATGCCTTATCTCCATAGATAAATATGTGCTTATAGATGCAGGATGTGTAGGCACTGGGTGAAGATTATAGGTAGTGTTATGACTTCTGTTTGCAGTCCATTTATAATCCAAGCAGTCTTGATCAATCATATTTTAACTGGTTGTATGCAGGTAAACATTGACCAAAATTCAATCTCAGAGCTGCCATTCTTTGACAAAGATTTAGCTTCCAAATAGCCTAACAACTGGCTATCTCTAAAAAAAAAAAAAGAGGAAGTATCAGCCTGACTGAGTATTTGTATCCTTAAAAGGTTTCAGAAAGGGGACTTTTAGCTTTAAATATCAGATAATTTAAAGGGGCCCTTTTGTGATTTTTCGGGTTTCCCTTTCCTGTAGTGTGTTATAGGTTTTTGTGCATGTAAATAGTCTGCAAAGGCTAAATTACCAAAGTTTCCTCTCTGAAACGCATTGATTGTAGTCCTTTGTTTACATAGTGACATCACTACTTAACTCGCGCTTGTATTAGCCATAGACTGTATATATAAATGGACGTAGTGTCTGTGACGTCACCCATAGGTTTCTGCAGAGTTGCTGTGAAGCCCCTAGTAGGCGGAGTCGGCCACTGCCGCCACGACAGTGATGTCAGAGTGTAACTGTCGCCTGCTCCAGCCTGATCCAAATAAGGGCAAAGAGAAATGACAAGAAATGTAAAACATATGACATTATTGAAGAGTAACTGTGTTATTTATGAAAGAGGTGCGTTTGTTTATTTAGGGGCTGTAGAAATATATATTTTTTATTTTAATGTGGCGTTTAAATTCTGCACTTTGTACTACAAAGATAATCAGATTAGGAATGAACAGTATGCAGTTAATTAACATTGAAATATGTTTTTATTAAAATAATATTCAACTGTTATCAGAACTTAGTGCAACTGTAGAATCATGCTGTTCGGTTGTCTCACTGCAAGAACCACTTTTACCACGTTTTTACAGACAATATGTAGATACAAATGGTTGTAATTCTCACAATGTAAAATAATAATTGCCTTAAATACATTGACATGTGAAAGCTGACAAACAAAAATCATGTTGCTTGTTGCTTGGTAAAATCTAAATGTAACCTTTTGCAAGGAATAAAAACAAAAAACAACGCTAACCAGTAAGCTTCAATAATCAACTCCAGCTCAACAAACCATATTACAATATCCACGTTAACGTTATTTCTGGAACCATCTGGAAATGTGAGATCATATTTTTAAGATACACAGATCTTATAGTGAGGTTAATCTCATATACAGTACGCTGCTCTTCAACACTACTGTGACGTTAGCCGGCAGCAGTGTTGGGCATGTTACTTCCAAAATGTAATATATTACATATAACTTATTACTCTCTTTTGAAAGTAATAAGTTACATTACAATATTACTGTCTCTGAAATGTAATGAGTTACACTACTTTAGTTACTTTTGAGTTACTTTCACCAAAATAACCGCAAAAGAATGGCTAGGTATTTTAAATGCTGAAATGTAGTTTAGTGCAGCTCATTATACATCCAATAAAGGGCGATGTGGTATAGCATAATAACTGTGTAGGCCCTTAAGGCTACTAACAACTTGTATTACACGGCTTAGTTGAATACTCGATTCTGATCTTAAATTCTTAACATGTGACACGTTGTTAATACAGCAGAACAGACCACTGTCAAGGACTATAATGAAGGTTGCTAAGGAGGATCCAGAAAGAGAAAGTAAAAGAGGTTAAAAGACGGAGCGCTGGACATCAGATAAATCACCAGAAGAAGGCAGACAGGAAGTAAACAATAACAGGACACGGAATGGGCTCTGTATTTTGTTTAGTATATGGCCGTGTACAGGCCCGGTTCCAGAACAAAATGACTCAGGGTGCCTCTGAGATTACAGGGGGCGCAGCAGTAGTAGGTTTACATGAGAAATAGTGGCCAGTAACAGCAATGAAAAATAGCATTGATGGTCCCCAATGAACAGTTTATGGCATTTGTTATGTTTTGAAACCAAGCAAGTGAGAACATTTCAAGTGAGTTAAAAGTGCAATCCTGAAATATTTCATATAGTCCGAAGTGGACTATGGCAAAGAAAAGCACAAAAGCTTCAAAACTGTACTGATAAAACAAATGAAAACATATTGTAAATCAAGGCACATATTATTTAAACCAGCTCATGGTTTGAAATGGCAAACATTGAAAAGCAAAAGTATTATTAAAACCATGTACTACATCATCACCTTGGTCCCATCATATACTCTGGGAAGAGAATATTTACTCTGCTTGAAAACTGGATCACATCATCATGTGAGGTTGACTTTGTGACCTGGAGAACATTTCAGCTGCAACATTAGCTCGTTGATAAGCTTGGGATATGAGATCTTTTTGTAGCCATTCGTGATGAAGGCATATGTGCTATTGTATGCATTATTTTTGACCCAACATTTCTACAGGCATGGCAGAATATGGCACTATTTTTACATTAATATTCTAGCCCTTGTCTATTTGTATACCACGAGCTGCAAAATGACCACCTAACCCCACTGTACAGGCGGGTACTTGTTTAGATATACCTGGGCAAAAAAATCTCCAATGAGGCGTTCTGGGGCAGCATAGACACGTATTTTCTGTGTGAGAGTTTTCTCGCTACAGGGTGTACTTTGAGGGTTTTTTACTTTTGCAGACCGTTTACATGCATAAAAAGCTACATAACACACAAGGGGACGGGTAATAACCAGAAAAGCATATGATGGGACCTTTAAGACCTAATATAAGTAAAAGGGGTGCGTTATAAAAAAAATTCACTCCCCATTCCGTTGTCATGAAGGTGGAATCTAACTATATCCAGAATACGTTTTTTGGAATCCAGGGCTAGAAACATGTTTATTTCTGCTGTAAAGTTGGGCATTTTAAGATGGGGGTCTATGGAAATTGCTCCTTTCTGCATCCATCCCCTATCGGCCAATAGATGAACTGCAGTTTGAGGCACTTCCTTATGGGCTGCCCCAGAGTTTGCCACCTTGGTATTAGCTAGCGCTCATTGCAATTGTAGGTGATAGGCTAAGGGGAGATACATCTCTAAGCAGTTGACCAATCACAACAGAGCCAGACAGCTCACCAATTAGAGCAGACTTGAATCATTAAAGCATTTAAACATGTCACAGTAAAGGCACAACATCTAATTATGAAACCTGAAAATAAGCATAATAGGGCCCGTTTTTAAAATGTTTGTTTTAACCTGTTAAGACCAGCAACATCTTGCAAGAAACAGCGTCTGAGGGTTTCTTAACATTTAACAAACTATGAATGTGTCATACCCACTTAACGGGAAGAAACTACCTGATGATATGAACAATTTTTACTGAAACAAAACACATGTCTAACGCCGAGCCTCTGAATTAGCACTAAGCGAAAGAGTGCTAACGCACTTAGCAAATAACTTATGGTAGAAATATGTTATACTTCATCGGATCTGCACAAACAAGATATCATCTGAAAGCTGAGATTCCACAGATTCCAATGGTATAAGTATCATCACTGTGCGAAACTCGTGGCAGCGAAAGCCAGCAAAGACAACACACAACTTCACTTTGCGTATAGCCAAAACAGCAAATACCTTTGCTGAGTTGTGTTCAAGGGCATGACAACGCAGATAAACGCTGCTGAAGGTTAATCCAATGTCTCTGTGTCCCTTTGAAATGATTACTGATAATCCATCAATAAGCCTAGTTTTCAATTTTCAATTTTCAGAGCGTAACATAGCTTTCGGTTTGGGCAAACTGCGTGTGCATCACTCTCACTCCTCAATGGTAACGTGAAGGTGGATTCCCTCTCGATTCCATTGGCTCTAACGGTTCAAAAGTGTCAATCACCAAAATCGACCAATGAGTTCCAGAGATATGGCAAATCCACCCAAATGACCCCAGAGGTGTTTTTTTTTTTCTAAACCTCTCTAAAAAGGTTCACTTGTTTTGCATCAATCTTGATACAGGGTACTTATTATATGTTATAGTTTGGATTCCTAAAGCTTTTTGTCTACTATCCCATCATTCATCATACACACTGCATCTATTGCACGTCTGTCTGTCCTGGGAGAGGGATCCCTCCTCTGTTGCTCTCCCTGATGTTTCTCCCATTTTTCCCTTTAAACTGTGGGTTTTCTCCGGAAGTTTTTCCTTGTACGATGTGAGGGTCTAAGGACAGAGGGTGTCGTATTGTCATACTGATATTCTGTACAAACTGTGAAGTCCACTGAGACAAATGTAACATTTGTGATATTGGGCTATATAAATAAACATTGATTGATTGATTGATTGATCATTCAAGGGTGGTTTTCACTATAAGTAATGGGGTTTTTTTGGACGGAAACTAATAAATGTTCAATATGAATTTACTTTAAAATAAAAATCTATAATGATTCTGACTTTTCTACATTCAACTCACATGTGTATCATTGCTTTGAGAAAAAAGATTATTAATGTACTCCTTTTTAGAAGTGAAGATATAGTCATTTGTTCTGGGCATGTCATTTTCGAGCCTGAAACTTGAAAAACAGGCTCAGGGCTTAACAGGTTAAGTTGGTAACATGCCTTTTAGTGAAAAAAGGAAGACACAATATTTCTTTACAACTATACCTAAGGTTCAGTCCGCGAGAGCATACAGTAGGTCAGTGGTTCCCAAACGGTGTGCCGCGGCACAAGTCCGGGTGTGCCGTGGGATTTTGTGACAACCATACGTTATTATTGCAATATACAACTACACAAAAATAATATTTAATTTACTATATCAGTACTTTGTAGGTTTATATGTACGTAATCTGCGCGATTTGCGCGTCCACATCTCCACGTGCAGTGCTGCATAAACATGGCTGAGTCAGCGATAACTTTCGAGGGGTGGAGGTCTGCCCATTATTTTGAGTTCGTCCGAAGAATAGACAGGAATGTGACGGTGAGGTGCAAACTGTGTCCAGGCCAGACGCTGTTATCCACTGCTGCAAACACCACGGCTGCTTCTCAGGTCGACTATTTTCATTTCCTCGCTCCTCGGTCCTCGGTCTCACCGGAAGTTGATTTGCCCGCGCCATCTTGAGTACCGTCCCATGGCTCTTATTTCTGCCGGAGGACCGAGGAGCGAGGAGCGAGGAGCGATCATGGAGGAGCGATAACCGAGGAACCACCAGACCATCCTCCGATGAAATCCTCAGATACTCACCCCGCCCCCTTACTGTGTATCGCTCACTGATTGGACGAGGCAGTGCATGCACTGATCTGATGCTTCTTGACATGAGAGCAGAGTGAAGAAAATACATGAACCTCACGGGAGTCACTCCTCAGTTTATACCGTGTTTTGTTTCAATTCATGTATCATTTAGTTACAAATATGTGATATATCTGAACAACAAAGTGGTCAAAAATCATTTAATTCATTTTTTGGAAACATTTTCATGATCGCTTTTTTCGTTTTACATTTTCATTTATTGTCATTTCCATTCAGTCAGTCATTAAGTGCTATTGAAATGTTAATATGCTACATATCCACACAAACACACAAAGTGTGCAATCCAATGAATGTTAATCTAACTGAGTTTTGATAGATAACATATCTCTTTTTCTTCTCTCAATTATTTCATTTCTATTGTGCACTCTAATCAATATTAATCAAACTATTGTTCGTTTATAAATTTTAAGAATGGCGTTTATCTTTTTTGACAATGAGTTCTTATTTTATTTTATTTATTTGGGTCTACAACAGATGATACAAATGTTTGTGTCAGTAAATGTGTACTAACCATAGACTGGATATACTAACAGAGGCGGGGGTGTGTGGAAATAACGGGGACAGAGCTGCTGTCAGACGATCAGCTGTGCAGCGTCATCACAAACGGACGTCGCTTCACGTGACGCTCCGGAGGAAAGGACGTCCCATTGCTCTTAAAACTAATTTCCCTGCTTCTCGTGGTTTCCTTGCGTCCCTCCATGCTTCCCTGGTGGGAGGGACTAAACGCAGGGAAACGACGCAAGTGAGGGAAGCAAGGATTTCATTTAATCGACCTGAGAAGCAGCCCACGTCAAACCTCAACAAACACCTGCAAAGAACACTAAGGTGAAGCTACCGCACAGCTATTGGTTGTTTGTTTATATATATATATATATATATATATATATATATATATATATATCACGTTGTCTGTTCTTCTTCTCTGTCTTCCGGTTGTTGCCTGTTTTGAATGACACATACACACTACCGCCGCCTGCAGGTAAGGAAAGTTATTGCCACTCACGCATGC
This sequence comes from Gymnodraco acuticeps, assembly GCF_902827175.1. Classification (NCBI taxonomy): domain Eukaryota; kingdom Metazoa; phylum Chordata; class Actinopteri; order Perciformes; family Bathydraconidae; genus Gymnodraco; species Gymnodraco acuticeps. Next base: position 2,697,151 of record NW_022990125.1, on the reverse strand, counting down.
GCAGTTCGTACGTGCTCGGCGAGTAAAGTAACGAGTTACTTTATGTAGATAGTAACGAAGTAGTGTAATATATATTTACATTTTTTTAGTAACGACCCCATCTCTGGAGTTGGCGTTCTCTACTCTGATTTACATGAAGAACAACAGGAGGTCACGGCTCTCTGTTGAACAGGACTTGCGAGTGGCCATCTCCTCAGTGCCACCAAGGATTAAAAAATTCTGCGCGCCCCGACAGGAACATGTATCTCACTAATTTGTAAATTGGCAAAAATATTTACAATAGCATATGTTTCAATGCTGATTGCTGAAATGTTACATTTATAATTTGTAGTTCAGGACCACAGTGCAGCTTCCTTCCATTGACAGTTCTCTGTGCTGAATTTCTGCTGAGTTTCCTTTGCCTCATTTTTAATGTTGTGACCTGTCTGGTTTAAATGAGTGTGTTGCTGCTTTGATGAAGCCTAATTTGATAAAGTTTCAAATTAATTTCTGAAATATTTCGTTAATAAATATTTTACGAGTAATATAGTTGTCTTTGTCACATTTTATTTGGCATTAGTAAATAATTATGCACATTTACAGATATTTTACATGATATGAGTGATAACACGTGTTATAAGGGCTATTTTGCACAATAGGTGTGCCTTGAGATTTTTACTTGTCCTTTGGTGTGCCTTGGGCACAAAACGTTTGGGAACCACTGCATTAGGTGAGAAAAACAAAATCATGCCAAAATGTGCCTTTTTATCTCCTCACATTTACATCTGCAACTTTAACTCATGACTGGCACCTTTCTAGGTTTAGAGCATCTTGAAGGTATAAAAGATCAACGACTTCTAGTGCACTTTCCAGTTAACCTCCACTGTTGACACCTTCAAGAGCCTGAACAGAAAGCTATTCACCAGAGGGTCCCATCACATTGTAGAGTAAGGCTTACCAGATAGATCAGTCAGACTTTAATCTCTCCATAGCTGTCCATGCATGCCTTCCTCTCCACCTCCATTCATATTCAGATAATGTTTAATTCCCATTATCCATGGCCCCAGCTATCGTCTGAATTAATGTAAGCCCATAGACTTCACAGCTAGATGAAACAAGACCCTATTGTTGTCACAACAACGTATATTACAGCAAAGAGGAGGGGGGTTGATTAAATCGGCCTGTTCCTGTGCACTGCTACTAAAGCTTTGTTTTTTTAATCATTGCTAAATAATAAGGCCCCACAGAGCATCCAGAGCTGTACTGAACAAGATCACAATGTGGCAGATCACCTGCACTAACCTTCTGTCGAGTTACAATGCCTCTGATGTACTGTGACTGCTTCAATCAAAGCAGCAGATTTGAATATCCACAAGACTTTCCAGTTACAGCCTCCATGTGAGATTTATGCCCTCATTGCGAAAATTACATTCACTCCCTGTCCTCACTGTTTGGCATCCATTACAGTTCATTATTATCTTCTGAAGCCATACAGCTCTGTAATAAAAACGGAAAAAAAGAAAAATGGAAGTTTTTGTCTAGATTGAGGCATTAATTGTCCCTGCTGTTGCAAAACACTTGGGGGCATCCAATTATTTTCTTTCTCCTCCTCGATCTGTCCTTCTGTAAGTCCAAGCATACTTGTTGACCAAAGATATGCAGCCACTCTTCAGATTGGACTTATTTTAAGCCATGCTAGCAGCATGGCTGTAGAACTGTCAGTTTTGTCTGTGGGTCCAGAGTGAAATAGTCCTGAATGTACCTGTTTTAACTGCATTAATCTCCAAGAAAAGAAGCATTCTGTTTGACATTTTGAAATGCTAAGCATACTAACTGAAGCATACACATGTACATGCTGTTGCTACTCACAGAATATGACTTCCTTATTATGATTACGCATTTTCATTAATATAGGAATAAGAGGTGGCATTTAGTTGATAGACTTGACAGATAAAACATTATTTGATTAAGTGTAACTGTAATTCACTAGATAGAGAATACCTAAACAACACATTGAATACATGAGTGGGCATCACAAACAATTATGTTTGAAAGTCTGAAATGATTCCTAATACAATTTGGTTCAGAAAGAAACCAGTTCAAACACTAACAGTAAAAAGCTTAATTAGGACTACTAGCGTGTATCGTTTTTCCATCCCAGTTTAGACTTCTGCATAGATGTAGCTCTGCGCGACTGCGTCGTTTATCAGACCAATAAGAATTTGCTAACTACCCCTCCCCGCGGTCCCTCTCCCTCCCTCACTTCCTGCCGCCTACAGAGAACTTCACCATAGGACGAGCAGACTCCTGATGTTAAATCATCCTCCATCCTTTATTTATTTTTCTTCTTACTCAGCTGTACCGCCATGGTTCGCTAAGCAACAGGCCCATGTTCACAACAGGGAATTTGAGCACGCAAATAGGCAGCATGTTTGTAGCCCCCAATGCAAATTGCAAATAATTATTTTTTTCCACAGAGAAAAAAGGTCCCTAAGTGTCGTACCAGTGCGCTTGGCGAAACTTTCAGTACTGTTCTCTCAGAGATGGTATCTTGGTGCACGCTTGTGGCATTGATAAGACGGCTGGTGCCGTCTTGTCTATTCAAGCTTTTTTGATTATATTTTAAGTTGTGCTAACGGCAAATGATTGTTACCGGACAATATGACCGGTAACATATACGACTTCTACAGATCTTTCCTGTCAAAGTCCAGTAAAGGGTGCGGGAGGCACCCTCCGCACCCTCCGCTCTTTGTCCGTAGGACTTCCCACCGCCCCAAGCTCTCGCCTCAGCACCATGGGTGCTCGAGCTTTCAGCTGCTCGGCTCCCAGACTCTGGAACTCCCTGCCACTACATATCCGACAGTCTGATTTCACAACATTCAAAACCCAACTCAAAACCCACCTGTTCAAACTGACATTTTCTTTCTAAACTGTAGCCTACCCTGTGTCCTTTTGTGTCCTTCTGTAGTCCATTTCCTGTTGTTTGTCTTGTTTTACCCTGGCTGATATTTCACTAAATCCACTGTTTTAATTGTTCCCTATATTGCCCCTATGCCCTGTAAGGTGTCCTTGGGTGCTATGAAAGGCGCCCCCCAAATAAAATGTGTGTATGTATATATATATATATATATATATATATATATATATATATATATATATATATATACATACAAATACTGACTAATGGAAACATTGCTGAATACATTTTTTTGTTGACCGCCTCAGAGGAGAACAATGCTTAAGGTCCTCATTTCTTAACGTTTTAACTGTAATCACAGCTTGTTTGGATAATTGCCAAACCAGTAGATTTCCTTCTCAACCCTGTTTAGTTTGTAACTACATTTTGGGAACTAAAATATACCAAACACAAATCTGTTTCTGTTATCTTTTGTGTGAGGCAGATGCAAACATCTGTCTGAGTTGAATTCTCTGAATAGCCCATCTTCCAAATATGAGCAGGTGGTCTGCCCTTTAGAACAGTTAGATGAGTGTGTGTAATTTGTTGATTATTCGTTACCGCAATTAAATCCTCTAGCTCTGTGTTATAACAATTCAAACACAGATGCAATCTGTTTTAATAGTAATCATTTCAGTTGTTACCTTCTGCATAGAGGGACATTAAAACAAATGTTTGAAGATGACCGTGGTAGCAGCTAGGCTAACAGCTGGAACAGCCAGGGGAGCAGGTGATATTGGGGCATGATCAAGGGCTGATAATTCTGCCACACACACACACACAAACACAGCTCCCCCCGCAACCACCACCAACATGCTCAGTGAGGAGTCTCCATAAATAATCTTCCAGCAATCTGCCTCTCCCTCCACTCTCTTATTAATTACTTTTACGGCCAAAATCAAACATCTGTCATGCTAGAATATACAAATTAATTATGCAGCTTCTCCCCATCAAGATCCATATAACATTGTTCCTCAGAGCCTCAGTGACTTCTAAGACAGAGGTAGCAGAACAGGAAGTAATATCTCCTGTGTTATATCGTAATTTCTATATAAAAAAAGGTCTGAGACTTTACTCAATAATTTACTGCCTTTGAAATTCACGGTACACACACTTTTAAATAGATTACCTGGACTCGGAGAGCTTCATTATGTTTTAAACTTCATCTTTTTAAGAGGCATTTTAGATTTTGTACACAACAAATGCATACATTAAGATTCAGTGTGGAACAAATGCAGGATAATAAACACATGGGTATTGTACAGAGATGAATGTCACATTATTTTTCAATATCTTAAATACCAAGTTAGTTGAAGAATTCTGCAATATAATAGGTTTCATGCATGCATCTCTGCGCATACAGTAGATAGCGTTAGATCTGCACCTGGAGGGTAAAACAGTCACAACAGTTGCAGAGTGACTGTAACCAATAAATAATTGAGATGTTTGAGTACAGTCCTATACTTCCCTGGTTTTAGACCAAGTCGTGTGTGTGTGTGTGTGTGTGTGTGTGTGTGTGTGTGTGTGTGTGTGTGTGTGTGTGGTGTGTGTGTGTGTGTGTGTGTGTGTGTGTGTGTGTGTGTGTGTGTGTGTGTGTGTGTGTGTGTGTGTGTGTGTGTGTGTGTGTGTGTGTGTAAAGATGATCTTCGAGGTCTGCGGGCCCACTGACAGAAGACAGCTGTCTGCCCGTCCTCCAGCCCGGCTCTGAGGTGTCCTGGGACTCTGCCTGCTCAGGTCAGGACCCAAGAGGGGAGGCACCATTTGGTACCAGTTACAGAGCGGCAGGGGGGCACCGGTGCCCTCCTCCCTCCTTTCAGTCAAGGTAGGGCTGGCCAGGCAAACTCGGGCAGTTCTTGGCTGGCTGGCTGCCTGGCCTGGGCAGGAGCTACCCATCATGCCACAGTGGTGAAGGGCCCGGTGACCTTGAGACAGGCCGCTCCCCTCCCCCTCGCTGTGCTGCAGACTGCTTATGAGACGATGGATGGAGGCACATTTTGTGCAGCTTGTGACTGAACAAAACATGTGCTGCATGAGTGGCACTCACTGTGATGCATTTTTAACCTGGCTTTATGGTGGGAGGCTTGACTGAGCAAAATGTTAGTGTGCTGGAAAATGCTGTTTATCAGAGCGCCCACCCTTTAACAGTTGACACAGTAAGGATTTACACCAGGCAGGTTAACATGTGAGAATAATACATTTTGAGAACAGGTGACTGAAAACAAGCACTCAGATGACTGAAAGTGCTGATTCTCTACTGCAGGCAGTACCAGTAGGTAGGACTGAGCAATATATCGATACAGTACAGTATGTAAGGGATGATGTGCAGCGAGCAGTTACTAATGACCGCCTTGCTGCACATTATCTTGCTCATTATACGGCTACCTACTAAATAAACTAATGATTTGACTCATAATATTGATACAAATGTATTTTATTGATTTAAAAATGATTGTATTGCTTCCTTTAAGGAAAAATGTGTCCGTTCCACTGCCAACAGCTGGAACTGCTGAGACAGCAACGTAACTTGTAATGACGGCAGCACTGATCTAGGTTTTCTGTAACGAGTCTGTTCACATTTTGTTTTCCATTAACCAGTCTTTAAACACTGTCAGAGCCCATATCATGTTTTAGTTAGTGTCTACTTACTGTCTGTCTTCTTCTGCTGTTCCCGTTAGTGTTTACTTCCCGTCTTGCTTTTGTTAATTTCTCTTACGTCCAGCGCTCTTAAGCTTCTTTAGGATCTGTGAGACTCTCATCAGCTGTTAAGTCACTTTATGTAAACATGCAGGTACCTATGCGGTTAGTATGGTAATCTTAGTGCACAAGCCTTTTGTCATCAAACAAAAAACTAAATTTAGCAATCCAAACAATTTATGACTGTTAAGCATGGCAGCATATATTATGACAAACAACACATGCTCCATTATGCCAGCTGGTGTAATGATGTGGTAATGCCGGACTCATTAACTTCTCCACACAGTTTATGGTGGCCTTTTATGACAGAATTAATTGATTCACACATGCATTAAAACAATAATAACTGGAATGAAAATGCAGTTGGATGCTGGCCCTCTAATCTGTCATAAACACTTCAGTGGTAAAGCGGGGTGACATAACTCATGCAAATGACTGATCATACACAAGAAACAACCTCAAACAAGCATTCAGCTTCACAGCTAGCTTTGAGTTTTTCACCAAAAATAAATCAACATCTTTAACAATTATATATAACACACCCTTTTTTTAAATGTTATTTCTCAAGTTTCTTGTATTTTAGGAACATATTTCTCCTATATGTTTGTCAGTAGGGAAATTTGTATTTGCAGTTGAGCTCTTTTTGTTATTAAAACCGTGTATGGTTAAATGTATCATTAAGCGACCTTGGGTTTCTTGAAAGGCGCTATATAAATCCAAGTTATTATTATTGTTATTATGGTGATTTAATATGTTCATTGTTTGCTCAAACGAGCCATTAAATGGAGAGATTCATCTGTAAATTATAATCACACACTTTATAGACGGCTAAATTAGATGCTGTGAACTCTAGTCATTACCAAAGGTCTTACAGTTTTTAGAACTTTCCAACAATTTCTCTAGAAATGATATATGACTAACACAATTCTAATCTATCTGCTTACCAGAAATGAGACAATTAATCAACATTGGAAACCAAGATTCATAGATTTAAATTGAACATAAGCTTGGATACTTTCATGTTTTTTCAAGTTTAATTTCATCGAATTGTATGGATTGTCCCTCTGTACTCTTGTGTCGCAATATCTAAGACATTTCTTTAAATCTGGCACTAATCTCCACTTGGACTCAAGAAGAAACTAATTGAAATTAGGTGGACAAAGGTCACTGTGTCCTCAAAAAACATGTTTTTAACCGTAAATCAACAATTCAAATGTTTATTATGAAGATGTTATACAACTGTCTAAAAGATTAAAATAATGAGGTGATTTTAGTTAGACATGGATTTAAACTGCAACAAAACTGGTTGGTGGAGGCATACAACCATGTTTTTTATGGTTCTGCAAAAAGCATCTGAAACTAACTTAGACAATCAGATGACATGAAAAGCCTTCTGCTTCAATAGCAGTCAGGTAAAGAGGCCAGTCAATTCCTGTGCTATTTCTTTGACTTTACTACGGTACATTTTTCAACTAAATCAGACATGAAGCTTTTTTGTCGATTGTCTTATTGGATACAATCTTTGAGATGATTCATTACAAGAATGGCAGCATTATGTCTGATGTCTTCATAATGGTCAGGGTGCAGTTTAGATATATCTTCTTGGAATAGCACATTAAGGAAGCTCTAAGGGAAAAAAGGGATTTCTTCCAGCATATGTGATCGTGAAATGTAATCAAAGATGGAGCTTGTATCAAAAAATTAGAAAGGGCTCAGGCTTCTGCCCCAGATGACTCGCCACAACAATTCAAGCCATATGTTTGAGAATTTCCCTCCAATCTCCGAGATGAAATGAAGAAAGGATTTAGCTGGGAGATCATTTTCTGTGCCACCACTGTGCTAAAGGTCATATCAAAGCAGTCCCGGCGCTCCATATTGAGGAAATAATTGTTATCTCTTGGGCTGGACTTAAAGGTAATTGTATACAAGCTGTGCTCCGCTTCAAATCCATAATGAATTCCCTAATCCGAATCTCATTGTTGTGAACCATGCAATTACTTACCCTGGGAAAAATAATCCATCTTTTGAAGCTGGACAGATACTGTCCATTGGTTTAACCAAAGGACGCTCAATCAGTGGATTATGTGTGAATCACTTTCACTGTGATGTTTCAATCTCACCAGTCAAGTGTGCTGTCTGCTATTAAGAAAACTCTTCTATAGCTTTGTCCAACATTTGAAAAATCTTTCTAAAAAATTGTATTTACAAGTGACGCTGCCAAATGAAGGAAAGCTTTTATTCTTCTTTGACACAGTAGAACTAATCTGTTGTGTGTTTAAAAAAAAAAAGTTGGCACACTTTAATTTTTCAGGTAAATACCATTTATTTGACCAAGCTTTCCAGAGATTTCAGCTGATGGTCTGCATTAGTGGATTGCTCTATCGTCTGTGATATGGTTGAAAGCTCTGGAAGAAGCAGAAGACTTTGATTATGTTTTTTTGAAAATATATTTTATAATTAAAGAAAACCTTTTCACACAAAAGAATAAAATAAAATATAATTGTAAATAAGTTTTTTTCTTTGAAGTGGACATTATGAGCAGATGGAGAAGTTCTTTCTTGTTTCATCCGGGGATAAAACATTACATGGAGGCAACCTGTCGTTGTCGCTCAGAGAAACCGGCGCCTTGGTCACTGTGGCTCAACAACCGCTCAAGATTTTACGTCTGGGGCAATCCTTGTCACAGCTTGTATCACCTCAACGACAGATGTCAGTGAAATCAGCGACAGCCGATCATGCTGATTCCTCCCGTAATCATGTGCGATGATCCCGCCGTGACACGGAGCTGTGGGAAATATGTCCGTCAATACCACCGCCGCAGGCAGATGCACCAGCATACCCCTGCCCATGCCCACCACCTGCCCCCTCCCTCCTCCTCCCTCCGTCTTTCTTCCATGAGCTGCTGCTGCCTTTTCTCTTGATCTCTCCATTACGCCTCTTCCCTCCTGGCCACTGTATGTTTAACTGCTTATACATTTCACTCTGACCCACATGTTTCTCCTGGAGTGTCATTTCTAATGCAACAACATGAATAGGGGGGCCATTACCCTAACAATAAAAAGGGGGACACTGGGATTATTCATCCTGGCTTCACTGAATCCTACAGATTCAAAACACAGTAGAGACAGTAGTGCAATAACTAAAAGTTGAACGTCTTTTTTCGATACAGTTGCTCTTTCCTTTTCCTTACAAATGTATTTTTGTTTGTGCTTCAGATTTAGAGTTTTTAGACCCTAATTATTTAAATAGGACTAATATTTGTGCAGGGTAGTTGATTTAGTAAAACAAAAAATGTATCTGCTGATTTACAGACGTATATTTCCTAATGTAAGTCAATGGGAAAAGGTGTTTTTGGGCCAAATGATTAAGTTAATTAACCAATGAAATACAAGATATTTATTTGACAGAGATATTTGTCAATCATTTGTAAGACCACGTTTTAAGGGGATGTATTCTTGCATTGAGCTTATTTTTTTATTATTGGCTATTTTTATTTTATTTATTATACACCCTACATAAATATAAAATAGGGATGATATCAAAAGTGTCCGGCTCAAGGTTGCTCCAACAGATAGAAATTGAAAAAAACTGATTGTTGGACTGAAAACCGGTTGGATGGCCACCCGTGACATGAAGGACAGGGAGATGTTATGGGAGGCAGACTTGGATTTCACATACAGTCAAATTAGCTTAAATATGAGAAAAGCAACATTGTTGGTATGCTTTCTGCTTACCTTGTGTTTTTGGCCAGGTCATGCATGTCATAATGCTCACTGAGGGCTGGGCAGCTGCTGTCCCTGACCAGCCCTTCCTCCCAGGCCCAGAGTTGCAGCTCTGTGAAAAAGGCCACCGCACAAACACAGCCTCCCTACAACAGAATGTGGCATATGCTCAACTAAGGAAGCGGCATCAAACATTCTTGCAGAGCTCAGCTCTATGCGGCTTCTCCCCATGAAGGCCCTGCAAGGCAAAAGGTTTCCAAACAATTTCACGTTTTCATGTTGAAACCTTGCACGAAAAAAAAAAGCTTTGCATATTCACACATGCCGCGGGCTAGCACAGTGGCTGCTGCTAGCCTCTGTGTTTCCAGCAAAACCTTGACAAAGGTCACAAACAATTTGCTGGATCCTGTTATTAGGAGAGCTTAACATAAAAACAGCACTGATTATCACTTTGCCCAGCAGCTAGCTTCATCATCTGTAGCCATTCCAGCATATGCTTGCGAGATAATAAAAACTGTGGTATTAAACATGGCGGCAGATTGAATTTTGTTCCAGGACACATATAGCAAGTCAATGCTTCCCTCTGGAAACCTATTTAATATAAAGTAGTTAATGCCACCAGTCATGATGTTTCTTGCATAATATAATTTATAGCGGATAGAGGTCCATAAATGGGAGGCATTGTAAAATATTTCCATTATGTAGGGAATGTCAGTGGGTAATAAAGGCTTTATTCTACTTTTATGGCTCTCAATCTGTTGTTGTCCTCAGCAATTTTTAAATCTGTTAAAGTTCTGTAAATATCTTAATGCATGTGTTAAAAGCAGGAAATATCAGTGAGTCTTTTACAAAGTGACTCTTGGGGCACGACTTTTTGACTGAGCATAAAAAATACTGCAAGTCCAGTAAAGTGAAAGTGCATCAGCTAGACTTCTCTCTTTCTTTTATTACCTCGGCTTCCCCCTTTCTTTAATGCGGAAATGATACATCTTTCTTTAACAGTGCTGTAAAGGTTACACAGTCATTTAAGCAGCAGTTCAGACAGATTGATGTTTATGTCATTACAGCAGAGAATGAACTGTGCCTCTCTCACTCCAACATAAAGCAGAAATGAGCTTCATCCATTGATGACATTGGAGATACATAAGAGTCAGAGTTGGGAAGAGGAAGACTGCGGTTATTACCTGACACTCTAAAAGGGGAGGGCGGGGGTACCGGCTGATGCTGTTATAACATACTGAAGAGTTTCTCCTTCAGTCATTTTAACTGGTGGTTTTTGGATACATTTCTCTATGGTAACAAAAACAAATCAGAAAATCCTTTTGGGACTCTTTGTAGTTTTGTTTTTATTTGCAGCCATGTTGGGTCTTTTTGTGTGTCTTGTATCTATTTACAGTTGTTTTTCCGTTTTCGTCATCTATGTAAGTCTTTTGTGGTCTCTTTGAAGCTTTGTTGCATCTATTAGTTCTATTTGTTGTCTCTTGTATTTGCTAGGTTTCTTTATGGTCATTTGAAGTCTCTCCATAGTTGTTATGTTTCTCTTTCAGTGATGCTAAGGGATGGGGGTGCCTACAACGACCCGTTCAGTAATCCATTCATGACAATATGTTGAGCATAGCAGTTGTATTTACATTTTTTATATATATATACTTTCTTTTTTTGGTACAAAACAAGCCCACACATTACCTGGGGCTGAGACACTCATTCATACTGTGAAATGCAGATTAGCTTGTTATGGCATATAGGGTCGCACCTGTCTTGGTTGACACTGTCAATAAAGTTAATTTATGTGCATACATGATTATTTCCTCATCTTCTGGCAGTGATGGATTTCACACCATATTTGTTGCTTTTATCCATTGAAATTGATAATAACTTGAGTCAGCCTGTGCTTTTCCCCCAACTTCATAAATACTGATTCAAATAACTATATTCCAAAATATTTACCACTGCTATAGTAAAGTATATCTGCAGATTCTTATTATTGTAGAATATGCAGCTGTTAACCTTCTTAAATAAAACCAATAACCTACACAATTGCATACTTTCTCGCTATTAATAAGTAAAGCCTAAAACAGATCACTGCTATGAATTGACCAAGTACTCATGGGTTGCACCTAATCCTTGGATTGATGTACATTTTCTAAAAATAGTAAATTCCTTTTACTTTCATGGCACTATACATTGTAGGCACTAATTAGCGGTGACCTGATAAAGATGTTGCCTCTATGAACGTCTTTCTTCTGCAAAATGTACAGCATTATTGCTTCTTTTTGTCTCCATCCCTAAAAGGAATTGGCAGATTACGTCTCTAATTTCAGAGGGTACAAGAAAAGAAAGGATAACATTAAGGACTTCGTGTTATACTAATTATGTTCCGCTTTGTCATAGTTAAACTGGTTTGTCTGTATATTATGGCTGCATGGACCAAGTACACCACTAAACCCATAAAACTGCCCCAATCTGTGATATAACCCTATTGTATTCACTCATCCAGAATATCCCCTATTGCTCTCATCACTATGTGCCGCCATTCTGTGGATAACTCTTTTAATATTCGCCATATCTGATTATGCACTACGGGAAAAGAGGCTGCATTTGAGATTATCATTTTATTATTCCTTGATTAATACAGACATAAACTTGTCTAGTTGAATCCCCTACTTAAGCATAATCAGCTTTCTGCAGATAGCTGAAGGCTCTTCAGGAACCCCCCCTACCATCCCCCTACCTCACCCCTCACCCATATTACACTCTGACATGTGTTTGTTTATTTATATTTCAAAATATCATCTGCCCACAAACGTCTGTCCATCCCTCCCCCTGAAGGAATAATCCTGAAGATGAAAGTGTGTCTCAATATGTCTCTGTATGAGCTTAGCCTGTAAGACGCTGTAGCTCCACCCTGAAAACCCATTCACATTGACCCGCCCCAACCGCTTTCACATCCCAGGTTTATAATAAATGCATGATATGAATTAAGAATCACCTCGTTTTGTGGGAGGGGATTTAGTGATCAAGCATCTGGTAACCACCTCTTTTAAAGTGCGTCAATATGCTCTGTGTAGTCGTTGGTGTTGTAATCTTGGGGAAAACAACACAAAGTCAGATCAAAGTGAAGCCGGAAGGTGACGAGCTGGAAATTTGTTCTTGTGTTTTTTGACAACAGATTGAGGGGCGGTTTTGGGCAGTCGGTGCCTTCTCGTAGTTGGATTTTGGATCATACAAAGATGTTCTTCTGTTGCATTAACGCCATAATCATTTTTCTTGGGAATGGGATTTGAGTCATGTCTTGAAAGACATTTTGCTGATAACTTATGTAAGTGCAATAGCGCTACAATGGCCCAAAACCCTTACATTAGAAGAAACGCACTGCACTTTAAAAAACGATGCACAGCATTTAGAAAACATTGCAAGAAGCTCAAAACACAAAGGAAACAGGGACACTAGAAAGTGATTGACACAACTGGGACTGGAGTAGGGCTGCACAATATTGGAAAAAACTGACATTGCGATTTTGTTCCCCCTGCGATATATATTGCGATATGAAAACATACAGGAATTGAAGAAAATACCGTTTTTTCCCCGCAAACCATCCTTTCTTGAACTTTAATGCTATACAATTGGTATTTCTTTAACTATATTTAACCGGATGAAGGATTTTAGTCACGGACGTCTGGATCTTAAGCTATCAGAGCAACAAGCTGAGCTAGCTCGGTTAGCAGCGCCGAACTGCCCTGGAGAAACACATGAAACTTTATTCAGTGTTTTTACCTTTAATCACCGGGTCCGTTTGCTTTGGAGATTTGATTGTGGTTTGCTGTGCATGCAGAGCCTGCATGTCACTCACTCAAGTACCCCTGACATGAGAGCCGCGCAAGTTTTCTTTTTGTAGCAAGCAGCAAAATAATTGTAACATGAAGTGTTTGAGTTAATTTGCCTACTTAATATCGCAAGTCCTAAAAATCATGTGAATATCGCGATTATCGTCACGATATATCGTGCAGCCCTAGACTGGAGTGCTTGTTGTACAATAATATCGGAAAGAATCATGCCATCTCATTGTTAAAATAGGCCTTAATGAGGCCAAACCTTGCCAGTGAAAACTTCTACATTCACACAAAACAGCACTGAGACTGACTCTTTTTTTTTGTATATAACAGAAGTAGTTTGCACCGAGGGCGACTATGGCTGAGCGGTCGTGAAACCTGGAGAGGTTCAGTGAGAGGAGGCGAGGGAACACAGGCAGGGAGGCAGGGACATCAGTGCGATCTGCAACACTAGTCACGGCAGATGGACATATCACAAGGCCCGGTGCGAAGTTGCTATAACACATAATGTTGTTTGTGCCATGTTTCCAGTTTCCCAGTGCTGGGCAAGAGGCACAAAGGCCTGGATCCTGAACTGAAACAGCTTGACTCGGTGTAATGAAATTGCCTGGTTCCCAAGTGCATCCTCCTTTCTGCATCGCTGTATCGGAACCATCGCATTGCCAGACACAATGGGGAAATGCCCCAGAGGATGTCGAAGATGCTTCTGTGCGTTTTTTTGGACAATATTTGAAAAGCCACTTTCTCAGTTCATTGTGGTGCAGTGGCGGTTCTACGGGGTGGCACGGGGTGGCAGCTGCCACCTCAGAAAAAAGCCTTGCCACCCCAGCTGCCACCCCATTTGGCAGCTTTGTTTTGAAAGAAAAGTTGTGGCTCATCGGACATTTATGAGAGAAAATCTCTAATGTCCGAGTGCAAGTGAATGCAGCACAAGACGCGAGCCTTGTAACCCCTCCCCCGGCCCTGGCGCGAGCGTGGAAATATGATTGGCGGCGATTTCATTTGAACGGGGGGGACAGCTCAAAACGAGAAGCATTTCGGATCCAAGTAGACGGAAGGAATGAGGTATTTGCGGTCAGGGTATGGCTGGGGTAGGCTACAGCCATACCAAGAAAAGGCTTAGCCCCACCATGAAAAATGATGTTAAAGTAAGGAAAATAAAGTCCGCCAACTCGCGCGGAGTAAATTGCACAGACAGCAGTTAGTAAGATTGATTTCAGTAGCCAATTGTCTGGAAATACCGAAGACTAGAAATGGTTTTGAAAACTTTTGTCACGTAGTGATCGTCTTCTCAATAGAACATCTTTGATAATGTCTTCTGGCCAATCAGAATCACAATAACGTCGTGGACAAAACATTGACACATACATACATATATACATCTTGCATACATTTTACTAACACAACTTCTCTGCTCAGGCCTAGAACAGAACTGAAATCAGTAATAATCTAAATGCTTAGTTTAATGAATAGGTAATGCAGGGTTGCCAACTCTCACGCATCTGGCATGTGACACACGCTTTCACTCTCAATCTCACGCTCTCACGCTGTCCAAACTATTCTCACGCCAAAAACAAGAATACCGAAGACTAGAAACGATTTTGAAAACTTTTGTCAGGTAGTAATCGTCTTCTCAATAGAACATCTTTGATAATGTCTTCTGGCCAATCAGAATCAAGATAACGGCGTGGTGTTGTTGCAGGAAGTCCCGACGGAGAATACTTTTGCTGTAGTACATCTCTATAGGCCTACATCGATACAACATTACGTGTTGATAGAAATCAACACGTAATGAAATAAGACCCCACGGTTTGATGATTGATAGGTGTGTGGGCTGTCTTTCATTTTGACACACAGAACAATGGGGGCTATCCACCCTTATCCACAATGTAAAGTAATTCACAGCCTCTTCCCTCTTCTCTCTGTGAGGAGCAGCAGGTTCAGCTTTCAGAACAAAGTAAAAAAAACAAAAATGGCATTCATTTTTTCCCGTGTGAAATATGTAAATATGTCGTGTAGTAATAGATTTTTTCTTCTCAAAAGAGTACCAGAATGTGTATTTTATGTTAGTATTTCAAAAAATCTCCTGGGGGAGAATCCCCCCAGAGACCCCCCTGCAGGGGTTGGGTTTTCAGCATGTCCACTCTTTCACCTGTGGGGAAATTGCAGGGTTGGCTCCAGGTCGCCCTTTTTATTTACTACAAGACAAATGTGCCTTTTTATTTCATACAGTTCAATTTGGATTGAGACAGGGAAATAATCTAAACCTCACACGTGGCGTTTCACTGTCAAGGGGAGCGTGTATGTAATTACATTGCAAATACTGACTTGAGCCCCACCACTGTATGGGTTAGCCCCATAGATTACCCAACACAAATACTCTGGAGCCGCCACTGTTTGCGGTCTACAATGACAGAGAAGAGCCTGTCGAGTTTGGCTGTACTCAGCATTGAATCAAAACGCACCATAGCTTTAAATCTTAATACGTTTGTGAGGCGTTTTGCTGAACAAGATGGTAATCGCCACATTCAGCTGTAATAGGCATGCCAACTTGATGCTCTGCTCACGGATGAGTCGATGAGAATAGTAAACTGTTAAGATGATGACCTTACGTGTGTATAATATTTTTCTTCTTTGTGGGGTTCTGCCCCCAAAAAACAGTTTTAAGTCCTGAGAAAGTCAAATCAGACGGTGTGTAAAACTTCACTGCCCAGCCAAAAGAAAGTAACCACTTTGATTGAACAGTAGGTAAGGACTCTCCACTGGATAATAACTGCAGCGATGTTTATGTTTTAGCTGAATACACGTTTTTTAACCCTAATTGATGCAGTTATTCACTTCTTTAATGTTTGTTCTTTCTGATGTAAAGTCAAGGTTGTAAGTGTTTGCAATGAAGTCGTGGGGCGCTGAACTGTTCTTTTGAATCTTTTGATTTATGATAATTACTTGTCTTTCAAATTTGAAGGAGGGTGAGCAAGTATTTTGAGGAACATTCATCATTAACTCCTCCAAAAAATATAGTTTATTTAATAATAACACTGAATATGTGAATCATAACAGTGATTGACAGCTGATAGGAATAATATGATTGTTAATATTATCATATTCATTCAGACAAACATCGATGAGACAGTTAATTAATGTACTTATTGCAGCAGTCTGCATTGATTTGGTACCCCTGCTGGTCTAAGAGTGAGACAAACTCATTCAGTTATTGTTCAGTTAAAATTCATTAAATTAAGTCTGCCACCTTATATTTATATGTAAGGCTTTATTGATGTGCCACAATAATGTCACCTAATGGCATTGAGTTAAAATATCAATATTGTGGCTTTCCAAGTTAACATTGTTGATATGACTGCGATTAAATCAGCATATACTTCTGCCAGGGGATGTCACCCCTGAAATTCTCCTGCCACCCTCTTGCCACTCCATGACTATTTGTCTAGATCTGCCCCTGTTGTGGTGGAAGAGCAGAATATCACGACAGGACTCATGGATACAATTAGGCGAATATTGGTCTCTTCTGCTGTCCCCCCCCCCCCATTCTTACCCCTTGTCGCACCTGCTCAGCATGGAGCCATGTTAAAACGATCCTCCCTATTGTCTGCTGATGGTCAAAATCCAACAAAGCGGGTTTCACTTACCCCGAGATGAAAAGATTATGAGCTAAAACGTCACTTTAGTTATGGGTCAATAGCTTAGGGTTATAATCTACGGCCCCCCAAACTGCACTATCATCATAAAGGGGATCAGAACGTTGGCACAGATGTCTGTTCTAATCCTTAGGGTGCAAATAAATATGCCAAAAAGCACTAAGCAATTTTCACTGAGTAGTATCCTAAATTGTCACCGAGTCATGTGTAAGGCAACACAACATTTTTGTGTGAAATAGCTTTGAGATATAGTATTATCCACGGATCTAAAGCTTGTCTATCTTTTTGTTTTTGCTCCGATCTGTACCCAGTTTGTGGGAAACATTTTTTAATAGTAGAAGGGTGGCTATAATAATTATTACAAAAACAGGGCAGGGCAGAGACATTAAACAGGAAGTCAAAACAAAACAAATCATTCCAACCAAAGGTCATTACATAAAGAGCAGGTTAATAAAACCAAGTTTTAGGAGGTGGTTTTCAAAAAAGATGAAACAGATGTGGCGAGCAGAGTCTCAGACAGAACAGGAGTCATGATTATTAATGTTGTGTAGGTCATCTGGGGATAAAGTTCTTCAGTGTAACATCAGCAAAGTGATTGGCAAAGGCTTAAAAAACTATAAACAGCTGAGAACATGACCATGTCTTTTTTTAAATGAATATGTAAATACTGGCTGATTTGTACCTGCAAATTTGATTCAGACATGTAATGGTTTATGTTGGACTGCTAAATAATGGGATGTGCTCGAATATGTTCAATCGAAGCCCATCAAAATCGACGGATTGCACAACTCTTCTTAAGTTGTTTAGTTTAGTTAAATTATGAATTCATTAACTTGATTCAACATGAATCCGCCATTAGATTTGTATCTTTTGGGGATTTATGTCAGCTTCTTATGGTTATTTGTTATCATGTGTTGATTTCATAACGGAGGCTAAACAGTTCCCTGAAAATGAAGGAAGATATAAAACAACAGCACACTTTTATAATTCTAACAAAGAGATAGATTATAATAAATGTAGAATGGTTGAGGAGAGAAAATCCAGAAATGAATGGGAAAAGAGCAATGCATATCCTTTTATATCCCCTACAGGGCATATGAAACACCTTTTTAGGTCTGTCGTGGTACAGAAAGCTCCACATGTAACAGCTGCTTTGGTAAGTGTCAAGTCGATGTAAAAAAAGAACTTGTCCCTTAATAGCAACAGAGATGCCTACAGTTAGAAAATGAAAAACGCCCAGTTGTGATTGATGTGGGACAGGAGTGAAGGTCCGGACCTCAAAGTAACTTTGACTCTGTCGTCTGTGCGGAGAGAGTGATTACACTTTGAAGTATAAGGCCACATTAGCTTTTCTTGCAGTGATTTATCACACGGTTCCCTTGACTGTGTCCGGGGGCTTCTGACACATAGGCGTGATTTATGGCTTCTGATTGATTTAAGTTCTTGAATAAACATTGTGGTCGCTGCAGCTCTCTCGTTTGCGCTCCCTCATTTTTTCTTTCGATTCTGACACAAACGTCACAGGTAGGCGGGACTTTCAGGGGTGCGTCCCCATTGGCTACTAGCTTTCTACTTGACAAAAGCTGTTTATACTCAGCTTGTTAAATCCATCTCAACAGTCTGACTTTGGTGGAAGAAATATATTGCATTGGTGTTGGGGGGATTTTAATTAACGCTAAAAACCAAAGACATTTGATGCTGCTCACTTTGACAGTGCAGATATGAAAAGTGAAGTCTGTGTCCATATGAAGTAGCTCATCTCGGTCTGTAATTCAGCTCAGGGATACTTGTCAGACGTTGTGTGGCTGGTGCGGCGCTCAGTGTGGTAAACAGCTATTAATTTCATCATTAACATTCCTTTGTTTTGCACTGCTAGCACAGAAGGCTTCTTTAATTAAATCAGCGAGGAGTGCAACAACAGTCGCCAAAAGGCGTTTATTTGCCTATACGTTGTGCCTGAGGTCGCGTCTGTCCAGCACGCACTCGTGGGGTTGTGGGGCATATTTACACATTAAGCTCAAGGAAGAAACAGCTCCTCCTCATCACAACGAATCTTAATACAGCTGCCAATTGACTCTGTTATTCTTTGTGAGGGGACAACAACACCAATTCTAATATAGTCTGCATCTCTTGAGCTCAGCTGCTGGCTAGTGTGAGTGTGTGGGTGTTTGTAGTATTCAACTTCTCTGGTATTCGGACTAAAAGTGTATATAACATTTTACAATGCAAATGTGCCTTTAATTTATGGTTGTCTTTATTAATGTTCCACATTAGAAAAACACATAAAAACAACAAACAAAAACGACAATAAATAAAACAGTTAATTAAAAACCAAAAGACACCGACAGACATCAAATTGCTTATATGAATGTAAATCATTGAAATACAAATGCATATTACATATGTGGTAATGATAATGAAAAATATAATGAAAACATATATAAATAATAATTTATTAAAACATGCTGTTAATAATTGTCATATTAATGTTGTTCAAGATGAAACAACACATTTAAGCATATTTGATATGTTAACATAATGTGATAAGACAGAAATTAAAAAATAACATTGTAAAATAATAAAGATATAACAATTAAATAATTATCAAATAAGAAAATTAGTTCTTATAATAATAATAAATTAAAACTGCGGTCACACTTGTGCGCGCAGTGATGAGCGGGCCCTCGCGTCCGTGCGCCCATGTCGGGGAGGGCAGCCGGTCGTTTCTCATTTCTATAATTTTCGCGTCCCAGACTCCCAGGTCCTCCGGCAGCGACCCGGAAACGGATTTCGGCGCGCCGTCTCGAAGGAAAACAAATTTCTGTAAAGGCTCGTCGAGGATCGATTATCGAGGAGGCTGTCTGGAGGAGCTGTAACCAAGGATACACTGATTTAGAGGAGAGAGGAGTCTCTCTGGAGGAGCTATAACCGAGGGTACACTGATGTATTCTCCGGAGTCGATTTCAGCCAACAGTGTTGTTTCCGTTGTGATTATAAGTTATTTAAGATGATCAAATGTGCATCAGACTTTCTGCCCTTTACCATTTGTTTACTCACTAATCACATCTCCTCTGGATGTTAGGCTATCTATCATACAACTGCTTTCATTGTGAGGCGATGTTTACAGTGAGAACAGCTTCTGAGGTCAGTGCATAAAGCAGAACAGTGTGTATAATATATATCGTTCAATAATATATGTACCAGGCCTACATTTCACACTTTATTTGTAGGCTTTAGGAGATATCTACAAATAGACAGTAGGGTTAGGGAGTGTATAGGTGTCTGTTGTAATGAATATGCCGCCAGCAAAGGGGGTTGTTGGACTAACAGTAAGTGAGTGTGTGTGTGTGTGTGTGTGTTTGTGTGTGTGTGTGTGAGAGTTAATGTGCCAGGCAGACAGGCAGGTCTCAGTAGCTTATCTGACATATAATTGGTCAAAAATGGTACATTCTCCGTTAGCCGACGAGCTCCCCGTTTGAGCGAAGGACTATTCCTTCTCAATGTAGCATGACATTAGATATGCGCTGAAGTTGTCCTGGATTGGAATGTTTCCGATCATTCCCCTATGAGGAGTTCGCAGAAATGTCCTTAAAATGCATGAGAAACGCACATTTTGTAAAATGGCCCACTTTCTGGAGGGCGGGGCTAATAAAAGCTAATTGGACATTTGTCCGCAATCATAATAGCAATGTGCATACAGCGTTTCGTGAATATCGGAAAAACTATATGCGAGTAGTTTGGAGTAATTTGCGACATGTAAATTGTCAAAAATGGTGTATTCGCTGTTAGCTTGCGACCTCCACAATTGAGCTCTCAAAACATTTCTTCGCAATTTAGCATCATATTGGATAGGGGCTGAACTTGTCCTGGATTGGAATTTTTTCGATCATTTCCCCAGGAGGAGTTAGCAAAAATGTGCTTAAAATGCATTAAAAACGCAAATCTTTCAAAATGGCCGACTTTCTGGGGGGCGGGGCTAATGAGAAGCAAATTGAAATATGTGTGCAATCATAATAGCAATGAGTATACAGAATGTCGTGAATATCGGAAAAACTATATGCGAGTAATTTGGAGTAGTTTGGAGTCATTTGCGACATGTAAATGGTCAAAACTGGTGTATTCGCTATTAGCTTACGACCTCCATGATTGATTTATCAACAATTGTCTTCGCAATTTAGCATCATATTGGATAGCGGATGAACTTGTCCTGGATTGGAATTGTTCCGATCATTCCCCTAGGAGGAGTTCGCAAGAATGTGCTTAAAATGCATGAAAAACGAACATTATTGAAAATAATGCGGGGCTAATAAATAATGCGGGGCTAATAAAAGCCAATTTGAAATATGTCCGCAATCATAAGAGCAATGTGTATACAGTGTTTCGTGAATATCGGAATAACTATATCCGAGTAGTTTGGAGTAATTTGCAACATGTAAATCGTCAAAAATGGTGTATTCGCTGTTAGCTTACGAGGTCCTCGTTTCAGCTAGCAACTATTTTCTTCACAATTTAGCATCACATTGGATATGGGCAGAATTTGTGCTGGATTGGAATTTTTTCGAACATTTCCCTAGGAGGAGTTTGCAAAAATGTGCTTAAAATGCATGAAAAACGCAATTTTTTCAAAATGGCCGACTTTCTGGGGGGCGGGGCTAATGGAAAGCAATGTGAAATATGTGTGCAATCATAATAGCAATATATATACAGCGCTTCATGAATATCGGTATAACTATATCTGAGTAGTTTGGAGTAATTTGCGACATGTAAATCGTCAAAAATTGTGTATTCGCTTACGACCTCCACGATTGAGCTATTACAAATGTTCTTCTCAATTTAGCATCATATTGGATAGGGGCTGAATGTGTTCTGGATTGGAATTTTTCCGATCATTCCCCTAGGAGGAGTTTGCAAAAATGTGCTTAAAATGCATGAAAAACGCACATTTTTAAAAATGGCCAACTTCCTGGGGGGTGGGGCTAAATGGAATGTCTGTGCCAAAATTCGTGAAGTTCTGAGAAACTATATGTGACTACCACACAATAGGGGGCGCTAGTGAGCAGTTTTTTTAAAAAATTAAGTTTTTTTTTTACATTCTCGAAAAGGTGGTGGGCTCTGACGTGTGTCTCAAGTTTTGCGTCCGAAGCTCATTTTATGCTATCACAATTTCAAAAAAATGTATAGGCCACGCCCACATTATGAATTTGTTGTGACACTTTAAATCTGAGTTTGTAGTCACCCCGAGAGTATGTGTAAACAAAAATAAAAAGATTAGTCCATCCGCTCTTGATTTATAAATTGATGGTGTGTTGGCGCTCCCTATAGTCCAAAATGAAAATGCTTTGGTGTGCCTATTCCCCAAGACAGACTGAACCTATCTACCAACATCTGTGATGTTTGGATACATTGTTGATGAGTTATGAGCATTTATTTCTAAGCCCCGCCTTTTTGCGAGTACGTTTTGATTTACGGCGGCAATATTTATCGTCCTAACATGCTCATTTTTTACGGTAATGTGTCTGACCCTCCACCGATGCTGTATACGACGTTTGGTGTTGAAAAACTGAAAATTGACATTTAAGTGAATATTTAACTGTTTTGAACATTATGCTAATTACAATTTAATCCACCCGGATATGTGTGCAAAATTTCAGGTCATTCGGAGTTACGGTGCGATTCATTATGATGTCAACATCCAAAATTGAGAAGAATTCAAATAGTCGGAAGTACTTAGTAAATCGTAAATACTAAATACTTCTGTCAATATACTTTTGTCAACTTCTTGATAGTGACGTATCTGCATGTTTTTAACTGTATAGTAACACCTTTTGTGCCCATTTCTGATTCTGCGTTGTTTTACTTGGTACCTTATTTTAATTAACTTTTTCCCAATTATTGGAGAGGAATTGTGAGAATGAGTCTGTCAGGGTTTGAGTTTTTGTGTGTCTAGTTTTGGGGTTATTTTGCTGTTCTGTCCTCCCTGTCGTTAGTGTCCCTGATGTGTCTGATTGTGTTCACCTGTTACCCTTGTGTTTCTCCTCCCCTGCCCGGCTGTTTCTCGTCTCGTGATTACCCCTCCCTGTATTTAGTCTTGTCTCTTCCTGTGTTCAGTGTTGGTTCATTGTTTGTCGTTCATATCCCCCTTCATGTTGGTCACAGTCACCTTTGTTTGGATGCTACCTCGTACCTGTTCTTGGATTCTTGTTTTTGTTCAGCTTTTGTTAAATAAAGCTCACCTTTTGTTTCCTTTCGAAACCTGCTTCCTCCTCAATCTGCATTTGGGTCCTATTTTTCCCCAACCCTGACAGAGTCATTCTTATAAGTTTTGTAGTTGAACTCCTCTGAACATTTATTTAAGAAGCACTTTGTTTCGTCAAAAACAACAAAGAAGCGTGTTTTCGTCTTCGCACCCACTCGTCGTTTCCTTTATGTGCAAGCTTGCGGACACGCACCCCTGCCCACATGCTGTTGCATCTGTGTTTATTATATGTGCTCGGGCTCTCTGGCGGAGTAGCAAGAGCACGGAAGGATTTCCCCAGCGTCCCAGGTGCCGGAGTGTGTGCTCAGTGAAGGGTGAGGACCATCTGCCGGGGCTGGGTGAAATCAGTGCAACATGCAGGTGCTGAGGTATTTACCCCAGCACGCAAGGTAGAAAAACAAAGCAGGAGGTGAGGGGGGGTTACGACCCACAGAGAGCAAGGTGTTTGGCCTAGAAAATTCAGACCTCATGGTCAGATGCAGCGTGCATAATTTAAAGGTCTGTCACACTTTTTTTTTGTTTGACCATGAAACAATATGGAGCTATGTATTTTGAGTCAGTAAGCAAAATCCATATTATAGCCATAATGTAATCAAAGTAAGGGCTGTAAATAACCATCGTTTCCGTCATGGATGATTCTGACTTTTTTTTTCTAGATTATTTATTAATAGTTTGGTCTTCAAAATGTCTTTAAAAGTAGTACAACATTTCTATCCAGTCCAAGATAATGTTTTGTTTTTTCAATTCGTCCTGTTTTGGTCACTCCAAAACCCAAAGATTTTTCAGTTTAATTTAAAGGCCTGTATTATGTAAAGTATTTTAGATTTTTCCTACACCGTAGTTGTGTATATGTTATGAAAATAAACCTTTGAATCCTGAATCTTCCTGTAGTGTGTCAAATAGAGTTTTGTGCAAGTAAATGGTCTGCAAAGGCTAACATTCCAAAGTTTCTCTCCCACAGACTCCCCCCTTTTTTGCACTTTTTAAAGGTTAGTTTATTTATATAGCACATTTTCAGACACAAAGGCAATTTAAAGTCCATTAACACACAATAGTTATGAAAGAAAATAAAATAAACACAATACATAAACACAATGGAACAACAGGTTCATAAAGACTATTCATTAAAGAAATACAAAGCAGTGTAGAGAACATCAAAGCATCTAAACAATTCACAATTGTGGAACCCTTGCGGACGGGATTCGCTTCCATTCAGCCACAAGAACTCTGGCTCACAGATCCAATTCATCCTAAAGATGCTGGATGGGTTGAGGTCGGGGCTTTGAGCAGACCAGCAAAGGTCAACCTAACCAAACTGGGAAATCCATTTTTTATGGACCTGTACTAGTAAACATGGGAAAAGCCATATTAAAACACAAACCCCCAAAACTGCATTATGGTTGTTTCATTCTTTTTTCCGCATTGATTCCATTTCCGATTTTTTGTTTGTTGTGCCGTCCATCATTTGAATGCATTAATATAAGCTATACGTTATAAATCCAGCCTACCAGATCGAGATTCATTAAATTGGAAGCCGCTGTATAGATGTCCAGTCCAGTAAAGTGCAACAGCAAACCAACGGTATGCCATCAATATATATAACACATGCTCATAGCATAAACCAATTAATTCTGTTTCCATTATTTATGATCTGCCTCCGTCAGTGAGGACACTGGGATTCTGAAATGCAGACAGCTTAGAGCCCTCCAGTCTGCCATACATAATTCTTTCTGATGAATTGTTGTACAGATGTTTGCATGTTCAGTCTGCAGACTGCAGTACACGTGTTCAACAAAAACCCAACCCTCTCACTGTAATCCTGCATGTGGGCAGGGGCGGGTGGATGAAATTAAACAGATATGCTTATCCAAACTATTTATTAAAGAACCATATCCGAGATATAATCCTAATATGTTATCTAGAGCTGGGGGGATTTTGGACGTACGTACAACGCAGAAATCCAGGTGTACTGGCTCGTAAATCAGGGGATTAGCAGAAAGGTTATTGTAATTTTTAAAATAACACAAAAGCAGATTTCATTATTAAAAGGCTGAACGGACCATCTGGGAGGAGGAAAGTACTTTAGATTCATACTGTACCTCCACACACACCAATTACTATTATTGTTTTTCATCAACTCTGACCACCAGGTCAGAAACAAAAAGCATTTACAAAAGCATATCAGATCATGTACTCGACTTGTAGTATGAGGACACAACAGTCTCTATGAATAGATTAACAGACTGTACTAGTCTGATTTATATTGGAATCACATTATTCACCATGTACAATGGTTTAACAGTAGGAGTGGGCGGCTTAACCTGTGCAAAGGGCACACCAGTACAAACACCAGGATTTGGATAGTGCTGTGCAATTTGTATCGGTTTAACCCAGATTAAATATGTTAATCAGTGCCTGCAACAGTGCACCTCACTGAATGTTAACCAGCACATCTGCTGACCTGAAATGACGTATTCAATATAAATTAAAAAAAACTCAAAAGGAGGTTTCCCTTTTTATGCTTAAACAATGCACATACATCTTTACAATTTAAAAGTTTTTTTATTATCACTTTGTCAATCTACTATATGTGTGCATGACAGCAAAGGTATGGTAGCAAAAGTATGGTTAAGGTTAGAGCAGGTTATGGTTATAGCAAATAAATCATTACTAAGGTATGGTTATTAATGAAGGGTGCAAATCTTTTGGTATCTCATGATTTGATTCTAGATTTCTAACAAGTTAACAAATGAATTGTACTCAAAATAACAGAAAACTGGTATTTTAACAAATAGAACAATGATGCTAAACTACTTTGACTCGATATCTTGTTAATATTTAGATTCTCCTGAACAAATACAACTTTGTAAAATGAAAATTGTTCAATTCTAGATTACAGGAATCTTGATTTTGACATGTGTTTAGCTATTTACTGTTGCAAAGGGTTACTGATGAAGCACAATAATGATTTGACTTATATGATGTATTAGTTGATATTGGTTAGCTTGTGATTGGTCAGACACTTAGAGATGTCCCGCCCTTTAGCCTATCACGTCAAATGTGTTGCATAGTGATGTCATCATGTTGCGAAAATAAACAAAGGAGTCAAATTGTGGTGTTTCAGGCAGGAGGGAACTTCCATTTACATGCACCAAAAACGGTATAACATGGCCTCTTTAAAGATTATTAACAAATATGGAGGAATTTATAAAACAAAGGATGTTGCAGCACTTCAACCGAGTAGGACACACTGATGTAAAACAACCTAAAGATACTACAAAGATGGGGGGAAAAAAGTCAGGATAAGAAAGTGCTGACTGATGCAGACTCACTGTGTGCACGCTGCTGTGCTCATATTCGTCAAAGACTTCCTGAGCAGATTACTGTGACACCAGCCACCTCGTTTTTGAACTGCGCGTGCAGCTTTCTGTGACAGGTACGCCAGTTGACATCAACATATCCAGCCGCAATATCCGCGCCTCACGGGCCCGCAGCCTCATCCGTTCTGACGGATATTTTCTGTTTGTTGCCCGAGGGATTACCGGCTCTGATAAAACAAAGGCACAAACATAATGTTTTGTGTTGGAGCTGCTTCTATCTGCTGGCTTCTGCAGAAACTATCTGCTAAAAGGGATTTTTGTTGTTCTTGCCTAGACCTTGATCAAAGTGATATTTCTCCTATAGACTTGACATTTCTTGTTACAGATTTGTTTAAACACTGGATATGTAAAACAAATGTAAGCTTATGTATAGGGCTGCAACAAACGACTAATTTGATAATCGATTAATCTATTGATTAATGAAATGATTAATCCACTATTCGGATTATCCCTTGGACATTTCTCGAATGCTCTTAATTAGCCATCAACTTTTAGATTTAGCTTGAGGTTGTTTTAGGCATGTGGAAACTAACAATGAAGACAATAAAGATGAATACTTGATTCAAAAATACATATTTTATTAAACTTTCTGCTGAAAGATAAATAACAAATCTGTCCGTCAACATTTTAAACCAAGGATAGCAGATCAGATCAGATAAAAGATAACCTATTCGCATTGTCAAGTAGGGATGGGTATCGTTAAGGTTTTAACTGTACTGCCACTTTGATTGATACCGCTTATCGATCTGGTCCTTTAATGGTACTCTTATCGGTTCTTTGGAAACAAATAAGGTCAATTAACTAAACAAATTGTGAACAAAATTAACATTGCTTTTTATTCAAATTAAATAAATAATATTTCACATCAAAAGAAACAACAATGTTTTAACAAATGGTATTAAATAATCTGATGACAGAACTGTAAACAGAATAGCTGAAACTTTAACAAACTAAATAACTCAGTTACCTCTAATCATTAACCCATGTTTGTATAATTTAGTTAACTCCATGTATTGCTGCTAGCATACATAACATACCTGACGTGACTCTTATTGCACTTTTGGCAATGAGCATTGTCCACCTCAAGACGGGTAACATTTAACCACACCTCCCTTAGTTCTCTCCGCCATCTCCGCCGTGTGTGTGTGTTGCATGCATGTAGCAGCCACGTGTGTGTGAACTGTATGAAGGGCCGTGTAGGCCAAAATTGAAACTCACCTCGCACACACACTACTGAAAACATCTGGCCTCACACACACAACTGAAATACTCTCACATTCACTACTGAACACCTCACACACAAACACAACTGACAATTAAATCTCACACACATACTACTGAAAACATTTTACTGAAATAACGTACCGATTGATCACCACGGCCCTTTCTAGAGAACATATTACTTTCATACCTTAAAAGGTATGAAAGGAGGGAGGGTACATTTCTCATAGGAAACAGTTACACATGCTAGTAGAACAAGACGGTACCCCCATATACAGATATTGATGTAAATGATGAGATTGTTTAAATGATATGGATGTTCAATTATGAGATTCTTCAAAGAATGTCCAAATGATGTGATACTTCAAATGATGAAATCATTAGAATGAAGAACCAGCTACAAAGTAGTAGTAGTAGTACTTTGTACTATTCTAAAATAGTTTGTTTCTTTTTATACTTTGTAAAAACAAGTGCCTTAACACTGAATGTGGTATAGGAACGATTTATGTGAAAGGAGGGAGTAAGAAATGTTCTAATACCGAGCTAATTGCTGCTATTTTGAAGAGTGATATTGAATGTTAACACAAAGAAAAACGTTTATGTTGAAGACCAACCAAAGTATTTTTGTATTTTTGATGACGGTTATTGAACCATTCCATTTTGATTGTATGTTTTTGATATGAGTTATGTACTATGCAAAGTTCAGATGAATAACTCATTGATTTCAGTATTATTTACATGCCTTAAAGGGTATGTAAGGAGGGATTGTAAGAAATTAAAATCAATGTTTAATGATGTAATATCTCATCATTTGGCTCCTCCTCTTCAATGGCGGCTGTGGTGACGTAGGGGGACCTCCCTCCTTGGTCTTCTATGTCCGATATTGCGTAAAACAGAGGATTTAGACGTTGTGTTCTTCATTGTATAACTCCACACGCCTTTTCTCCCCATACTCTCTTTCATTTTCATTTCATTTTTATTTGTCCCGCTCATGGTACGCAAAACCAAATGTACAATAATTGCCACAAAACATGACTCTACCATTGAGCGAAAAGGAGCAGGGAGAAGAATACAATCTTATGTGACCTGCCCCTTTCTAAAAAAAACAAATAAATACAAATAGATGGTCTGTACGGAGCCCTGGAGGGTTCATAGAGAGAAAAATAAATAAAACGTGGCCACGTTTTACTTTCTCGTGCGCACGCTTTAGTAACTCGTGCGCACGCTTTAGTAACTCGTGCGCACGAGTTACTTTCTCGTGCGCACGAGTTACTAAAGCGTGCGCACGAGTTACTAAAGCGTGCGCACGAGTTAATAAAGCGTGGCCTCGTTTTGTGTGTGTGTGTGCGTGTGCTGTTCGTGGTAATTTGAAAACAAATGCCGGTGGTGTCGGATACACACACAGACACACATCATGCGCCCCGGTGACAGGACATCTCCTTCATAAAGCGAGGGGGAATACTCAGTTCGATGTGTGTATAGGTGTGTGTGGTTAAACGTAGCAGCCTCGATCTCTATTCAGCGGTTCTAGTGAAGTAAACAGTAAAAGGCACAGCTCTTTGCAGCTGGTGCTGCTCTTCTCAGATTCTGCTGAGTTACACGTTACTGCCTCCAGTGCCCTGTACGACGAAGCCAGTTCAACAGACCCTGGACCTGGATATGTTCGATTTACCCGGCTTAACTAACCCTAACAAACGCGATGTCGATAAGCGGTCCTACGAAGCTGATTATCAACTCAGTAAATCAACCAGGGTTTCTCTGTCCGGCTGAGAGCGCGCTCACGTGAAAGGGACGGGGTTAGCAACATTTGACCAATCACAAACATGGAGACGCGTGCTGACAGCGCAGCGTCATGCTTCATGAATGAATAGTGTAAATAGTAGTGCTGTCAAAATTATCGCGTTAACGGCGGTAATTAATTTTTTGAATTAATTGCGTTAAAATATTTAACGCATTTAACGCATGTGCAGAATGGCCCGCCCCATACATGCCACCAGTGGCAGCGCCAGGGTATGGCTGGGGTAGGCTACACCCATACCAAGAAATGGCTTAGCCCCACCATGAAAAATGATGTTAAAGTAAGCAAAATAAAGTCTGCCAACTCGCGGAGTAAATTGCACAGACAGCAGTTAGTAAGATTGATTTCAGTAGCCACGGTTTTGAAAACTTTTGTCACGTAGTGATCGTCTTCTCAATAGAACATCTTTGATAACGGCGTGGTGTTGTTGCAGGAAGTCCCGACGGAGAATACTTTTGCTGTAGTACAGGGGTGCACATAACTGGTACGCAGGGTATGTGCGTAATCTGAAATGCGTACCGTCACTTGTGTCACAAAGCGCATTTGCGTACCGACGTACTTGTGAAGCTTTTCCAGAAGGCGGTTAGATCACCGGACGACAGAGTCGGTCTCCGTGTGCACAGACAGGGCTGCTGTTAACGTCGGTCTGTACAACGGAATTGTGCCAAAACTAGCCAACCGGCTGCGGAGGGAGACTCCCCCCCTTCACTAGAGAACTGCGCTAAAACAGCTGATCACAACGTTCACACTCTGTGGTCAAGAAGTACTCCACTAGCCGCCGCCCCCCCTCTGTCGACTTTCCTGAAGTACTCCCCCGTTGATAGAAATCAACACGTAATGAATTAAGACCCCACGGTTTGATGATTGATGTGTGGGTTGTCTTTCATTTTGACATGCAGAAAATGTTATAATAAACATAGATACTGTATGTTAAATGGATATATCCGCCTTCTTTCCATTCCCACAACAATATACATAAATGGCATATTTTGGAAAATAGTTCGAATGGTGATTAATCATGATTAATTAATTTTTAAGCTGTGATTAATCTGATTAAAAATTGTAATCGTTTGACAGCCCTAGTAAATAGCAAATCCTGCTTCGTAGTACAGGCCACTGGTGCCGCAGAGATTTCATAAAGTGAAGGAGGTTTTCCTTCTATAAAACAGCTGTGGGCAGCAGATACTGTGAGTCACGGACAGGAATCCCTCAATTTAAATAAAACGAGGCCACGCTTTATTAACTCGTGCGCACGAGTTACTAAAGCGTGCGCACGAGAAAGTAAAACGTGGCCACGTTTTATTTATTTTTCTCTCTATGAACCCTCCAGGGCTCCGTAGGTCTGCCCTTCATAATAATACTTTTTTTTTTTTTTCACAGCCAAACATAACAGTATCTTAGGATACTAAGAGAAACACACAAAAAAAAAAACTTATTTCCCACTTGACGGTTAACGGAAAGAAACAAAACAACACCAAAACATCACATGTATAAGGAAAAGAAAAGTGCAACACCCTAATCTGAGTCCTACTGGAGAAGAAGGTGGAAAGCGACACATGATGATAATAATAATAACAATAACAACAATAACAATGGCAATGGGACCCGCAAATACAGAGGAGACATCACATCAAAGACATCAAAAACATGAAGGACCAGAGTACATAGACTTATTCACATTCTGCTTCATATAGTCCCATCTTTCTTAATTTATACAACTTCTTTAACTGAAAAATACATATACAATTCTTTAGATCCTTGTGTTGAGAATTCCACAATTGTACACCAACTACCGAAATACACATTTGTTTAAGAGTAGTCCTTGCATATGGATGCTTAAAATGTAATTTCCTTCTGTGGTCTTCCTTGTTACATTACATTACATTGCATTTAGCTGACGCTTTTATCCAAAGCGACTTACAATAAGTACATTCGACCAGGAAGACACAACCTAGAAGAAAACAGAATCATATAAGTACATCAGGTTTCATAGAGCCAAACATTTCAAGTGCTACTCAACTGGCTTTAGATAAGCCAGTCCTTTATTAGTATATAAGTGCTTTGTTAATAATTCTATCGCTCGAAGTGGAGTCGAAAGAGATGAGTTTTCAGTTTGCGCCGGAAGATGTGCAAGCTATCTGCTGTCCTGATGTCAATGGGGAGCTCATTCCACCATCTTGGAGCCAGGATAGCAAACCCACGTGTTTTTGCTGATGGGAACTTGGGTCCCCCTCGCAGCGAGGGTGCAGCGAGTCGTTTGGCTGATGCAGAGCGTAGTGCACGCGCTGGGGTGTACGGTTTAACCTTGTCCTGGATGTACGAAGGGCCAGATCCATTCGCAGCATGGTAAGCAAGTACCAGTGTCTTGAAGTGGATTCTAGCAGTTACCGGAAGCCAGTGAAGGGAGCGGAGGAGCGGAGTGGTGTGGGAAAATTTAGGAAGGTTGAAGACCAGACGATGTTGTAAAGCGTGTATCTGCAGCAACGGGTTGTAGCAGCGATGTTTGCAGTGAAGGACAGGTTGTTATCTAGGGTCACACCCAGATTCCTTGCAGTCTGAGTCGGGGAAACAACTGAGGTGCCGATGTTGATTGTCAGGTCAAGAGTGGGACAATCTTTTCCCGGAAGGAAAAGCAGCTCAGTCTTGTCAAGGTTGAGCTTGAGGTGATGAGCAGACATCCACTGAGAGATGTCAGCTAGACAAGCAGAGATGCGTGCGACGACCTGGGTCTCTGAGCGGGGAAAGGACAGAATTAATTGGGTGTCGTCAGCGTAGCAGTGGTATGAAAAACCATGCGGGCTAATGACTGATCCGAGCGAGTTTGTGTACAGGGAGAAGAGGAGGGGACCAAGAACAGAGCCCTGAGGGACCCCTGTAGTTAATTGACAAGGGTCGGACTCAGACCCTCTCCAAGTTACCCTGTAGGTACGGTCTTTGAGGTATGAGGTGAGGAGGGAAAGTGCAGAGCCTGAAACTCCAAGTTTTTGGAGAGTGCTAAGGAGGATCTGATGATTCACCATGTCGAATGCAGCAGACAGGTCCAACAGGATGATGACAGAGGAGAGGGATGCTGTTTTGGCAGTGTGCAGTTCCTCAGTGACAGCAATGAGAGCAGTTTCTGTGGAGTGACCTGCCTTGAAACTAGACTGGTGTGGATCCAGAAGGTTGTTCTGATGGAGATAACAGGAGAGTTGTTTAAAGACAGCGCGTTCAAGTGTTTTAGACAGGAACGGGAGTAGAGAGACAGGCCTGTAGTTTATAACATCAGACGGGTTGAGAGTGGGTTTCTTTAGGAGAGGGTTTACTCTTGCCTCCTTGAGACTGTTTGGAAAGTGACCAGAAGTTAGAGAAGTGTTGATGAAATGGGAGAGAAACGGTAGAATATCAGGAGCGATAGTCTGAAGGAGGTTTGAAGGGATAGGGTCCAGAGGACAGGTGGTAGGGCGAGCAGAGGTAATGAGGGTAAGAACCTCACTTGGAGAGAGAGGGGAAGAGGAGGTCAGTGTGTGGGTGGAAGGAGGGTCTGGTGACCCAGCGGTGAGTAAAGGTGAGTCAACCTTTTTTTCAAAGTGGATAACAAAGTCGCTTGACAGAAGGGGGGAGGGGCTTTGGGAGGGTCCAAGAGGGAGGAGAAGATGGAAAATAGGTTTTTGGGATTGGAATAGGAAGATTGGATCTTATCTTGAAAGAAAGTGCTTTTGCCTGAGAGATCGAAGCAGAGAAAGAGGAGAGGAGAGCCTGATAGGTTAGGAGGTCGTCACAGTGTTTGGATTTCCACCGTTTCCGCTCTGCTGCCTTAAGGACGGTTCTATTAGCACGCAGTGCATCATTTAGCCAGGGAGCAGGAGGGGACTGACGAGCCTGCCGAGATGTGAGAGGACAGAGAGAGTCCAGAGTGGATGAGAGAGTAGAGAGGAGAGTTTCTGCAGCAGAGTTTGGAGGTAGTAGTTGGAACGAGTCCGAGGAAGGGAGGGCTGAGATGAGGCAAAGGTACCGATGAGGTAAAGGTAGAGGGGGAGAGGGAACAAAGGTTATGGCGGACAGGTGCAGGATGAGAAGAGATTAGTTTGTTATGTTTGGAAAGGGGTAGAGAGAATTAAATAAAGAAGTGATCGGATGTGTGGAGCGGGTTTACAGAGAGGTTAGAAGTAGCGCAGTTCCTTGAGAATATGAGATCAAGGACATTGCCAGCTTTATGAGTTGGTGGGGACGGAGACAGTGAGAAAGCAAAGGCGATTGTCTGATCCAAAAACAAACAACTGTTGTAAATATACTGGTAACATTCTGCTTTTTGCCCTGTACATTACTCATAATGTCTGCAGCTCAGCTATGTCTTTGAGTTTCAAGAGTCCTGACTTAAAAAACAGTCTGTTGGTGTGTTCTCTTCAGTCAGCTTTATGAATTATTCTTACTGCCCTTTTCTGTAATATTGACAATGGCTTTATGTTGCTCATCTACGTGTTGCCCCACACTTCTATACAATAAATGAAAAATGGCAAAATTAAAAAGTACAACATCCTCAATGCCTTGTAATCTAGCAAATACTTTGCCTTGTTTAGAACAGAATTCATGACTTTTTATTTAATGCATTTGAACGGCTGTGATCGTTATTTACGTAAAACCGGAAGCTAAGCTCACTGTTGATATTCCGGAGACTTCTTCCGGTAAAGCTTTTCAAAATAAACTTTAGCATCAACGTTAGCCACAGACGAATGCTAACCGGAAATGTTTTCACAATAAAACAGTTTTAAGATTACTGTACGTTTAAACTAAATATAGTTAGGTGACGGAGCTTTGTTCGCTCTCTTCTCCACGGCCGCCACTGCGAGACACAGCTGCAGCTGCGCTCTTCCCACCACCTTCTGTTTGTTCCATTACCGCGCTATTGAATTAAAGTACCCATTTTAACCTTTTCAGAGACTCCATTAGTCTCTTTAT
Organism: Gymnodraco acuticeps; assembly: GCF_902827175.1. Lineage (NCBI taxonomy): Eukaryota > Metazoa > Chordata > Actinopteri > Perciformes > Bathydraconidae > Gymnodraco > Gymnodraco acuticeps. The sequence goes on along the minus strand of NW_022990125.1, from coordinate 2,662,721 downwards.
TTTAAGCTTCTCTCCTGGGACGCGAGAACAACGAATACTTCTAATACTAGCGCTCCAACACATTGTATGTGATAGGCTAAGGGGCGGACTTCTCTTAGCGGTTGACAAATCACAACGGAGCCGGCCAGCTAACCAATCAGAGCAGACTGGGTTCTGGTTTCAGACAGAGGGTGAAAAGAGGTGCTGCAGCACAGCAGTATGAGAAAAATAATTATCTTTTTGAACATTAAAGCATGTTAACATGTAACAGTAGAGGCACAAAATATAAATATGACACCTCAAAATTAGCACAATGTTTCCTCTTTAACCGTGGCAGCTTTTACCTTTACGTGTGTCAATGTAAACAAACAAGGTCCATTTAGAGCTTCCAACCGCATCTCACTCATTTACTCTGGTGCGAAGGTTGTAATGGAGTTATTTAGAAAAACGACACATTTTCTGTATTTCTAATTTCGGTCATGCAGCTGATGCCATTGTTAGCTTCATGTCAGGGGTCAATGAGTTATTCAAGGACATCCCATCAGGACTCTTTGCCTGCAGAGCGGATCCTCCCTGTGACCTTCTGATTATAGTACACACACTTCAACCATCAGGCCCAACCTGCCACCTCACAACACGGTCAAATCCCCCAGACTGCTCATTTCACCACGGCAGCGTAGACCACTGGTATTTACAGATGATGAGCACGCTCAGTAGGGGCCCGTCCGTTGATGTATATGGAGAGTCACAGTCATGCTTGAGCAGGGGTAAATTCTGAGGCATCGCACAGTCGGGGACCTCACAGCCGCAGTATTGTTTGGAGCGAGGTTGGGGCAGAAGGTCAGCGGCGTCATACACAACACAATTAGAGGAAGACACACTGTGGCGTGACTTATGCGTAAAAAATATCACAGAAGACATTTCCAGTAAAATTACTAAGTAAACGTAGACACAACAAAACATAGTACATTTTTAAAGATGTAACAAAAAATATAATGTCTTTTAGTAGATCCAACATAAAGGTATACATCGATTATAGCAATATATTGTGTGTGGGGGAAGCTGTTGAGGGATATTGTTCTCTTAACAATACACATGATTTTGACCTCTCCATCTTTCAAACCCCATAACCAGAACATTGATTTTTAGAAGATTCTTGAAACACTGGACCCACAAACCACAGTGCAGTGATGGCGTATATTTGTAGGCCATCCAGGAAGTTACCATTCAAAAGTGAATGGGATTATACTATTGGATTGTGGAATATTGTACAAAATAAGATCTTACACATTTTATGTTTTTTCGGCAGGATCGCCACATTTACCGGCTTTTATGATTTTTAAGTGCTTAATACCAACGGCACGTAAAGAGCCTTATCACGGCTATATCTTGTAATTGTTCGTTTTAGGACATCCTGTTGTACATTTCTGCTCCACACTACCTCTTTTTAAATATGCATAGCTCTCCACTTTGAATATAGTATATAAAGTATTTCTCTTATTTTACTGTACTTATAGTTTCTCACATATTTATATTTTGTGTAAATATTGTCTTTTTCATTAGGTACGATAGGCTTAAAATCAGCAGGAGATAAAATCATGACATAAAACATATTTGATTGCAACAAATTGAGAAATACTAATGCAAAGAAGCACTCTTTGTCTCAAGTTCGCCATGTTGCTTTATAAAAGTTAAAGAGTTTCACTGAACAAGATTCAGATAGATATCAGAAAATACCAGCAATATCAATATCAGTAAGACAGTGCTTTCATATTGCTTGGAAAACAGAATTAATTATCACCAGGACAAATGTCTGCTGTCTTCATCTGTGGGTGTATGTGTTTATAAGTGTGTTCTTGTACTTGTCCGCCTGTGAGAAGCAGATTGAGTTACAAGCATTTGGGGAGAGGATAGTTGTACAAACTAAAGTTATGGTGTATCCCTCTCACAACTGAAATAAAAAACGTTGTGTTGCTTTTGAGAAATGTTGATCAGGTTTTTCAGGTCCAATGCTGTCCAACTTTATTTATTCACTAAATATTTGAGTGAGAGGAAAGTATCCGCAACTCATTCAAACAGTTTAGATGCTCCATCATCTATTGTTGCAGTTTTATATTTTCAGAAATGCTTTGAACTCAAAAGCAGTGCTATACATTGGCATTAGAGTTTTGCATAAGAATTATAAAACATCTAGTGTTGTGGCTTGTTTGAGATTACTGTTTGAGGGAAGTGCTAAGATAATAACATGGATTACTTTGGGGAATATGTAAGGGTCTAACAACAAACTGCAAAGTTCTTATGTTAATTACACCATAGAAAATATACAATATTTTAGTTTTAGTTGTTATTGTCTCACAACAAAACAGACTGAATAGTGACCTACTATCGAGTTGATGTTATAAAGTCGTAGAGGGCATCGTATTTTGGGAAAATAGTTTTTTTAACACATTTTGTAGCCAGCCTAACCAACATAAAATATGAATGACGGATCTCAACATGGAAACATCCAGCATCTAAGAGATGGCCGTGCTAACAGTGCTAATGGCGCTTAAAACGGCAACATTGCTAACGTTGTTAACCTGAGGTGAAATCAGAGGGCAGGCATTCCCCCATAATGCCAGATAAAAAACTGAAAACCTTTTTTAGGGTTAGGTTTTGGTTTGGACTAGGTTAAAGATCCCATGTCATGGCCATTTATACTGATCATAATTCCATTGTTGAGGTCTACTAGAATAGATTTATATTGTGCAATTTTCCAAACTCACATTGATTTCTCACAGCATCTCTGTAAAGTATGTGTATTCACTCTCTGTCCTAAACGGCTTGTCGGAGCTCCTGCCCCCCCCTCCCTATGAGCCCACTGTGCTCTGATTGGTCAGCTCACCCACTCTGGTCTGATGAGTCCACCACCGTTACAGCGGAACATCAGTGTTTATGTGTTACAATGGCGTTAGCAACCATAAAATCACACCAGCAATGACAAACAGATGAGAATGCTGCGTGGAGTCTGGGTGCCGTGTTGGCGGGACCTTGCGCGGCTCGCTGCTGCGAGGAGCGGGTTCATTTCCTGCTTGCTGCGTGGGGTCTGTGAGACAGCGAGACATCGCGAATGGACGCGGGAAGGGGGGATGGGGGGGTGCTGAGGGAGCTGCAGCACCCCCATCTGCAAGGCTTCACTAGCATGGGACCTTTAAGATTCATAGGTTAAGCTTACTTCTTGGGTTAGGAAGAGGATCAAAGAAACAGTGAAGATTGGAGGTTTAACCGTAAACTACAGATAGTTCTTATAAATCTGACTGATACAAATGTGTGTGTCCCTTCTTATGGCTTTCTTCCTTGCTCTTCACAGATCACTAGCGGTCCTCCAGCTCCGGCCCCCGTCTTGATGATGTAATTATTTCCCAGTGGCACCTGGGAGCCCCGGCCACCGTTTGGAGGCATCACTCACAGCCAAGTATGCAGATGTTTCTAATTGCTTTCCATTACCAAGAATAACAGCTGTTTATATCTATCTGCAAATAATTCACAAGAGTTCCAGACTGTTAGGATAACATATCCCACCTGGTCACTATCACCAGTTGTCAACAGCCGAGCATTGCGCTTGCCAGGCCTCTTGTTTACCGAATCCCCCAGATAAGCTCGGGCTTAGAGTCACCTTCAGCCATCTTGCTTTGCACCTACAAGGATTTCCTGTTTTGCCTTAAGAGTCAATATTTTATTATTGGCCCAAGAAGACAGAACAAAACATTTTTGTCCTGCGCTTTCATCATGCCCTTCTACATTGACTTTTCAATTTTGGGGATGGCATGTGTAAATGGTCCCAGGCCGGGTTCAAACCTGGGTTCTCTGCATGGGGGTGGCGCCTTGTACCAGTGCCGCAAGCTCGCCCAGGTGAGCATATAGGGCCTGCTTTAGTGGTTTAATAGTTTGATAGGGTTAGGGTTGTGTGTCTCTTTTATTTTTTCAACCGAAGTTGTCAAACTATGTAAATTAATAAAGCTCTGAACTAGGGATGGGAATTTGAAAGCAAATGTATATTCGAATATTCAACCCCCAAAAAAACGGTTAACCGATTAACCGAAGTGTACATATCCTGTAAAAAAACAAAAACAAAGTGGGTATTTTTTTTACAAAAAACAAATATATATATATATTAATTTGGAAAAATAAATTAATGCATGTTCAAATAAGTATAGAAACCAAGTCGAATTTGTCAGATGTATTGAACTGGTGATCACAGTTTGAACAGTTGACAGCGATAGGCCTACAGCTTTCATGCTTAAAACATAACTTGTTTTTTAAATTAAAGAGGGATCATACACGAACAACATAACGGGTTAGGGTAACGTAACCCTATTACAACAGAGATCAACAACCTATAACAGGGCCTATGCACAGAATGCAGCTATTCAATAGTCATTCTTGTTTAAGAATATGAGCATGTCTACCAGTGACGTGCGGTGAGGTTCATGGCTGGTGAGGCACTGACTCTTTCAGAGTCAGATTTACAAATATTATATTCTGACCGTAATCGAAATATTCTGTTATTTTCAAAAGCTTTTTTGGTCTGATGTTTCGATTAATTTTAAACAGACCGTTCAACAAAAGGATACCCACAATCTAAATATTGGATTGTTCTTTCTTAGTAAGAACCAATTTTCATTACCAATGTGGTATTACCTTGACTTGAAGATGAAGTCCATGCTATCCTTCTGGACAATAATCTCCTCAAGTCCTCCTTATCTTCCTCTAGTTTCAAAAGTCTAGTTTGTTGTTCGCGTCTATACCGTCTCTGCGTAGAATAACAGTAGCAACAAGGACCTGTGGGCTCACGTGCGCCCCCTTCAGTGCGGCAGAGGTTATGGCTGCCTCCCCTGGTGCTTTTTTCATTGCCGTTGTACGGCGAGCCTAAATATCATATATACGTGAAATAAGTTATTTAGAGACCATGGATGGCGAGGATAAATGTAATAAAGGGATCTACAAACATTACATTGGTGACCTACAGTGAGATGGTGCAGGCATGCGCTTAGTGCCCGCTTTCCAGACAGTTTCTGTGAGGTGACGCATTTTGAGGTGAGGCAGAGCTCATCTGTGCCTCACCTTACCACACAGTAACTGGCTTGAGCGCGCTCACAAAATAAGTGCCCGCGCTCCAGCCAGTTACTGTGGGCTTACGTGAGGCAGAGCTCGTCCTTGCCTCACTCCTCATCGCTCCCATGTAGTTGTAGCGGAGCTCGGCAAATTTGCTGATTTTGACTATAAAAAGCTATTGGAATCAAACATAAATCACATTTACAACACAGATCAGTGGAGACATTTTATTATTATTACTATTTAGTTTTTCTTTAGTTGTTTTTCCGTTACATTGTAGTATGGCCAGTCTATGAGTATGACAGGTGAGGCTCTGCCTCCCCTGCCTCCCCTGACTGCACGTCCCTGATGTCTACATGCTCAGGGGAGAGGAGGGTGCAGAGGCGATTCACAATCAGGCCAGCTGTAGATAAGCTGGAATTTGGGCATAAAATGAGGTTTGAGTCTGCGTGATATGCGTGTAGGGAGGGGCAGCAGCCATATCATTAGCTAGAACTAGCTAGATCTGATGGATTTGGACATAGACGTGAGTGAAGTATAACCGGACGCGAGAGAGAGATCAGCACCTGCAGCTCTGCCCGCTGTGAGGGACTGTGAGCAGAGCAACACACCTTTAGACCTAACACATTTAGCTATGGCACTGTCGTATACATTGAATTATTCCATTTGATAATATGTAATCAACTTAGGCACCCCTCCCAAAAAAAATAATATTCATAACTCATATTCGAATACCTGAATAATTTCGAATATTCGATTATTCGATTAATCATTCCCATCCCGACTCTGAACCTAAAACGTATTCAAGGTTAAAGTTCCAAGACTACTTTTGCCTATAGAAGTGAGGCTTAAGAACCTAATTCTTCCCTTTGGAATTGGGAAGAATCTCAATATTCTCAAAATGCCTTCGTTTAATAATTCAGTGAAAAACAGAATCGTTTCAAGTTTAAACTCTTGTTTGAAACTACATCATCGTGTGCTAACATACCATGGAGTTTACAATACCATTTTTGTAGAGGTCTTTATCATAAGAAACATAATTTGTAATAGATGGTTGTTGGGTCGTTCCACTGCTGCAGCTATCAGACTCACCGTGTGACCACAGAGCTGTTTTATTTCCAGAGGTGATGACTTAGTCGCATGTTGCTTTAAATATTATTGGCCTTGCAGCTCCTCTTAAATTCCTTTTCATGGGGCATCAACCTTAATTTGGTCCAGCAGTGAAATCAGGGAAGCTCATCATTGTCCCTCCCTTTCACTTAACCAAAAGAACTTCAGATCTACGATGTCTCTCTTTATGCTTCTATCGGTTTGTCAAATACAGATCTATGAAGCATGAACCGGTGAGTTTAACCCTTTATGTGCCACAGTCCTACTCCTTACCAGTCTTTAAGATTGCAAGTTTTAGTTTGTGTATGTTTCCTGTACTGTGTACATAGAATGCATGTTTAATATTAATTACAGTGTATGATAGAGACTGTAGTTTGCATACAATCAACAATTTATGTTAATTGTTGAAAAAATTCCTGATGTTTTACCTTAGTATTTTAAATGTCTGCCATTACTGTACCTTACACGGGCCCTATTATGTTCATTCTCAGGTTCATATTTGTATCGTGTGCTTTGACTGCAACATGTTTCCATGCTTTAATGTTCAAAAAGGTCTTCATTTTTCTCATACTGCCTGTGCTGCAGCATCCCTTTTCACCCTCTGCCTGAAACCAGAGCCCAGTCTGCTGTGATTGGTTAGCTGGTTATCTCTGTTGTGATACGTTCAATGGGAATTGTCATTTTGTGGGTGAAATACATCTTTAACCACATTTTAGTTGCAATATCCACATATCGTCCAAACATTTCGCCATGCTTTAGTTGCCATGAGCAAATCGTTTCTCACTGAAGGTAACCAGGGGTTTTACAGTCTTGCAGACATGAGTTGTATTTATATTATCCTTAGGCTCGTTGAAAAAGATGAAGATTGGAGATTGACATCAATTCATCCATTATTTAGATGGGTTGATGGATATAAAGTTACAAGTTGTGAGTTAAGGTACCATTGTTTTCTCTGTTCAACCTAATTCAGTTGTACAAACTACCCCGTTGTGTTCCTGAGATTTATTCAGGAATCACGTGCCCATCACCATTTTAGGAAACGGTTACAGTAAACGGTTAGAAAAGCATGAGAGAACAGCTCAACAGAACCTTCTTGTATCACAATGTCACAGATGATTACATTAAAAGTAACATGCTGACTAGACTGAACACTCCGGCCTTCCCACAATTAAAGTCTGCCTTTTTAAGCTCCAGTTCCTGTTGCCCCCCTGTTACTGGCGGCGAGGCCCGGCCCAGTATTGTGTGTGTGCTCTGTCTGACACGCTGGCTGTTGGGAATGAGCCATCTGACGGGGAGTGACTGCCAACAAGAGCAGAATGTCATTATGAGTGGAGGCTGCTGCGGGCCTGCCACCATCATAGGGAATTCATCACCACAAGTGATGATGATAATGGAGTTTGCTGCAAATGACTTTGGATGAGCAGTGTTTTTTGGCAAGCTGCGCAGAGTCTCACTGGAATATTTTCTCCGTACCTCAGAAACAGAGAAGAAGGCTTTCGGGATGCCAGCTGGGCTGTGGGTGCCCTGTGGTTATGGGGTTGACATGTAAATAAATAAAGTGATTCAGGAATGAGTCCTACAACTGGATGCTAACTCATTTCTAGGTTGCAAAAAAAAAGCATGTCCTTAGTTTTTATGTGTCATGCAAAAGCTGTTTGCTAATAAGGCTACTAAACAGTATCACACCAAACATGAGTCTGCCTTTAGCTTTATCTTAGCTAAAGGCAGACTGATTAAAAAATCATTAAAGTATTGTTTACACTTAAATGGCACATCAATATATAAATATATACTGCATAAACAGTAAATATATTTTTGGGAAAACATTGAGTAAATGAAACAAACGTTTAATTAATACATTCTAATGTACCAAGGCTAACATTACATTCCAGGATTTCTTTCAAAATATTACCTTTATTTTCTAACTTGCACTCAGTATATTTATGTTTACTGTATTATATACTTTCATCAGGCCCATGTTACGACCATATTGCACCTTTATTACACAATCTTACACACATGTTACACATATCCCCCAGGATACAGAAGCCATTTAAGTTAATATGTGGAGACATGCTCAACAAAAAGTGTAGGTATAATAAACGTATGTGTGCCTCTACCTTATTTCGGAGGCGTGTGGTGCAGTGGGATGTGCGTTGGTGTTCGGATCAGGGGGTCACAGGTTCAAGCCCCGCTGCAGTCAGCATGTCGTTGTGTCCCTGCGCAAGACACTTCACCCCAAATTGCTCCTGTGGGGATTGCCCACAGTATTGAGTATGTAAGTCGCTTTGGATAAAAGCGTCATGTAAATGTAATTTCCTGCAATATTCGAAAATCTGATGGAAAAATCCCATTGCTATTTTTCCAGGAAGCCTACAAAAATATGTCATCACTGCACCACTCTTTTGTGATTGTGATAGGGTAAATGTTAACTAAAAACACTTTTACTATCTGTCCTTTCTGAATTTGAAAGAATAAATGATATTTTTAATATATAGTACTGTTCAAACTTTTTTAATGACTGCATGATTCTCTCACTCACATAAAATGAATCCTATTTGTCCTAAAGACATATCCAATAACATCACAAACACTGCTTTATTTGTATTTGTTCAATAAATCAAATTCAATAATTGGCTGTTTGCCTCCTCTGAGAGCCCAGGGATTCAAAAATAATTGTCCAACTTTGCCAGAGTGCTCAGAGCAAAACTCATCAAGTGATAACTTTAACCGCCTGGCATCGTCACGACAGGAGAACATGGCTGTGGGGAGGGGGAAAACTGACTACTCCATTATGATGTAAAGGAGAATAACATTTAACAAGTCCCAGGCTCATTATGAATAGTGACAAACAGTTAGTTGGAATCGGGGAGGTTTTTTATCACATATTCTCTTTCAGGGAATATGAAATGCCTCATTAAAGCACTTGAAAGCTTGCACAATTCTACGAAAGATCAAAATGCAGGTTAGAGATTTCATGTGCAAATTAAATGGAAGGTAAAACGGCTCGGTGATAGACTGTTGACCGCATAATTAGCAGTTTCAAGGCTTTTTTTCACCATCAATGCAACATTCTGTCATGCATATTCTAATATGTGCCCTGCTCTGCCATTTTAATTGGTTAAAGAGTTTCAACTGACAACAGAGGGGAGAGCACGAAGGCTCTTTTTAGGCGACGCTTTGGCCTCGCCTGAAAGAGCCATCACTCTGTCTGTCATGCAAAACATCTTTCGGGGTTTGTTTACCAGGCATGTAGCAGAGTGAGCATTCTTTGGCTGCTAATGTGACAGTTGCACTCTGGCTTTCAGTTCAGTGGACATGTTGTTTTGGAGAGAAAGCAGGAGGATGGTACCCAACTTATCTGATTACCGATGATGTACATCACACATCCCCGACCGACTTCGCAGTGAGACAGCCAAGCGAGAAGGAAAGGATGTTGGATATCTGTAAACAAAGCTTGACTGACATGGCGGCAGACAATTTGTGAGGCACAGCTGAAGATCAGTGCCACATGCATGCCACTGAACTGAGGGATATCAGAGTACAGGCAGGCACACAGCAAGACCCTTTGGTGGCCATCCGTCCGGTTTTCGGTCGGTCCAGTTTTATATTTGTGTAGTCTGCCGGTCGAGCCTTAAGAGCTCATCGGTCCTTACTTTTTGAGATCATCCTTTATTCTGCAGGTATATATCCTGCAGTCTTTCAAATTATTGGCTGAAAACGGTTTCTTGTGTTTCATTCTTATTCAAAGTTACCATGAAACTAAACATAAGCAGCTCATGAGTCATCTACGACTATTAAGGTTAAACCGCAGAAATGCATTCAATGCTTCATCTGATCCAGACTCGTCTCACGAGGAAAAAGCAGAAGGGACGACTTCAGTGCTTTTTACAGACAAGCACAAAAGCTTTTACAACTCAGCTAAGTTACTATTTGTTGTGCATTATGCAGTAAAAGTACAGAATAATGCTGATTAAACTGTTTATGTCATTCCAAACCGACCCCTACACCCTCCCCCTACACACACAGGTAGTTGCGCGTAAACACAAAAACATCACAAAACAAAAACTAATTTTAGAAATATTCATGAAGTTAGAGACATCCTAAAAAAATTTTTTTTTTTAGGTTTCTCTTTGTGTGTTTGTATTGCTGCCATCAGTCGATGAAGGTTTTTCAAATAAAGCTCCGTCATCTTATACACACTTTCTCTACTTACCTACCATTATCTGCCACACTTCCTTTCTGAGTGCATAGTGGACTTAGGTACATCCTAAAATGAGAAACCCTCCGTACAAAGTTGGGAATCCATTTTGAATCACACCCCTATGAGGTCAATCACTGATGTTGGGTGATAGTGCCTGCATTCCAGTTAAAGCTCTTTATTTCTCAATGACTCACTTACGGTACAGCCTTCTGCGTTAGCACACAATCTCAAAAACCAAACAGCAGAAGCGCTATAAGCCTTTGAGAACATTAAACCATATGGAATCATATATATCTCTGGTGGCCTATATCTTTAACATGCAGTCAACAAGCCACCTGATGTTCCAGTAAATAGCTGCATGAACAGCTAAGGAGGTAACACACCATGAAATCATCTTCATCATATGGCAGATGCATTTTCACAAACATATGGTCATCTCTACTCTTCTTTACTGTTATCTATGGGTAGCTCATAACTCTTTCGGCATCATGTACTCTTATTTAGTTGTGCCTAAATAATGCCAAAGGGACCTTTGCTAACTGTAACCAGCCTTAATCTCAATTTGCAATGCATATGTTTCAGAAAAGAGCCCCACAGTTAGAACACAAACCCCTCCCATGAGCGCCCAGGCAGTGACTGCTGTGGCGGAGGTCCATTAATATGCATAGCTTTGCTAAAAGCTCCAAAGTGACCTACATGACAAGGTTCAGTATACACTCCAACTGTGTGCTACACTTGTGGGACTTAGCCGCCCGTGTTACCTTAATTAGTGTCTTCTTGCCATGGACGGCTTTTTACCTGGAGAGGCTGTTGAACTTACCCGCACACTTGTATGCCGAGGTCACCGCAGGTCACCGAGGTCTCTCCGAATGCCTGGCCCTTGACAGCTTGGGCGCCTCTCAACAGCCAATGAAATGGCTGCCATTAGCCTTTAGAGGACGAGCGCTAACATCCCCATTAGATGCACTTTAAACTTGTGCTGTGTGTCTCAGCCATCAGACGATGACACTCCAGCTCTTCCAGGTAATCCTCGAGGCCCTTCACCGATGGCATGTATCAATTAACAGATTTGTTTGCTTTCCTCTCCTCCGACCTCATTTGCATAGCAGCCGGCTAACGCACCGCTCGAGTTCAAGAGCACTGTTGACACTGTGTTTTTAGTTTTTACTTCATCCTCTACAACAGGCAGCAGAGGGGCCAAAAATGGAAAATTACCATACATATTACAACTCAGCTGCTCTGTTGATGTAAAAGTATCCAACAGAAGTGGTTTGGAGCACAGAAAGTTACAAGATATTAGCAACCACTCCAGGGTGAAGCATTGTTGACACTCATTCCCGTTCAGTCTTCGTCAAAGTGGAACTTAGCATTTCCAATGCCAAAGGACAGCTGTTGCTGGCAGGCCTCTTTCTCACTGGCGAAGGCACCACTGTTTGGGGCAGTAATCTGTCAGGGCGATGGCGTAGCCAGTGGTGGACGCAGAGAAATGTGGCTCCGGGCTCTATGCATAACAATGAGGCCAGACAGATGTAAAAATCCTCTCAGATTTTATAGCCTCAGTGCCTTTCTCTGGGTGTTTGCCTGGATCCTCCCCGTCAACCTTTTGAACACATCCATTCCCATGATGCAACACTGTTGCAAGGACACACTTATGCTGTTTGAGTGGAGGTCTTCACCATGATTCAGAGAATGAATATGTTCCCTTGCATGATTGGGTGCATTTTTACGACAGAGTATTAGGGCCACACTTAGAAAAAAAAAACAGAGAGATTTCGAGAATAAAGTCGTAATAATACGAGAATAAAGTCATAGTTACGAGAATAAAGTCATAATATTACGAGAATAAAGTTATAATTACGAGATTAAAGTCGTAGTTTCATAAGTGACTTGAGAAGGAGACAACAGCAGCGTCCTGCAATAAAATGAGGAAAGTGGAGCATCTTGTGAAGCAGTACTTTAGTTTAGGTTTCTCAAATAACGAAATAGGAGGAAATGGCTGGTTCTGGCCGACTAAAAGGCTATCGTTGGTTACATCTACGAGCTGTTCAAAGGGGATTTGTTGTTTCACAAGAAACGATGAGACTTTTAATCAAGGCTTTGAATCCAGAAGGAGTCGAACGATAGCCTTGTAGTGGAATCGGAATGAGCTCCCCATTGAAATCAGGACAGCAGAAAGCTTACACATCTTCCGGCGCAGACTGAAAACTCTCTTTCGACTCCACTTCGAGCGATAGAATTACTAACAAAGAATTGCTAACAAAGCACATATACTAATAAAGGACTGCTTATCTAAAGCCAGTTGAGTAGCACTTGAAATGTTTTAGCTCTATGAAACCTGATGTACTTATATGATTCTGTTTTCTTCAAGTTTGTATCTTCTTGGTCGAATGCACTTATTGTAAGTCGCTTTGGATAAAAGCGTCAGCTAAATGCAATGTAATGTAGTCGGCCAGAACCAGCCATTTCCTCCTGCAGAAAGGAGACAATCTCCTCCAAATCCGCTTCTCAAGTCACTTATGAAGCTACGACTTTAATCTCGTAATTATTACTTTATTCTCTTAACATTACGACTTTATTCTCGTAACATTACGACTTTATTCTCGTAATATTACGACTTTATTCTCGTAATTATGACTTTATTCTCGTAATATTACGACTTTATTCTCGTAATATTACGACTTTATTCTCGTAATTATGACTTTATTCTCATAATGTTACGACTTTATTCTAATAACTATGACTTTATTCTCGTATTATTAGGACTTTATTCTCGAAATCCCTCTGTTTTTTTTCTCCTAAGTGTGGCCCTAATACTCCGTCGTACATTTTTGAGTGAGCACATAAGAATACAATATAAGTGAAAACCATACACAACTACTGTATTTTAACATATTGTAACATACATGAGGCATGCATAAGCAATTAAAGCATTCATTATATCAAACTTAAATATCCCAAATAAGTTTTGTTTGTTTCCACCCACACCATAGTATCTTAAGCTGCTACATATTCCACTTTTTGGACCAGCTACCCTTACTGTCTACTTAATGTCTACTGTTTAATGCTGGACAGAAAAAGTTTGCTGCATTTAATTTTTTGATAGCCAACCACAGAATGAGTGCCGTTAGCCTAACATGAACTGTATGCTACCTGCTGTAATAGTTAATAGTGTATTTAAAATGTAATGAAAATAAGCTAACCGGAATCTCTTGTACTGCATTATTTACGGTATCTCCAAGCTGCTGTCTGTCAGTACGGTGGCCGACAGGTGCAAATACATTACAAAGGCCCAAAACATTTACATTACGAGAAATGCGCTGCAATTTTAAAAACTGCAATGAATTAACATCTTCACCAACTTGACAACAAATGGGCAGCATTTACTAAACGAAAATGCCTAATAGAGTTAGTGATGGAAACGCCCCCTCAGACAGTGTTCCGTATTCTACAAATAGTTACAGTAAACTACTACAACTACTAGTATCCCTGAGAACAATATTTTTAGGATGTATTGTCTTATTATGTAGTATGCGCCTTGTAAGTCCAGTATTTCATTACAAAACCTTAAAACATTGGTTGCTTCTCTCACAAAACGATTGACTGCATACATAAAACAAAAACGTTTTTTTAGTTATTTAAATATCCGGTTGGCATGATGCTTAATATTTGCAGTATTCTTCATGTTTTAAGATGAATATTTTTGCATTAGGAAACTATTTATTCAAAAATTATAATTTTTGTTGTTGTATTCTTCGTTAAAATTACAGTGGCCTTTCACAGTCAAGAATGATTAGCATTTCGCACTAACATGCATTTGATAAATAAAACCCCAGACACGCATATCCACTGACACTCCCACAGATAATTATCAGTACAACTTGCATACTGTTTTCATGATTAGCTGTCAAAGTTCGGTATTCACTAATGATTGAGACCGCACATCATTTCCTGGCTGTACAATTTGTGGTTAGTTGGTTTCTATGAATTTAGAAATGTCAGTCAGAATGAACGAGCAGGGAAGCAGGAACTAAATGTAAACACAGGAAATATTTCTGAGACGACACATAAGGAAGCTAGGCGAATTAGTCAGGATGCGACGCTGTAAATATAGAGCCTATCCAGCTGCTTAATTTATCTAAATATGCTAAGGTCTTCTTAATTACTACCACAACACTTTCCATCACTGATGGTCCTGGTTTAACTGCCGCATCCAGCAAATCAGTAAATTGCACAACCTTTCTCGTTCAACACAAGCCTGCAACTATACTGATTTCTATAATTAACATGTATGTTTTTATAATCAGACACAATGTCTTGGACAACAACAATCAGAAAGCCTGTTAGCTGCATTACAAAACAAAACAAAAAAGGAAATAATTATTTTCCCTCTGCTCTAGTATCTTTCCTTTGGGCTTAATCTTACAGCTTGTAAAAAAAAACGTGATTGGTCCTTTATCATTTTTACTATTAAAGACATGCAAATTGTCAAGCTGTGTGCAAAAAGGGAACCGGTGTTTGTTTATGAGGAAACTGTCTTATTTCAACATTGACAAAACAATGATGGTCTTGAGTCCATACTGTCTTTTTCTTTAGTGTCATGGTTTGGTGAACTCTCTTAGACCCCGTCCACACGGAGACGAAACGGGTTGTATTCGCTACAGTTCTCTATTGTATAGACCAGGGGTCGGCAACAGGCGGACCGTGGTCCGGATCCGGACCCAGACGCGGACCTATACGGACCCGGACCTATAATCAATACATTAATAGGGGATTTTTCGGCGCCTCCCGCTTTTTTTTTTCAATTCCTCACTTCAAAAAAGAAGAAGAAATCTAGACCGCAAAAATAATTAAACAAGCGAGTACCTGTTTTTCCTGGCCAAGGACAGGTTCCTTGAACACAACACGAGCGTAACGTGTCTTCACGTGGTATATGTCTCGTCTGAAAGGAGTGCTGACAGAAAGCACCGGAACGCCGCTCCAGCCCTTCAAACCTCATTATATGAGGGTGGGACAAGTCCCCCCCACTTTTTCAAATGATTAGTTTAGACCCCCCCCACTTTTACCATGTGGAAAGTCCACTCGCCGCACTCTGTAGAGCGCTGTGTCAGTGCTTCACTATCAAATCCATTCCACTTGCTTATTGAGAGAATGCCCAAATCAATGAAACTCCTTACCATGTTTTCACTGCTACTTTGTACCAAGGCAGATTCTCACATAGCGCGCGCATGTTCAAGCAGTGTTGCCATAGTTGGACAGCTCAGACCTGTTGTATGAAGCGATGCCGGTAGCGGAGGTAAGGCACACACACCAAATGTTCAGGAAATGGTTAATACAGCGAAAATCAAAGCTGACGATCTCTTGGTTTGATATGTGTTCTCCCCCAGACAACATGGACATAAGAACATTTCAAAGAAGAGGAAAGTAAGTCATCAGCTGGTAGCAGTTAATCAGTTAACAGTGATGGCGGCGGCGTCTCACTTCTGGAGATGAATTTCGTCTTTATGTCATGATAGAGATACAAATACTGAATAGTTTAGATGAGAAAAGGCATCGAAATGCCAGGTTACTAGTATTTATCATGTAAACAGGGAACATGAATAACCCGATCTCTCTGTGCTCATGTAAACACCATTATGTCCATGTAGAGACGCAGTCAGTGTGTTTTACTGGAGCCTCAGTTCGATAAGAGATTATTTTCTGAGTTCTTTAATTTAGGTACTCTCTCTCAAAATGATAATGTGCATTATGTTTTAATTATACTTCTTATCATTCAGAAGCTTTTTGTGTGAGTTTATGTTTTACTGAGTGCTTATAGATTTCCATCCCAGTATTCAGTTAACTATTTATTTTCTGTGCACATTACAAAGACTAGCTAATATTCTACCTACTGCTTGGGACTTGGAGTCTTCAAAATGTCCAATGTCACAGACTGGGACTTACTTTAGAGTCAGGTGTATTTACATTCAGTATGACTTGTTATGATTCAATGTGAAAGAGTATACTGCTCAATAAATAATGATCACTTCACCACCTCTCTTGACATCTAGGCGCTTGAGAGTGAGTCAGAGGCAGAATACAGGGACAGTGGAGAGAGGTCCATTGCTGAGGTGAGTGATGAAAGGGAAATGACAGTTTAGAGTAAATTGTGATGTGGACTCTCATCCCAGAATGTTAAGGAAATCAGTGGGGATATTGAACAGGAAACATTTCAGTCAAGGGGCATCATGTGACCAATATAGACAGAAGAGCAACATTTATTTGAACATTTAAGTCAATGATACCATTCCTAGGTGAACTTAACATCTGTATGGAGTCAGATCAGTCTCAATATTAATAAATGCTCACAGAAGGATTCACAAATGTATGTTGCGATTTATATATAAATGACTCTCCACAACAATATCTCTCAATGCACTCACAAATATTTATTGTTTTATATAAATGTACAAAAAATGGGCATTTAAACTGCTTTTTATTAATTCAAAGACGGCTCTGAATTAATAATCAAATATGTTTCCTTTCTTTACTACTGGATGAAATTACAAAATGTACCCATCATTTTCCTCATGCTAGTATAGCCACATAAAAGTATCAAACCACCATCTACCATTTTTTTTTTTCGTGGGGGGAGGACCCCCACACCCCCCCTTAAACATGTCCCCCCCACATTCAGGATGCTTCCTACGCCCATGCCTTCAAATATTGCAGTACCCATAAGGAGCAGTACACATGCCGCAGTGTTTTCGTGGCTGTGTCTTTAGTTGTAAGCACAGTGGCGATCTGTTGTTATTAGCATCTGGTTAGCTAGCTATGCTAACGAATTTAAAGAGCTTTTCTACAACCAGGTGGAAGAGAGCTCTCTCCTGAGAGGCTCAAATAACCTCAGCTCGGTGAGGTTAAGGCACACCTTGATATGATCATTATAGTTATTAATGAGACTAAATGAAAAACAGGTATAAAATACTATATGACAGTAAAAAAAAGTTGTTAAAAAATAACAAGAATAGAGTTTAAAAGGGGGGTGATTTGTAAAATATCCAAAAAGAAAAATCTGCTTACAGTTCTGTTTCAAATGGGTGTTGAGAGATGTATCCATAGATCTCCTGATGTTGCTCTCAAAGTGCACCAGATTGATGCTTTTAACTTCAATATTTTAAAAAAAAAATCTTCCCGGGGGAGCATGCCCCCGGACCCCCCTAGAGGAGGTTAGTTCCCCCCCCACTTAAATCATGTTCACATGGATAGGATACTAAATACATTTGCACACATCTTGTGTCCATATCTTTGTTTTGGTGGTCATGCCACAACCGTGCACATGCATGCGCGAGTCATGGTGAGATATCTGGATTAAGCTAACCCTAACCCTGGATTAAGAGGTTGCTTTTTCTTTGCACAGCATGAAAGAAAGGCGAAATGAATGGGCTGTGATTTTAGTTTTTTTAAACAGAGGTTGAGTTCAATAATTTGTACGACCCTCTGAGGATGTTGTACAAATGTAAAGGAAAAAGGTTCCCCACCCCTGCTGTAAATAATAATAAAAACCCTTGATTTATAACTTAACATCTCTGTCTCCTATTGATCTCCGAGTATATTATAAAGAATAGCCAGTTAATTGTAGCATTATAGCACAGGCCTTTGTCAGATGGTATATTACACGGTTTTTTTTCTGCTTCGAATAGTTCTCTCTTTTTTCACCATACCTGTGTTTGCATCACTGTAACCAATGAGCACCTGCATGTGTGTGAGAATGGCCCTGACACCATGTCAGCCCAGATTTACAAATTCCTGGCAGGACAAGCTCGAGCTCAAGGTATCGAGGTTCGTTTTCATTTTCGTTTCTGTGTGGATGGGGCCTTAGTCAGATTGGTCTAGCAGACTGATCAGAATCAGAATCAGGTTTATTGCCAGGTAGGTTCACACATAAGAGGACTTTGACTTGATGTCATGGTGCATACATAAAATATAAAACAAGAAATCTAATACAAAACAAAAAATCTTTAAGGACACTGTAATAAAATATATTTAAATAGCAATAAAATAAAGAAGTCATTTACATGGAAATAGAATGAATGAATTATAGGATATAAAATATGAAATATCAAACAAGAAATATGTGCAGTAAGCAGTATGAACATGCATTAATGTAATGCATATAGAGACTGCGTTGTGTCTGAGGTAAAGTGTCAGTGGGAGGGCCGGGCCTTGTTTAAGAGGCCGGTAGCGGAGGGGAAGAAACTGTTCAGGTGGCGAGAGGTGTTGGTCCTGATGTAGCGCAGCCTCCTGCCAGAGGGGAGGGGGGTGAACAGTTTGTGTCCAGGGTGGGAGGGGTCGGCCACTATCTTATCTTCCCTGCCCACCTCAGGGTCCTGGAGGCATGCAGGTCGTGGAGGGATGGCAGATTACAGCCGATCACCTTCTCTGCAGAGCGGATGAGCTGCTACAGCCTGCCCTTTTCCTTGGCTGTGGCTGCGGCGTACCAGATGGTGATGGAGGAGGTGAGAATGGACTCGATGATGGAGGTGTAGAAGTTCACCATCATCGTCTTTGGCAGGTTGAATTTCTTCAGCTGCCTCAGGAAGAACATCCTCTGCTGTGCTTTTTTGATGAGGGAGCAGCTGTTCTGCTCCGATTTCAGGTCCTGGGCGATGATGGTGTCCAGGAAGAGGAAAGATTCCACAGCAGTTACTGGGGAGTCACACAGAGTGATGGGGGCGGGTGGGGCTGCGTACTTCTTGAAGTCCACGACCATCTCCACTGTCTTGAAGGCGTTGAACTCCAGGTGGTTTTCCCCACACCAGGTCAACAGATGGTCCATCTCCCACCTGTAGGCAGACTCGTCCCCACCAGAGATGAGTCCGATGAGCGTGGTGTCGTCTGAACTTCAGGAGCTTGACAGACTGGTGACTGGAGGTGCAGCTGTTGGTGTACAGGGAAAAGAGCAGAGGGGAAAGAAAATAAAACTATGACTCCCACCCTTTGCACACTGAATTTCAGCATCTTCCTTCGGGCTAGAGGTTAATAGTCCCAAGGTGTTTAACAAAGCAGTACAAAAACAGCTTTGTTCCAGTAGCCATCGTTTGGATGAAAAAGTTGTAGAAGAGTTACACGGATGCTGTGGAGGCAATGGCTATTTTATTTATCTGATTGTTCATGTGTTTTCTAGTGGTTTTTAAATGTGATGGAGCATCGGGCACTTTTTTTTAAAGATTGTCCTGTTGTCTGTGTTGTTTTCAAGGGGCCCTATTATTCACATTTTCAGATTTCATAATTGTATGTAGTGTCTCTACGGTTACATGTTTCCATGCTTTAAGGTTCAAAAAGCTCTTTATTGTTCTCATACTGCCTGTGCTGCAGCACCTCTTTCCACCCTCTGTCTGAAACCAGAGCCCAGTCTGCTCTGATTGGTTAGCTGGCCGGCTCTGTTGGTCAACCGCTTAGAGGTGTCCCGCCCCTTAGCAAATCACGTACAATGTGTTGGAGCGCTAGCCAATAGAAGCACGATTATTACGTAATGATGTCACATTATCGCAGAAGTAACAAAGAAGTCAGATGGACCTACGAGTACAAATAAATAACCGGACTGATATAGTGTTCTTTACTTAAAGGTAGGGTAGGTAATTTTGGAGAAACCAGCTCGAGTGCGCTAGAATTTGAAAATGCACAGCCGGAGAAAATCTGCCACTTCCTTACAGAGCCCCTCCTCCAACACACACAAACGAGCACATGATCAATGAGGGCACGAGATAAGTTTGTGCACAGATGGAAGGCTGACAGGCAGGTAGGCCATCCAGTTACTTTAGCCGGGCCGGCTAAAATGATTGGTCGTGCTTTTTACAGTACTACGGCTTCCATAGATGACATTTTTGCATGGATTTTTTGTCAAAGCACTTAAGATATTCATTGCTATCGGGATGTTAAGAGCATTCCATGGAATATAACAAAAAGTGTATCTCGAGCCGGTTTCTCAAACTTACCTACCCCACCTTTATTAAAGACAACAAATAATGCTTAAAACCTCAACCATAAATGTAAACATAACTTACAACTGACATGTAGTATAATATTATACACATCATGTCACATCAAGGCAATTTAATTGTAGGGGTTTAGAGACTGTAATAGTCTTGTAAGTACTCAATAGCTTCTCTTTGACGATTGGAACGTTCCCCTGCACCTTTTAAGAGGCTTTTTGCCTTTGAAGGCAGGCACTATGGTCCAGATTATGTTTGTATGCCATTAATGTGAGGATAAAGTTGGAAATGCAGAAGACAATGGGCTGAAGTAACCTTCCTTAAAAGGTAATGTTGGGATTAAATGTTCTAAAATACTGAAATACTCGCATCTGCCTGCTTTTAAATACAACATTATCCTCACAATTGATTACTGTATAATACATTCTCTCCTTCCAAAAGCCTTAGGAAAAAGGAAAAGAGAAGATAATATACAGCAGTTAAGATACGGATAGCTTTTTCTGATATAGTAGTACCATTTTCTTGTGCTAAATAAATATAAAGTTAGTCCGGCCAGGATTGTGTTCTTTTATAGGAAATGTTTAAATATAGTTCCCTGACTAAGGTTATCAAACTGTCTTCCTTGTAACTTCTTTATATAGGACGAAAATAAATGTACAGTAAAGTGTTTTTTTTTTTTAAGTTAAAGGAACTGGAGTCAGATTTGTTTTGATTCCGTGCTGCTCAGCGTGGTAAAACAGATTACACAAACTGTTTAATAAATGAACAGCTTGTTTATTCATGCAACTCTAGTGTGTCTGGTCTGGGGGATCCTAAATACTATAAAATAAAGTAAGTACACCTGTACAAAACCATTTGAGTTAAAACATCTGAATAGAAGTTAGGAACCTTTAGCATTAAATGCAGATGGACTACAGTAAGTGACTATGTGAATCACAGGGGCATACAACGCAGCCTCTCAGCCTAATGCTAATGATTAATGAGGCACATGGGTAAACCTAGCATTAGACTCAGTCTTCTCCCACGTGCACATGTCATCTGCAATAAAATTGCTCCCTCAGTTTGAGAACTTTAACAAAACATTAAGTATGACATGATTCCCTGCGTGTGAGGTCAGGTTTTAAATCTTCAAACTAACAAGCAGACATTTTCGAGTGTGGAATCAAAACTTTGAATTCCTACGAGACATGATTTAGGGTTTAATGTGTTTAAAGAACCCCAAGGTCCATAATTTGAGTCCCTTTGGATCTTGGCTGAATCCTCAAGTGAATTCCTAGTTTTAATGGTGAAAGTCACACATGGTGTGTTTTCAAGCCTCTTATTAACACTTCAGATTAGCAGGCTTGCAGTTCACACATTTTAGTTATTGGCCTGTTAGGATCCACAGAAACATGGTCCTTTGGACATGGTCACACTGCCAACAGATGGTGACAGCATCTTTAGGCTTAGCGCATGGAGACAGACAGCAGATAGCTGAGTGATTTGGTTTAAGAAAGCCCACCAAAAAATCTTCATAGCCGTGACAGGCAATGTATGTTCCCCTGAGGCATAATTAATGTCTGTTTTAAAATGTATTGGATGTGATGAAGCTCTCACCAGTAACTTAAGGAAAACTGAGACATGTGAGGGCAGGTTTTCCTGATGGCCAATAATTGGATTAGCTCAACGTGGGTTTAGATCACAGTTCACTTCAAGTCATGGACTAGAAAACTTAGTTTGTTTTGTAGTGTAACGTGTTGGTTCTTAGATGAAATGCCTGATATTACTGTACTAACGTTAATGGATTAAGCTGCATCTCTAAGAATGTAAAAATAGTAGGGGTGTAACGGTTCACAAACATTTTGGTTCGGTACGTACCTCGGTTTTTAGGTCACGGTTCGGTACGTTTTCAGTACAGCAGAAAAAATTATCACAAAACATAAAATATTTTTTGGGTTTTTTTAATTATTATTAAACTGTGAATAATGTATTCACTCAAATAAATACAAAATATAATAAAATAAACATTAAGGTGCAGCATTTCGATGAACTGAAATAATCTGTATTTGAACTGTAGCTACTGTACTAGTAGCCTACCTAAGCAGCCAGTTTGACATTATGACTTGCTTGTCATTGTATTTTCATGTTTTTTTAAAGAAAGATGAACTTGTCCACATTGCTTGCCGAAAGGGCAGATCTGCTGGCACTAACAATGTCTCCTGCTGTGGAGAACACCCTCTCGCTAGGGACAGAGGTAGCAGATACAGCCAGGTAGCGCTTTGCTAACATGGCAACATAAGGATATTTGGCGTTTGTAATAGCTTTGGCTCGGTCTGAACTCTCTGCGAGTGGTGGAGGCTTAAATGCTAGTGGGAGTTGGGTTTGCACTTCAGTCTTTTTTCTTTTGGTACCGGTGATATTCACGTTCGGGTGATGCCTTTTCAAATGAGTGTGCAAGTTTGATGTATTGCCAGCCGCGTAACCAATTTTAGTTGAACAATGCCGACAAACAGCTTTGGTTCGGTCCACCTGTCTTTGTCCGTCATCCTTGTACGTAACTGCGAAACCAACATGTTCCCAAACCGGAGACGTCAATGATGCTGGAGGATTTTCGAGCTCAACTTTATCTGCGTTCGCCATTTCGACAGTTCCTCAAATTACTGACTACATTTGAACGCATCCCTGTGACCAGCTCTCATAGTATACCTCTCGTCCAATTAAATGACTTGCTCGCTCTATGACGCGTTGAACCCAATGTGAGCAAATTACTCTGAATGCTGCGACGCAGCACCTGAGATTACTACTTAAAGTTGTTCACGTTCTCAATTGTTTACGTTTAACGTTATATTCGTTCGGTACACTTCGGTACACACGTGTACCGAACCGAATGGCCCGTACCGAATAATGTTGGTACGGGTACGTATACCGTACACCCCTAACAAATAGAGTGCTTTAAGGATAATATGTCAGTAGTCCAAACGGATGGATAGCATCACTAACAATAACTTTACCATGGTCACATAACTTCAAATTCAACAGCACTGATTGCAGTGCTAGACTTAGTTTTACCTTATTCGTGAGATAAGATATATATATTATTTTTTTACGGAAATTTGTTTTGTACTCCGTCCTGTGGTTCCACAAATGCAAAAAAAACATACATAGTAGGCTACACGATAAAAGACTATAACATATTAACACATTACTTAAGTACATATAAACAGTTTGCACATACACGTATACATTGAAACATACTGACAATGGTGACCAGTTGTACAAACCCCATGGCCAACATTTAACCTATAGGCCTACATTACATTTGATTGTTGAGAGGCTTGATGGACACAAATGTAATTGGTCACTTTATTTTGTGTTAATCAAGACCATGCATATACAGTTATAATCATTGTTACTCATGTGTGATTTTAATAACAAATGTAGTGATTACAAATGATCCAGCAAGATTAATGAAACCAAGCTCAATACACAATGCCTGCTTAGTTTTGGCTTTACTTGAACTGTAACACATAATATTGGAGTAAGGAGATACCTTAAAAACCCAAAGTTTTCATTGTTGATGCCAAATGAGTGTTTGTAACGGTTTAGCGTGCTTTGGTGAACCCGTAATCTCCTAGCAGTATAGGTGAGAGCTGGAGCTCTTGGTGAAGTGGGTGGGATCGGACATATTTTGTTGTGCCTGTCTAATGATGGACTGCTTATAGATGTTTTGGAGGGATGGATGTTTTTAACCCCCATCATTTGAATAGCAGTCTGTACCTACCAGGCGAGTGATCTTTAATCTCAGCTGCACTGTCAGGTTACCAAGCTGTGATGCCATATCTGATGATGCTCTCTAACACAGCATAAACCTCTGCTTAACTCCGATGGCCCTAAATCGAAGCAAAACATATATCCGCTGTTGACTGTTAACATGGACCCTCCAGCTTAGTGCACTATCATGTGAACTCCCAGGTATTTACAGGAGCTGACCTGTGTTGTGATTTTACTTTGTGCACTTTGTGAATAAATAGATGACCTTTATAATTCCCGACAACTTCCATTGTCTCATTTAGCCACTTGATGGCAACAGCCTTAACCGTGATATCTTTATAATACACAAAGAAAGAAACACACGTAAAAATATTTCTATTATAGAACTTATTTCAGGCACCTAAGTAAAAAAAAACATTTAAATTACCCATTGACTTTGAGACAAATTGACTATTTGTGTTAAGAAATACAATTTAATTTTGTATTGGCCAAATAATTCACATTCCTGTTGCATTTCCAAATCCCATTTTCAAGAGGGAACTAGTAAAATCATGTACATGTATCTCTGATTGAGGAATGTTCATGCCAAAACATTTATTCAAAAGGATCATTGTTAATGTATTTGATTGATTTGTTTTTCAATCAATCCGTTTTGCTATAATATGCACTCGCAACAATGTGGCGTGATTACATTTGCTGTAATGTCAAGGTAACTCAAAACACTTGTATTTAAATATGGTGAGAGTCTGACTTTAAGAACCAAACAGAATGTGTTTCATTTTTAACAATAACAATATGTAATGGAGGATAAAATATCAATGCTTATATGACTCCAGATCTCATACCTGATCAAATGAAATAACATAATACAGAGATATATAGTTTTGTGCAATACATGACAACTGTCAGACAAGACAAATCATGATACCAATGGTTGCTCTTTTGGTTCTTTTTATCTGCACTTTCAGATCATAAACACCCTGCAGAGGAGTACTGCTTGTGTATAAATGAAGCTAGTTGAAGCTGAGCCTCTCCTTTTAGTCACAGCGACACACAATATGTCTAATGAGGCACCCGGATGAAGTAGTTTGTTGTCTCGTGTAACCAGATGGATGTAGGCTGTGATTAAAACCAATTAACTCTCCCCCAGATCTAAACAACTTTTCTGTCATTAATGCACATATTTTACACCTCATTAGAGGCACGGTGATTGGAGGTAGGGGGGAAAAAGAGAAAGGAGACCCATTTGCATTTTAGATTCACAATATGCTTAGAATGGGAAAACAGGATATGTATGCAGAGAGTAAGAAAGATGATGGGAACGGGTTTAAAACACTCCAGGCCACATCTGTGTGTGCTGAACGAGCTTCTGGAGGTGACACATGACTTCTTCTAATTAACTGTAAGATTTTTGGGGGGGGATGATGGTGTAATGGCCGTGGCAATCATTTCCCCTCATCCCCCTCCCTGCGCTGAAATGTGCATCGTGGGGTGAAACGGGCAAGATGTTAACTAATTTTATTTTTAATCTTCCCTTTTGCCGCCGAGCGTGTCGTTCGGCTATCGCGTCTTCTGAAATTTCCTCGCCTCTTTCATGGAAACATATTGGGGCAGAATTCGCCAGCTGTCGGCCTCCTCTCCCTTCTGCTGCCATTATCCTCAGGCCCCACCCCACCTTATGGCCGGCCAGCCTGCCAGGAACGGGGCCCGTCCAAAATCAAAAGGTGGCTCTTTTCAATTCAGGCCGTCCCCAAACCCATAAGCCAACCCCCCACCCCACATCCTACACCCTCCACCCGTGCGTACAACGGTGACGCTTCACAAACACGCGATGCATGTTTCTTGCCACGATGCATATCATACACAAGGCATGGCTTTGGCTCTCCAACTCGTGATAGTGCCTCTCGTGTGACCATATGCCAACCCCTCCATCCCCTTCACCCACCCACACCCACCCTCCCCCCTCCCTTTCTACTACTATACCACCCTTACCAACCTCATCCTCCCTCAATATTTTGTATGCACACAATCTACAGTATAGAAAGGCTTTTCACAATTGCAATACCCTTCCTTTTTACTCTCATTCACACAAAATAAGGACTTTATTGTTTACTACAAAGTTGATTGGTGAACAGTTTTGCTGAATTGGGTTGAGTAAAAAGCTAAACAAACACAAGCTTTGTATAGACATAATATCATAATAAATCGATTAAAGAATAAAAAACACATGGCAAAAAAAATATACATATCAACACTGCATCTCCGTGCGTTACCTGATAATATAAAGATAAAATAAAAAAGTAAAGATAAAACTTAAAAAATATTGTTTAGTTAATTAATGTAAACATAAATATAACCTTGGGAATGTTGCATAATAAAACAGCAATCCTGAAAAAACAAGACGAATGTGTAGACAATGCAATCCATATAAAACACACAAGCAGTGTCACAAAGATACCCATAATTAATTCTGTGATCTACAGATCATTATAAATAACCTTTTCATGGGAGGAGCATTGCTCACTACAGCCTTCAAAAACGTAAGAACTATTGCATTGCAACAACAATCACATTTACATTTTACATGGGAATCCAGAAGATTATAGGCTGCGGTGTTTCTGCTCAGGCTCAAGATTATGTCTAACTGATTTATGGGAAGCATGGATCAATTCAATTTAATATGTTTCAATACTTTCATTTTCAATAGTTTGAAGGTATTCATGTAGCACTTTTTTGTTAAAGGTAATAATTCATAATTGTATTCTGTGCCTCTCCTGTGACATGTTTACATCCTTTAATGTTCAAAAAGGTCTTTATCTTTCTCAATCTGCCTCTTTTCACCCTCTGTCTGAAACCTCTGTGATTGGTTAGCTGGCCAGCTCTGTTGTGATTGGTCAACCGCTCAGAGATGTCCCACCCCTTATCCTATCACGTACTGTTGGAGCGCTAGCCAATTGAATATGATTGTTACAAAGTAATGTCACTATGTTACAGAAGTAAACAAAGGACTTCAATGGGGGCGTTTCAGGCAGGGGGGGAGTGTGTGGGAGAGAAACGCCCTCTGGAGGGAGTTTTGGGATTTTAGCCTTTGCAGACCATTAACATGCACACAAACCTATAGAACACACTACAGGAAAGGAAAAAAAAAACAAAAGCATAATAGGGCCCCTTTAAAACATGTTGTGTAATACTGCTCATGATAAGTGTAGACAATTCTCAAAATGATGGGTTCAAGATTTTCATAATCAAATCTAAATTTGACAAAAATAATGAAAAATGCTTTTGAAAATCCATTTAAATGTATATTTTTGAGTGAAAAACAAAACACACATAGGAAAAGTAAATTACACAGATACTGTAAAAACGTTTTCATTGATGTTCTTATGATCTGCGTTTAATTAATCTATTCTAGCTTTAGTCCGAATTTGCTGTTGGCCTTTTGGAAGCCAGTTTGAGTCGTTATCAGTATCAGTGGTACCACTGCTGCAGTGGACTGTCGTTAATATCTCCCCCACATTAAGTGAGTCTGTCTCCTGTGAAGCCCGTCCAGTGGATTAAGTAAGGCTGAGTTACTTCCTCTGCCCTCAGGCTGTGTGTCATATGCTGCTTCAGGACCTGAGGGACAGAGGGGCCCCGTCCTGTCCTCTGATGGAATCTAGCTTCCACAGAGAGCTACATGCTATGTTATGGCTCGTCACTTAGGGGCCTTGCGTGGATCCAAATAGCCTTATCAAGGTGAGTGTAATATGGCTGGGTGGGACAGTAAGGTGGGGTGTCAGGGGTCTCTGAGGTGACTCCTCAGGAAACATTGAAATATTTGAGTAACTCAAAATGATCCAACCGAATAAGTATTATAGTTTTTGTTACTTTGGTCCAAACCACTGTAAACACTTTGTGGACTTTGGGTGGTTGTTTTTTTCGGATCTCATTTTTGTTGTGCTTCCAAACCCAGAATTTGTAAATTGCAAACACAATGTTCATATCAGATTTGCGTGTCTTGAATATGTCTACATTACATTACATGTTACTTACATACTCAATACTGTGGGCAATCCCCACAGGAGCACTAATCCACTGCGCCCCCATCTATTTTTAGTTCATATAGATATTTTTTTAATATAACTTCCACCCAGGAGGCTTCCTTTTTATTTTGATTTATGTGTCTGTGCGTCACCATGATAACGGTAAAAGTCCAGATTGTTGTGAAATGTGGTGATGGCATGAGCCAAGGAAGATCTCATTTAACTTTGAAAGGGACTGCAAAAAAAGCAGACACATTGCGGCACTACATTATTGACAGAAATTCAAATAATGTCTGTTTCTTGGATGGATGGCACCAATATACCCAGTTTAACTAAACATTTTTTAATTAATTTCACTGATGCACAAAGGTTTTTTAGCAGTTTTACCTCCAAACAAACTTTTGATGGACAAACAGGAAAAATGTACCTAAATAGTTGAAAGATTTGTATTGAACATGCTGGTGTTTGATTTAGAGGTCAGTTAGTTTTTGCTGCAGCTTGGGTTCCTCTCTCCCGGGGCCAGCTAACTGGTGCTGTTGGAACAACGGTACATGGCTGGCATTTCCTCATTAGATATTCGTTAGCCTCATTTTGCCGCTGTCACAGCCAATCTCTGTTACATCTCTCCACCTCCGTCGTTTCAGAGAGGGAGAAAGGCACAGAGAGAATCCATCTGAATATCTCAATAAATACTCTCTCCTCTATTCAAGGGCTCAAGGCTCATTAGAAGAATGGGGAGATGTAAAAGGAGGCTCGGATGGTTTGTGCAAAAAGACAAGACAGAAAGTAGGACTAAAACCAAGGTTGACGGACATTAAAACATTACAACATTTTTTATTTGATATTGTTAGGTGTTTGTCCTTTTTAAGGTGTCAAGCGCACTAATTACTTTTGGATCATTAATAGTCTCTTATGAGCCTAAAATAAATTAAGTAAAGTAATGATTGTTTATCTGTTTATTTTTTTTATTATAGTCTTAGTGCAATCATTTCAGTTTTTTTAGATGTATGGGCCAATTCCAATCCAATATCGGAAATTACATATTTTAAGAGGCTCTACACTTTGTACAGAATACAAAACCCTTTGTCCTTAGACCCCCGCATCGTACAAGGAGAAACTTCCAAAGAATCCCCAGTTAATAGGGAGAAAATATTAAAAACCTCAGGGAGGGCAACAGAGAAAGGATCCCTGACCAAGGATGAAGAGATATGCAGTAGGTGTTGTGTGTGTACATTAAAAGGATAATACATGTACAACATACAGTTAAAATGTTATAAAGATAATGTGTCTATATATTAGAAGAACAATTTTGCATTGCATCTAAAACATGTATCACTATTCAATACGACAAATATAAGAATGTCAGCTAGTAAACTGTGTGTGTGCATGCGTCTGTGTGACAAAAAACAAATGCTACGCTTACACTATTTTTTTTGCTTGTGTACCCGTGTTAATTCGGTCTAACGAAAGCGCTCATTAGTTCTAATAAATGCTGTGACTTTGCCTTGTTCCACTGGAGCCTGACCTTTCTCCGTGCACTGCCCGTAAAATCTCCTGCTAGGATTTTCACTGTTTGATGCCTCCGCTAATTGGGAATGATTTGAGCTTTTTCTTCTGCTTTTGTCGCCCGTCGAATTCAGCATGGAGCTAATGGCAAATGTCACAGTGAATTGGCGGCTACATTAGCCGGCATTATTTTTTTTCTCTCTCCCAGTGTATATATACATCACTAAAAACAGACTCTCGGAAGGCCATCGTCCTCATTATTGGGGGGCTTTTTTTTTTTTTAAAGGGAGCTACGCAACAGTTGTGGGCATCATGTGGAATCATCAGCAACAACAGGATTATTTCAACCTCACTACCTCGCATCGTTAGCCTCTGCCCTGCACATCTTAAACGCTGCTAATGAACAACGGTGATGTGGCGGTGCAAAACAATTGGCCGGGCAAAACATAAGAAAGCAACAGGGTGATCAGATCTAATTATGCTTGTACACCTCAAACAGCATGGCATTTGGCTGAAAGGTCAAGAGAAATCCCCAGCCTTAATCTGCCGAACCTGTGCCTTCTAGCCCTCTTGGATATTGACTAACAGGAGCCAGCAAAGAATGAAACTGAAACTTAAACCCCCGAAAGAGAGAAATTAAACTTATTTTGCTTTCTTTAAAGAGGCTCTATTATGCTTTTTAGGCTTTTCCCTTTCCTGTAGATCGTTATATAGGTGTTTGTGCATGTAAATGGTCTGCAAAGGCTAAAAACACTTGCTATGTTATTAGCTAAAGCTCCTACACATTGTATGTGATTTAGGGCTCAGGGGAGGGACATCTTTAAGTGGTTAGCCAATCATAACAGCCGGCCAGCTAACCAATCAGAGCAGACTGGGCTCTGGTTTCAGACAGAGGGTGAAAAGGGTGTTTAAAATAAATAACCTTTTTGAATATTAAAGCATGTAAACATGTTACAGTAGTAGAGGCACACTACACATATGAACCTGGAAATTAGTATAACAGGGCCCCTTTAAAAAAGTGAACCAGGGAAGTGTTGTTCAGCTTCATATTCAATTATTTATTTTAGGGGCAGTGATGTGAAGCAACTTTATTACAATCTAATCAAGGGTAGGATGTTGTACACTTCCAACGTAAAGGTATACAATTACTGAAATTAAAAAGTCACACTTGACAGCGCGAGACACGTCCTCAGTAGAAGCAATACTTGTTTCCACTTATTCGCGGAAACTCTTGTTAGTTCCAGACACACTGCTGACTTCTAACTTAATCCGTCAGCTCAGCCAAATAATGTTCTTATGCCCTTATCTGTATACTCCGTCCCTCTCTCAAATTGTATTTTGTTAACAAACATGAAAAATAGCAGGCATCAGACTGCAGTCATTCACACACACACACACACACACACACACACACACACACACACACACACACACACACACACACACACACACACACACACACACACACACACACACACACACACACACACACACACACACACCCTTGAGACTGTGTCCTCTCAGCCTGATATTGCCTTCCATCCCAGCGGATCTATTTGGAGATTGAGGATATGGACGGGCCATTTTCAAAATGCTATATTCACCCATCATGTGCTAAAAACATAGTCTGTCATAAAACTGATTATTTTGTTGCTGTTAATGTGCATTGTGGGGGAAAAAAGGATGGCAGGCAATGAGACGGAGGGGTGGAGTGGGGGGTGATAGGGAGAACCTTGATTAAAGTAAGATGCATGCGCCTCTATGAATCAGAAAATATAAATCAAGAGTCAATGTAGCAGCGTGGAATCTCAGTGAGTAAACAGCCCATTAGGTTTTACTGAGCATAATCACGCTCTGAAGTATCTCTCTTCTCCCTCTTTTTGTAAAAGCTTTATTTTCTGCATCTCCTGATTCCTTAATGCTTCAACACACTGACTTTCTGCCTGACTTCTATAAATACGTTGCACTAAATATGTTGCGTTATACATCCTCCAGTTTCCTCGGGGAAAGAAAAAATGTGTTTGTCGGCATGGTAAATAACTGCAGTCTGACAGACTGTGGCGTGACTGAGCTCGCCTCTGTGTTGGGGTGTCTCTTCGACGCCTTGTCTCCTTTAACATGATTCACCAGAGCAATTATGGGTCACTTAAGCATGCTCCGGTTTTTGCTTTTGCCCACATCATCTTCACGCATGGACCTTTTGTCCCCCCTGCACATCGGGCAGTAAGGCAGCAAAGGTCTGTTTCATATGCAGCAGCAGCTGGACGATAGCAGATGCACTTCTCCAAAACGAGATGCAAGCGTAAGACGTGTGGCAGAAATGCGGGGGAATGGGACGAGAGCGCAGTGTCAGGGCCCGGTTTGGTCTCTGCTGCTTGTCTTGTCTCGTTGAGTGTATCCGTCGTCCTACTTCTTACAGGCAGCAGCTGAACCAGTCGCAGTGGGGTCTGCACACTCCCCACTCCACTCAGCCTGGCATCCGCCGGCTCCGGGGCTGACATTTCCAGAGGTGCTAAGTCACTCAGCATCTTGTTACGCCTTCTGACAAGTCAGGCTGCATCATAGCGAGCGCCAGCAGACTTGAGCCGAGGCCAGGAGGAGAGGCCTCTTTCACACAAGTCACCGATCTTCCCTGCTGGAGGTGCCGAGATCTCAAGGTGTTTACAGAAGATCGCGCATTGTGTCAATCACGCTTTTGGCCCCGGCACGCTACCCCTGGTGCCAGTCAGGTGTGAGGAGTGGTGCAAGATCGAGGCGGGGGATTGGGTGATGGAGAGGAAGGGCATCACAGTGACAGCTCCGCGGTGTCAGCGGTCAGATTGCCCAAAACCAAACTTCATGGCTGATTTTCTTGGGTGTATTGGTCGAGAGTGACACAAGTCCCCCCGCCCGGAGGTAAAAATAGAAGCTTGATTCACATGTACCAAGTGCAGTCGCAACACACCATGAAGGAGTCCGGGATCATCTGCTCATTCGACCTGTCAGCCGGAGAGTTATTGGAGGGTTTAGAGAAAAGGTCACTCCACTGCTGAACTGACTGTTCACTCTGTTAGTGAAGGAGATGCGTACTGAGAAGTGCAGTCATTAAGGCGTGCTGAGATACAGCTGCAGTGTCGACTCATTACCAAAACATTCATTTGAGATAAGAGGTACTTTATTGATCCCAAATTGGGAAATGTTTGCGTTGCAGCAGCATAAAAAAACAAAGTATAAACTAAAGTGTAGAAATAAATAATTCTTGAAATTAAACATCTCAAAACAGAAGTAAAACAGGATTAAAAAGTAGGAAATATACAGTAGACCGTGAAGAAGTATTAAACAGTCTTAGACAGTTAATATGCATTGATTCCCATTTCAAAAACCAAGTTAAATCTTCCAATTTTAGCTTTTTACTGCCTTTTTCCCAAACTTGTTGACTTTATTCATCTCGTCCTTTGTTTGAGAGACAATCCAAGAGATATGATCCACTTTCCTATTTGAACAAAGTAACACAACAGATGTCATTTGATGGCTCCATTTTTAATTCCTTTGAAGTCACTCAGACAACGAGGGGAGGCAGAGAACCACTGTTCTATTATGCATGTGTTGCCATTACCCAGTGAAGAGCTCGGCCTGACAAGGTGGCGTATCCCATCATGAATTAATCACCCTGCGCTATTCATCAGAGGTGACTTTGAATTTTTTTTGTCTGCAGGTTAAAACAGCCAGACTGATTTTCTTTCTGGGCATAATTTATTCAACTTTAGGTTAACGCAGTGCATTATCAACCGTGCCTCAGCGTGCAATTGTCAAAAGGTACTGAAGGATTTAATAATCTGCACACAAAGATTAACAATAGAGACATGACAGTCAGTAGGAGAGGAAAGACAAATGGCAATGTTCATTCACGAATCTCATCTGAATTTATAGAGTGGATCCCGAGTGTTTGACTTCCACTCTGATAATGGTTGCCTTCCTTTCAGGTTACGTCACAGCAGAGTTCTTTTTACTGAAAGCTATCACTACACAGGACAAGGAAGGCCTGCCTGATAAGCCTCGCTCTCAAATTAATCTATTGGAAAAGGGGAATATTTGGCTATCAGCTCTAATTGTAACATGTTCTACAAGGCTGAATCTAGTGCATGTGGTGTGGACTACTAATTGACATGGTGAAGACAAAGGGAGCGTGCTCAATAAAAAGAAGGGCGAGTAAAAACGATGTTAAAAATAGGCCGTTGAAGATTTTTAGTGGAGAATGAGCTGGAGTGTTACTACAATGCCTTATATTCCAGGCAACAGTTGAAAAGAGGTAACTATCATCACATTACTGTTACTCAAGAAAATACATAAAGCCTAACACTGTGGAAAATCTGAACATGCCTAAATAAACTTAAAAAAACTTGAGGGCACCCGATGTACTTCAAAACCCCTGCAAATGAGGACAGAAGTAACGACAGCGGTTGCACCATTTTTTTTTTTACCTGATCTCTGTGCATGTGGATGATTGGTTAGTGACTAGACCAGCTCACATAGGTTTCGATGTTGTCCTACATCTTGAGCCTCTCGTACTGTAGCTACAAAGAAGCAAACTCAAGGTCTGAAAAGTAAATTGCCTAAATCTGCATTATTTTTAATAACCAGCAGGAGGCGACTCCCCAGATTGCAAAAATATAAACAATTGTATAGAAGTCTATGAAAAACTGTACATCTCACTTGATTTACTACCTCAGTAAACATGAGTTTATGTTAAATGTAACACATTATGGTCTCATTTAAAGAAAAATATATAGAAGGTATGCTTAGGGGAATGTTCTATCGGGGTTGTGACTATAGCTGAGTGTTCTCATTGTTTTTGTCTTTTGAATTGAACCCTTTCGGTTTGCTTTTCACTTCATGAGAGTACATTTGAACATTTGGTCACCTTAAAATGTGTTATTACCATGCTATATTGACATTTGTTTTGGCACTTCTGGACCTCAAATTCTGCCACACTCATAACGCCAAACTCTAGGCTTCTCAGTGGACTTAGTCTAGTTCTTATACACAGTCTATTGAACAGATTTAGCTTGAAACTTTTGACAGCATTTGCAAAGCATGCTTTTGTCAACATGCTTGCTGTTTATAGCTTCTTTTTAGTTTATGTCTCTTAGCAAAGTGTAAGTGTATACAGACTACAGTATAGACAGCTTAGCATTTAGATTGCTATCAGTGAACTAAGGATTTGCTTGAGTTGGCATTGGACTCCTGTGTGAATAGTTCTCAGTTAGTTTGGTTCATGAGAAAATCCATTTATAACAGGCATGTGACTTTTCTTGTCCCCTATTAGTTAGTGTGAATGCTGTTTACAGCATTCCACTATAGTTCTTTGATTCTTTAATCATCTTCTTATTATTATTAGTGCAAATACTGTGTACAGCATTCCACTATAGTTCTTCAAATCTTTATTAGTGTGAATGCTGTGCCACATGTTATACTTTTTGAAATATTCAGCTTTTTAAACTCTTTTTTTAACATGGAACTCAATGGGAGGAACCTTCAAATCCTCTTTTACCTACACCTTGCGCCAAATGCTACTCCTTCCACATACTTTCAGCTAGAGACTTCATTCCAACTTTCAAATGATCACAAGACATTTAGCTATGAAACACATCTTTCAGATTTTGGATATCTTTTACAGTTTTTGACTTATCAACGTATACGTTTTGGTACATTTTCAGGCCGTGTTCGATTTTATAATCCAGGGCACTAATGGCACATTTCCACTGCACCGGGGTAGCCCCGTTTAAGCGTCCCTAAGCGTCCTCGCTCAGGCCTCGGGCTGCCTCGCTGGCCGTCCGAGGCCGTGGCGCATTTCCATTACAGTTGAGGACCTGGGGTAGCAACGCAGTGTAGGCGGGGCGATCGGCTTTGTTGTTCCGTCGAGCTCCCGCTGGATTTGATCATCCCCAATGAGATGTAGGAACGTCGCCACCTCCTCGGTCGACCACGGTGTGCTTTTCTTTGACGTTGCCATTTTTGTAGCTCCTCCGTTTACATAAATGCTGCAAGCTTGCTTCTAGATATATATGCGACGCTAGGGATGAACTCGCGCGCGATCTTGTGACGATTCTCTCTGACCAATCAGCAGTCGAGAGTGTTGACGTCACTAGTTCAGCCCTGGCCCTGGCCTGATAGAACCACGATTTTATGGGGCCGGAAAAAGAGGGGGAAAGTACCCGCTAGCCGGTGCTAGGCTATATGGAAAGGCCACCAAAAACTAGCCTGGCCGCTTGAGGACGATTAAGGACGCTTAAACGGGGCTACCCGCTGCAGTGGAAATGCGCCATAAGTACCAATCGTGTTCACACCGGAGTACTTTTCCCTGAGGGAAGATTACGCAAATGAGCCGCTGATGTCACTTCGTCTTCTTCTGCTTTGGGTTTACTGGCAGGCCGCAAACAACTTCACGGCGTATACTGCCACCCGAAGTCCCTGGTCGGAAGTCCCCGGAGTTGGGGACTTCCGAGTAAATCGCCAGAACCCCGACACCTCCTCATCACTCCACCGCTCCCATGTTTTTTTGTGTTGCCATAAGTTATTCTCTCTCCGTTGGTGCGCAGGGCTAATGCTAATAATGCTAATGCCAGCAAATACAATGGCGGCTTCAAAAAACTTTTCAGAGTTTTACGGGGCGTGGTTTGCAATTCGCCCAGCCAATAGAAAGTTCCCGGCACTAAGTACTCTTTTTGGTGTGAACGCGACATAAGGGGTACTAACGGAACTAAACGGGAAAAGTACGGGGAAAGGTACTCCGATGTGAACGTGCCTAATGGGTGTCTATGGGACGACTCTTCAAATGTAAGAGGTTTATCTCTCATTCAGAACAATGGAAAGGCTCTCCTCTCACTGATTACTGCACATCACCATGGAAAGCTTTGATCTCTGGGCTCAAGCACAGGTGTTTCATAACTTCGTTAGCTCAAACATACACACCAGTGTCATGGAAAACGATGATGTCATAACTCCAACTGACATGCTCAGAACGCCACCAAACATCACATGATAGTTAACACTGTGGCCCTGAACAGCTCTACATCAAATCTGATATTACATAATGTGGTGTTACCATGGCAACACATCCCTCGCCATAAAACACGATGTTGCTATAACTCCTATGAAAATGGTCAAAAAGTGCTCAAACTTCACATGTGTGCTAACAGTCCAGCCGTGAAGACATCTACGGGAGAGTTTTGAGATTTCTTCAAAATGCTCACCATGAAACACGGTTTTCTCATAACTTCAGTGAAAATGCTCCAAACAGCCCAAAACTTCACAGGTTTGGTAACGATGCAGCCATCAACACATCGAAGCGTATTATGGGGTTTCATCAAATGTCGTTCCCATGGCGACAGATCACTCGCCATCAAGTTAGTTCAAAAGTTTGCAGTTCAAATATTCTGATGCTTTTCAAAGCGTTTTTACTTTATTTTCTCTTCTTAATGCATATTAATTCAGTACTACTTACATTTAATCATTTAATCTAACTCCTTCAGCCTACTTTCAGCTACAGAAACCATTCAACTATTACACTATTCAGCTATTTCAGGACATTGAGGCTATACATTTTGTTGTTTACACCTTTTAAAACCTTTTCTTTTAAATATTAAGTTTCCTCACTATTTGTCCTACTCTTCCAGTTTATTTGAGCTGTAACAATTTTGATTCGAATCATTTCACTTTTCTGCATTTCTCCGCAACACACTTACTTGGTTTTTGTAGCTAAAAGCAGCTACAGAGACCATTCAACTAATAACATATTCAGCTTTTTCTGCATTTTCAGCTAAATTCAGCAACAAATGTAGACAGTTTACAGCATTCGCACGCATTTTCAGCAGGAAATGCATTTTCTAGTTGGCATTACAAGGCTTCTTTTTTTTCTTTGTTGTTCATTGTTTGGACTTTATCTGTGTCCCTCTGTCCTTTTGTTAATTTCGCTCTCTTCCTCCCTCTCCCTCTTTCTCTTTTTCCCTCTCGGTCTCTGAGAGGAGTTCGGTTTGGGGAGAGGATGTGGGGAACAGCTGGGCCCCATCACTTCTCATTGCGGGCCTGGGAGAGACGTAGCTGACAGAGTGATGCACAGAGCCTGTCCTTGCTAATGACTGCGCCATTCTCCATCATTATCACCATCATTAGGAAATTAGGGGGACAGAAGGTATTTACTGTAAACCTGCCACCTCCCAAGGAGAGATAAATAGAAACTGATAAATGTGATCGTGTGACGCTGCCTGTCTATTAACCTTCCCATTTTCCAGCTCCAGCATATGCACATTTAACAATCATTAATATTCTTTAATTGGGCCAGATTTTAGTGAGGAAAATACTCTGGAAGACGAAGGACTCGTAGTACTTAGTTAGAGTTTAGTGTTAAACTGGGGGAGTAGTGCGGTACCCTGAACACACTACCACTTACAGTTAGCTCTTAGCTGTCCATCTGCGAACTGTGGAAATTCAGATTCATGTCATATACAACCATATAACAATGTGTTTTTTTGTGTATTTGTTTATTTATTTATTTGTATTCTTAGACTTCATTGGACCAGAAGTATTTCCCATTTAGATTTAGAATCTGAAACGGGATGCTATCCAGAACAACATTGAAATCTCACATAAAAGAAACAGACAACAGACTTAAAACAAACAAACGTTATATAAAACACTGACATTTGCAGCGTTTAGTAATGGGAAATGTGCAATTAATGTTCAATAAATGCATCATCGTACTTTTTTTAGACACCCTTCTTAGAAAAAACCCAGGTAAATACAAACAGATGTTTCCTGTTTTCACTTTCAAATGTTTACATTTCTAAAGTATCACAATGAAAGTTGAATAGTTGCCAAACATCCCGGTCTATAATTTAAAGCTCTGTTCATGTATGCCTGATATGTAAATCGCAGGAAGACGCCACAATGTTGGTTTACAGTTGACCATGTGAGCTCCACTGTGTGACTGACTCGATGCTAATGTAGATCCTGCTAACTGCTTGGCAGCGCTGCAGAGGCTTATTTTCACTGTGTGACGGCGTTACAGCTGGATAACAACAGGGCAGTACTGCTGTCAAGGGCAACCAACAAAAACCCCCACAAACGTTCCCAGTACATGTTGGTCTGGGGGGGAGACCAGCTTGCTCAGCATATACTATGTATGTATGTATGTTCTATGTGGATGCTTACTGTATGAAAAACACACACATAGACACACTGACAAAGACACATAATAAGCTAGGGGCAAGGAGACTGTCAATTGTAGGATAAAGTAAGCTTTCCCGACTGTTTATCTTTAGTATATCCAGTGACGTGTAACCTTGTTCCTGTGTGGACAGCAGATGTTTTGATCCGCATTTATTCCGATTTTAATCATGTTATGCCAACTCATTTGAGCATTTATTAACCTGCTGAGTTAGTGTAGTCTTTTTTTTTGTATGTATCTAAACCAAGGCACATTTCAGGGGACTTTATATCTACCAAATATGTATCCAACGTCAAAGTTGAGAAGCACTGTTCTTGTGGATTTTTGAGATTCTATGTTGCCCTAAAGGGGCCCTATTGTTGATTCATTTTTGCTTTTTGGGGGGTTTTCCCTTTCCTTTAATGTGTTATATAGGTTTTTGTGCATGTAAATGGTCTACAAAGGATACATTCCCAAAGCTCCTACCAGAGGGAGTTTATTTCCAACACTACCTCCTCCCCCTGCATGAAACAACTACATTGGACTCCTTTGTTTACTTACGGTACATGACATCACTATGTATCACAACAGAGCCGGCCAGCTAACCAATCAGAGCAGACTGGGCTCTGGTTTCAAACAGAGGGTGAAAAGAGGAGCTGCAGCACAGGCAGTATGAGAATAATAAGGCATGTCCTGAACATTAAAACATGTCAACACATCACAGTGGAGGCACATAATACAAAGGACTCCTTAAAAATATATAAAAATATATATCAATGATTATTCTTTGACTTTTGTGATAGATCATTCTGTACCGTCTTTACCGCTGCCATGATTTCCAGTGCGACCTGAAAAGGCACAGGGGCCATCACCACAATGAGTGCAGACGTTACCACTGAGTGGACTTTATTAGGCATTAAATGGGCACAGCTAGCATTCCCAGTGATTCATACAGTAAGTCATCCAAACGAGAATGTTCTCAGCTTGTGTGCGCTGCATTGATAGGATTGCATTGTGTTTATGGTGTGTATCAACGCCAGAAAGTGATTTTGGGGCCCCCATCTGACAGACATCAATCACGTGTTCATTAACTGGCTGTCCGATGATCTGAGAGTGTAGGTTGACAGGGGAGAAAAAACATCATCCTTTTAGAACACCTTAGTGGACTCCGTCAATGCAGCATTTTATAATGAAAAACAAAAACGCTGATGCGCATTTGATGCAGCAATTAGAGGGGGTCCCTAATGATGATGATTTGAGTTTTAATTCTGAACCCACTAGTGACTGGCAGAGTCTATCAATTACTGCATTAAAACAGGCCCCAGCTGCAGCAGCCACGGCAGCCGCCTCCCAAATTGTCGTCTAAACTGCTGTCGTCTCCTCTCCCATCGCTCGCCGCCGTAATTGCAGTTTAACCAGTTCATCATAATCACACAACAGTTTCCTCTCCCGGTAGAAGGGGGGATGTGATTTCACTTCAGACTGTGTGCCATGAAGTGTGTGTGTGTGTTTTACATTCTAAAACAGTGTTTGATCTTATTCATTTCAATAAGTCAGGGAATCATGTTTACGTCCATACTAAGGTTAAGATATAGTTTATTAAGGAGTTGTGGTATTGATTCAATTCAAGACTTTGTGGCCATGTTCATAAAAAATCTAAATTCTCATTGGCTGAAAGCTCTTTTAATTGTGTTGCAAAGTGGGAGGAGCTTTATAAATGTATCACACATGCCTTCTATAGGCGCTTTCACACCGGAGTACTAACTAGACTCCGGAACTAGAACTTAGTTCATGAGAACCTTTTCAGTCCCTGCTAGAGAGCGGGAACTTTCATGGGAGAAAAAGGTTCCCATTTCTGATTGGCTGGGCGGATTGCAAACCACGCCCCGTAAAACTCTGAACTAAAGAGTTCTGATGAACTAAGTTCTGATTAACTAAGTACGGCAAAGTACTTGGTGTGAAAGCGCCTAATTTAATATGGTGTGTCTCCATACAACACAAGGTGCCAACAGCAGTCCTGCATGTGTCTGTTTTTCCAACCCAGTTTATATTTGACAACGCGCACTTCCGCATGTCTTAAGCAACAACCCAGCGTCAGGTTATATTAAATATTCCGATGGCCCAAGAAAGCTGTAACGTTTTGCTGCATTGTTTCTACTTGCACTGACTGCAACGCAAGGTGCTACAGCAGCTACCAAAGGTGTGCTTGAAGGGGAGGGACCCGCTAATTCCTGTTAGCTAATCCTTATTCTCAGAGCTGCTTCGATGCGGAAGTGGGAGTGTTTAAATCTAAACTGGTTTGGAAAAAATATATACATGTCCTGCCATGGTGATGGTCCCTAAACGTCATACCATAGCCTCACTGACACCCTCCCCACCCTACAGTTTATAACAAATGAAAACATTAAAAAAACACATTACTAGATTGCTCCACAGAAAGTACAAACTAATATATAATGCACTATTTTACCCATGAACCTGCATTTGCCAATAGTTTCCAGCAAAGTACTTGAAAGAGATGTCCTTTTTTAAAAGAGGGTAATTTCCTACTAACGCTGTTCATTAGTGTATAAACAAATAAATATAAATTATTTGATGAAATCATTGACATAAATAAAAATATAACGTTCTTGAAAAAAGGCTTATGTAACTCCTCATCTGGAAAATCTTCCTCTTCTTCCTTGTGTTATTGTTTTTCTCCTTGAAAGAACAAAAGCAAACATTTCAAGGTAGAACTAGTCAAGCATGTTTTTCTGCATCCCAGCCACATGCCACTTAGCATGATAAGCTCTTCCTCTGCCAGCTGCACGCTGAAAGACAAACAGCACGAGCGTGCACTCTTCACTTATTGGTAGTGTTGCTGATCTGTTCGGTGAAGCTCATTCTGCCGTTTCATGCATCGTACATCAATGTGGATAGAAGCAGCAGCCCAATGTCCACATTGCTTTTGTTCGGTTGAGATGGAAACAATAGCAGTTTAAAGTGGTGCAGGGAAAAGTCCTACAACTCGAAAACGAGTTAGCATTTTAGCACATCTGGTTCTCTTCAATGCTTCTTTGAACATGTTTTTTGATTTAGAAGCCTGAAGAAATATAAAAAGATGTTCAGGTTTTTATCATAAAATCAGTCAGTAAATACCTTATTTGTGAATACCCAAAGTCTCTATGTAAGTTTAAGATGGAGGTTGCTAACAAATGTCTAGATGAGACTACTATACTTCGTCACGCTGAACATTAGCCCCCTTACGCTTACTTACGCTTAGCGATGGGGATGTTTGTAGTTCGTTTATAGCCTAACTTCAGCTTTTTAATTCTGGCGATTGCAATTATGCTACAAAAAATCACTCAAGTGGTGTTAATATGAAGCTCTCCTCTTGAACAAAACTTCAACAAAAAGTATCATACATGTGTGTTTGCCAAAAAAAAAATTCTGGAATAGTCCAAATGAGACATCCCATTCTGTACAGGCAGGCTGTGCAATGCTAACTTTCGGGTCAACCTACAAAACACATGAAACATTACCACATCACTATTATTTGCTGCATATGTTGGGAGACCAAAGGAACCAATAGGAACTTTTGTTAAAAAAATTGTTTAACAGTGCTGCATGTGCAATGTCAGCTTATAGTGCCCGCCATTCCGCATTTTTTATTGTGTTTGGAGAGATATGCTAGCTCCTTTGCACAAAACATGTGTAGGGCGACTTTAATAGCAATGAAACCTTATTTAAAATGTGCATTTAACTTATTCAAAGCTTTGTGCTAAGCAAACAAACCCAAACCCCAGCTAATCATTTGCTAAAAGGATATTTTCTTTTAAGCTGTGGCTAAATAAGAAAGCAAACCTTATTTTCCCATACATTATAAGTATTATTTTAAATATAAGTATACAGTGTGTAGTGTAAATACACAATCTTTTATTATTAATGCGTCATAATTACACAATCTGGAAATCCCAGCCCACATCTAAACATCTCTCCCTATCCCTCTCAATCAGCGATGTTGCTTTCGCTTCCAAACGTTTCCAGAAGAGCAGACGAAGAAAGAAGGCGGGAGGCGGGATCAGCTGGCCTGTGATCTCCTATGCGAGCCAAGCTGTCTGATTGGCTGGAGGGCCATCTTGCCTCTCTGGCAGGCAAGTGGCTCAAGCCGTTTGGGTGGGGAGGTGTGTATGTGTGATTGTCTGTGTGTGTGGAGGTGAGAGGGGGGTAAGGACTTGGAGAAGCAGAGGGTGAAAATGTGTGGGTGTTGGGGGGGGGGGTTATGTCTGAACTGTGAAGATGAGAAAGGATTGGCTTTGTGTGTGTGTGTGTGTGTGTGTGTGTGTGTGTGTGTGTGTGTGTGTGTGTGTGTGTGTGTGTGTGTGTGTGTGTGTGTGTGTGTGTGTGTGTGTGTGTGTGTGTGTGTGTGTGTGTGTGTGTGTGTGTGTGTGTGTGTGTGTGTGTGTGTGTGCATTGTAGCATATGTGTGTTTCACTGCATAATATATGTGTGTTCATGCGCAAAAGGGAATCTGAAAGTGTGTAAAAAATTAGGAATCATCTAAAGCGATCTCATTCGATGTATTTTTATTTCAATCTGTAAACAGTAGCAGCTACTTCTATATTTGTATATGGTAATTAAAGGAATTTTGAAGATGGTGCCCCTTAACCTTTCATGTACAATTTGTTGGAGCGCTAGCCAATAGAAGCGCAAGTGTTTCATAGTTGTGTCACTATGTTACGGAAGTAAACACAGGAGTCAAAACGAGGGGGGGAGTGTGTGGGAAAGAAACTCCCTCTGACATGAACTTTGGGAATTTAACCTTGGAGACCATTTACATGCACTAAAACCTATATTATACTAGAGGAAAGGGAAACCGGACAAAGTATTATAGGGCCTCTTTAATAGACCCAGCACATTTTTGACAAAAATATCACAATGAAAGACCAGTTTGAATGTAATCCATTCCACTTCTTTTTGTACGCCATATAATAATTTTAAACAAATTTGTAAAATTAGATTTAAAACTCGAACTAATTATGTAATTTGTAACTAATTGCATGCCATGATTCGAATCTGGCACCTTACTTCCATCTCTTTGAGAAAGTAGGCTACATAATTAAATATATTCAGACCACAAATGAAAGAAGTGTTTGTTTGTGACAGTGAGATATTTGCATCCCTTAGTGTATTTCCGTGCAGCAAACACATTCTCAAACCTCAGATGGTGAAGCTGAGCCTATGGATGGGCGGGTCAGAGCGTAGCAGCCGGCCTGTGTTGGCTCTGCTCTGGGCTGTAGCAGGGACAAAGCACAGGCTGAAATGTTAAACCAAGGTCCTTTGTGTTATTGCTGACATTATGTTTCATTCCCTAATTCCCCCCCGGCGTGCACTTTTGATGATCGTACAGCACACGCAGACACAGACACTGAGTGGGCGTAGTGGAGTAGGACAGATAATGACCAGTACTTGTGCCGTAATAGCCGCTAACGCCAGAACAGTGGGGGGTTTGACCCTGTCCCTTCAGCTGCACATTCCTCATCGTAAAATGTGGAATCTGTTTTAAATGTATTACTTCTGTAGGAAAGAAATTCAAACAGACCCTATTATGCTTTTTGAGATGTTCCCTTTGCTGTAGTGTGTTATATACTGTAGGTTTGTGTGCAGGTAAATGGGCTGCATAGGCTAACATCCCAAAGTGTATGCTAGAGGGAGTTTATACTCCCCCCCCCTCTACCTGAAAGCCCCAATTGGACTTCCATAACATAATGACATCACTATGTTACACACTATTAACTAGCGCTCCAACACATTGTGGAGGAACAAAATACTAATATGATCCTCCAAGTGAGCACATGTCCTCTTTACTAAAATAAGCATAATACTTTGAAATCCTTGTGTGAGAGGAATATATTTCCTCAACGCATACTTTTGAGGAATAACAGGATCAATCTAGTAGACTGTATTTATAATT
Organism: Gymnodraco acuticeps; assembly: GCF_902827175.1. Lineage (NCBI taxonomy): Eukaryota > Metazoa > Chordata > Actinopteri > Perciformes > Bathydraconidae > Gymnodraco > Gymnodraco acuticeps. The sequence continues at coordinate 2,617,948 of NW_022990125.1, read as the reverse complement.
AAACAAACAAAGATCACGGAAAGACAAATGAGACAAGCAAACAAAGCGTTTTACCCTACGATGAATTTGCCAACCCATATTTATATAAGTTAAGACAAAGCATAGGTGGAAGATGTGAATAAACTGAACTAAATTATTGAATTCACTGATTTTGAATTATAATGGTTAATTTGAACAGTTGATGGGAATGACTAAACAGCTAAACTATTAGGTATAAGTTATTGTAAAGCACTGTCAAGTGGAGTGGAGCTGCATATTAAGTGATATTTCTTTCATCCGTTACCCCTTTCACATTATCACATTTCGTTTTTTAAAAACAGAATAGAGTCACATCTTAAGTTATCTAATGTTAGCAAAAACTGGCTAACAGCTATCAAACGAATAGCTACATCAAGAGAAGTTGATAACATTAGACGTCACCTACATCAGCTGTTTTGCTTTCTCCTTTTTTCCTTGGTTACCTAAAAGGGATTTAAAATAGGAAGGACATGTTTTTTTAAAGATGACATTAATTATCTTTAGCCAGAAAGGATAAAGGCCATCATCCCTTAGTTAATACTATATGCCTCCATGATGTAACTTTGGTGTAATTTCATACGTATAACTGTGACCCAAGTTGTGTTTTCAAACCCAGCACGTCTATTTTCTTTTGATCACACATTGTGGGTTTCTTGTGTTATAAAAAAGTACCACCCCTAAAAACATTAACATAAACACCTGCACATCATGTTGGTGGAGTTAAGTTGAAATCAACGCAAGTTAGTTACAATTTAAAACTCATTTAACCTTTCACAACCTCCAATGGTGGTGTCAGTCCCTGTGTGTGTGTGTGTGTGTGTGTGTGTGTGTGTGTGTGTATGTGTGTGTGTGTGTGTGTGTGTGTGTGTGTGTGTGTGTGTGTGTGTGTGTGTATGTGTGTGTATGTGTGTGTGTGTGTGTGTGTGTGTGTGTGTGTGTGTGTGTGTGTGTGTGTGTGTGTGTGTGTGTGTGTGTGTGTGTGTGTGTGGTCCAGTTTGAAGTTTTGTTGCTGTGACACTCATGGCCTTCTGGAACCCAGACACCCCCTGTGGAGACCAGAGAGACGTGTCACCTTGATCACTGTGTCCCCTGGAGACTGCCACACACACACGCGCACACACACACATTCAAATTACTATTGTTGTGGGTATTTAAACTAACTACATTAACCCCCACCATCTTGACATTGACCTGTGACTACTAATAATAATGAAATGCTACTCTGCCCTATATCCAAGCAACTTACCTTTCTATCCTTGTGAGGATACCTACTTCGACGCTGTTAGCATTTAGTCATATCACCAGTCATACTGTTATTACTATTAGATATAACTACATAATCAATTTCAAAGATTAACACATAACTATAGTTTTTTAATTTGTAATATAACGTAGAATAAAGAAAGCACCGTTTTGTTCAATATCAATTTCTTACATGTAAAGCAGAGAAATAAGTGTTTGCTTAAGTGTTTCAAGTCATTGAAATACATGTCAGTAATAATAGCAGATCTCTATTTAATTTCGGTATTCATCCTGATAATAACACAGTATCATTTTGGCCATCATGACAAAATGCTAAATATTGACACAGATCAGATGATTATCTGTGTGAGGACATGTTGTCAGTGCAGCAGTGAGAATATGAAAGGATTTTTAGAGAAAAATAAATACATAACAATAAATAAACATATGTACGGTAAGCAGCACAACAAATTGTGTATTATATGGGCAGTGCTGAACATTGTGTCCAGCAGTGGGGTTCACACATACGAATGGATATATGAAGAGGCAGCTTCTAGCTTTACATGATCAAGATGATTTCACAGCCCTCAAATCAATTAGGAGTCAAAAGACAATATGGATGTCGGCTGGCCAGCGGCCGCAGCCTCCCACTGGGGAAATCTTCGTCTTTTCTTTCCAAGCACGACTTCCAAGGACGGGTGTGATGTCTAGCGAGTGGATGGGTGGGGGGGTCCGTGTTGGCGGCGGCAGGGAGCAGCGTCTCTTGTGACAGGTGATAAAGTTTGAAATGCCAACCCAGTGCTCTCCAGGCACAGGTGTGGAGAATATGTCCAGGAATAGCCAAACCCTCTGTTCACAAGTCTCTTGACACCGCCGCGACAAATATCGCCCCCGCTCAACAACCGCCAATGATACGTGTCACCTTGGGTGTTTTTACTGCGCTTCCCACTGCAGTATTAGTCTGGATGTTTGCATTAGGCCAGAAGGAATGTATTCACCCTTTCATTTTGAAGTACAAAAGGCCCTAATCAGAGAGAAAAAGGACAGTGGCTTGTATTGTAATAGTTGAAGTGAAATCTCTAGTTCACTGCATTATGTCAAACAAGTGGAGAAATCCAAAGCTATTTACCCATCTTAATTGTTATGGCAGGAGTTGCCGATTGTTGCCGATATCAGCCAAAGAAATGCCTTCTCTTCAATGTAATGGAACTATACAGTAAAGCCCTTCACTTGTTTTTGCCAAAAGTCCCAACAAATCTAGACGAAAAACTCAGCAGCATCTATTTGCTATACTCATACCAAAAATCGAGAGAATATCTCCACCACCCAGGTACTCACCCAACAAAATAGAAATAAAACAAAAATAGCACTACAGTCAAAAGGAAAAATATATTTTTTATTTTTGTGTTAAAAGACTAAGTTAGTCACAAAGAACAGACTTAATAACATTACATATATTTAAACTCTGGCTGATATAACCTCCCTGTACACTCTAGCAGCAGAGTTTGAAACAAGTTGCAAGCTCTAAAAGTCTATATCGTACATTGGCTACAATAATTAGACCAAATAATCCTAATTTAAGGTCCATTTGATAGCTTTTTTGAACTGCATATAATGGATGGAGCAAACTCCATTTGCTGAGAAAAACTGTTGGATGTGGTTGAAAGCGCTGCAGTAAGTGGACATTGACTTAAGATCTGTTTTCATCAGACATTCTAGTATTTTCCCATTATCAGACACATATAGTTAAACTCAGTTATCTAAGAGAAAACATTAGGATACACCATTAAAAAATAATAAATACTGCTGTTTCTGTAATAAAGTCCCAATAAGTTCAATGTTAATACATCTTATGTATGACACTAATGGCTAGTCTCTATAGTATATATACCTGTAGGCAGATCTCTGCTTTAAATGGCTTGTAGTTTCATCTCAGTAACTTCATAATTAGTCCAAGTAAAGCCTCAGCAGTCTCCTTATGCACAGGCAGACAATGGCCTTTTGAATGTTACACTGTAGACCCAAATAAATACACGGTAGAGTGTAGTTCCTTGTAATTTCCGACAGCTGTTGTTCTTATCGCAGCTCATTTTACCATTTACTCCGATGTTTTACTATTTTCACATTAGCCTCCTGACCACAGTCTCTGTGTGGCGACAGTGGCTTCAAGATGTTTTCAAATCTCTTCTCCTAATGTCTTGCTGGGGGTGGCCATCTGTTTCTGCATCTCCCACCGAAGCTGTGCCGGGGACGGCTCCTGGCTCCGGTCTTCACTCGGCTTCTGTTGGGGGTAATAATGTGCGCTGGTTCTGGGAGCCCAACTGGTGTCCATGAGTTTGTCCTTTACCGCTACTCATCCTTGTCCCAGTCACGCCAGAGCGAGGGCAGAGAGCCATGCCGTGATAGAGTGGACTTCAGGGGGCTGCTTTCATCGCTGAGAGGGGAATCTGGGCAGCCAAAGTGGAGTCACTCTCTCTACACTGCAGCATCTGCCCTCCTTAGCATCTTATCTCACATTGTAATGTTTGTCGTTTTAGGCTCTTATCTCTACACTCTCATCCAAAGGGACATGTTCACATCATGATTCAGCTTTAGGGGCAGTAACACTTGCACGGTTGCAGGTGTAAACATATCCATGCAGCCGGCTAAATAATCATTTCCACTCAGAAAGATGGAAAATATTTTTAAATAAATGTCTCTGTTGTTTTAACATCTTTTTTATTCTTTACTTCTTCCACTGTCACCTTTCTGAAATCAATTTGGGTTGGTTGAAAAGAAAACTAGGAAAAGTTATCGAAAGATATAGGCTTTGAAATGAAACATTGGCATCTGGCCACAAATGGACATTTTCTCCACTTTGACAGGCTGATAAGATGCCAGATTGGATATGATTCATTGTCCAAAGTTGAAGTAGTTTTTTTATTTTGCCCAGTGAATACATCTGTCAGGCCATCACAATAACTGTAGGTTTAATAATCTGTACGTTTCCCAACAGGAAAGACTCGATGTTTACGGCAATCGAAAAAATATTGTGCATATATCACTATGTTCATTATCAGCTGAAATAAGTTAGAAAATATTGGTAGAAATCCAATGCAGCCATTCCTATAAATGATTATATGCAACTTTGCAACATTAATAAATACTGTATATAAAAAAGATGTAATTTAAAATTTAAAAAAATGTTATTTTTGTATTGTTATAAAGACATGTTTTGGGGCTATTTCAATACATTTTTTAATTATGATGTAAAACTGACATGATTTTTTCATCTAGATCGACTGCGATACTGGTCCATGCAACTGTCCAAAGATTGCTCAGCATTCTCAATGTAAGTATATAAATGTAGCAACAAGAAAGTTGTGTTTTATTCATATATATATATATGGTGTGTTGTGAGCATTACATGCGCACTTTGTGAACCATCAGTTAAAATAATGTATTTTTTTATATTCTGAGTCCGTCTTCACATGTAAAAAATGACCATTAAAGGGCTGTGCATGATAAAAGATCCTTGTAACCATTTAAAATCATCATTCATGATGACGCTCTGAATAAAAATCAAATACCCAAAATAACTACTACGAAAATGTATTTCAGGCAGAAACAGTGAATCAAAAGGGAGATGGTGAAGGAGTCCTGATTTTAATCTCTTTCTCCACTTTCTTTTATAGTTTCATTAACCACAAATAGGCTTATACTTCACACTGTTATTTATTTCCTTGTGAAGTCTGTGAAGGACACTGTAGACTCTTTATTTCAGTTTTATCAGTCAACTTATCTAGTTTGCTTCCCGTTCGTGTGGCCAGTCACGTAACCAGACAAGTAGTTTCCAAATCAATCAGGCCGTCAATGGACCAAAGTCAGGCCCTTGCCTCTGCAAATGTGCTGATTTTGACAGTGAGCCATTATAGGGGTGACTCGAGCCATAGATCAGGGTAATTGTGGCATTAGGCAGCAAATTGGAGCTAAAATAACCAGATGCAGGGGCAGATAGCCGCGTCCCACTCCAGTGCCGGTTATCCTGTAAGTTCAAGGAGAGTTCAAGCATAGAGAAGATACTGTAACCCCCAACGGGTCCTAGAGTGCGGCCTCCTCCAGAAATTATCTTCACAAATATACGATTTCCGAAGGGTGTAATTGTCTTCACGCTTATGGTCATTCATGCCTCATTTCATTTTCCATAAGTCTATATTTTCCTTGGCCTATTACAAGGAGATGTTGCACCTAAGGCTGGATGATGATATGGCCTTTCTTTTTTTCCTTTCCTACGCTTTTCACTGAAAACTCCTGTCAATATGGATTGTAAGAGATGGCGGTCGTGTAAACTTTTATGATAGCAATAAAGATCTGCAGCACCGCCCACCATCAAGCCCCCCCATCCCTCCCTCCTACATTTCCACCCCCCAATTCCCATCCAATCCCACATCCCTGCACCCTTAGCAGAGAGAGAAACATGGGACCTGACACTGTTCATTAGGAGGCTATTGTCCAACGATGTTCACCTCTGACATCAATCTTCTCGTTTCCTGATGCGTACTTGTGTTGCATCATGTATAAACCGTGTCACTGCCAGCGTGAAGACTTTACTTTATGATGTGGAAGCAGTTTACAATATTTATCTTAGTAAAAGTAAAAAAATAAATTATTTTATTAGATGATAATTGTTATTTCAACAACTACATTTGCATGTAATACTATCAGTTGTTTTTTAATGGTACATTTTTTATTTTCTTAAAGGGGCCCTATAATGCTAATTTTCAGGTCCATATTTGTATTTTGACATGTTCACATGATTAATGTTCAAAAGGTCTTTATCTTTCTCATACCTGCCTGTGCTGCAGCAACTCTTTTCACCCTCTGTCTGAAACCAGAGCCAAGTCTGCTCTGATTGGTTAGCTGGCCGTGATTGGTCTAGCCCTTAGATATGTCCCGCCCCTTAGTTTTTCACGTACAATGTGTTGGATCGCTTGCAAATAGAAGCGCAAGTGTCACATAGGGATGTCATTAAGTTACGGAAAAAACTCCAAAGTCTAATGGAGGCGTTTCAGGCAGGGGTGGTAGTGTGTGGGAGAGAAACTCCCTCTGGAGGGAACTTTGGGATTTTAGCCCTTGCAGACCATTTACATGCACAAAAATCTACATAACACACTACAGGAAAGGGAAAACCCCCAAAAGCATAATAGGGCCTCTTTAACAATTTGTAGATTATAGATTGTGTATCAAATTGAGCAAAACAACAACATTTGGAGATAAAACCCTTAAATGCAATTTGTAGTCATTTCTGCATAAAACATAAATTGGCTTGTTGCCAGTGTGCATACTTCAGTATTATCCATCAACATTACAAGTATTTGTCACATTTTCTGCTTGATTTCAGTTTTTAAAACTAGTGGATGTGTGATTAAGCAGCAAATATTGTTTTGTTTTTCTTGTAATTCAAATAAAATGTGGTATTTATATAAACTGTCTAACGCTACAAGCCGCTGCATGACTTCTAAGACAATTGCAAAGAATCATCCTTTCAGTCGCATCACTTCATTAGCTTCTACAATGGGACAATGAGTCCAATTACCCACAATCCCCATTCCTGTTCTGTATGGCTCCATCTCTGACCGTCTGCGGGGGCTGGCTCGTTGCCAGGGTGTATTCAGCGTGCTCTGATTCACCGTAGTTATCTAAAATGTTCATTATTTTGCAATTTATTCAGACCGTGTGACAGCATTTAAGTTTTACCCGGTTTTCTCAAATTCAGATGAGGCCTGAGGCAGATTGGCTAAATGAATGGTTTTACAGATCAGCTAATATGGAAATGTGGCTGCAATTAAAGAAGATGTTGTGAGGTAAAAGGAAGAAGGAGATATTTTCTTGGCAATTAAGATATTAGAATAAAACATGTCATTTCCCCAACCACCAGACTAAAAGAACATGAACTAAAAAACAATAGTCATCTTGTCACCAGCCACTTTGACAAAAGGCCCAGAGAGGAAGCCAAGCTTGACACAACTTTTTACATGTGGGTTGGGAGGTGGGGGTTGGAGGGCTCGGGGTGGGGGGGTCCGTGGCTTTAGGCAATGACTAAAACACAATCAACCTTCTCCTCATCTCCTCGCGCCACCGTGGCCCACAGCCCCCCGCTAATTAAAGTGATACAACATCTCACAGGCCAGTGCGCACATCTAATGGGCTGAGTGAGGCCCTCCCGCCTCATATACCCTCACTCTATAGCTGTGACCACACACACACACACACACACACACACACACACACACACACACACACACACACACACACACACACACCACACACACACACACACACACAGACACACACAGAGGCTACAGATCATGAACCCAGCGTGGTAGCACCAATCAAAGCCTCTTATTCTGACCCCAGAATCGAATGTGTATCTGACCTTAAACAGGGGCCTTGTCATGTCTTTAGGCTCATGTCAGTCTATCATACTGATACGGAGAATTAGGTACATGTAGGTGTCCAGAGTAAAACGTGATGTATTGCTCTTCAGACAGAGCAAACAAAGACCAGGAAAAATAAAAGACATCAAGGTCACAGAGCATATTCGATAGATACAATCAGTTCTAGGAAGTTTATCAAACCCTGTACCTCTAAAAAATGTCAACTTTTTATGAGCCTTGGATTCAGTCTTGTAAAATGCTATTTTTCAGGTAATCCAATGGGATTTTAAATTATTAACATGTAGACAAACATGGAGTAATTTGTTTGTTTCAAGAAAAGAATGCAGGAAAAGTTGTTGGTTATGGTTGTTGTTATGTGGAAACCCAAACGGCAGAAATTGCTGTTAAAATGAATTGCAATTTTACTTATTGATTTTTATTAATGCTGTAGGAGCATGAAAACCTTCAACTTAGGTCAAAATGCAGTATATTTTCATTTGAGCTATGTAAAGCCTAAAATACTAATTGAAAAAAATCTCAAAAAAGTTAAACTTAAGCAAGACCCCAAACATGATCTAAATTTGGAAAAACAATGGTAGAAAAATAGACTAGATAAGACTCGAAGGACTAAAGATTGATCTGCAAAAAAAAGTATATAGACGACAAAAAAAGAAAACAACAAGTATAAAACAATTATGGATAAAACCAAGACAAAGGAAGGGAGAAAGGGAACAATATAAAGATAGCGCAAGAGGGCAAAAACTGTAGACAAAGACAGGCACATGGGACAAAGAAAAAAAAAGTTAGTTTTATAGAAAATTAAATAAAACTGAAAATAGCTGGAGAGAAAATAAAAAGCAATGCTTCTTAAACAAAGAGTTAAATCAACTGCCAATAGAGACAGAAATATCAATATCAAAACAAAGAAGGAAAGGTAAACAGAGATACAATGATGGACTTCTGAGATAGAGATGGAGAGAAAACAAAGAAGAGGCGAAGCAAACACTCCTCCAGCAGCCTGTGTTTGGTCATTTGGAAACTCTTCTTCTCGTTCTTGGATGATGTTCCCCTGAACCCAGTGTGTGTGTGCAAGTGTGTGTGTGTTTGCACGCAAACACACATTGGCCGCCATTGCTCGGGTTTTGCCTGCCAACATCAAAAATGAAGTGGTCAGCGGACAGCTTGGCTTGTCACAGGACGCAGTAGGCAGCCACGCCACATGTAGCTCAGAGGACAGGCCAAGGAGGGGCGGGGGGTGAGGACTGGGGGAGGGAGGGGGTTTCTTGGAGGAAAATAAAGGGGATAAGGCCGTAAGGAAGCGTCTCCGAACACCCCCTAACCTGATCTCATCATGCCACATCTGCTGATGTGAACCCGTGAGGTGCAGGTGCTCAAGGGAAGGTGTCGTCATCCATATTTGATGAGTTTTACACATTTTCTGTGTAAGGCTTACACTTTTTCATTGGTTAGGACTATAAGACCACCCCCCCCCCCCCCACATTAGTAATGAACACAACTTTGTTACTCCGGTCTCAGATTTGGTGACAGACGTCCTAAGAGTTGTTGAATTTGGTGTGTTCATTAGCTTTAATGTAATGTTGACCAACATGGTTATAACGAAAAAGTGATATTAATCGTTTAAACAACTATCTAAATCTGTTTTACAAGCATTTAGGGTGGCATGAATATGAATTTACCAAGAGGGGAACTCTTTTTTCTGATCATACAGACACCACATGAACGAAAACTTATTTTGAAAAAGTAATGAAAAAGGAACATTAGTCGTCCGTCCATCCTGTGATCTGGATCTGCTTCAGTTATATGAGTTGTTCCTTGGCTTCGTAGTTTCTTTCCTAAGTGAGTTTCAAGAAAATATGACCTAGTGTTTCTCTAATCCTGCTGAGAGACAAATAGACAGACAAACTGAGTGCAAAACATAACCTCATTGGTGCAGGTAAAAACAAAACACTAGTTCAAAATAACTTGAAACATTCGCAAAAATGTCAATATGTTTTTAGCTTTATCTACCGCAGGAACAAAAACCATAATGATAAATAATGTCAGATAATGCTATTTTACCATCTGCTTAAAATAGCTTTCTCAGGTTGAAATAAAAATGTCACTCCTGTAATAAGTACATATGTTACCAACCCGTAATCACTTTCAATGGTTAGGGTGAGGGCATCTTCATCCACCAGCGTCTTCCTTTCATTTGTATTGAGGCCTGCTGTATTCAGTTCAACCAGAACTGTTATCTAATTATTTCAAGTCAAATTATAGCTCTTCTTTAAAGTATGTTCTTCAAGTATGTATATGAAATACATCCTGAACAAATGTATTCTCCAATGTTATCCAGAAGAACAGAATTAGGGTTTATTTGAAAGAAAAAAAAACACATAAAACACTGCTTACTCTTTGAAGAAGACTATTTGGGGCATCTTCTAAGTTCAGCCTGTCCTCCTCCAAAAAACGACCAAATAGGTCGATTGTTCAGCAGCTTATTACGACCTATAGTCACGTTTTAAAGTTTAGCACCTCCAGTGGTCCTGTAAGAAACAGCAATTTGCGGCATATGGGCTGATGCTCCCGTTGATTGCAAACGCTCCGGAGTGTTGTATATTCACAAATAACCCTCTCTGAAAAATCCTAAATTGTAGAATAGTTTGGCCATTAAAATGCTTTTTGATTTGATTTCTAGCGAGAAGTGTATATTGTACTTTTAGAATCCAGGTCCAGTGGATGTGTAGGATCTATAGTTTGATAGATATTACAAAGATGATTTGAGGTCTCGCCAGGAGAACGTGTATATACTACGTCTTTCCCCTATTAATTTCTATTGACGGCAGCGTCCATGTAAAGTTGGCGTCAACCCTCACGGGGTGAAAACAGTATTTCCCGTCTCGAAGTTTTCATAATAAAACCGGAAGTATTCCCCTCACTGTCAAATTATTTTACAGTAATATCTGCCGTACTCATCCACTAAAAAACATCAGTTTATCTTTGTTGATTACACAACATTGATTGGTTTGAATTGTGTACTATGCTTTTGTGTTTTTAACCTTCAATTCGGAGAAACAAATAGTTTTTTCGGAGTTTAGGATGGCCGAAGACACTACGCTACCCATAATCCTCAGCTATCGTTTGGGACTACAACATCCGCTTTGCTTGATAAACCCTGTGATTAGTCCTCAAGCCCTGTGATTGGATGTTGGAGTGGCAGTGCGCCAAGGTTACGCCGAGCGTCAAACAGCTCTTTGAAATGGAATGAAACCACGGCAGACTATCCAAAACTGGACTCGAACGGGTCCAGCCCCACCCCCCAGAACTACACATGCTGGCTAATTGTGTTTCGCAACATGTTCTATGGCAGGTCTCTACTGGGAATTGTAGTTTTAAAATGTCCCATTATTAGAAGTTGCCAGTATTAAACTGTGTACATCCCTGGAGGTTTAGGGGATGGGAAACACATTGGTGTCATCACATTTAAAACATATAATTAATAAATGGGTGAAAATTGCTTGTGCCCATAATGGGCAGCATTAATATACCCACATGACAGCTAAGGTCAGAATAGCTTTATTTAATAGCTGGTCTTATGTCTGTGACCCCTCCTGTTGTTAATTGATAAGCCTGAAACATGCACTTGTCAAGGTTCAGAGGCACATTTTGCAAATATGGCAGTAGCCATCGATCATCTTAAGATAAGATATACTTTACTGATCCCAAGTTGGGAAATGTTTTTGTTACAGCAGCATGTACAACATGCAATTTATTGTTACTTTGTAATTCTACTCCACTACAATGCAGATGTTGACCTGATATTTTTACTCCACTACATTTATTTTAGTTACTTTGCAGATTCTGATTATTGATGTGAAATATAAACAACCCTTAAATCACCCGAGTGAAATTCAGGGAATATATGACCCTCCGGAGCGTTTGCAGTCAACTGGAGCACTAGAGGTCGAAAACTTTAAAACGTGATTATAGGTCGTAATAAGCGCTTGAACAATCAACCTATTTGGTCGTAATAAGCGCTTAAACAATCGACCTATTTGCAGCAGATGTTGAATTAAAAAAGACACAATATCACTATCTGGTATTATTGATTGAAGCAGCTAGAGCACAACAGCCTACCCCTGTCTGTACGTTGCGGTAGCATTCAGACTCGGAGGGCTCCTGTAATTGGGGGGACAAAGAAGGAAGAGCTAGCAAGGTTTTAACAATCCCACGTCAGCAGGGTTCCATCAGCCGTGAAACAAAAGGGACCCAGTGATTTATGCAGCAGAAGGAAGGAGGGAGCGACGACGGCGAGGAATTATCCGGAAAGGTCATCCTCAATTTCTGTCAAGAAATGATCTTTTCCCACTATGTAATAAACATTTATCTGATCCCTTTATTGGCTTTATTAGATCTGACAGTTTAGTTAAGCCATTTCCAGCCGGGCCGCCGCGGGTCGTGACAGTTAACGTTGCGCAAAAAGTTCCATTGCCTAGGTTCTTATTCACAGGACTGAAGAGACAAGGTCAGCAGGTCTGGGCCCGGTATTATTACCACTGTGAAACAAAGGCTCTGCACATTTAGATGCCCATAAATATCCCTCCAGCACATAGCAGAGCAGAACATCCAGACACTGTGTTGTTTAAGGAGAACAGCTGAATGTCAATTGGGTGTCATTACTGTAAAAGCTGCACTTATGAAAGAGGTAAATGGGCTTGACAAAAATAATGTAAACACCTCATGACAAAGGACGTTAAAAAGTGATTTAAGATAGATGCAATTTTAAACACAACCCTTAAAATGTGGCTCATAGTCGTTGAAAGGAATTGACTGCCGTGGTTGTAGCTACGTATGGCGACTTTCATATGAGTTTTAAAAGCAATATGCTAAAACAAACAGCTTGGAAGATGCCAAATTAACTCAAAAACAAAATTGGGAATTCAAACTGCACAGTTGTTAAGGCAAAATACGTCAATTTAGAAATAGAAAATGTTTATTCTGCTTTAAGCTTTTTATCAAAATGATAACAAACAATTATGAGATAATTGTGACTGAATGTAATATACTTTTTTAATTATTATAATTATATTTGTATTTATTTATTTATTTCATTCTCATTATAACTATTTAATCTCTCCTTTTTTTCTCACATTTAATCATTTTTCTTAGTGTGCATTTGAATGCTTACATGTATTTGTTTATGTTTTATTTTTTGTAAACAAATTTATAGATCTTCGAAATGTGAATCCCTTATTGTTTTTAAACAAAAAATGCATTTAATGCTTATTAAATTATTTTAAACAATAATTAATTCCATTTGACTGTAATGTTTGCAATTTGATTAAGCTTCTTTGTTTAATCATGACATGCCTGAGTGCTGTCCTATATTTGTAAAATAAATACAAGCACAGTTTTGAGTTGAATGTTCTATTCTGCTAAATGTAATTTAAATGCCACAGGTTTAATTCTGACATCAGTGTATTGAATTGTAATCAGTTAGTATATTGTTGATAATGTCTGAGTGTGTAGCATTCACAGGCTAATATGCTGGATGAGGTAATGACAGTAACATCCCATCTAGTGATTAGCAGGTTACAAATCTTTCAGAAAAGCTGATAAATGTTTCTTTAAGACACTCTCCCGTCCTTTCTGTAATGACAGCCAATCCTGCTGTTGACGCTCGCATCAGTATGCAGCGATAATGGTGCGGCCGCAGAAGCAGTTGGGATTGTAAACAACGTCTGTCATTCAGTTTAATAGACTTGAGGGCATTGTAATGGCTCTGTACCGCTTTCACATTCACTGCACCAAATGTGTAGAGCAAAACGCCAGAAGATCATTTTACCTCAGAAATAGATTAAATAAACCTCTTTTATAGCTCTATCTCAAGGACAGCCCCCCCTCCCCCACCACCACCGCTCCTAACTGTGACTGCTGAATATATTCTGTCTCTATTTCAACCATTTGTGCGGGCAAATTACAAAAGGTCTTTGAAATGAATTCTTATTTGTCTATTTCAATGTTTCTGTATTTACTCAGCTGTCACCGGGTGACTTACTGCCCATCTCAGCCACATTACCCGCCCTCTCCTTCCCTGACTTAACTGATAAGAACATCAAATAAAGTATTCTCAATCCTCTTCCGAATAATGATTTGCCTGTGCGCCCATGTTCCTCCTATTTCAGAATGTACTTCTTATTAGTGAGATTTATGAGGCCTCCAACACCATACTCTTGTGGTGGACCAGCCACTTCAGCATTAGTCATTGGCATCCCAAGGTTAATTAGGTTGATCATGTCTTTAAATAGCAGGATCATCATTGCTGTTCTCTTTCTCTACTCCCCCTGGTTCCCTCTGCCGGATTGCAGCAAGACTGCTCATCGGCTGGGCTCCCATTCAGGAGCTGTCAGGTTTTTTTCCTCTTTTCTTTTTTTTAACCAAATCCTGGCGCCCAATGTGGGGCAGGCGGGCTAAGTTAGCGCGAAAGTGAAGTTGTCACTCAGAGACAGAGGAGGTGCGGTGCAGTGTGGGCCGGAGGAGCTAACGGTTTGCCTGCGCCTCGCCTCCAATCCAGACCATCTGTGGCCCCAGCTGGAGTGCCAGCGATGGTCTGGCACTTGTACCGCGCCATATTTACAGATCTAAACACAAATGGCTACTGCCTGATTGTTTCACGATTCATTAGTCAGACAAGCTCGGCTCCCGCGCCAGCCCAGCTGTTACAGAGTAAACCTTTGTCACTTAATAGGGCTGCTTATTGCCTCCCCATCAAACGTATTGATCTGTGGCCTCCTCCTTTTAAGGTGAGGTGACTGGGAGCGTGGGGACAGACAGGATGAGGAGAGTGTGACATGGTGGGGGTCAGGAGGATGAACGGAGGGGTTTATTGAAACATGATCCACCAGGATAGAGGTGAAATAGAACAAAAATATCAACAATTGATCTTTGCAACTTTTACATGATGTTGTGTTGTTATGTCTCTATAGTCTTTAAGGAAGTTTACAACATTTACTTCAAGGTAGATATTAAAATGTAATCTTGATTTTGGTTAAAGTTGGGTGAAATCTAATCTTGTAGTATTTTAAATATAAACCAGCATGCTTCTGGACTGACATGGAAAATTACAATCTTTTTTTTTTATTGCGGTTGGGTTGGGGTTAGGGTTACAACTTTAGAAAATCCTCAAGCTCAAACATGAATGCTTACAGTAAAGGCTGTAGTCTTTTGTACTCCATTGCTCCTACATTTCTTCACATTGTGCTGTAATTACAGCTCTTAAATTATCCTGTAGTTTATTTATTAAATAAATAATTCACCCACAGTTGTATCATTTACATCATGTGTATATCAATTACCTTTCCTTGTTGAACAAAACGTTGTTTTTCTTGCATGCCTTCATGGTAAACAAGGAATACAAAGAACCAGAACATGCTTGATGACTTGTAGCAAATGTGTGGATGCAAAACTACATCAAGGCATCTGTTCAGAAAAATCGTACAGATGTACTGAAGAATAATCGTAGTCTAATGTATCCAGACGTATGCTTACTACTTACTCCGAACACATATTTTCACTAAACCTTACTATTTAAAACACTTCTTCATTGAGAATCAAACACTGAGTTTGTGTTTTAAATACGATTTTAGCTAAAAATGCATGTGTTTGTAAAGTAATGTGCATTCAACAGGATGAATTAGACTTATGCTGCATGAGTTATGTAAGAATGTGTTAACAGAATCTGAAATAGTTGTCCTGTTCTTCCTATTCTTCAAGACCTTTCTCAATATTGTTTTTTAATTCTTTGTTCAACGTGGAGTAATAGATCAAAAGTATATCAGGAATCCAAGGTAACACAGGGGGAGTAGTTGATGGTCGATTTGTAGGTGAAGTTTTCTTTTAAGCTGCTTTGTATAAATATAACTTACACTACTACTTACCGGGGCGAGGACTACTATTGGTCTGTGAATGTGAAAATGAAGGGAAATCTTTATGCTGCAGCAGAAAATTGTAATTTAAACATTTGTCTCCAAACTTCTTGGTGAAGGTATACAACAATACGGCTTTTCCCTCTTTGGTCTGAAACTTTTCAGGCCTTGAACCCGTCCAATACCTTTGGGATGAACTGGAGCACTGCCTGTGAGCCAGACCTGATCACCCAACATCTGTGCTGGACCTACTGTGTAATGTTATGGCTGAAATCCCTGCAAACAGGTTATAACACCATGTGGAAAGCCTGGAACTAGAAGAGTGGAGGCTGTTGTAGCTGGATATCATGAAAAGGTGATGTCCATCTTGAACAAATAATCATCATCATCATATAATACTTGGGATTTTTTTGTTTGACAACTGCTCCACTTTAGAATGAAATAAATACAAAATATATAAGTTAATAAATATTAAAGATGTGCAATACAAGATAAGATTCAATAAAATAAAGATATTTTTATAAACATATTAAGTTAAGTTTAAACGCCCAATAAAAGATAAAACAAAACAAAAATTGAAAAAAATATTTATATAAACATAAGAAATTAAAGTATGAATGTGCAATACAAAAACAAAACAAAAACAGTAAGGATATTTATTTAAGCATAAGAAGTTAAAGTAAAATGTCCAATACAAGATCAAATAAAAATAAAAACAACATAAGGGGCCCTATTATTCTTTTTACGGGTGTTCCCTTACCTGTAGTGTGTTGTATAGGTTTGTGTGCATGTAAATGGTATGAAAGGGTAAAATCCATAAATTCCCTCTAGAGGCAGTTCATCTCCAACACACTCCAACCACCTGCCTGAAACACATCCATTTGAACATTAAAGCATGTCACAGTAGAAACAAAAAATACAAATATGAAACCTGAAAATGAGCATAATAGGGCCCCTTTAAAGATTGGGATGTGGTTGAGGCCAGAGTCTCCAGAGCCTCCCCCCGCCCCCCCCCCCCCCCCCACCGCCTGATAAAACAGAAAGAGCAGCCTCAGCAATATGTGTATCGCTACAAAAATAAAATCTGTCCTGAAATGTACGGATCCATTCCTTAGAAGACAAAGAGAGGGGTAAAAAACTAAAAGGTCAATCCTCAGGTCAAGCGTTTTACACTAGTAAGTGGAAGAGGGTGTATTGATTTCACATTAAGAGCACCGGGACAGGCTCCACACTGTCAAAATAATTCACTGATCTTATCCTTTAAAGACAAGCTCTGCTATTGGCTTTCTGCCATTTTGAATCCTGCTCTAAAGAATCTATGATCGTCGACTGAGCATTCAGCTTATTGCTGCGTATGGCGGCCTAAGCAGCGACATTGATCCGGAAGCATTTTTGTGTGTAAATGTGTCACAGCTGATCACATGAAGAAGTAATTAGATTTGTTAAGGTTGGAGGTTGGCAATATAACAATGGTGCGAACAGGGAAATCCCAACAGAGCAACGAGGGTCGGGATTAACAAACACCGTGACATTTTTATTGACTCGCTGACTTCACTGCTGTAACTTGCATGTGCAGGCATACTGTCTCTCTCTACAGTGCTGTAGTAAAAGCATTACACGTCTCAGAACTTTAAATACTTGATGTAATTAACATGTTATAAGCTAATTAGCGCATGTTGATTAATGCTCTATTAATTCTCCATTGACTCCTTGATGGCTACATTGGACATTCAAGTGGCAAACGGTGTAATTAGCAGAGCAGGTCTGGTGGGTTTGCAGCTGTGCCGAGTTAAGATGATTTGCAAATCAAAGCCAAAGAAAAATTGGTGATATACTTCTGGTTGTAGTTTTAGATTTGATTAGGGTGGTCTTTGGATTAGCTCAACCTGGGCACTGGATATGATGACTGGAGGCGGAGCGCAACATTAATGCATGGAATCACAGCTGACTGCTGGAGAGAGCAGAACAATGTAAAAGTTTGACTGCAGCACGATGATTGGCTGCTGGAGATTGTGGTAAAATGTAACTGGACGCCCATAATGAGCTGATTATATGCAGCTGAGGAGTGAATGAATGTAGCCAGTCTTCCTGATAGAACTTAGCTTCTGCTTTAGCTTCAGTTCCATATTGAATTTTGGAAGTGTTAGTTGTTTTAGATTTGCTGGGTATGTGTACAGCAGTCCGTTTATGGCTCTGGGGGGAAAAGTCTATTGAATACAAAGTACAATATTTACAACATTTATATAGAATACTAGATCCTAAAAATTGCCTGTACTTGGTTAGAAGTACTTAGTAATGTTCCACTGCTGGTTTTTAGTGTTTCTACATACAGTATGTGTACTGGTGTTTAATGTAAGTGTGTGTATATAACAAGGTGTTAATGCAAATGTGGGTTTGCATATGTGCAGGTGAGTGTGTGCATACATGGGAGTCGAGAATCAACACTGTGAATGCCTGTGTGTGTTATTATGCATGTGTGTTGTTTTCTGCACACACACTCTGGGTGTTTCTCAATGTCAAGGAAGGCTGCTCCAGAGCCACTATTTCAAAGGATGCTACGTCATCGAGTCCCGCCAAAGGACTTTTCCAATGTCCAGGCTCCTTGGAATTCTACCGATCCCGGCGTCCTTCGTAGTGAGAAATCTCGAGGCTGCACATGTGTATCCTCCGCAGTCTTAAAATCCCCACAATGCTTTGCGCACAGACCAATTTCCAAATCTTTGGCAGAAATCGCGTTCCATTTAAGGCGGGGCCTCGCATATGACACACACCTGCACACCTGTTAGCCTGTTCCACCATTCTTGGTTTTCCGAGGCTAGGAAGGATTCATGCCTCACTTCTGAAGGAAGTGACCCGGAAGACATGTCCTACCAAGGAAGCGTCCTCAACATTGAGAAACACTCACTCTCACACACACACACACACACACACACACACACACACACACACACACACACACACACACACACACACACACACACACACGCACACACACACACGCACACATACACACAGAGGCTCAGACGTAGTACAGCTGCCGCCCCTCAGAGAGGCGTGCTGGGGCAGCGTGAGCCTCCAGTGCATCTATCATCACGCTGACAGGGCTGCCGTCCCCACACACTGTTCAAAGTGAGATCTTCAGTATGGCTGCTTAGCAAATAATTGATGGGGTGCTTCCCGGTTTTTAAGGAGAGGAGCGCTTAGACGGCAGGCCAGCGACAAGCACTTTTAAAGTGACGCGTGAATCACTCTTTCATGACCCATAAAGCCATCTGGAATAACAAAGTACCCGACAACCGTTTGGGTCTTTATTCAGAGTTTCAGGGACTCACCTGTGGAGGTGCTCTTTTTGTTTTAAACACCGATGACCAGTCCCCAAATACCTCATTGTCTTTTTTTGCAATCAATCTAGTATTGTTTCTAAGGCATCTTGTCGTCTTTCTGGGAAATACTGAGACCTACAAGTTGTCATTGTTACACAATTAAGTTCTGATTGGTCAACCGCTTAGAGATGAGTCGAAATGGTCCCGCCCCTTAGCCAGTCATGTACAATGTGTTGGAGTGCTAGCCAATATAAGTGTGAGTGTTAAATATTGATGTCATAATGTTACGGAAGTAAACAAATGAGTCCAATGGAGGCAGAGTGTGGGAGAGAAACTCCCTCTTGAGTGAAAACAGGGATTTTATTCTTTGCAGACCATTTACATGCACACAAACCTATACTACAGGAATGGCAAAACCCCAAAAATCACAATAGAGCCCCTTTAAGTCATGAGTCCTAAAACTTGTCATATGCGCTCAAAGCCACATCTCGAGTTATTTACCTCTGTTCATGTGGATGAGCCCGAGACGGATGCATGGTTAAAGCCAGTGTGCCTCAGAAGTCAAACTGTTTTGGCTTTATGCTCCACCGAGTCCCACTTACAACAGTTTTCTTAATACATCCATGGGTGGTACAGGAACATTTGGGAATGTACTGTCTTGTATAACTGTACCCAGTGCTGGAATTGGGCCGGTACTCACCGGTACGCAGTACCGGCACTTCTGGTTCTGACCCATGGAGTACCGGCACTTCTTGCTCAGTACCGGCATGCTGGCGGTACTCCGGTACTCATGCACCGTGCCAGTACTCAACACTCTCCCGCCGTTCTTATTATACATCCATATACAGTGCTGGAATTGGGCCGGTACTCACCGGTACGCAGTACCGGCACTTCTGGTTCTGACCCATGGAGTACCGTTACTTCTTGCTCAGTACCGGCATGCTGGCGGTACTCCGGTACTCATGCACCGTGCCAGTACTCAACACTCTCCCGCCGTTCTTATTATACATCCATATATATATATATATATATATATATATATATACAGCCGCCCGGTACTCAGTAGATGCGTCATGAGGTGCCGAACGGACATTCTCATCGCTCTAACCGCTGGAGTTTCACAGCGGCTGTCAGCTGTTTACTCCTGTCATTCAAACAGAACGTGCTGGAGAGGGGGCGGGGCTTATCTTCTCCATGTAAATACTGTGGTGGAAACGACTATGTCAAAATTAACCTATTTGACCGTGATTTAATAGTAATACACGTTTCAAAATAATAATAATAATAATGACGAAGTAACAACATACTGAAAACTGTTAGTAAAACCATGTTTTAATGCTTTACAATTTACATACCTAGATGCACGTGTGTTGTGTTTATGCAGTGCAACTCCCACCCAGTGGGTGGCTATGTAGAGTGATAGAACAGAGCAGGCACGCCCCCGAGAGAAGGAAAGCAAGTCACGTCACAAATTAGCATTTCTAAAATGTTAGCGTGGATTAATAAAAGTGCAAAAAGGCAGCGGTTGTCGCCGGAAGAAACTTCAAATACAGAGAATGCTGTGCCTGTGTTGGAAATTGTGTCTGATGGGGAGCTTTCTTTGGTTGATCCTCCTGCTCCAAGTTCTAGTGCATTAGCATTAGCACTAGCTCCGCCGCCTCCTCCAGAGCCTCTAACGTTAGCTGCTGCTGGCGCAACTGCCACCACCAACACCGGGCAAAGCGATGCACCTGACTGCTGGACAACGGACCAGGTGCAATATTTTTGCAAGACCAATGCATGGCTCCTTCTTAAAGATAAGAAGCTAGGATGTCGGATATGCAGAGATGTCAAATCTTTGGGAATACACACTGGACAAGGACTGAAACTGTCAACTGAATGGGGTGAGTGTCTCATTTCGGTGTTGACAAGGGCAAACAACAAGCTAGCCTGAGAAAAAAAAATCAAAGAACATAAAGAATCACAAGCCCATGTAAAAGCTGCTGACATCCTTACATCTGCTTCACGTGAAACTATTCAACATCAAGTGCAGTCTATGCATAAATCTGAATTAGACACCACTATCAGAGTTTTTCGAACGGCATATAAAAGTGGCAAACATAGCCGGCCATTCACAGACATGCCAATTGATTTGAATGTACAGAAACTGAATGGGCTGAACGTGGGCAGGGTTTTGCACTCCAATAAAACCTGTGGCGAAATCATCGACCACATAGCTCATGAGCTGAAGAAAAAAATGGCAAAAGACATTACAGAAAACCAAAGAAAACTCTGTGTTTTGGTCGATGAATCTACCACTATTAGTGGTAAAACGGTGCTTGTTGTGCTCAGCATTAGCTGATGCTGAGCCCGAAACGTTTTTTTGGGAGCTGATCGAGTTGGATGGAACAACGGCTGATGACATCACAAAGGCGTTAATGGAGTGTCTTGGAAGAGATTTTAACGAGGACTTTTTAGGTCAGTGTTTCGTTTCTTTTGCATGTGATGGGGCTTCAGTCATGCTAGGGAAGAGAACAGGCGTTGCTACCCAGTTGTGTAGTAAATTCCCAAGCCTGTTTGTGTGGCACTGCTCCAATCATCGTCTAGAGCTGGCAGTTGGGGATGTGGTCAAGGAGGTCTCAGGGCTCAATCATTTCCAGATCTTTTTTGACAAACTCTATTCCTTGTTCCATGCCTCCCCCAAAAATCAGAGGCAGTTAGCGCAGTGTGCGCAAGCAGTCAGACAGCGTCTCCTGGTGATAGGGCGTGTTTTGTCCATCCGCTGGGTGGCTTCAAGTGAAAGGAGCGTCAGAGCAGTCTGGGAAAACTACCGAGTGCTTCATGATCACTTCACAAATGCTGCAAACGACACGAGCAGGGATTCCAGAGACAGAGCAAAGTACAAGGGCCTGGATGATGTGCTCACATCTGCAACGTTTGTCAGCAATCTGGGACTGATGTACGATGCGCTCACAGAGTTCGGCGACCTCTCTCGGCAACTCCAAAAAAGAGAGATGACACTGCCTACAGCAGATAGGCTCTTAACTCGAGAAATACGAGTTTTTGAATCCATGGTCACCATGCCTGGCCCACACATGACTACAGTTCATACAGCTCTAGCTGAGAAGTCCTTCAAGGGTGTTGCCCTGCGTGAGAATGGCAGGCTTGTACAGATTCATGCAGGTCAGTTTTTCCGCAGTATGGTAGAGAATCTGAGACACAGAATGACTTCCACAACCTCCTCTCATGTCAGCACAAGAGAAATCCCATTACATGGCCGGGAGGCCCGGGACAATCAGCTAATCCAGGACATGAAAGTTATCCATCCTGGAAGTTGGCCTGAAGAGGAGTTAGACGTACAGTATGGGGACGTAGAGGTGCTACGTTTGTGCGAAGTGCTGAAAGTGGACAGAAGAGAGACTGTTCAGGGCTTTCGCGAATACAAGGAAACCAGGGCATCCCGTACACCTGCTGCCATGGAGCCTCTACTGAAAGCAGTCCGAACCATCGCTGTCTCCACTAGTGAGTGTGAGCGGGCATTCAGCTGCATGAACGATATCCTTACTGCAAAAAGGAATGCTCTCTCTGTCAGCCGACTGTCCAGCCTGGTTTTCATTAAATGTAATGGACCATCACTAGGACAGTTCAATCCGGAACAGTATGTGAGGTCCTGGCTGGCAAAGGGAAGGAGAAGTGCTGATGAAAGAGCCTGTCCAGCTCCAGCCCCTAATACTGATGTCCCCAAGGCCTTCTGGAGCCTTTTCTAACAATGTGAAGTATATTGCAAAGCAGCTCACCCAGTGAGAAGACTTTTGGCATAATGTGCCGATTTGTACAGATCCTGGAGATAGAAGGACTTCAGACCAACCAGGGAGTTATCTGATCAGCTTGGTGTTCAATGTAACTCTTTACCATGGCTCAGACTTTGTTACTTGCAGTTACAGTTTCTCATTTTAGATTGTGCAAATTTTGCATTTGTTTTTACATGTTCTTTGTTCATGCTCTTTATCATTTTTCTGAGTTGGAAAGTTAGATTGCATCATAGTTTACTTTATACATATTTGTATTCTTCAGTGGTGAAGTATATTGCAAAGCAGCTCAGCCATGTGAGAAGACTTTTGGCACTTTTTCGTTTTTCGTTTTTCTGAGTTGGAAAGTTAGATTGCATTCAAAATGTACAGAAATACTTAATTTTGTTAAAGCTTTTTATAAAAAATGCTTCTGACCAGAGCTTTGTTTCCTTGTCATTAATGTTGAACACCACCAGAGGGGCTCTCACCTGAAAGGTCTCTGCTTCATGTGTCTTCAGCAGAAGATCTAGACTTTGATTGCTATATTTTCAGTTAATATTGACCTTACTGAGCTTTAGCCATATCCGCTGCCTATCATAAAAAATGTTAAGTACAGTGAACCTTTCTAAAATATACAGTAGTAAAGAGACAAACCCACCAGCATTATAGTAGCCAAATTCTTGTTTGTGGGCTGTATATATAAAATTGACTTGAAAAAGTTGCTGATTTTAGAGTACTGGCACCTTTTTCATTCCAATTCAAGCACTGACTGTACCAGTGCTTTAGCCTCCAAAAGACAGGGTGTACGAATGTAAGGAATTACTTAATAAGGAAATCAATATATCTTAACAATTCACAAGTTGCAACATGAACAGTGAAGTGTGATGCCTGCAACGTCTGCATGCTGTCGTCCCACTTCCTGTTATTGTCCAGCATGTTTGAATGGCGTCTGGAGCCCACTGCACCTTCCCAGCAGATGGACTGCAAATATGGCCTCTGATTTATCTGGCCACTGATTAACTGTGAGAAAACAACACTCCACCAAATGTGTATGTGTGTGGTGGGTGGCGGTGGTGGCGGGTGGTGGGGAGGACGCTAATATATTCATGAAAATGTATTCATAAAAAATGATAATTGTGATCAAAACCCCTCAGAGGATGAGTCAATAAAAAGCAGGCGAAATTGACAGGCGCCTGTTATATGGACAGCACTTGCAATAACAGATGGGGGGGCAGAGGGATGGACTGTGCACGGCCGCCGGATTGATCACACCAAAGTGGGTGAGTGTTAAAATGTTACGCAACAAGCTTTTATTTCCTCCGTTTTGCACTATTTCATCATACATGATTCTTCTACGGTGAGAGGAATATTTTGTTCAATCTATTTTCAGGATGTAACACCTCTGAACGTTTCCAGTTGTTTGCTTGCAAGTCATTAAGGGTAAATGTGAGCTAATTCTAATCTCTATACGTTTCCATATCAGTAAGTAGATAGAAGTAAATAAGTAATTCAGTTTGGCTGTCTTTCCTCTGCAAAAAATGTCCTTTTATTTGTTACTCGTCGGAATTCAGCTCCCTTGTTGTATGAGCTTTAATTGGCGAGTTGGACAAAACTCAGACATGGATGAATGTCAGCCATTATCGCAGGCAGCCATTTGTGCTGGTATTTGACTCACTAATGATCGTCTTCCAAGCAGGGTTCATCAGCTTCATTGCAGACAGACAGACTGATTAAAATCGGAGCTAATTTGTCCCTCTAGTTTACCATTTCCCCAGAACAATCAGCTCTTCCACAATGCACACTCACAGTTTCCCATTTAAAGCACAGGAGTTTGGCGACAGGTTTTGCTGTGTTTCAAGGAATAGTAATATTAGTCCTAGTGTGGACTCTTGGCCTGGGCAGACCCCCTGCTGGTCTGTGCCAGCCTTGTGTGTTGGCAGGCCCACCTGGACCCAGCACCTGCTTCTGTCACTGGACATGGCAGGGTGATGAGTGTTCGGAGGAGGGTATTTGTTTATTTGCAAGTGCCTTAGGAATAAATCAACTCAAGCTGCACGGGGGCAAACCTTTTTGTAAGCAAAACAACATCTTATCAAGCATCACCACAAACTTTTAGTAGGTCAGACTTTTACTGTTGAGCCAAAAATGATCTAATTGTTTGTGTTGATCTCAAATATGTGGAGACAAATATCCATCATTTCGATATGAAATAGAAAGAAGGGTTCAAGCTCAGTATTTGTGATACGAACATAGCTACAGTGTAGTTATGACGATGAAAATCTTAGGTCAGGCTCCTCCAACAGTTCAACACAATAACACAGATAAACAGAAACATATAGTGCAAGTAAATGTTGCACTATAGTAATAGTAAATAAGCAATAGTAAATACAAAAAGAAAAATAGTTTAAAAAGTGAAATAGTGAAATAGTGCAATAAGAGTCTATACTGTATGCAAGTTATTGGAATATGATATATTAGATAACTACATTCTATGTAGCAGCCAGATGAATATTATGGATGTTGTTTCAGCAGTTCAGGTGTTTAATGGCGCGTTTCCACTGCAGGCCTCGCTCGGCCTCGCTCGGTTTGGTTAGGCCTTATTAGGCCCGGCTCACTTTAATGCTGCGCTTCCATTACAGTTTAGGAACTGGGGCAGTTACTATAGTAACGCAGTGTAGGCGGAGCCGTGACGTCATCTTCAATGAGAGCCCCAGAAAAACAACACAGCCGTTAGCTTTTATCACTCAGAGCTCACAGCTCCTGATATCTGTTCAGAAACTAGACAAAAGTTAAACAAGTACAAACCACAGACTGCCTGTGTCATGGCGAATACAGTCGCTGGTTTATTTATGTCTGTATAGGCCGTTGTTGTGAGTGTGGACGGTCGGAGCATATATAACGTTAGCTTAGCCAAGCTCCATTTAGAAAACATGCATTTTAAAAGGGTTTTTCGCCTGCCGTCTGTCTGCAGACTTGTCAAAGCATTAATTCATGGTTTTTACTAACCGGTATCAGTATGTTGTTACTTCGGCATCATTTTGAAACGTGTATTACAATTAAATCACGGTCAAATATGTTCATCTTGTTGTAGTTGTAGCCCCCTTGCCAGCGATTCTCTCTCTAGTTTAGCATACTCAGCCCGACTCAGCCTGGTTGTTCCTGGCCCTAGAACCACGATTTAGTCGGGCCAGAAAAAAGGTGAAAAAGTAGCCCCGGGCCAAAACTAGGCCAAGTGGAAACGCAACCAAAAACGGGCCCCGCACGGCTCTGCACGCTTAAAGCGAGCTACCCGCTACAGTGGAAACGCGCCATAATAGTCTTATGGCCTGTGGGATGAAACTGTCCCTGAGTCTGGTGGTTTTAGTTCTGATGCTGCGGTAACGCCTGCCAGACGGCAGCAGACAGAACAGTTTGTGGCTGGGGTGATGGGGCTCTTTGATAATCCTGAGGTTTTTCTTCCTGAGCCGCTGGGAGTAGAGGTCCTCCATGGATGGCAGCTCCGTCCTGGTGATGTGCTGTGCAGTTTTCACCAGCCTCTGTAGAGCCTTACGGTTGAGGACGGTGCAGCTGCCGTACCAGGCCGTGATGCAGCCAGTCAGGATGCTCTCTATGGTGCACCTGTAGAAGGTCAGGATGCTCTCTATGGTGCACCTGTAGAAGGTCAGGATGCTCTCTATGGTGCACCTGTAGAAGGTCAGGATCCTCTCTATGGTTGTTACTAGGGATGCTCCGATCGCCAATTTCGGGGCAGATCGCCGGAATCAGTATCGGCCGATATCGATCACCGATCCGATCGAGTGGGCGGGGCCTAAATGGAAGATTTAAACATCACTTTAAATCTTCCATTTAAAGTGATATTTAAACTCAGTTAATGGGGCTCATTCACTGGAGCTTCCACAAACAACAATCAACTTAATTATTACATTCAAATGATGTACATTATCCCGATTTTCGCGGGACACTCCCGATTTCCTCCCGGGGTCATATTTCTCCCGATTTCTGACAAAATCAGATTTACTCAGGACTGTTTCCACTCGGACTTTAATACAGCTACACCATTGTTTGGTTTCCATGGTAGCACGTCCCTTTAGTAGCGCGCGCAACTAAAAGTCTGAGAGGGTGAGGAAGACAGTCACAGCAAACAGAGCAACTCGACCCTCTGCTCACTCCTTTCCTGTAAAATACAGGTCCAGCCCACACATATGCTCCATCAAGGATGGTGCTAAAGGCAGCAAGGCAGTGCACTTACAACTACAATAAGTATGTTAATGTTAATCTAACACAGCTCTGGCGTGAGGCGTCTGATTAGCACAGCAGACCCTCCCGAATGATGTCAGTCCGCGGCCTTTGTACTCCTTCCCCGGAAGGTGTGTTGGATGGGTGCAGGGATTGGAGGACGTCGATCCAATCCCCTCTCCGGAAACGCGGGCGGGACAGCCAATGACATCTAAGGAACCTCACAGCTCATTTGCATACACACAGAACAGAGTTAATGACACCAGGGAGCCAGGCTGTAACAATGGTGCACCTGTAGAAGGTCAGGATGCTCTCTATGGTGCACCTGTAGAAGGTCAGGATCCTCTCTATGGTCCACCTGTAGAAGGTCAGGATCCTCTCTATGGTCCACCTGTAGAAGGTCAGGATCCTCTCTATGGTGCACCTGTAGAAGGTCAGGATCCTCTCTATGGTGCACCTGTAGAAGTTGCAGAGTATCCTGGAATCCATGTTGAACCTCCTCAGCCTGCGAAGGAAGAAGAGCCGCTGTCGAGCTTTCTTGGTGATGGTGGTGGTGTGATGAGTCCATGTCAGGTCCTCAGTGATGTGGACCCCGAGGAATCTGAAGCTGCTGACTCTCTCCACCGTAGTCCCATTGGTGGCGATGGGGGCGTGTCCCTCTCTCTGCTGCTTCCTGTAATCCACAATCAGCTCTTTGGTTTTGCTGACGTTGAGATGGAGGTTGTTATCCTGGCACCAAGATGTCAGGTTTTCGACCTCCTCTCTGTACGCCGTCTCGTTGCCTTCGGTGATCTGGCCGATGACGGTCGTGTCATCAGCAAACTTCACGATGGTGTTGGAGCTGTGTGTGGCCACGCAGTCGTGTGTAAACAGGCAGTAGAGGAGAGGGTTGAGCATGCAGCCTTGAGGGTCTCCGGTGTTGAGGATCAGAGTGGAGGATGTGATGTTTCCCACCCGCACTGCCTGGGGTCTGCCCGTCAGGAAGTTCAGGATCCAGTCACAGAGGGCGCTGTTTAGCAATTACATTCAATTACATTTAGTCAATACAGCCAAAAGTCAGATTATCTTTTGGAAAAAGAGTGCCTTATAATTTGTACAACATATGCCCACCTGTCTATGGAAGGGAAAACTGTGACAACATTATCACAACACCCACAACTTTTACGTTTACCTGAAACAAACCTACAGGCAGCAAGTAATGCATTGGAACAATCAGTTGAAGGAATGTTGTTACAGTAAAATGGACCATCCGTCAATCACAGTTTTTTGGGGATTTGTCTTACCAACTTTACTGACCCCAGAATTTGCTCCACATGATGACACCCTCACCAATGATGCCCAATCAGGCGTGTGTGAGCTGTGAATTCCACGTCAGAGAAGGAAATCCAATGAGAAACGTTTGTTTAACCTGCATTCTGTCAAATAGCCGGCAGAGGGACAACTTCATTTTCAACAGAAATAAGTCTGAATGAATAGAAAGTCTATGAGAAAATGCCTTACTTCCAACTTCAATGATGACCTCAGTAAACATTTGCCTAATGAGTTTACAGCCTTGACCCCTAAAAATGTCTTGTTTAGGATCCAAGGAGTACTCATTTCAACCCTCACGTGTTACTTTGGTTTATACAAACCAACATAGCCTTACCAAAAACCCAAACTCGAGTCTTCAAATAGAAGGCCACAAACCTATTGGTGACGTCACAACGACGACGTCGCTTTCTTCTGTTACTCAGAGCTAGATATTGGGTTTTTCAAACCCAACCAGTTTTGGTGGCACAATTAAAGGGAGAGAATATTGTGTTACTTTGGTCATGCAGCATACAGTTTTATCTCCACCAACCACATTTGTTGTATTCAAAATTGGCAACTCGGATACCTTTTTTTAATGGAAGATCCAACAAACAATACCACAGCTCTGTTGCAGAATGTTTTCCTCATACTGTTCAAGCAACAGTACAAGAGAGAATGATTCCCATTTGCACCTGCTTAGTTTGACAACTAGAAAAAAGACTGTATATTATAAAAAAACGAATTCAGCATTTGATCACAGCAAAGGTACAGTAGTTCAAATTTGTTCTGAATGAAAGCAATAACAAGGGTTATAACGTAGTTGTCAGAATCAGAAATCAGAATCAGAAACTGGTTTATTGCCAGGTAGGTTCACACATACGAGGAATTTGACTTGATGTCATGGTGCATACATCAAATATTAAACAAAAAATCTCCATATAAAACAAAAAATATAATATAAAGCAAAAAATATTTAAGGACACTGTAATAAAATATAGTTAGATAGCAATAAAATAAAGCAGTAATTTACAGCGAAATAGAAAGCAGTGAATTATAGAATATAAAATATGAAATAAGAAATATGTGCAGTAAGCAGTATTTGAACATTGTGTGCATTAATGTAATGCATATAGAGTCTACGTTGTGGCAGAGGTAAAGTGTCAGTGGGGGGCCTTGTTTAAGAGGCCGGTAGCCGAGGGGAAGAAACTGTTCAGGTGGCGAGTAACGTAGCTTTCAATAGCAAATAACTACCACCAAACACTGATGGAGATGAGGGGGGTGTGTGTGTGTGTGTGTGTGTGTGTGTGTGTGTGTGTGTGTGTGTGTGTGGTGTGTGTGTGTGTGTGTGTGTGTGTGTGTGTGTGTGTGTGTGTGTGTGTGTGTGTGTGTGTGTGTGTGTGTGTGTGTGGGTGGGGGGGGGGGGGGGGGGGGGGGGGGAGGGGCATAAATGAAGGGGTGGTGCAGACAGAGTTGGCAGCACTGTCTGAGCCCTTCAGTAAGGTCAGCTAGCTCGTCCCACTCCAAAATATCCCTGGGAGAAAGAGAGAGAAAGAAAAATGGGGGGGGGGAGTACATTAAACCTAACGATGCCTTGCCAAGAGTTGCTGAGTGTTGGGCATCGGGCGATAGAACAGGGGGAGATATATGGCCAAGACCCAGGAGTGGGGGTGGTGGGGTTAGAGAGAGAGTTGTTGAACCCGCTGGTGAAAAGTTAGAAAGTTAGTCATACTGCTCTCTCTGCAGATGCAAAATATTTAATGGAAAATCTTTTTCGATTCATTTCTTTAAAAACACTGTTGCTTTTACACAAAAAAACTTGTTTGCATTTTTTGCAACACATCCACAATGAATTGGGGTTTTGAAATGTGTACTCTAACCTGAAGCCTACCAACTGGTAGACCCCAGAAGTACGCTTCATTTCTCACAGTCTTTACATAACTTTGTCAATCAAACATTGAAACATCTTTTATCACAATTATTTCTTTTGAAAAGGAATATTTATTTTAACATTTGGGAACAGTATATTTACCCAAAGATATACGCTAAATGCCTTCAATCGTCTTGGAGGTGGCTAAGGTGTGATCATGTGACCTAAGTGCTATTTGTTCTCTTTTCTCTTTCAGACAAACCTACAAGAAATGAACAGGGATTTTATTAAGGCTTTCAACTCCTAAACCCCAGTTTAGTGAAACCTTTGTTACACTGGTAAGTCTAACTATTTATGTGGTAAAGAAGGACATGGCTTTGGTTTTTTGACTAACATTTTAGACTTTAATGACTGATTTTAAATGCCATTTTCTTAATCTCTTTCATTTTTTGTAAAGCACTTTGAATTGCCTTGTGTTGAAAAGTGCTATATAAATAAACTTGCCTTGCCTTGCCTTGCCTTGCCTTGCCTTGCCTTGCCTTGCCTTGCCTTGCCTTGCCTTGCCTTGCCTTGCCTTGCCTTGCCTTGCCTTGCCTTGCCTTGCCTTGCCTTGCCTTGCCTTGCCTTGCCTTGCCTTGCCTTGCCTTGCCTTGCCTTGCCTTGCCTTGCCTTGCCTTGCCTTGCCTTGCCTTGCCTTGCCTTGCCTTGCCTTGCCTTGCCTTGCCTTGCCTTGCCTTGCCTTGCCTTGCCTTGCCTTGCCTTGCCTTGCCTTTAATGGGCTCTTAAACTTCCAAACTAAAAATGTTAAATAGCCTACGTGTTTATTTTCAAAAGTAAAAAAACATGGCATTGCAGGTTTTTTAGGCTCTTTTCAGCAGCTATCAAACTGATCTGCTGTCATGACATTTAAAAAATATATAATAATCTTGATATATTTGTTAAATACAGTACATATTTGAACATGTACACCAGGGCTGGGGAACCTCCGGTCCCCGGGCCGTATACGGCCCGCGAGACAATTTGATACGGCCCTCGAGGTAACTCACGCAAAAAAGAAAAAAAATTAAGAAATCTAGACCGCAAAAGAATTAAACAAGCAAGTGCCTGTTTTTCCTGGCCAAGGTCAGGGTCCTTGAACACAACACGAGCCTAACGTGTCATCACGTGGTATATCTCTCGTCCGACAGGGGTTTAGAGCTGCCGGAGAGCACCAGGACGTCGCTCCGGGCCGGGACATCACAAATGTCAGTACCCATAAGGAGCCGTACACATGCTGCAGTTTTTTGCGTGGCTGTGTCTTTAGTTGAAAGCCCAGTGGCGATCTGTTCATCTGACATAGCCTACTGATCATACAGTCAATAACTTTGTTGTTATTAGCATCTGGTTAGCTATGCTAACAAATATAAGAAGCTTTTTCTCCAACCAGTGAGGTAAAGGCACATCTTTATATGATCATTATAGTTATAAAAAAAATAAGAGAATAAAGTAAACAGGTATAAAATACTATATGACAGTCAAAAAGAGTTGTTATTAATAAACAAGAATACAGTTTGAAAGGGAAGTGATTTGTAAAATATCCATAAAGAAAATAGAAAATCTGCTTACAGTTCTGTTTCATATGGGCGTTGAGAGATGTATCCATAGATCTCTTAATGTTGCTCTCAAAGTGCACCAGATTGATGCTTTTAACTTCAACATTTAAAAAAAAAATCCCCCCCCCCCCCCCACTTACATCATATTCACATGGATAGGAAACTAATTTGCACACATCTTGTGTCCATATCTTTGTTTTGGTGGTCATGCCACAACCGTGCACGTGAATGCATGTGCGACTCATGGTGAGATATCTGGATTAAAAGGTTGCTTTTTCTTTGCACAGCATGAAAGAAAGGCGAAATGAGTGGGCTGTGATTTTAGTATTTTTAAGCAGAGGTCAATAATTTGTACGGCCCTCGGAGGATGTTGAAAACATTGAAATGGCCCTTGAGAGGAAAAAGGTTCCCCACCTCTGATGTACACACAGACTCACATGGACACATTTTATCCGTACACTACAAATCTTTCAAATTGAAAAACCAAATACCTGTTTTTGCCGTCCAGAACAAAGCATTTGAGCTTGCCAGTTAATGTTTAATTTAATCAAAAATTAAACAGTTTGCTGATCTCGCACCACTTGGGTTAAAGTAACAAAGGTTTAAGCACAAAAAAAACACACAAAGAAAGGTTTACTGTCTGTAGTAAACTGGAAGCAAAACAGTGACCTGTTGTTAGTCACACTTTTCCTAATTTGCTCCAACGGTCATCAACCGATTTTAGTGAATTTTGTAAATTTGAAGAAATTACTGCTCCTGTCAGTTCTTTAGGGAGGTCAGTCCTGTACACACACACACACACACACACACACACACACACACACACACACACACACACACACACACACACACACACACACACACACACACACACACACACACACACACACACACACAGCTGACTGTTCTGCAACTCCACCACAATTGAGATACATGAATAAAAATGAATATTTAATATTTAAAGTGTTGATATTAATTATTCATAAAACCGGCACTTTGCAAATGGATTAAATTAATTATGTTGATAGAATTAGAATAGATATGGAGGTTAATATAATAATGTTTGTATTATAGTTGCTGTAATGGATTCAGAGCCATCTCCTATTAATTGGATTGATGACAGTTTAAAGCCGCCAGGGTCATTTGTGCATCATCAGGGCTTTACATTAGTCAAGTTGGATGAAGTGTGTGCACGACTTTTAGAAGAGGAGATTCAGTCTCCTTATACTGTAGTCCAAAACTTGACACTGTGAACAAAAGGGTGAAATTCAAAAGCAAACAGTGTCACGCATAATACAAATTCTCCTTCATTTGTCCTTAGGTAATAGATAAGGTTTTTATTACACAGTAAAACCAATTTAGTTTTATACCTCTAATGTATTTCAACAAACTGTATAATTACTTACGATGTATGGGCGTCCAAAAGTAATTTAAGTGTAATCAAGTCAAGTATGGTGCAAAATAAAACTCAATTTATTTTGTTTTGTTGGTTCTGGCTCCATTGAAGCCAACTTGTGTCTGAATTGAATACACATAACATTTAACATTTGAACTTTACAGAATCTACTGTACTACTTATTATTATTTAAATGTATACGTGCTGGTGATAAGTAGCAGTGGCCAGAGGCATTATTTGTTCTTGTTTTTGTAGGTCTGTCTCTACAATGACAAGACTCAAGAACAAACATATTAGAGTTTAAGTGTTAAGGTCACTGTAACCTCAGATGGTCGTATTCTCTTGCTTTATTTTGCGGATGTTATCTAAGTCTTGTCTTTTAAGTATTGCTGATAAAATGGGGAATATACTGATTAGTTTTTTAATTTCAACCAGTCATTGCATGTAAAATATTGCAGGTTCTGACTACATCATATCATTTTAAGTTTCCAAAAATACCCTGACATGTATTCAAGAGTTGAAGTTAATGAGGTTTCGCCCCACTGACAATATGATCTAACAATCAATATTTTTCATTTGAAAATGTAGAATATCAGCAGAAATTGCCAGCAATCAGCAGCTTCAATCCAAAAACATTAGCCCTTAAAATTCCCTATCAGTCAAACTCTAGTTTCAAGTGCTCCAATCCCTCCTTCAAGCCCTGTGCCAACACACTTCCTCGCCTTTAAAATCATATTACATTTGCCGAAGCCTGCGTATAAATTTTCCCTGCGTCTCATCAGGCTCCCCGCTCAGTATGGCCTCTCCTCTGACTGATATTGGCTCATCATACTTAATCTAGGGTGAAATTTCCTAGTCTGTGCTAAATGACTTGCAGCCTTCACGAGAGAGGAGATATTTATTTTTCTCAGGGCTAATGACCTGTCCCCCGGACCCACCCACTGATGGTTATTTACTAGGGCCCAGATGCTTGGGCTCAAAATGAGTGGTAATGTCAGTGGGTTCCATCCTTCATCGGGCCGCCCCTGATTGAATCCGAGTGATCCCATTGACATTGACTCTGTGACTTTTAAGGCCATTACCTTCCACCGCCCACGATGATCACCTCATCATCTCCTCCGAGCTGACAGCTGATTAGCAACAAATTACTGACAGGAGAAGGCTCTGACACCGGGTGCAAGAGGTTGGAGAGAGTGTGTGTGTATGTGAGCAGAGAGAGGAAGGGGGGGTGGGGGGTTGCCAAGGAGTCAGGAACCTCCTCCTCCTTCTCACATACACACTCAAATGCAGACACCCTGCATACAATCAAGGTAATAGCTGTGTCTATGATGCAGCGGTGCCCTCGCCACTAAGCTCATGGTAATGTAATAAGTGTGGAGGGAAAACGCCAGCGCTCATATGGTTAGCCTTCATGCAATGAGTACACAAGCAGCTGCTTTTCATTGGAGGAGAGGCAGCGCACTTCATTTGGTGGCTTTTTGTGTGGGCCTGATATGGTTTATCTTTAGACAAACTGCAGAAAGTGAAGGTTCATCAGTGGGTTCTTACTAGTTTCAGAGGTAGACTGGTAAGTGTCTCCAAGTCCTACAATGGAAATCCCCAAAAGTGCCTTAATCGAAAGCTTTACATTAAGTGGATAAGGGTTTCTTTGTTTGTTGATTGGGGATTCCTCAAAGAACTTAGTGTTCCCTGTAGTTTAACTGTAAAGATCACCTAATTCATCAAAGCTCGATTATATGTAATACTATTCTACTACTGTTCTTTGAACCATACCATAAAACCCATGTTTTTCAATACATAACAATTTGAAACAAAGATTTAATGATAAAAAATCTTGTTTACCACAAGGAAGTTAATAAATAAAAGCCTCCAAGATGCCACATGAAGACATTGAGGAACACAGAAGATCTTCTGCGAGAATTACCTTCTCCATTGGATGGTTTTTCATTGTCAAAACTTTGCAAACCTTTTGTCCGTTATTAAACCTTATCTTTTTATTTTGATCAAACTGTAACTGTTTAATAGCACATAGACTTTACTTTAACAATTCTCTTGAGACATACACATCTTTTTTTTAAATAATTTGCATCATAAAAGTAAACTGTTTCACAAAATCATTGAGAGTAATGAACTGAGTATTTTCTTTTACTTTGTCAATGCTTTACATCTTTTAAAACTGCGATCCCCAATCCAAGAACCTGTCTTGGCTGACTGCATGCTTAAATGAAGAATAATATTAATGTTT
The DNA here is from genome assembly GCF_902827175.1 of Gymnodraco acuticeps. Taxonomy (NCBI): domain Eukaryota; kingdom Metazoa; phylum Chordata; class Actinopteri; order Perciformes; family Bathydraconidae; genus Gymnodraco; species Gymnodraco acuticeps. The sequence continues at coordinate 2,582,628 of NW_022990125.1, read as the reverse complement.
TGTTAACATAGTTTGACTTAACATACTGTACAGCATGTAATTCTTGAACTGTTGATTCATCTCTAATCCAGCAATGATATCCTGAATGAATACCTCTGAGGATCCTTAACAAAGGCTCCTGCCAGCAGCAGATATCCACTTCCTTGAGGCGAGGGAGGCACAAACCTTCCTCGCCTCCTCGAGGAGCATCTGTCTGGGCCTCCAGCCCTCAAGGACCGGACAAGATAGCAGCAGATGAGCAGTGAGATGCTCCATTTGCTGCCAACAGGATCCATTTTTAATGCTTGGGGGCCATTTAAAGTCCCCTTTTAATTACATTTAGGTCCCAATGTACTAGGACTCATATATGGAGGCGATGGGATGTGTTTGAAGTCTCACTGGCCTCGTAGGTACTTTGGTTCTGGTCTGGGGACCTTTGTGAGATGCTGTGGTTGACGGCTGACCTCGGCACTGAGTTCTTTACAAAGTTATAAGTCATATAAGTGGCAGAGGGTGTGATGAAATGGTCTTCACTTGTGTCTCTCTGGGACAGATACACTCACTGAACTGGCTGGAACAGCACTTTCCTGCAATTACACAGGCAGGACATCTCACATACATCCCACGGGATATTCATCCTGTTGGGTCATGGCAGTAGACATTAAGAGATACTGACACAGGTGGATTTGTAGTAACCCCCAGGTGCTAATCTAAAGGGATTGGGTGCATTGCATTCACATATAGAGCAACTGACCTGCTCAGGGTCTAACAACTCATTGTAGGAAATGGAGGCAGCGGTGACCTAACACTTAGTATAACAGGATTCCCTCCTTGCACGTGTGCCCGTTAGCAACCTTTATTGGACTAAATGGATTGCCAACTTGGAACACAGCTTTGAGTTCTTATAAAACATCCATGGTGTGTATTTTGGTTTATCTTTTTAGTTGATAGTATATTTGTCATTTATTTTGGGCTTGTGTTTTGGAAATAATATATTTGAGCTGCAGACAGAAGGTCTTCTTTTCGGTCCTTTGGACTGTGAACACATGGTCCATGTGGATCCTCAACAACTCTTCATACACATTTGCATCCTTCATCTAATAATAAGGCCTGGAAATGTATGGAAATGTATTGAAATCAATCTTTTTCCAAAGCATTTATCAGTATTTAGTTTTTGGTCCAGATGCTCAGAGTAGATATTCAACAAAGATTTCACAGCAGAAACCGGTACAAAGAAATTACAAGTATTACAAGTGTTTTGAAACTCTGCACAGTGTGGATCAAGGCAGTGTAATCCCACATGCAGAGTGAGAAACACAAAACTGCCAAGTCAACATGCCAACAGACACAAGGTATTTCCCAGTTCTGTTCTACCCTCGTCTCGGCCAAGCCTCCAACCCCATCTCCAATACCAGCAACAGGTCGAGCCAAATTGTCCCAAACCAAAAACATTGATTTGAGCTTTCCTTTCTTCAATATCGGTTTTTGTAAAGTTGTATTTTTAAATGTAATTCTTGGTGGCATTAAAAAAGGCCTAACATATCTTGAATCTTAAACTTTCTGTTGTATTGCTACCGCTTTGTAAAAATACACTAACAAGTAAAAGTCCTGCATCAAAATATACTTATAAATACAATGAAGTATACCTCAAGACAGAAGATGTACAGTACATTCAATTCACTTGGCTTACTTGTGGCTACAGCTTGCAAGCAGATTACCTTTTATTTAATTAAATTAACTTATAGTTGTTTTGGATTACTGCAATAATAGCAAACATACATTTATTATGAAGCAATCATATTTGTCCCCTTCCATGTTGATAAGACGATTGTATACATTTAAGGAACAACACGTTCTCACTCCCAACCCGTCACATGTTGACGGTCGGTCAGGGCCCCTCCCCGTCACTCTATCACGGACAGGGTACCCCTTGAGAGTCAGTTTTCAACGGGCAGGGCGTCCTATTGACTTGCATAGAGCTCCCTGAACGTTGGTAATAGACGAGTTGGGATAGCGGCTAAATGCTCTCCGCAGATCCATTCTAACAGCGTTTATCAACCTTTTTCTTACTCATTATCAGTGCTTGAATTGGGCCGGTACTCACCGGTACGCAGTACCGGCACTTCTGATTTTTACCCATGTGGTCCCGGCACTTCTTACTGAGTACCGGCGGCACGTCATGACAACAAATATGCCCAGCGTATACAGTAGATGCGTCATGAGATACCACCGGCTGCCGCGATTAGAGCAGAAAAGACATCACATAACGTTAGCATTTCGAAAATGTTAGCGTGGCTTAATAATAGTGCGAAAACACAGCGGTTGTCGCCGGACAAGGATTCCCTCTCTCCTTTCCTGCTGAAAGATGGTGAGTGTACTCAGAGACGAAGAGTCATTTAACCAGCCGACACATTTCTCAGCTGATACCACTCTTCCACATCCATACCAACACACCTACATCATATTAGTTGCATACATGTATTCCAATGGCTGGCAGGGCCCCATTATACAACAGGCCCAGAAACCAAGAAATGACAAGCATGTAATTCAATGGTAAAATGTCACATCTGGTGATATACAGTAAAAAGGACAAATTGAACTATTTTCCTCCAATATAAAACAATGACATTACAAAATGCATGATTATATACCGGAATGGCCGAGAGATCAAAAGATGTGGTTATAATGGGAGTGGATGGGACATTTTTGTCCCGAATGGCTAATGTGTGAGTTTTTTTGTTTAATCTGATTCTGTGCAAAAACTAATAATCCACCAAAATAAATGTTATTGCTATTCTTTGACATATCCGAGACTGTGATAAAAAAAAAGCTGACCCCCTCAACATTTATTATATGGAAAATAACTGCCTTTTTGTGCATGTTTTTCATAGAAAACGCAAATTCATGTTTTCAAACTGGCAGTTAAAGGGTTAAAATCCTGACCATAATTTAACATTTGGTATTTTTGATCAGGACTGAAGTTGATTGAAAGATTTAACCCCAAAACGTTTAAAAAATATTAATCTGTTGTCATTTTAGAGCAGTTTTTGGAAGTGGACATTTTTGTCCCGAATGACTAATGTGTGAGTTTTTTGTTTAATCTGATTTTGTGCAAAAACTAATAATCCACCAAAATCAATGTTGTTGCTAATCTTTGACATATCCAAGACTGTGATAAAAAAAAAGCCAAACCCCCCCCAACATTTATTATATGGAATATATCTGCCTTTTTGTGCATGTTTTTCATAGAAAACACAAATTCATGTTTTCAAACTGGCAGTTAAAGGGTTAAAATCCTGAACATAATTTAACATTTGGTATTTTTGATCAGGACTGAAGTTGATTGAAAGATTTAACCCCAAAAAGTTAAAAAATATATTAATCTGTTGTCATTTTAGAGCAGTTTTTGGAAGTGGACATTTTTGTCCCGAATGACTAATGTGTGAGTTTTTTGTTTAATCTGATTTTGTGCAAAAACTAATAATGCAAAAAAATAAATGTTGTTGCTAATCTTTGACATATCCAAGACTGTTATAAAAAAAAGCGCCAGTCCCCAGATATGTATTTTATGGAAAATAACTCATTTTCTCTGTTTTCATCATGAAAAAAAACAGCGGTTTCATGTATTCAAAATGGCATTTAAAGGGATAAAATCCTGAAAATGATTACATTCTTGGTATTTTCTATTAGGGCGGAAGTTGCTTTAAAGATTGAACCCAAAAAAGTTGTGAAAAAAACCTTTTAATATAATGTTTTTATCAAAGTCTTTTGCAGTGGACATTTTTGTCTCGAATGGTCAATAAACGTAGTCGATTTGTTACACAGTGAATTAAAGACCGATTTGAAAAATTGGAATTCCAAAATAGATCGAGAAAATAGCCTTGTTACAAAAAATCAGGCAAAGTTATTGCAAAATGAAAAGTGAAAATCATGAATCTGCTGACCTTCATCTTTCGACAGGGGTCCCACAAGGTTCAATCCTGGGACCATTACTATTTTCACTCTGTATAAATGATTTACTATGATATGATATGATGATGTATATGTATATATACGTATATATGATGTATATATGTGTATATATGATGTATATGATGTATATATATATGATATGATATGATGTATATATATCATATATATGATGTATATGATGATATGATATGATATACTACTATATGATTTATTTATGTCCTGACACAAACATCCAAATGTATGCAGATGACACTGTAATACACTGAACAAAAATATAAACGCAACACTTTTGTTTTTGCTCCCATTTTTCATGAGATGAACTCAAAGATCTAAAACATTTTCTACAGTATATACACAAAATAACCATTTCTCTCAAATATTGTTCACAAATCTGAAAAAATCTGTGATAGTGAGCACTTCTCCTTTACCTCACAGGTGTGGTAATGTTGTGAATCGAGTGGCCCATGGTGGTGGTGGGGTTATGGTATGGGCAGGCGTATGTTATGGACGACGAACACAGGCCACTCGATTCACAACATTACCCTAACCCTAACCCTACCCCTCACACCAGATACTGACTGGTTTTCTGACCCCCCCAGACCACCCCAATAAAGCAAAAATCCACGTTTCAGAGTGGCCTTTTATTGTGGCCAGCCTAAGGCACACCTGTGCAATAATCATGCTGTCTAATCAGCATCTTGATAAGCCACACCTGTGAGGTGGGATGGATTATCTCGGCAAAGGAGAAGTGCTCACTATCACAGATCTTTTCAGATTTATGAACAATATTTGAGAGAAATGGTTATTTTGTGTATATAGAAAATGTTTTAGATCTTTGAATTCATCTCATGAAAAATGGGAGCAAAAACAAAAATGTTGCGTTTATATTTTTGTTCAGTGTATATGTACATGGAAGCAATATGACACAAGTGGCTAATGAACTGACAAACACCATGGTTCATGTAACAACTTGGTTGGAACAATGCTGTTTGCAACTAAATATTTGTAAAACAGTATGCATCTTCTTCAATCAATCAATCAATCAATCAATCAATCAATCAATCAATCAATCAATGTTTATTTATATAGCCCAATATCACAAATGTTACATTTGTCTCAGTGGACTTCACAGTTTGTACAGAATATCAGTACAACAAAGTCCTCTTGTGTTGCGCCAGATGTTTTTGTATCAGGGGAGAGGCTACAGGTGGTGTCACAATACAAGTACCTTGGAGTCATGATTGATTCAACACTCAATTTCAAGGCTCAGGTTAAAAAAAAATGTAATAGGGTCAAATTCAGTCTGTCGAATTTTAGGTTCACCAGAGATTACATGTCAATTGAGGCATCTCTGATGTACACACACTCTATGGTTCTCTCACACATCACCTACTGTTTAACTACCTGGTCACATGCCAGTACAACAACATTAAAACCAAACAAACACTTAAAATACTGGACAAAAAAATCAGTTTTTTCGCATCACTGCCCAATACTCAAAAAATACAACTTGCTAAGCTGGGAAAACCTCATTAAACATGCAAATGCTTGCCTTTTCTACAAGATTGTCAACGGCCTTACCTCACCTCCTCTTAGACAGTTTATTAACTTACGCACAACTGCAACTAGGGTAACAAGAGGTGCAGCGAGAGGAGATTGCATTGTTCCACTCAGAAAAAGTTCTTTCAGTCAGTCTTCATTTTCTGTTAAAGCTGCTCAGCAATGGAACTCAATCCCACCTCCAATCAGAGACCAGACCACATTCACTTTATTTAAATCAAAACTCAAAATATGGTTAATGAGGAATCAGCTCTGCCAACACTGACCCAATCTTCTGCTCCTTACAACCCACTGCCTGTGTTCATGTTATTTTGTTTTGTTTTATTTTATTTGTTTTGTTTTAATGTTCTGTATTTTAAATTGTTTTATTTAAGTATCCCAGTAATGTCTGTTGCATGTTTTAAATGTATTGTATTTACTTGTTTAAAATGAAATGTGTTTTAGTTTGACTTTTAAAATCTGTCCAGGGACTACAGATGAAAAATAGCCTCTTGGCTAACTCTGGCACATTTACAGAAATGTTCATTAATGTGCACTGTCCCTGTTAAATACATGAATGAATACATTTAAAAAAAATAAAAATGACCCATATGGACAAAAGCTTCCACAGTGATACCGGAGGGTTACATTAATATTGACAATAACAACCGACCGTCGGGGAGCATTCTCATGTCGTCTATTATCAACGCTATGGGAGGTCTATGAAGGTCTATGGGATGCCCTGCCTGTTGAAAACTGACTCTCAAGGGGTACCCTGTCCGTGATAGAGTGACGGGGAGGGGCCCTGACCGACCGTCAACATGTGACGGGTTGGGAGTGAGAACGTGTTGTAAGGAAGTACAATTTTAAAGGAAAGGTCTTTGTTTGATTGCTGTTTTTTTTTTTTTTCTAACAAGGTCAAAAAGATTTCTTATCAAGTTTGAGCCATCAATTCAGTTTACTATTATCGTTTTATAGATTTATTTTAATTATCTGAAAACTGTGGACATTGAACATAAACAGTTAGAAGCACAAACAATGTCACAGCATGACTTTAAAAAAGCATTTGAAAATCAAACGATATATTTATTGTCTAAAAATTGTTTGTGAGATTCTAAAGAGTGACTTTATGGTTCAATTTACGATACAAAATGTGGCTGTACAGACATCTCCTCACAAATAGTTAGTTTATCATTATGATTAATGTCAGAAAAAACCCCAATGGCTGAATTTACCAAAAGATGATGGAGGCCACATAATTCTTCATTGAATGATAGTAAATGTTTTTTTTCCTGTAGCCAGAGGACCTGTGGGTTCACTCTGTGTTCAGCAGCATTATGCTTGATGCCATACATCATCATCTGTATCACAGTGTTTCTCTGTTTGTCTGCTCCCTCCCCTCATCCTGCTGAACTCTGGCCGCTGTGATGCATCAAGGCCTCTGTTTGATAAGCAGGGGGGGGGGCTACGGGCTGAGGTTAGCCCGGGCTCAGACCCGGTCTTCTCAGTCTCTGGCCTCTGAGAACATCAGGGCGTTTAAGACGGTGATGAAGCCTTCCCTCTGGTGGATTGGGTCACATTGGCGTGTCTGTCACTTAGCCCGGCTGCCTCTCCCCTCTCTATCTCCCTCTCTGTCTGCCTGTCAGGATGGCAGATGACAGCGGGGGCCACCGGGGGACCGCTGGCTCCCGGTGAAGCTTCATTTGCTGTCCTCCGTGGAGAATCCCCCCACCAGCTGTATTTCAAGACCGTCACACTGCTGTCACGGCAAAGACTCTGACAACAAGGCGAGGCCTCTCCCATAAAACATCAAAAGCGTCCGCTGCAATGAAAACACAAGTGAGGGGGGCCTTGTCAATCTTTACAGCCGCACTTCTAAGTGACTGTAGCCCACCGCCACCACTCACAGCTTCCACGCAATTCATTCATTTTCATGCCGCGCAGTCGGTGATCCAAAATGTGCCATCTATTCTGCAGCTGACATGTCCAAATGTCTGAGTTACCATATAATGCCGCACATAACGGAGCTGTCTGTGGAAAGTTTTACGATATGGAAATATGCTAAGAGCCTCTGTGATGAATAGACATTATGGGGCCTGAAATAACGCCAACACAAGCTGAGTGCATGCTTTGTTGTGGACATTCAAAGCCTTTTGGAATGACACTGACATTTGAGTGACATGCTCTCATATTGCTACACATGAAATACATTTCTCATAGTTGTTCGCCAGTTTGAAACCCACATTTTTTTTTCACATGCTAAATAAGTGCAAGCCAAGTGTCCACGTTTCGATAAAAGTGTGTGCGGTTTGGGTTTAAAAAGCTTACCAATTTCAGTAACCTTCATAATATGTGGCAAAAATGTGTGTACTTCCTTGTAAAACAACATTTTACACTTTACACTAACTTGTTAAAAAAATGTATTCCCTTACTGATAATTCATATACAAAGCCATTTGTTTAAACATTGTTGAAATCTGCTCTGCCTATATCCATTTGTACTACAGTAGCTAGTCTTCTTATTCTTTAACTTTGCTGGACGATGACTATGTTTCTTGGCACTTTAAAGTCAAACCATTTAAATAATTGAGCACTTTTCACAACAAGACTTAGAGAGGGTTATGGATGGTGGATCTCTTTCTAACAGTCAACATTGGTTTCATTAACCGTAAAGAAGACCTCTCTTAAACCAAAATGTTTTGTTCTACAGTTTCCTAAAACTTATCAGGCACCACATCAGACACATCTATGCTAAAATGTAGACCTTTACACACATATACACACATGGTTGTAGTATTCACTATCATCGTCAACACTAGAAATGGTCATATGACCTCACAGAATTCCCTGTCCCTTGAGAGAGACAATGATATGATATGATAATGATGACTCGCATGAAAAATCTGTCTGGTTCTGTAGGACCAAAATAGGTCAAAACTACCAAATTGTCTTTGACTTTTAAAAAAAAAAAAATTTAAACACACAAAAATAATATGCATGTTTAGGAAAAGTCAGGATTGTATTTCTTTATTCAACAAAGTTATTTCACATATAAGCTGTCACGGCTTACAGGATTTCAAGTAGTTCTAGAAAACCAGGATCAAATGCTAATGCTAATCTTAATGGCCCTGAAATTACGTTTATATAGTACTTACATATTGTTAGTGATCCATTTAACCAATGGGATATCATTTGAAGAAGCAAAGAACCGGAAGCTGTATAAATGTTGGCATTGGTTGGCAAAGTCTATTTTGTTGGTTGGCATACTTATGTAGAACAAGGTCTGGTTTCCAAGAAGGGACTTTGTTCCAGGATGTTAAAATCTCCATTTAAAGATTCCTTTAATCATCAACAGTTCAACAGAAAAGTACTTAGTAAATCAATAACCCTAAACCATATTCCTAACCCCTAAAACAACTCAGTTAAAAATCGCAAGCAAGAATATCTTCACTGTGAAGGTCTGCAAGTCCACCTGGTTCTCTCAGACATAGAGGTACAGGAACCTACACACACACACACACATACACACACACATACACACACTGACACACACACACACACTCTTAACACCCCCACAGAGATGAATCCTATGCATTATGTCCAGACTGACACGTAAAGAGGCCCTAGATTAACGGCTCCCCCCTCCAGACTTTTTATCCTCTCCGTTCCAGGGGCCACGCTCATTTACATAAACAGATAATCCTTGATAAAAATTTCCATTAGACAAAGGTGAAATGGATCAATTTCTGCTGCCAAGATAAATCTCACGTTTTACACCGACAGGGTCATTACACAAGCCACATTTCAGGAATAATGTATTTAAAAAGTCCGCCGATAGCGGCCATTTCCCGCTTTCCAATTACCTTAAAGAAAAGCTTATTCTGTGGACAATAAAGCACATTACGGCACAATATGATACAGTCCATAAAGATCAGCGTGTTTGATGAGAGGTTAGCGAAAGCTCAGCATATTTCGGAGGGGATGTCACAACCCCGTGGTTATCGCTGACACCTCGCTGTGCTCGCCATGCAAATGTCCTATTATGCCCAGTCCAAATAGATTAAGAGGCCTGTTCAGAAATAAACTGTTTTTTTCCTGTTTTTTTTCCTTCTCATCTGTGGAGTGAAGGTGGGAAGAGAGAAAGATGGGAGGGGGAAGACGATAGGTGGGTTGAGGAGGGGGAGTTGGATTGACAAGACAGCGAGGTGATGCCAGCGGTCCGGGGCAGGGAGAGAACGGAAAAACTCATTAGTTTGCTTCCACCCCAATTCGCCGCTCTGCACTTGACCTTGAGACATCCACTCCCCCCCCCCCCATGCCCTGCCCACTCCCCGTCTCCTGTTTTAGGTGAATTTGCACTGCAGGGCTTGGATGGGTATGGAGTCGGATGGGGGGGAGGGCGCTGGAGCTAAAAGAGCCTTCCAACACAGCGGGAACAATAATCAACTGGTTTCAAGAAATTGTTCTAGAAACTATTGTTTTTATCCTAGAATAGAATACTATCACTATAACTTGAAAGATCTCTGGAATATTGACCTTGAGAGAGAGGAGTTTACACGGTTGGAATGGTTTGAATCCATCCCACCCTAGTAAACAACTGCTAGTTTAAAAATATCTATATTTAAAGATTTTTTTTTTGCCAGAGAGTGCTTTTATTGAAGATACAGTGTTGAAATGGGGACATAGAGTGGAAGACATTGCCTGAAACTTTGGTAGTCAAACCTGTGTACTTGGCAGTGGATATCTGGCTATCGAGCAGCATAGGTTATTATTTTATTTTTGTAATGTTATTATGACCCTTAATCACATTTCATTGTTTGGCGGCAAACACGGGTGGCAGTAGTAATTATAACAAGAAGAAAGAAGGATGTCGTTTGATTTGTTGTAAAAATTAGAAAATAGCAAGTAGGGTTCCAGCCTAGATGGTTACACTCCATTTGTGAATCTCTAGCAAAATGGCTAATGTAAGTCATTGTTCTTGAATGGTAAATGCTAGGATATGTGGTCAGGGAGTGAGCCTTTGCAAGAGTATTGCCAATTTGCACCACATTTAGGATAACCATCTAGAAACATAATGGACGATTCCAACAAACAGGACGTTGACTGAAGAGACCAATGCTTGACTCAAAGTACATTCACTTTAATTTGATAGTGTTCTTCATTAACGTCATGTAACTTAAGTTCCGTAACAAACATAGGCCTACTTATTATTACTCTAAACCACAATGTTCTCATAAACCTAGCCAAGTAGTTTTATTGCCTACACATACAAACACAGGGCTCCTGCGGGGTCTTAAAACGTCTTTAAAAGTCTTACATTTGATAATCAGAATTCAAGGCCTTAAAAAGTCTTAAATATGATCAAAACAAATTAGAAAGGTCTTAAATATGATTTGAAAGGTAGGCTATACTTCTGTGTCTAAATGTGTTTTGGGGGAAATATCTGGGCTGCAAAGTAACCAGTACGGTAAGAGCCTTTCAGTTCCCCCAAACAATTTGTATTGAAATAAATCAACATGGAACCAGTAATCACTAACTTTGCACCCCCCCGGCCCCTTATCGGAGAACACCCAGCTAGTAACCTAGCAACCAAACTTCAGCTAGCGTGAACCTTTGCGCCGGTGTTACGGCCCGTTCACACTACAGCTTCAAAAAAAGCTTGGAGCTGGGCGTGTCTGAAGCTTGGGGATTTTATTCGAGCAACGCGACCAACAACCAATCACATGAATCTCCCGCCCCCGACATACAAAGCAAAAAACCCCGGGGATTTTATGCGAGCAATATATATATATATATATATATAAACTCCCCAAACAGGCGAAAACCTACCAGTTTCACCCACTGTCTCTGCCACCTCCCTCCATGACTGGTTCTTCCGGTTTGTATCCCGGTAGGTGAAGAGGGTCTGGTCATACAAAACCGGGTGATTGGCTACGACGATAATTAGTTTCTCCTCCATCTTTTTTTGAAATATAGAAATGAACGGCGGGATATCTCTCCCAGCTTAGACGCGGTTTGATTGGCTAGGGCTTGAGCTGTCAGATTTTCAGAAACGGGATTTGATTGGCTGGCGCTGGCGTCTCCGGCGTCAGAAGTAAGTTGAACATTGTTCAACTTCTGACGCCGGAGACGCCGGAGACTGACCGCTATGCTACCCACAATTCAGTTCGGCGAAAAGCGAGGCAACGTGACGTCACCCCATTCAAAGTGAATGGGCAGACGCATTGGAAACCGTTTTTGAAGCTGTCGAAGCTGTAGTGTGGACGGGCCGTTATGCATGCCCGCCGAGAGATGCATGCACCTCGCGGGAGCGCGCATAGCGTAAAGCAAAAACTCCCAGACATTTCAATGATTTGTACGGTAAAGTACGATTTGGAAATAATATAATTTCCTTTTTGGAGGGCATGCATAACACGGCATAACACCGGAGCCTCGCTGCGGGGAAACTTTTGCGCTGTTCCGAGTTTGTTCTAATCCGTCAAAATGACAGACTGCTTTCAGATTTTTCCGTCATTGTTAAAAAAAATCCGTCAGACGGAAAATATTCGGTTAACGCGACCACTGCCTCCGGGCGACGTTTGGGTCTACGTCAACCCTAAAAGTGGAGGTGCTGTGGATGCTAAATACCAATCCTACAACAGCAACGATGAAAGATTGTAGCCAAGGCAGCAGAGCTCAGAAGATGGCTCTTGTCAGACATACATACACAGAGACACGCACACACACACACACACACTCACTTTCACGGTTAGGCAGTTCTTTTTTTCAGGTTTTTGGCTAACAGTTTGTTTGTTTGTAGCCTTTATTTAACCAGGTGAAAGCCCCTTGAGATCAAAATATCTCTTTTTCAAGGGTGACCTGCAATTCTGTGTGCTGTTATGTTCAGTCATCGTTCTTATGTTGAACGTGAATACATTTGCTTTGAAAGTAATTATGGGACGTATTTCTTCTTTCATAGCAATTTTCCTTCATACTTTCTTGCCGTGAAATAGGTCTTAAATTCTATTCAAAGTGGTCTTAAAAAGTCTTACATTTGAGTTGGTGAAACCTGCAGGAACCCTGCAAACACTAAATATGTCACGACATTACCACATGTTTAGAATTGGGTCCGCTATGTTTAGTTATGAGCACAGGTTCTCCTGCCCCGGATGTCCTGTGGGTCATGTTAGAGGGTAGAAATAGCTTATCTGGTTGTAAAGATTAGAGGATTTGTTGCTCATGCTATACCTGTTGTGGGACCACTTGTGATCACATGACTAAAATCACAGGTCATGTGTGCATGAGCCACTGGGAAGACAATATTTTCTGGGAAAGAATAAAGACCCTGTGGTAAGAATTGTTTGGCTAGAAGCTGGAACATTCTCACTGCATCAAAGGGAATTATTAAAGTCCAATTTATATATTTGTTATTGTGCAACTTTTTTCGAATACTTCAGTAATTGTACTTATTTACTTTAACTTGTAATGTAGTCATTTACATTATCATATTCATTTTATTTAAACACCTGAAGCCAAATGCTGTAAGAAGATTGAATCAGAAACAAACAAAATAAATAGGTACAATAATGAATTAATTGGACTTATTGACATCGCTTAATGTTAACTAAGTTTACATCCTGCATGGAATAAGGAACAATAATTTGTTCAGATATGACCCACTCATTTGTAAATGATGATGGATGTATTTGGTATGAACACAGCCTGGAACAGACCCAGCGTGACCTCTCCTGCGATGACAGGCTGAAAGCTAACCTCCCCCCTTTCTCCCTCTTTTTCTGTCTCTGTCTTTCTCTTCATCACAGATACAGAACAACCCTTCTGCTGTGAACAAAGTGTTTCCCTTTGGTCCTGGCTGGCTGGGATCCTGAAATCTCCTCCCCGCTCCAACCTGAGGACGCATCCTTAACTTCCGAGGTATTTATCCTGCGTTAGGGCGCTCTGGTATTCTCCCTGCGTGGCGACATGTGCTGTAGACTCACAGGGTCGACATGCCTGCAGAGAAGAGCTGAGGAAACAAAAGAAATCAGCTGCAGAGATCTTCTCCGTCCCACCGTACACCCCCCCTCCTAACGCCAGGAGACATGAAACCCATTATCTTGATGGGATCAGGCAGCATCCATCTTAATACTGGATTGCATATGATGACAATGATGATCCTCAGAGCAACATGCCACCAGCCAAAGAGCTTCCTGGTACAAAAAGCTTGTTCCTCAATCTGGTTCAATCCAACTGTGAATTATTTATCAAACGAGATCCAAGTACTAGTCTGTCCATCCATTTTTCATCATCCACAGGTCCCAATCCTGTCATTTCCTTAATCATAACTTCAATTATTGCCCTGATCTAATGCACTAACTTTTAATAAATCATACCAGTTGAAACAGCCCCCACTTGGTGTGTTATTTATTATTGGCCTGATGCAGGAGCCAGTCTGGGGGTCTCACACTGGAGCTCATGCAGGGAGTTGATGTCTCTATGGAGGACCCAAACAGAGATACCATAGCGCCACCTGCTGCCTTCAGAGGGGAGTAGAGGCTCCGCTCTCCTCTCAGTCTCGCCTCTGGTTCATTGCTCTGCAGCTGGGAGTCTTTGTTGTAGCCACACAGTGAAACAGCAAGTAACAACTGTGTGTGTCATTTACTGCAGGTCACCAGCTGCTCATTCAGACATGTATTCCTGCATTGGAAGGGTTTTGGTATTATTTGCTTTACCTGTAGCTTTTTTATATATAAAAAAAATGTGATGTCTTTGTTACAATTCATTCAATTTGTCTTTCTCTTTATTTTGGCCCTACTGCTAAGTAAAGGCAACACGTGCTTTAAGGAAACACAAAATACCACATCAAACCATTCAAAAAATGTATAATAAATACAATTGAAATTACTAATGCTTTAGAAATACAAGCTTGACTTGTAGGGTGGCTAAAATGCTTTTAAATATTTGCTTGTTTTTCATTGTCATCTTCTATTTAACCCCTGTATACAATATGTTTAAGTAAACAGAAAAACATTTTTAATAAAACGTTCTAACATATATACACATTTATAAATGCCTGCTCGTGATAAATTAATTATTCATTTAGAAAATAATATAAATAACACACACAAAAACCATACATAGAAATAAATGAAAAATAAAATTGCAATTACTCATGCTGTAAAGTACGAGCTTGACTTGACTCATGCTTGTTTTTAATTGTCAATCTTTTATATAACCTATGCCATTTTAAAAATAAATCTCTTTAACATATGTGCACATTTACAGCTATGCTCATGACACATTTTCTCTGTGATCAAGAGATATATTTAATTAATTATATTGCATATAGAGAAATGAGCAGATTTACGTTGTAATTTTAATTCAATGACGATAATATTTATCATGATATCCTTCGTGGCCACATACTGTACAGTGAGTGTTTCCTCGGCAGCGACAGATTAGACTCCTCACTTTAAGGATGTTTTTCCTGAAGCAGCTCATGTTCAGTGGGTCTCCTTCTGCTGCTCTACTGTCGCCTGATGTCCTCAGCAGGGACAGAGTGACCTCTACAGGACGCTCACTGAACTGCAGCCTAACATCTGAGAAACATCATGATCACTTGGGATTTCCAACAGCAGCTCAACTTCATTGATTTTAACTTTTGAGTCATTGCATCAACTAAATCTGTATATATGAGACTGACTTAAGTCCTACATGCTATACACTGTGTCTCTCAGATGAGTGCAGATCATTTAAAAAAGAGCTGAGGTCATGTGTCAATTTTCTGATTATACAACCTTAAAAATGTTCTGCAAATAAAATAAATTCTATTATTTCCTGCTTTCTAGCAATGATATAAATACAATTTCTCCACACCACTTGGAGTATAAATCAACTGAACATCATTTATCAAATTACTTGATTTTTGTTTAACAGATATCAAATCGTACAGTATGAAAGTGTTGTTTTTTTGTCCTATACACCTTGTTTCCTGTAAAAGTATTACATTATATAATAAAATATGGGGGACTCGGGTACTCCTATTTTAAATCACCTGGGACTACTGTCCCTTTTTCTGCCCATTGTCAAAAATAAAGCAGTACATGAGATTAAACAAATTGTAGAGGAAGAAAGCTGTAAATAACCGTTATGTAAATGTATAAGAGCAATAGCAGTCAGATACAAAATTATACTCAAGTTGGCAAAACAATATTAAATGCTAAATTGGTCTGTATGGGCCAGAGTTAATAACAGTGCCTTTAATGTTATTTCAAAGTTTATTTCTGACTGAAAATTAGGTTGTAGACGGCAAATATATAAGTCCTGTCATTTCAAGATAATGTCAGCAGTACGTCATATCAGAAATCTACACATGTGGTATCTCACAAGAACAGATCATGCACATGTTCCGGTTCCTACCTCTACTGTGACATGTTCTTTAATGGTCAAAAAGTTATTTATTTTTCTCATACTGCCTGTGCCGCAGCACCTCTTTTCACCCTCTGTCTGAACCCAGAACTATGTCTGCTCTGATTGGTTAGCTGGCCGGCTCTGTTGTGATTAGTAAAATGCTTATAGAATAGCAAGTGCGAGTATAGTGATGCCACTATGTTCTGTAGGTAAACAAAGGAGTCTGATCGAGGCATTTGTGCTCCCTCTGGGGTGAACATTGGGATTGTAGCCTTTGCAGACCATTTACATGCACAGAAACCTATATAACACACTCAAAAGGAAAAAGGAAAACGTTGAAAAGCATTGCCCTATTAAAGTTAAACATATTTGACCTGCAGGACTACAGGGCTCCAACCTGAAACAAGTTGCTTTAGAGGAGAGGAGACAAGACAAGTAACAATCACCCAAAAAAGGTATTTTTAGGTTTTGAAAAATCCATAATTACATATTCTTTTAAATCTAAATCTTCTTTGGAAAACTCAAGAAAAGCAATCTGCAGCCCATGTAACCCTGCAGAAAGAGGATAAATACAACAGCGCATATGCAGGTCTAATCTACAGTCAATTGTGTATTAAAGGGCTTATTTTGGTTTTGTTCTGAAAATCAAATAAATAATAAAGTACCCTGCCTACATACTCTTTGTGTCAAAAAGCTTAAATTGTCTGAGTGATGAGGATGGACTTACAATTTCTGATCCATTCAGGATTACCGTGGAAGTTTCTGCCAGCTGCAGAAAAGTGCAACACGTCGCAGCAGTCGTTGAGGCATTCATCTCATTCCCAGCAGTAGCAGCTAAATGTCCCATAAAACAACCACCTCCTTAATCCCTCCATCCATGTCAAAATTGTTTTCGCTTTTCTTTGCTATCCTGGCAGGAATTACAAGATACGGAACCAGATGTATCTTCTAAGACTTAAAAAATAAAAAAGTCAAAGGAAGCCTGGAGATTAAGACCAATGCTTTTCAATATTGTTATACAGATTAAACTTTCCAACAAAAAAATACAAAAAGACTAAAGCATGAAAACCACTTCATTTCCAGAAAGAGCTCAGTGACCCAGATGCTACAAGACATTAGTGATGGAACATTTGTTGATGCAAAATTTGAGTTTTACTTCTTTTTTTCCTTGATTGTGATGAGTTGTTCTACATATGGCTTCTGAGCAGAAAAACGGTTTGGTATTGTTTGATGTGTCTTTCCTAATAGCAGCTTGGTTTTTATTTCATCCATTAAATATTTGGCTATTCATGTGGACAATACCCATTTATCAACATGGACATTTTGGGAAACATCAATGTGAATGATTCACTGTTGGCACAGCAGCTCATTTGTAGTCCATGCAGAAACCAACAGAAATGTCCAATTAAATACGGCATTCCGAAACAATAAAAACAAATTGTAGACCTGCACCAGGCTGGGAAGACTGAATCTGCAATAGGTACGCAGCTTGGTGTGAAGAAATCAACTGTAGGAGCAATTATTAGAAAATGGAAGACATACAAGACCACTGATAATCTCCCTCGATCTGGGGCTCCACGCAAGATCTCACCCCGGGGGTCAAAATGATCACAAGAACGGTGAGCAAAAATCCCAGAACCACACGGGGGGACCTAGTCAATGACCTGCAGAGAGCTGGGACCAAAGTAACAAAGGCTACCATCAGTAACACACTACGCCGCCAGGGACTCAAATCCTGCAGTGCCAGACGTGTCCCCCTGCTTAAGCCAGTACATGTCCAGGCCCGTCTGAAGTTTGCTAGAGAGCATTTAGATGATCCAGAAGAGGATTGGGAGAATGTCATATGGTCAGATGAAACCAAAATAGAACTTTTTGGTAAAAACTCAACTAGACGTGTTTGGAGGAGAAAGAATGCTGAGTTGCAATCCAAAGAACACCATACCTACTGTGAAACATGGGGGTGGAAACATCATGCTTTGGGGCTGTTTTTCTGCAAAGACGACTGATCCGTGTAAAGGAAATAATGAATGGGGCCATGTATCGTGAGATTTTGAGTGACAACCTCCTTCCATCAGCAAGGGCATTGAAGATCCCAAACACACCGTCCGGGCAACGAAGGAGTGGCTTCGTAAGAAGCATTTCAAGGTCCTGGAGTGGCCTATCCAGTCTCCAGATCTCAACCCCATAGAAAATCTTTGGAGGGAGTTGAAAGTCCGTGTTGCCCAGCGACAGCCCCAAAACATCACTGCTCTAGAGGAGATCTGCATGGAGGAATGGGCCAAAATACCAGCAACAGTCAGTGTGTGAAAACCTTGTGAAGACTTACAGAAAACGTTTGACCTCTGTCATTGCCAACAAAGGGTATATAACAAAGTATTGAGATGAACTTTTGTTATTGACCAAATACTTATTTTCCACCATAATTTGCAAATAAATTCTTTTAAAATCAGACAATGTGATTTTCTGGATTTTTCTTCTCATTCTGTCTCTCATAGTTGAGGTATACCTAAGATGAAAATTATCTCATCTTTTTATCTCATCTTTTTAAGTGGGAGAACTTGCACAATTGGTGGCTGACTAAATACTTTTTTGCCTCACTTTACATGTTCATTATTTGGCCCTTCCTTAGTAACAATCCAGTCACCTTGTTTATAACATAAGAAACACAGTCATGCTAATTTTCAGGTTTCATAATTGTATGTAGTGTCTCTACTGTGACGTGTCTCCATGCTTTAATGTTCAAAAATATCTTTATTGTTCTCATACTGCCTGTGCTGCAGCACCTCTTCTCACCCTATGTCTGAAACCAGAGCCCAATCTGCTCTGATTGGTTAGCTGGCCGGCTCTGTTGTGATTGGTCAACCGTTTAGAGTCCCACCTCTTAGCTTATCACATACAATGTGTTGAAGTGCTAGCCAATAGAAACGCGAGTGTTACAGAGTGATGTCACTATATTACGGGAAAAATCAAAGGATTCCAATAGAGGCGTTTCAGGCAGAGGGGGGTGTGGGAGAGAAACTTTCTTTTGCATGAACTTTGGAATGTAAGCCTTTGAAGACCATTTACGTGCACAGAAACCTGTAAAACACACTACAGGAAAGAGTCTGAGTTTCATCAATGAGCCCTGATGGGAGAACTTAGTGAAGGGGCTCCTCAGGGCACCTATTGAGGTTTCAGAGCAGAAAGACCAATGAGATTCCTCTTCATGGCAGATTTCTTTTGTAATTTAGGGAAGCCTTAATCTGGGTTAAAACAGTGTTTCATTAAATACATATTTGTACTGTGTACAACTACTTTATTAAAATGCAACACAGCAACAACGTACTACTTTTGACTTGAAATATTATATGTGCAATGGTCTGTAGAACAGATAAACCAGATTTGTTATGATTTCTGGTATTTATACTCTCTTCTTGTAATGTCGGCTTTCTCAGGTTGCTTCTCTTCAGGAACATGTGAACAGAGTATTTTCACACTCTCTCCCTCTGTGGCAGTCTGACTTCACCCCCCGCTCTGTGGGAAGAGCAAAGAGCTGTCCCCGACACTTTGTGTCAAGGCCTAAAGCACGGTCAGCCAGAGACATCCAGACGTCCTCAATGTGAAGCGGAGAGGATGGGGGAGAGTGAAAAACTCTGTGTGACACGGAGGAGGGGGGAGGAAAAGGCGAGGCCGCATCAGACGAGCTGCATCCAAGTGTCAGGGTCCCAAAATAGTGGCGAGCGACGACCAGACTGAACACACCAAACAAACAACAGCTCTCAGATCAAGTAAACATCGGCTAACACACGAGACACGACAAACTGTGAAGCCTCCCTCTGTCTTCCGGTCTCGTTAATCAGAGCTGCGGAGAAAGCAATCGAAGGGGACACCCGTCCTATTAGAGGAAGGTTGCAGCCGTCTCTCCCCTCCTCTGACCGAGGTCCTCGCAAACACTTTGCCTTTCGAAAAAGCGTTGACAAGCTCCCTCTGTGCAGTGCTGTGTGGACACAGAGGACAGAGTCTCGTCTCCAGCAGATGTCTTGTGGCGCCGACTATAAATAAAGCCAATGAGACCAGCCGGCCGCTGACGAGCACAAGCCGCCGCGAGGCCATGTTAGCTTTGCAAAGGGCCTGTCTAGTCTTGGCACGACAGGCGGGCTAACATTTGGCGGGCCCTGCTTTTGAAGCCTGTGATGCCTGAGATTTTTGTGTTTAGGATTTTGAGAGAAAAATACAGATTCTAGCCCCAAGATGTGAGGTTTTCTCGAAGTTGTTTACCATTGGGCAGGTGGGAGAGGAAATGGTGGAAGCTGAGGTTCACGTAGAGAGAGGGGCCTGAGGATGGATTCAATAGGAAACGTGTCATGCATTGTTAATTTCTCCTCTGTGCAATAGCATATAGTCAATTTAGCATTTGTTTAACATAAGTGAGAAGAGGTATAACATCTAATGTTTTTTACTCTAACGTAATGAGCCATTTAAGTGCAAGACTCAGGGAGAAACACACCAGCATAGCCTTGTGTTCCTTTGACGACCCTGACAATCCCGAAGGACATTGGTGGCCTGGGGGCTATCTGTCTATCTCTATTTAAACCATTCTAACAGCACATTGTTTAGAAAGGAGAGACTTTCACTTGCCAAGACAGTAGGCACCCTCAATTAAGATGCAATGTAGTGCTGTTTTATTGCACATTTCATTGAAAGACGCACCTCATGAAAACATTGTGATATTTCAACACTGTAGAAACGGCCAAAACACAAATCATCTCCTGCTTTTTATAAGTAACATTCAGAGATTAAGTTGGAGCAGTTTAATTTCATGTCCCATTACACGCCGCTTAATGCACAATTACATTGAGGCACATGTCTCTATATGTTAAGTCTGACAGAAAAATGGAGGACAGGAAGCAAAGGCAAGGATTGAGAAGATAAAAAAGGCCCAACGACAGATTGTCACAGTGAATCGGTGAAGATTCAGGAAGAAGGTGGTAGGGCAGGAGACGGGGAGTTTTTTTTAATGAACGACCACAGTGCATGTGAGAGGCGTGTCCTCTGTATGAATGTACTACGTTCTGTTTCCATGGCTTAAAAGGCAACACCATGAAACTCTCTGATAAACATTTTCCTTTTGAACAACTAATTGTCAGGTTTATATGAAATGTCCTACACCTTAGCGTAGAATCTGTTGAAGTACAAGCCAATAGAGCGTTACAAAGTGATGTCACTATGTTATGGAAGAAGGCAAAGGATTCCCATTGAAGCATCCCATTTACCAGCACAAAATACTATATGGACACAACACAGAAAAGGGAAAACCCAGAATATGTATTATATGTAATCTAGTCAAGAAAGATTTTAACTGCAAATAGTCTACTCTTTACATTCGGACAACAATTAACGAATCCAATTTTCTTAAAAAATAAATAAAACACACTTATCTGTTGCTGTCTCGTGTCTTAAGTTCATTCTATCAATTCCTGCAGCCAACCAAATGATTTGATTGGCTGTGTGCACTCATTGCACATCACCAGTTTCCAGAAGCTACTAGCATGACAGCATGCTAGCATTACAGCATGAAAGCCATGTAAGTTGTTTAAGTACTTACAAAATGATAGGGGGAAGTGACTTTGGAGAGAGGCCGAAAGACGGCTGTCAGTGTTGCCAACTTGACAGATTTTGCAACTGCTAGCTACTTTTAGAGAGCTGGCAAGATTGTGCTCGGTGTTTCAGTTGAATAATTTGTTTTCTTTATATATTTACATTACACCCCACCAAGATTTAAAGGTCCCATGTCATGGCCATTTCTACTGATCGTAATTCCATTGTTGAGGTATACAAAAATATATTTATGTTTTTTATATTGTGCAATTTTCCAAACTCACATTGGTTTCTCGTACAGCATCTCTGTATAGTAGGCTATGTGTATTCACTCTCTGTCCTAAACGGCTTGTTGGAGCTCCTGTCCCCCCCTCCCTGTGAGCCCAGTGGCCGTCTGCGAGACAGCGAAACCCAGCCTGAACACACACACACCCGCAGCCTGGCTGGGAGTTTGTGTGTGTGCTCACACACCGACTCACAGCCTCGCCGCGTCGGTGGAGAAATCGGTGGAGCTGCAGCTGAGAAAAGATTGAGTGTGTGTGTGTGAGGAAGCTTAGCGTAACGCCAAAACGCAACGGCTCCACGGATTGGTCCATTTGGACCAATGGGTCCATTTGCGTATGGGCACGTCACTGTACCCAGGAAGAAAAAGAGAAATCTCCAACGAGGCGTTCTGGGGCAGCACAGACAGGTATTATCTGTGTGTTAGAGTTTTACTCGCTACAGGGTGTACTTTGAGGGTTTTGACTCTGCAGACCGTTTACATGCATAAAAACCTTCATAACACACAAGGGGACGGGTAATAACCGGAAAAGCATGACATGGGACCTTTAATAACCTAATGGAAGGGAAGTTTTAGTATTCATGGCACAACTTCGTTTATTTACTAAACTGATTGTCGGTCATGTTTCCTGCCAGAAAAAAACATGACCAGATGACCAGCATTTATATTGTGTGTAATTACTAAAAGATATGGACAAAACCGTGAAAAATAATTGTGATGAATTTGAATGATCCTTTCATTTGACTTACTGCCTGGAGAAAAACCAACAAGTCAGTGTGTAAAATGGGCCAACTGCCAACTGTTAGCCTACAAAATCAATTAATACTGAGCAGCGACTGCAGCAGCAGGAGTTTCATGTTGTTTGCCCTTGCATGCACGAGTTACTATCTTAACTTGGCAGCTGACAATTTGCCAGAGTCAATGTGCTGAGAGGTGTATTAGACGTGATAATGAAGAACACACTTCCAGTTGAGAGTGAGGCAATTAAAGAGAGGTGTAAACGGCAGAGGGAGGACTGAGTGTGACTTCCCTCCTGAGGGAATCCTCCAACATCTCTCACACCTGAGAGTACTGTGGCCAACGCTCACTGTGACGAGGATTCTGGATGACAGTTAGCGACAGGAGGATGTAACACAGTCGCACAGTGCAGCGGGCTGACAGCCAGGAGACTGAAAGCTGCACTCACCGGCCTACATTTAAAGAGCATCTTGCAGGTGGAGTTTTTAATTAAATGTAACTAGTAAGCTTTCCTGAAATGTACCAATTGAAAAGTTAATGCAGGATTTTAGATGAAGTACAAGGCATTGGGGCAAAAATGGGAAAAACTACTTTTTAATTTCAACATTGCATAATTCTCATCACATCAAAGAGCTGGGACTTTAGAAGGAAGTTCCTCGAACACAAACACTTGAGGCTCGCTCCAAACGCAGGTAAATCCCCATAGACCAACTTTAGACTATATTTAACCATAGACAAACTTAACAGAATAAATACACATGTTAACATCTGGTCTAAAAACTGGTTCTGATCATTTCCCCATTCATGACAGCTGTACTTGGAATTCATTTCCCATTTAAATAGTTTTAAAGGTGTTTTGTGTAACATTTAATATCCCAGAAAACTAGCTGTACATCTCAACAACAACTTTAATAATAAATAAATGAGTGCAAAAATAAATTAATCCATTTAAACGTTAGTGAACAAATAAATAAAAAGGAAATGTATAGGCCTACGTGAAGCAAATACATTTAATGGCACATTTTATTATTATTATTTTGTATTTATTTATTATTTATTTCGAGTTTTTTTATTTATGAATTTGGTTTAGGTTTTGGCAAGTTCTGTCCTCCATACTTTTCAACTGTTGAAATAAGATAAGGAAACAATGTTGTTACCCTTTCATGCTTTAGCGATGGCTTTGTTTGTTTTTACTCAGGCAGTCTTTGGGCACGGTGGATGGGTCCGTTGCTGATGACGTATCTGGTGATTTGGAAGATGTTGTAGCAGGAACTTTAATATACACTGCGTTGTTTTAAACTTAATGGTAACATACGTTGACAAATGCGTAGTACGTACTATAAGCCCCAAAATGGAACAAACTGCACATATACCAAACTGAAAGGTGAGTTTGTTTTTAATGTAATATCTCTAAACAAAGCGGCATGTGAGCTAGCTCTGATAGCCTTTTCAGACACATCAAAGCTGTACAGTATTTAACCACTAGCTGTCAAACTGCTTAGACAATGATGTTATTCCAAAATTGACTTGGTTGACGACAATATTATTTACAACCTAGGGATTCATTTACAATTATTTATTTTACAGTTACTTCTTTGGTCATAATCGGCTTATAATGATTAACCAAGCAGGAACGTTATGTCAACAAAATCACTGTTATTGCAGGTGATACAAAGCTCGCACACCAATGAAAAAGATGGCATCGTTTCTAGATATGTAAACGTAATAATACGTTGTGCTTTGAATATTTGATGCTAATTAGATTACAGTTGTGTAACCTGTGACTAAAACTCTTGAGCAATGTTCTGGGGGTTATCGTTTGCTAACATGCTAGGCCTACAATTTACATATTTCTGAACAGACACTGGAGCTAGTTTTTCTCAAAAACAATTGGAGGGGAAAGAACAAGCTTGGTATAGTTAACGAAATGGGATTACATGAAAGACAAGCCAGTCAGCCAATTACTGTCAGCTAGCTAATATTAGCTCATGTAGTTTCTTTCATACAGATAATATCTAGAGAACTTGCTTTTCAATTATGCTTTTTTTTCTATTCCTCTTGAAATAGTGATATCATAAGATTTTAACAAGTGTGTCATTTCTTAACTAGACAGTAGAAACCACTTGTTCACCTTGCACTGGTTGATAGCTCAGTTAAACTCAAGCCAGAGTCAAAGTGTAACAGCAACTGTTTAGCCAGGCTATAATGTTAAATAAGACTTGTGAGGCTTTAATTGGATCTGGATGTGACTTTTTTTTATCCTCAGCTTCAGGTCAGACTACAGCTATGCCTCAGAAACCACAAAAGAGTGCCCAAACGGCTCACTACATCGAGCTGGGAAGTTATCAGTACTGGCCCGTGCTGGTGCCCCGCGGTATCAGACTGTACACCTATGAACAGATCCCAGTGTTTCTGAGGGAGAACCCTTACATCACCGATGGATACAGAGCCTACCTGCCCTCCAGGCTGTGCATCAAGAGGTAAAGAATATAAGAATGGGTTCAGACTCAAAAGCTAGACCACACTGAAACAGAAAAACATTGTTGGAATAATAATACATGTAAGTTGTGCATTTCATTACAACTGTGTAGGGGGAAAGGTTTTATTTCTCCACCTTGGTTTTTAGTGCCCATTGTTTATGCTAAAATACCCCACGGATATGTTGTATCATGTGCCTACTAAATGGCTTTTTTTTAGCCACTTACAAATTCATTGTTTTAGATGTGTTGATTATATGAAGCCACATAAGTTTTACAGTCAGCTACAAAGGATCCCAAATTGTAAACTTTCTGGAATCCAAACATTTTCTTATCGCATGTTGTGTGTTACTGCTTACTCCGCGACCCGGTTTCGGATAAGCGTTAGAAGATGGGTGGATGTTGTGTGTTGGGCTGTGCTGTTGCGTGTCATTACAGATCTCAAGCTAAAATATTATTTTAGAGAAGTATAATGCAATATTTCTTAAATCTGATGTATCTGTTTATATATCTGTGCAGCCTCTTCATTCTGTCAAATGAGACGGTGAACATCTGGAGCCATCTGTTGGGCTTCCTGCTCTTCTTCTTTATCGGCGTGTACAACATGGCCACAGTGCTGCCGGCCATCGGCGCCTCCAAAGAGGACTACGTCATCTACTCCATCGGACTCTTCTGCTTCCAGGTACAGGACCCAGCTTTCATTTCTCCATTGCCATGCTGTGGAAAATATGATTAGTATGTCTCCTTATTACTGTAACATTTGTTTGTGCATGTAAATGGTCTGCAAATAATCAGAATCAAGTTTATTGCAAGGTACCCTTACACATACAAGGAATTAGCTTTGGTGTCTGGTGGTGTGAACAGAAACAATCTAAGAAATAAGTTGCTTGGGTAAAAGAATTACAAAGAAACTAAGAAAGGCTAAAATCCCAAAGCTACCTCCAGAGAGAGTTTCTCTCCCACACTCCACCCCTTCCTAAAACACATCCACCTGACTCCTTTGTTTACCTCCATAACATGGTGACATCAGGTTACCTCCATAACATGGTGACATCAATATGTACCGCTCACGCTTCTATTGGCTACAGCTCCAACACATTGGCTGTGATAAGCTAAAGGGTGGGACATTTCCAACATATTTCTAAGCGGTTGACCAATCACAACAGAGCCGACCAGCTAGCCAATCAGAGCAGACTGGGCTCTGGTTTCAGACAGAGGGTGAAAAGAAGTGCTGCAGACAAATGAAGACCTTTTTGAACATTAAATCATGTAAACATGTCACAGTAGAGTCAGTCACTAAATACAATTGAAACCTTAACATTTGTATAACATGTCCTCTTTAAGAATATGTTCAGACCATTCTCTGTAAGACCTATAGATGGTTGTGCGTGAAAATCCCAATAGATCAGCAGCTTCTGAAATACTCAGACCAGCCCGCCTGGCACCAACAACCAGTTCAAAGTCACTTTAACCACCTTTCTTCCCTATTCTGATGCTCTGTTGGAGTTCACCAGGTCGTCTTGAACATGTCTATATTCCTAAAGGCATTGAGTTGCTGCCATGTGATTGGCTGATAAGATATTTGGGTTAACAAGCAGTTGAACACGTGTACCTAATAAAGTGACCAGTGAGTGTATTTCAGGTTTGAATTATAACTACCTATATAATGTCAAAGCCTGAACTCGTACATGGTCACTTTTTGAGACCAAATTGTAGCATCACTTTATGTAAAAATAAATAAGGATTAATTACATATATTTCAGGTCTGTTTTTACCTCAAGCTTTTGCAACAAGGTTTATCTTTATGTTGAGCAATGTGGTGATTCCAATTACCCAAAAGTCCTGGAAACTGAAAATGTGACAATTGCATGGTGTTACCTTAATGGAGTGGTTACAGAAGGACCATCTTCAAAACATTGGCAGTTCTTTCCTCAAATGAAAACAATTTATCCAGCAATTGGCTGGACCAGGCATTACAACCAGAGTCTTAAAAGTCCAATTAAAAAATAAATGTAAAAAAGGCTGAATTTTGGAATGAAAATGGCTAAGACACCTCTTTAAAAATCATAATATTTGCCCACTTGTTGTCTCGATGTTCATATGGCTGACTCTCCCCTTGTTGTCTTACCTTCCTCAGCTGTGTATGCTGTGTTCGGTGGGTTACCACCTGTTCTGTTGCCACCGCTCTGAGAAGACCAGCCGCCGTTGGCTGGCGCTGGACTACGCCGGAGTCTCCATCGGCATCCTTGGCTGCTACGTCCCCGGAGTCTTCTACACCTTCTACTGCAATAATGTGAGTTAGTCAGCCAGCACTTCTCTGGTTTACCCTGACTTGTTATCTTTGATTTTTCTGCAATATCTGCATGCATATTTAGGGTCTTATTTCCTCTTTATTGACAGCATAGGTGGTAAATATGATCAGTCAGCAGCTACCTCATACCTCAGCACCAGAGGTTGCGCTAGACTTTTTCACTGCCCGTCATTTTGACGGACAGGATCGTAAAATTTCCGTCAAAATTCAGTGTTACCCGTCGGCCTTTACACTCTGGGGGGGAGAGAGAGAGAGAACTGTCAACCGGGGGGGGAGGGCGGTCGGTCGTGAACTGTTAACGGGGGTGTGGGGGGGGAAGCACAGTCGGGAACTGTCAACGGGGGGCGGGGCGGGGCGCACGCTCGTGAACTGTTAGTGCCGTGTTATGCATGCCCACTGCACCTCGCAGGAGTGCGCACAGCGTAAAGCCAAAACTCAGACATTTCAATGATTTGTACGGCAAAGTTGGGTTTGGAAACGGTATCATTTCCTTTTTGGCAGGCATGCATAACACCGGAGTCTCGCTGCGGGGAAACTTTGGCGCTGTTCCGAGTTTGTTCTAATCTGTCAAAATGACGGACTGCTTTCAGATTTTTCCATCATTGTTAAAAAAAATCTGTCATAGACGGAAAATATTCGGTTAACGTGACCTCTGCTCAGCACATACTTTATTGTTTCCATACAAAGTGATTGAATTGGCACAGAAATACAAAAGAAGATTCACAGTATACATAACTTTAGACAATTGGTAAAGCACATTATATATCACTAAACACAAATCAGAACCAGAATACTTTGAAGCGAAGCATGACTTTGGAAGAACTTAGATATCTCTGACATTTGACACTTGTCCTTTCGTTTTTTGTAAAGCACTTTGAATTGCCTTGTGTTGAAAGGTGCTATATAAATAAACTTGCCTTGCCTTAAATGAAGTTGATTCTTTTGAAGGATTCTGTTAATCTGCAGTTTGCTCAGAAGCTTTCAGACAAAATGTGGTGCCTTCCCAGCGGATGAATCGCATGTGTGGTGGTCACAATCTTTGGAAAGATACATTTTCTTAAGTTTACTGGAGTTGAGAATTGAGTCTACACTCACTGCCTTTAAATTAAAAGAGCCCCTAAATGTTCATCTTCAGGTTCATATTAGTATGTAGCCTCTCCTGTGACATGTCTCCATGCTTCAATGTTCAAAAAGCTCTTTATTGTCCTCATACTGCCTGTGCTGCAGCACCTCTTTTCACCCTCTGTCTGAAACCAGAGCCCAGTCTGCTCTGATTGGTAATCTGGCCGGCTCTGTCATGATTAGTCAACAGATAAGAGGTGTCCCACCCCTCAGCCTATCACGGACAATGTGTTGGAGCTGGAGCCAATAAAAGTGCAAGTGTTACATAGTGATGTCATTATGTTATGGAAGTAAACAAAGGAGTCAGATTAAGGCGTTTCAGGTAGTGTGTGGGAGAGAAACTCCCTCTGGAGGGAACTTTGGGATTTTTGACTTTGCAGACCATTTACATGCACAGAAAACGAAAAAACCCACTCCAGGAAAGGGAAAATCCAATAAAGCGCAATAGGGCCCCTTCAGAGCTAACATTGAAGTGTTAATGTGTGAGCGCATCTGCACAAATCATCGCTCCAACATGTAACCACCGGCCTCCAATGAGGCTTTAAGCTCAATGTCCTCGGCCTTAGAAGCAGTTATTGAATAAAGCTGCTGCCGAGTGTGGCTGTGCCCATTGACTCATTGTTCTGGTGAATAAGCAACATGACACCTTTGCTGCGCTCTCCGTTTGGATAACAGCCTCTGATGACAGCCGCCCACCACCATGTTTTTCCTTTCCTGGTTGCTTCTCTTTTCATTTATTTATTTTTTTTACTCCTGAAGTACTTGGCTGTGCTCCTTCCTGCTCGCTTTCCCCCGCATATTGGAAGCGCCGGGTTATTTTGCCCCCAGAACGCAGCTGAAATCTGCTCCAGCCCAAACCAGATGGCTGCGTTCACGGAGCGGTCCGTCACTCCTGTTCCCCACCATATGACGTTCGCAAGTCTGGGAGCCGTCTCAGCGAAGGGGCCCTCCCCGTCCTTGCCAAGACTAGGGCTCCGCTTCTGGGTGGCTCCACTCCTGTGGCAAGCCAAGTCCCTACAGAAAAAAAAACATTTGTATATTTAGCCAGTGAAACTCTCATCTCATCACAGTGTTTAAGAAATGCAGATTTGGAGAAGAGAACACGGTGTCTGTTTAGGAGAAAAGCTTAAGAAAGTTGGCTTGAGCAGAGCGGGGCCTTGTTCCTGGTGTAAATGTATTCACTGTGAAATTCAGCAGGACTCGTCACATGAGGATGTGTGACTGGACGGAGGCCTACATCCACACAAATGGACAGAAGGGACTGAGACGAAGCTGTCCAGACTGTGCACAGTTACTTATAGAAGTTTTAAGAAACACTGAGGACTGTAATCATAAGTATGATGAATGCTTTTTAGTTTTTAGCACATACGTACATAGATCTTCATGGTTTTATCAAGGAACTTTGTTATATCATCATATGCCCCAGACCAACTGAGGTGTTTACTCAAAAATAGAGAAGAGGAAAAATAACCAAAGGAATGAAAACGTGGAAAAACAACAAACAATTGTTTACATTTTGTATTAATCTATCTTATATTCAGTCAATTAAAGATCAGGAAATAGAAAAAATTGTCTTCACAAGTTCCTGAAGCCCAAGGTGAAGTCTTTAAATTGTTGTTTTGACAACATAAATAGTGTATTTTCCGCACTACAAGTCTGGCTGGTCCTGCTACTTATACTCCGAAGCGACTTATATATTGTATTTTATTTTGTCTGACTGCGTTCAAACTACGGCCAATCGATGGCACAATATACAATCGTGACAACTGAAAACTGCTGTACCACCGAAAAAGTCACGGCAACCGGGCTTTGTCTTTGCAGACCATTACATGCACACAAATCAACATAACATACTACAGGAAATGAAAACCTCAAAAAGTATAATAGGTCCCCTTTAAACCGTCTTGAATACAGCTAATGAAATGTGTTCTTATGTTCAGGTTCTTTATTTGTACCCGTAGGTAGATTTTGTTTGCAGAGAAAAAGACAAGGGATCTATCCTGACACACTCTAAAAACAAACACCGACACATCTCTAATAAAAGGACTAGTAAAAACTACAAGTACACCCTTCTCCGTCAAATCTAAAAATATTTCAAAAACATTGATGTAATGAGTGTTCTCTGTGATGTTGGCTCCCTAGTTGGCTCAGAAGTAACAACAGGACAAAATCAGCTGTCCAGTGTGCAAAACATGCATATCCACAATTTGTCATTGAATCGTTTATTTGGCAGCGACAATGCACAGTGATGGACACTTAAAACATTCAAATGTGTCAGGCGTAACAGTGCCAGATTTAGCTTTGAGCTCATTTCCATCCGCACTCCCTCCCTCACATAAAACATTTCAGAAAATTACATTTTACAAACATAGCAAAAAAAGCAGTCCATGTAAACATTTATAAAAAAAACACATACTTTTAAAAGACTTAACATTGTCAAAACTCAAGAAATGGTGTTTGTATTTAACACAGATAAAGGATTCATTTGAATTTTAAAATGATCCTGTCGGCCGTTCATGTTCTTTTGCTGCTTGCCACTCTTTTGAAAAGTTCTGTATTTCCTTTATTTAGTCTGCTTCACCAGCTCTCTGAAAGGTTTCTGTTCAGTTTGAGGTGAATGCGTCTACATCTACGATCCTATAGTGTTTTCCTCCAGTGACTACTTCAGGTTCTCTTTTACAAACCTGTTGATGTCTGCAATACCTCCAATATTATGTTGTGGATGTTTTATGATCACCATGACTTTTTCATTGCACATTATACTACCACATTTTACGTGGAAGACTTTATTAAGTCTATTTATATGGCATTTTGATGACAGTATACAATTCCTTTTTTTCAACATACTATATTATCATGAAATATGTTATGACGTTCTAAACTATGGCTGTTCATGAATTCAGTTAATGCTATAGACTGTCTTATGACATTTGGTATTGGTTACTATACTAAGAGTTTAGGTTTTCTTTATGCCAATTCATTGTTTCTGACGTACTAGGACCTTTTTGTGAGCGTTTCCAATACATACTATATTATAACTTTTATTAATGACGTTCTTAACTATTGCTTTTTATGAATAAATCCAACAATACTTTTATGACTTCTAATACTTTTGAATGTTTTATTGACATTTTCATATTGTTTTATTGAAATGTAAGAATGACGCTGATCCACAGGATGTGTGCATTGTACCTGTGTATAGAAGGTGTGATTTGACCTTTGACCTTTGCAGTACTGGCGGCAGGTGTACCTGGTGACGGTCCTGGCCATGATCCTGGCCGTGTTCTTCGCTCAGATCCACCCTCACTACCTCGGCAAGCAGTGGAAGCAGATGCGCTCGCTCACCTTCTGCCTGGTGGCGGGCTTCGGCCTCATCCCCACCCTCCACTGGATCTGCCTCACCGGGGGCTTCTCCTCCGAGCTGGTCCAGGTCAGCACAGTCACCAGAATGATTTTTCAAAGGTTGATTAAATGTTGAGCTGTTTGAACATTCAATATGTCCAATCTTGAAGAAACAATATAGAGGAATAGTGCTAATAATTAGTTATTTTAGCTTTAAAATGTCTGCAATTCGGTAACTGTTTTCATTTTGCTGAGACATGTAGACTGTTGTTCAGTTTTGTCCACACGTTAGTTAAGCAGATGTTTGTCCTCTTCAGGCCTTTGTTCCTCGAATCCTGGGGATGTACTTCATCGCTGCATTAGCACTCATTTTCTACGTTTCAAAAGTTCCTGAACGCTACTTCCCAGGTGAGTGTGTGTGTGTCATGTTGTTTTCCAAAAAGGGTACACAAAATACATGAAAAACATCCTTTTGTACATCAGTTGTTGTGTAAATAACAGCCTTATGATCAAATCATGATCTTGAAGCATCCCTATTCTGCTTTTTAAGGCTTTCCCTTCCCTGCAGTGTGTGATTGTTGTGCATGTAAATGGTCTGCAAAGGCTAAAATCCCCAAACTTCCTCCAGAGAGAGTTTCTCTCCCACAAAATATGTCCTCTCCAAGCTCAGTTGTCTGTAAAGCTATCAATTTCATAGAAGACAAATGCTAAGAATTTAGTTTTGTTGCTAATTCCTTTTGTCTGTGATGTTGCTGCAGGTCAGCTCAACTACCTGGGCTCCAGCCACCAGGTGTGGCACCTTCTGCTGGTGCTGATGTTCTACTGGTGGCACCAGTCGTCATGTTTCATCATGGCGTACAGACACAGCGAGCCCTGCCCGAACGCCCCCCACCACGACTAGGGTGCTGCTGTGCACCATGGGATATCCGACTATGTCTAACTGTAAGCATTTCTATGACCTTATAAGTATTATTTTTGTATATCCACTTGGTCTTTAAAAGTATGAGTCATATATTCCCTGCGGACACAATTCTGGGTCAGAATGGCAAGAGCATTTTTTGGAAACACTATGCTATTAGTATAAAGGTATTAGTGCCTTTTTTTTAATCTCATTTGATATAGTATTTTGACTTTTTCATAAATATATTTTTTGACTTACTATTCTAATAATTTACTATATTTACTATATCGTTATTTACTATAACCTTTTGATTAAAGAAAAAACTTGCCCATGCATTTATCTTCAGTAACTGTGTCTTTCCAGGTCTCACAAAACTTCCATTAGACAGCTGCAGCTGATTGTGAACGCTGCAGCTCCAGACCTCTCTAACATGACGGGCACATGCCACGTCTCTTAAATCACATCCACGTTTCTTTAACTACGAATCTCTGCAAAGAGAGAGAAAACGAGGAAATGATTTTAAAGAGCAATGAGATGTCTGTTCCTCTTGAGCGTCACATTAAGCGGCGGGCGTTTTTGAGGAAAGCAACAGCTGATCCCTTTGGGATTGACTGTCAGTCAGCTGTCAGTCAGCTCAACAGCTGCAGAGACTTTTGAGGAATGTTGTCTGCACACCTGCACATTTTCAACATACCATACAATGTCGTTTTTATCGATTTGTTATATCGTCGACATGCTTAGATGTTTCTTTGATAGTTTTGACATAATGACGCTTTTCTAAAGATTATCTTCAATATAATGTACAAAAAAAACATTTAAAAAAACGACAGACATTAAGTCTAAATGTCTGGAAAAGCACTGACTTGTTATTTGCTGTAACAGTTTTAAATTCTATGCATTATGAAAATATACTATGATCATTTTATTGTTTAACCGATCAAACCATTTATTTCCTTCAGCTGGTGAACGGCTGCAGAGTATTCCAGCATGTTGAGGTGAAAGCAGGGGACACCAGGGACAGACCTCCAGTCCATCTCCTCAGACGCACACACACTCACCTGTAAGGGTCTCAGCCCCCTGCCTGTGGAGGAAACACCAGAGGGGCTCCCTTAAGGATGGAAGGGATCATGTGTTCAGTGTGTGTTCACAGGACCTCTGTGTGTAGCTGAACAGTCATAGCAGCTCTAACTCATTCTTACCACTATCACCACCAGACCGTGCGTCAAACTACAAAACTCCTTTGCACCGCAATGTCACACAACCTAAAAAGCAGCTTTAAATCATTAAGGTCGCAAGTTAAGGTTAAGTAGCATTTTCTATAAGAGTTGTTTAAGTGCCTGTTAATAAAACATGTAGCGCTTATTGAATTAACTGATGTACATTTCTGCCCAACTTTTCAAATGAACCACCTGTTTTTAAAGATTTGTGAGAATATGAAAAGCATCCTGCGCCCCCAAAACAACCTATTCCGATTTCCATTTAGTGATGATGCTTCTAAAACAGCTTGTTCTGGCAGTTCCAGTAAGTTATCAAACTAACTAGTAATTCATTCATGTTTAGTTAGAAAACCAAAGACTTGTGTTATCTTCATCAGTTTGTGTTACATTCAGTGTATTCATGTTCTCCTTCAGTGTGTGCATTAGCTGTGTTGAGACAATCTACTGTTCGAGTCCCAGGACTGTGACGTATACTGACTCTTTGTACAGCTACTACAAACTATCATAAACTGCAGGTGTGTCAGTACCTGGTGTCTGGATTTACATTAGTTATGTGTTGGACTGCACAGCCTTAATTATTAAACTGACATTTAGACCGACTGCAATGTTATCTTAAAGTGTTAAATCCCAGTGTATTGAACAAATGAGCAGAATACCCAATCACCTACCAGATACAAGTATTGTTTTATTCTAACATTTCTCCCTCACATCTTTATTTTATTATTATACACCCCCACGCAAAGAGAGCCGAGGCCTATTCAAATGGAGTGGTACATTTTGGCCGTTAAACAGAGCTCTGCCTCCAGGTTCTGACTTTAGGCCAGGAGCCTTTTAAAGGAGGACTTTGAAGACTTGATTGGGCTGTCTTAATTCAGTTGTTGGGTTTGTAGGCACGCCAGAGACCCAACTGTATGTGTACGTGAACTGAAAGACTTAAATACACTTCCATAAAGTTTAAAATAATGCTTTCTACAGAAGTCGGACATTTTTATTTGAGTTCTTTTGAGTTTTTTTTTAATATTCAAGCACTGATTTTAAATGTTAAATGTCTGTATCCACATGTATTGCAGTTCATATTGCAACTTTAATCTACCATTTGCAGCATTGTTAGCCATTGTACATTTGTCATTTAAATAGTTTGTTTTTGCAAAATGCTTTTTCTGCCTGCACTGACATTACCAACTGAGACAATAACCCTTTATCTGGCTTATTCAAGGTACTGTGCAATGTTGTACAATGGGATGGATTCCAAAATTCAGCACATGTTGGATAAGTCACCTTGACAGAAATGCTTCAAATTTCTAAAATACAAATGTTTAAGTTCTCACAAACGTAACAGCTGTCAGCTTGAGTCTTAATGTCTGAAACATGGCATGTAATTACTATAGGTGTTAAGTGGTAGCAATCTAATTTGGAATTAAAGTCATTTTTGTGTGATAGTTAATGTTTTTAAGTTTACGATGGAGGAAATGTCCTCTTGTGTTATGTATTTAAATTATTCATTATGGACCTGCTCTGTGTGTTATGGTTTCTCTGGAACATTTTGTCTTTGAAAAGCTCTTAGACTTCTTTTGTAGCAGAAGACATTTTGTATCTTGACTTTTCATATCGAACTGCTGAACTTGACTCTAAATAAAATGTTAAGTGTAAAACCGCTTTGTTTAAAATTCTTCTTGAAAGCATCCGCTTCCAGCCTCACTGAGATGACTCTTTTTTTTATTGCATCAAAAAAGTAAAGCAAAAGTAAAGCATGATAAATACAATATCAGATACCCTTGTGAAAAAAATCAAAGCTGGAAAGTAGTTGTATCAAATGGTTCCACTGGTCAAACACGGTGACCTGCAGGTTTAATTCAATGAGCCAAAGGTTGTGAAGGTAAATCAGTGTTAAAGGCCGTCATTCTAGAGCACACAGAACAAGATAATGGAATAATTCAGCGCCGACAAGTGCATCTATGCATATACAAATGACCTGAATACACATTATCTCATTGGGTTTTAATGTGTTTCTCTTTGTGAATACGCCAATTTTGTGGAAAGACATGCATTATTATTTGTTATATTGAACAAATAACATGAAAAGACCAACATGTATAATCTTTAAGACAAATGATGGCCTTGTAGCTAATGCCTGAAATCCCATTGTTCTGGCAGTCCTCAATTAGTTCATGTTATGGTTGCAACCCAGTCTCATGACATTTCGTGTTCACCAACACGATTTTTAATCTATTGATTCGTGTTCACCAACACGATTTTCCCCTTTTTTTCGTGTTGCACAGCACGATTTTAAAAGCAATGTATTTCTACTGGTAATGTGTTTCGTGCCTGCAGCACGTCTTTTTCTCCGGTCGGGTCGTGGAAGACCGGAAGCTGTGTGGTTCATAAAAACATGTTCTTACTCAATATCAAGCCACAATTATTGCTTTTATTTTAAATCGTATAATTTCGGACTTTTGTTGCCGTCTGTGAGGAAAATAAATGGGGCTCAGAGCCTCAGAATACTGAAATCTGTATTTTTAAATATGTTCCTTCTAATTTGTTATTCTTTTCAAAATAACACAATGTTATTTACACACCAATAACACACAATTATCCTTGCTTTTATTTATTGGTTTAATTCCATAATCTCTGGCTTTTTTGGCGTCCGTCAGGAACTGAATTTCAAAATAAAAATAACCGGAAACAGACGTATATAAGGGACATTTCGAGCATCATTGCGATTGTCAACATTTCTGAGTTTAGGATGGCCGAAGACACTACACTACCCATAATCCCCAGCTATCGTTTAGGACTACAGTCCCCGTGATTAATCTTCAAACTCTGGGATTGGATGTTGGAGTGGCAGTGCGCCAAGGTTACGCCAAGCGTCAAACAGCTGTTTGAAATGGAACGAAACCACGCCAGACTATCCAAAACTGGAATCGAACGCCCCCCCAGAACTACACATGCTGGCTATTGTGTTTCGCAAAATGTTCTATGGGACGTCTCTACAGAACGTTTTCCCCACAATTAGAAGTTGCCAGTATTAAACACATTGGTGTTATCAAATGTAAAACATATAATTAATAAATGGGTGAAAATCACTTGTGTCCATAATGCGCAGCATTAATACCCACATGACAGCTCATTGTTACTTTGTAATTCTACTCCACTACAATTCAGAGGTTAACCTGGTATTTGTACTCCACTACACTTATTTGAGTTACTTTGCAGATTCTGATTAATTATGTGAAATATGAACAACCCTTAAATCAGACTTTAGTTACACCTGAGTAAAATTCAGGTAAGGTGATTGTCAAGTGCCAACAATCAGGAGAGATATTTGATAGTTGGTGCTTGAGAAGACTAAACATGTATCTGCAATTTACATGAATGGAAACGAGTAATACAGTATATTCATTACTCGTTATTCTCTACTAATAGTTAATTAAAGACTGTATATTATGGCTATTTTGCACATCCCTTTCAAGATTTCAAGATTTTCAAAGGTTTATTGACATATCATATACACAACTACGGTGTAGTTATGCAATGAATGAAAAACTTGGGTCACAGGTTCCTCAACAGTGCATTACAAGACATCTATCAATATGTGTGTACCTCCACCATTAAACTGTCATATTCTGCACATTTCTTATTCTATCTACAATATACATAAGAGTATAATTAATGTGTATAATATCAGTTAAAATAAGTGCTTCAACATAGTTAACATTGCAGGAAAGCAATATATTAGACGTTAAGTACTTTGTCAGGCTTAATATTTATCTGTAGATAGATACCCCCAAAGTGTTTTTCTTATTTAAAAGAAGACCTTAATCTGTTATTTAATGTTTAAATAAAGGTTAATTCGTTTTTCTGTTTTGCACCTCCTCCTATTAATATCTTTGTACATCCTGCACTAAACTGTTTTATTGAGATCACTTATAGTATCTTCTTGATTTTTTATATTCTATATTTCTATCACAGACCTTCTACTTTCCCCCTATGAAAGTATGTACTCTTAATATTTTTGTAATCAAATATAACATAAAAACAATAATTCAATAACGTGCTTTAACCACTAGGAGGTGCACACAAGGTACACACAGCCATAATAACTTTTTTTATTATATTATTAGTGTAGGACACTTGTATGTATGTACAACATCTGAAGATGTGTAGTTTTATTCATGCTTTCACATAATTTTACAGCATATTGCTATACTATTTCAGACTCAGTATTTACATTCTTACATTCAAAGAAAATCAGTAATATCTTTAAAAAGTACAAGTCCTTTTATATCAGCTGTGCACCGTTATGGTGAAAATATAACCAATCTATAAATTAGATCAAATGTAAAACTCAGCCGAATTAGTGTTGATACTGCAAGGAGACGTATTGTGTGAAGAGAAATTGAAGATGTTGTTTAATTGTTGATATATTTATGATCCACATCAAGTATTCAGTTTCGGCGGCATTTCTTCAGTTTTTCCAAAGGTCTTCTCATCAGGGCTCTATAAATAAAGAACTACGGCAGATCTGTAATATGTAATGCAGCCGAACCGTGTATTACAATGCCGTTATGTGATGACTTTCAAAGAGAAAAGCAAGAGCACTCGGAATTAAGTATTATTTTAAAAATGTTTTCCGGATTTCATATCATATAAACACCAAATCCCAGCATGCATTGCGGCTAAAACATCCAATCAGCGAGCTTAAACCATAGCTGAGGATCTTGGGTAATCGCTCGAAATGCCTACATCTGTTTCCGGTTATTTTTATTTTGAAATTCAGTTCCTGACGGACGCCAAAAAAAGCCCGAGATTATGGAATTAAACAATAAATAAAAGCAAGGATAATTGTGTGTTATTGGTGAGTAAATAAAAGTGTGTTATTTTTGAAAAGAATGACAAATTAGAAGGAAAAAAAGATTTCAAAAAATACAGATTTCAGTATCCTGAGGCTCTGAGCCCCATTTATTTTCCTCACAGACGGCAACAAAAGTCCAAAATTATACGATTTAAAATAAAAGCAATAACTGTGGCTTGATATTGAGTAAGAACATGTTTTTATGAACCACACAGCTTCCACGACCCGACCGGAGAAAAAGACGTGCTGCGGGCACGAAACACATTACCAGTAGAAATACATTGCTTTTAAAATCGTGCTGTGCAACACGAAAAAAAAAGGGGAACATCGTGTTGGTGAACACGAATCAATAGATTAAAAATCGTGTTGGTGAACACGAAATGCCATGAGACTGGGTTGTATGGACAGATCTATACAACTGAGTTTTTCAGAAAGAACTTGTGAATACAAGAGTGGTGCTCATACGTTTGCTAGAATTCAACCTGCATGAAACAATACAAATCAACTAAATTACGACCAATTAGTCCACTAAAGTCATGTCTAGACTCAACTCAGCACACAGTGTTCTGCTGCACAACATTTGTATTTATCTGCTGCTGGAATTAAAATATATTTATATAAAATGATATCTTTTTTGCTTAGAGTTTGATGAGGAGATTGATGCCACACATCTATGCTTTCAATAGAAAGCATTAGCAGGTTAGCTTAGCATAAAGAGTGTTATGGGAAAAAAGCTAGCCTGGCTCCGTCTAAAAAGTAGGTCAGTCTGCCTACCATCACCTGTCTTTAGTCTTTTCGTCACCTTGAGGTTTCACGGAAACCCCTGGGACCCGAGGACGTCACTGCTCCAGTTCAAGAAATAGTGTTACATAACTTCCTGTAAACATATATTAAAAACCCAAACTTTTAGTACTTATTGTTACACTTCATATGTGTTGGTAAGCACATTTTGGTACAGTTGGTCAAAGCCAGGCTAGCGATTTTCACTTTTACCAGTGTTTATGCTATGCTAAGCTAAGCTGACCCCCAGTTTCCACTGGGTCCGTCTGCGCCGCGCTGCGCCGTGGTTTTGGTCCGACCTCCTCTAGCGCCATAACCCACCGGACACGTCCCATTACCCCCAGTTTCCACCGGGTCCGTCTGCGCCGCACTGCGCCGTGTTACGGCTGCGCCGCGGCGGTCGTAAGGTTCGCGGCCACTCTAGTCAATGGGTGCTATTCCACCACACACGCCGCGTTACGGCTCAGACGCGTCCCAGAAGCGGCTCGGCGCAGCGCTTCTCTAAAATTAGGATGAATCCTATTTTTGCCGCGGCGCAGCCGTAACTTAAGATCGGGCAGGCAGCCCCCCCTCGCAGGAAGTGGAAATGTGAGCATCCGGGCCAGGCCCATCCCCCACATATACTAATTTAGCAGACCCCCTCCTTCATCACAACACCTCCACTACGATACGCACAATGGACGACGATGTTTTCATCATGGAAGTGGAAAAACACACTATTTGATATGATGTAACCAATGCTTACTACAAGGACAACATCAGAAAGGACAAGGCCTGGTTTTTAGTTGCTGCAGTTTGTGGAGTGGAAGGTAACAACTACATATTAATGTTTTAAAGTTAATTAATACTTGTAGGTACAGTACAGAGCCATTCAATAAACACAATTTAAACAGACACAAAAATAAAACATAACTACGTAGCCTACTTACTTTCTTGTAGAAGTACAAATGTCCAGGATGCCTGAATC
The DNA here is from genome assembly GCF_902827175.1 of Gymnodraco acuticeps. NCBI lineage: Eukaryota > Metazoa > Chordata > Actinopteri > Perciformes > Bathydraconidae > Gymnodraco > Gymnodraco acuticeps. The sequence goes on along the minus strand of NW_022990125.1, from coordinate 2,542,183 downwards.
AATAACAAAACTGCGAGCCTGCACGCACGACGCTACGCTTCTGAAACGCTTCTGGGACGCGTCCGGTGGGTTATGGCGCTAGAGGAGGTCGGACCAAAAACGCGGCGCAGACGGACCCAGTGGAAACTGGGGGTAAGGGTCTCTTGACTGTAGATCTACAGATAGGTATCAACCTTGTCAAGGCTTCAGTAAGAAGCAATGAGCTTGGGTTTGAGAGCCACACACAGGAATTCAGAAAGTGTTCCACTCAGATGTACACATTGTTGATCTTTTCTTATGATTTGTGAAAAATAACAAACGATATATTGTGTTTTCATTCTTGAGCGTGGATTTGAATTAAAACGTTGTGGGTTCCAATGTTAGAAGCACTTTCTGAGAAAATGGAGGTACACCTTGTGGGATTTTAAAAGGGTTTTAAGAACAGTGATCTAATGTGTTTGTGTTTTATTCATTCCTTATTTCTAATAAAATATGTTGAGTTATAGAATACACATTTAAAATGAACATTACTTACCTCAAAGTTTACGGTTAAAAAGGATAAAACAGTTAAGAGCCAAAATGTATACCTGATTCAATTAGCATTTTAGGGAAGTACAATAAAGTGTGATCCCCTCTAGAAAGTGTAATGCAACAAAGATGACAGCTTCACATTGCTGTGTGAATACTAGAGTTAAATGATGCATAGAGAAAGATCTAATAAGAATAAAACAAAGTGGTTAAAGTCAATTCCCGAAGAATCTCAGCGACAAAAAAGGCCAACGTCTGTGCCGTGGTTTCAGAGGGACTGTGTGGCAAGGCAGAGCCTAGCTAGCTCAGGTAAGGCTTTGAGGTGCTAAAAAATAATATTGGTAGATGAGAAGGCAAGCCATAAAGAGCTTTTTGCAGCGAGTCGAACGTTAAGCTTATAATCACAGTGGGACTTCCGAGAAGGTTTTCTGCTCCGCTTCAAACGTCTTCACAAGCGTTAAGATGCAGCATGAAAGGCTCTCAGCAGGAACAGCTGAAAGATATGTGGCACCGTCACTCGCACTCCACAGGATTGATGTTATTCAAATAGAGATGCATTATAATATTCTTTTAAAAAAAGATGCATTTGTTAGCTTGTCGTTTCATGGTTGATTGAAGATATTCGCAAGAAAGAAAGAAAGAAAAAGTGCTCGGGTGTTATTTAACAGCCCCTGGCAGAACAGGAAGTCACTCCTTCATTGGAAAAGGTGCAGCTCCGAACGGGTCGAGGTCCCCCGGCTGTGAGGGCAGTTCCTCCTCAGGTCCACTGTGGACGACCATTTCTGTGAAGGGCACCGCCCCGAAGTCATCCATGCTGCTGTCTTCAAGATCGTCGGGAAGTGAGCCAGACCAGGACTTGCTATTGGCTGGGCCCATGTCGCTTGTGCTGTCAGCGACTCCTTGATACTGGCTGTGCCGACTGCCGTCCTGCGGATGGAAAGGCTTGGCTCCAAAAGGGTCCAGAAGAACCTCGTCTACTGGGAGAGAAGCTCCTTTGTCTGTCCCCTCGGCCATGGTTATATCAACGCTGATGTTCTCTTTAGAGTTGGAGCTGCTGAGGAACTCGTTGCTGCTCTGCGAGTCTCTGCAGCCGACCTTCTTGTGTCTGCGGACTCTCTCAGGTGTGCGGTAGGTCGACTTGTTGCTCTTGCGACCTCCGGTTGGCGTACCGTGGTGGCGTTTGCCGATGCTGCCGCCTGTTGTGGTTTCCTGCTTGTTTTTCCTCTGTCGGGACGACAGCTTCTGGAGGCTGCGCTGCTTTAGCCTCTGCTGCTGAGGGCTGGCCGACTCCTCGAAAGACGAATGGAAGATATCTTCTGCGCTTCTGGAGGTTGTGGGGAACGGGGCGATGGCACCTGGCTCAAAGGGAGAGAAGCCAAAAATGTCAATGGGCTCAGGGGAAATGGAGAGCGTCTGGCCTGTGGATACATCACTGCCGCTCTGGCCCGACTTAGACAGGTTCCGGTTGAATGGCGCTTTGGTAAAAACATCAAAGTCGTCCCTTGTTAGCTGCTCGTCGCTAACTTGCCTGAAAGGGGCTTTAGCAAAGATGTCTGAGTTCTCTGTTGGTCCGACAGGCGAGGTTCCTCCAAGGAAGGGGACAGAACCAAACACATCCACAGAATCTTCAGCTGGAGCAGCTCTCACTCCGCTCAGAGATCCCAGAGGGCTAATCAGAGTCATGGCAGGACTCTCCGGAGAACTCCTGGGGGTCACTACAGCTGCTTTACTGGCCAGAGCTTTCTTTGAGTGGCTCCTGACCCTGCTGGGGTCATAGTCTGAGTCGGAGCTGTGCATGTCTTCATCCTCCTCTCCCTCTTCTTCAGAGTCCATCAACAGAGGCCTCTGCCCTAAGTTCTCTGGCTCATTGTCTTCACCATGTTCACTATTCAGGCCTTCTTCCTCCTCCGGCTCCTCTTCCTCACTGCTCTTTGGCGAAGGAGGGTCAGATTCAAAGTCACTGTCGGACTCTTCACCTGGGACGCAGTGGCTCTTTCTGCTCACTTTGTGTTCCTTAGCCGCTACTGGTTGCAGATCCTCTGGGGTTGAGATGAGGGCAAGAACGCTGACCTCCTCATTGGTCGGCTCAGAGTTTGTCCCATCTGCACCTGCATAAAGCAGACACACATGTAAGAGTTAAACATGCAACCAGCCTTTCAGCATTTAGAATATTCTCTTGAATGTGCAGATTAAGTTCCTCAGAGTCTTCCGGATATTTTTAAATCTGATGTTTTAAATAACTGGTGAAAGAAGGAGAATCTTGCTGCCAGAAGGACACTTTCTCATTTCCCTAAGAATGCCTTATGGCTCCTTTGACCTCTGTGTATGAGGCATTACTGAAATCTTGATTACTTGGTTTGGAAGTCCACAAATACAAATCCCAACAGTTTGTCCAATATTGAAGCAGAAGGAGCAGCGAAGGAGAAATTGCACAACTCAATATGTCGTAAAAGCTGCTCTGACTCCTCTACTCTAACCCTGCAATAAGAAGAGGAGGCTTACAGGCTTTAGAAATGTGCCAGTCGGCTTTTCAAGATGCACACAATTGCTTTCAAATTTAAATCTTTTGTTGAAAAGATTCAAGCTGTCACTTCCCTCTAAAGTTAATAATGAATAACACTTCTTTTTTTGCAAGTACTACTCCTTACTTCTAAATGTATGTCCAAGAGATTTGAATAACAACATTTGAGACTAAGCCTAATTAGCGAGTGGATAGTCTCCAATTATATTGAAAATAAATTGTGCTATACACAAAGAGCCAATTTATTGTTCCTTATCAGTGGAAAGTCTATATTAGAAAGCAGAGAAGGGACCCCCTGCTGGGAGCACAAGAATGGAAACCTCTCCGTGTCTTCAACCACCCAAAGCTGGCAGGACGTTATGACAGATTAGCAAACAGCTTTGTTGTAAAACTCTCAACAATAAAAGATGAAAAGTAATATTAATGCACAAAACAAGGAGGGGGGGTGCTCTGCATCTGCCTGCTCCACCCGACTGCTCCCAGATTAGAACTCACTTCTGAGAGTGACAACAATAGAAACATCTTTCATCAGGAGATTTGCTTGGTCGTTGTTCTTTTTGATGGAAAGCTGAAGGATTACACGCTGCATCTGATCTCTTAATAGATACAAATAAGTGGGGAAAACATGCACGATTCTGTCCTCTTGTCTGATGGAAGATAAAATGTGTTTGAGATGTCCGACAGCAGGGGCTGAAAGAAGTCTTCCCCTAACATCGAACACTAAACCCAGATTGATTTGATCAAGCTGCAGAGTTCAACATTTACAAGCCTTTGTGACTCAACCAAAAAATGAAACAAGCTGCTAATAGAAGCTAACTGCTAATATGATAATATCACTGGCTTCAAGTGTTAGAGGAAATAGGGCGAGACGCTGAATTACTAACAGATTTATTTTCAATTGTTTTATCTCATTTGGAAGCAGGAATTGTTAAACTGACTGTGTCTTGGCTTCCTAAATGTTACATCTGCTGCTTTCTCTCTCTGTTGTGTCCAATCATCGAAAAAGTGTCTCATTAAATACCTGAGTGTGTTGGTCTGAGGGTCAGGTACAACAAGTGATTTACTTTTTTACATTTTATGGATTTACCGAATGATCATTAAAAAAAAAAACACACTATTTAAAAAAAAAAAAGCACAACAAAATAAATATTGAATATATAGTAGGCCTACATGTCTTCCTCCCGTGCTGACGGTTAAAGCTGCTGTGTTTGAACGCAAACCAGACAATAGAGGGGAAATCACGTAGTCATTTGAAAGATGTGTGTTAAATGTGTTTGAATGGACAGAGGAGCATTTTCCTTTTTAGACCAATCAATTCAAGCTGATACGTTATATAATAAATAAATAAATATAATTTAATAATTAAAATAGATAATTAAATGTAAGATGGTTGAGCTGTTTCTTACAAATTGAATGTCGCTCTGTTTATGTTTAAGGATTAAACTAAATTAAACAGGATTATATTAAATGTGTTAAAATATCAATTGGCAAAAAATGCCAATGCCAAAAACAACTCATTATACTTTATTTATTTTGAAGCAAAATGTTTACCGCGGGTATCTTATTATTATTATTATTATTATTATAAAAAGCTGCTCTGCCTATTTTATTAAATAAAAGCATGTTATCACCTGAAATGTTCTTGTTTTCGAAATACATATCTGAAGAATGAATTCCTCAGCGTAATAAATGGGTATTGGGGCGGGGGGAGAGAGAAACTCCCTCTGGCATGGATCTTGGGATTTTAGCATTTGCACAAAAACCTATACCACACTACAGGACAGTGAACATCCCACCAAGCACAACAGGGCCCCTTTGAGGCAGGGCAAACAGTGAAAACTGAAGTTGAATACACTACACAGAATGTGTTAGTCACCATCAGGGCTTTAGCATGCAGGACACCTGTCCGAGTATGCTGCTTAGTTTTGACATGCCTTAACCCGGAACTTGTGTTTAAACATTTGACATTCACATAACATGACATTGTACATATCATTTTGTAAACGTATTAAACAAAGACAGCCACGTTACCCAGGGAACATCTTGCACATGGTGTAGTGGTGGAGAGACTCTAAACCTTCACATACTTTAAAGAGCCATACAAAAGGAACCAAAGTGAAAATTGCTTTTAAATGTTTTTTTTATTTATCAGTAACATTCTATAAAGAAATACATTCACACTCACAGTATGATACAGAACAACAAGATAAGACAAATTATTGATCTATAGGTTGAATTCTTTCTGCAGGAGGAACCAGGAGCTGCTGGTAGCCAGGAGGACTACAACTGAAGCCAACACTTCTCGTGAGGATGAACTCAGAAAGATTCAGAGCTTTAGTGACCTGCTCTGGGGCTTCTATCGGGACGGAAAGCTCGACAAAGAATGCTAATAAAAAGGGGAAACCAACCCCGCAACAGAAAGGATAAAAAGCACATCAATGTAAACAATATATATAACAACATTCAATGTCTATGCTTGTTCAACCCCAACAATCTTGGGATATTATTTCACACTTCCTCACACTTTAATAACAGGAACTTAAAGTGCAGTTAATGGCTCTGGTCGTCCCCTTCACTTTTTTTGGCTTTGATGGTTCGATTATACTATAGACTATAGATCCATCCACCAATACACATGAACAAGATGTTTCGGAGTATGGCTGTCTCACTGAATGACAAATGAACTAAGCAACAAACAAAAAACTGAAAATGAAGTTTTACCACAACGGCCCAATAAAAGCAGGCAGTGATACGAGTAGAAACATGAAGGGGAACAGTAACAGTTCTCCAAACTTACCTTCAGCTAAACACATGAGCTATATTTGACCACTTATATACAAAAATGAGCATGAAGATGGGTTTCTCACTTGCTGCTCTAATGTGGAATAACAGCGGCAGTGAGCACTAACAAACATACAGCCCTTTAGGATTGTATGGATTCTAAAATATTCACCGTTGATAGAGGTCATCAGCAGTCAGCAAGCATTCCTATCAGCACAACAAGTTACATTACACTACTGCATGTGCCATCAGCCAGTCGTGTTCAGCATAATAAAACAGAAGGGACTATGTATAAGAGTAAAAGTTGGTCAGTTGGTGCTCAAACATAAACAGATCTATGTCATGGGATCAATCAGATCAGGAACAGGGAAGCATCACTTTTAGGGTCAAGAATTGCAGTGGTGTGTATGTTTTTGCTTCTGCTTATTTCTCAAAGGGGCCCTATTATTATTAATGTGCAGGTTCATAATTGTATCTTGTGCCTATACTGTGACAAGTTGACAAAAAGGTCTTTATTTTCCACATTTAGGAAACTACAGATGTATTCTTCTAAATGTAATCTGAGATAATAAAAAAAACGATTTTGTAATCGTTGTATGAAAAAGCGTGATCAGCATCGTCAGTCAGATTAAACAAAAAGGCACTTTGTTTTCAGAAATGGAAACCAAGCGACTTCCACTTTAAAAGAAAACCGTAGAAAAAATGTAATTGCAAGCCAAATGTTAAATTGAAATATGCTGTCACACTGCCAGTGACTGCTCTACAGCCTTATGACATTATTATTAGCAATCCTGCAGTTTCAGAGAGATCAAATCTTGGTCAGGATTGAATCCACACCCCTATCATATTTTGTGAATGCAGCAAAGCAAAACAAACTTTGGCCATACTGCTGGATGTATTTGAAGTGTTCTTACATACATGGGGCTGGCACTGTTTTATTTGTTTATTTATTTAGTTGGCACTTATAGACTGGTGCAGTTAAAAGTCATTAAACCAGGAAAAGCATGTTACCACTTCAACTTCCCTCGTCTCGAGGTCAACGTTTGATTGAATGTGTTTGTGGTTAACAAGAGCTTACAATGTGACCGATGCCGTGCGCGACCATGACGTAGTTTGTTCATAGCATTACGTATTGTTTCTGCCAATTGCACTACGCTTCAAGAATCCCAAAGTGGTGTTAATACATGGAGATTATCCTGCAGAAACAAACGTGCTGGGTATTCAAATGTGTGTGGGCAACAAAGCTTATTTCTAGCAATATACCAAAAGTAATTGCCATGGCTTTTTGTTTGAGGGACCCTTGTGATGCTAACTTCCGGGTGAGGCTCACAAAAATATGTAATCACTGCACCACTCTATGTCACATGTCGGTACACTAATGGCATGTCCTGATTGGTTTGTACGACAGAGAAACAATAACAAACGGACTGATTTATGCCAGTTGCTGGCAGTGTGTTTGCATTTAAAGAGCAACCTCAATAACCAGCTGACACACTGTGATGGCACACACATAGGAAGCTAATAGGCTGAAAGGAGAATTCTCTTCATGCCAGCCTGTAGGAATCACTCCCAGTTCATTTGACCGTTCTAACATTACATTCAGTACAAAAGTCCCTTCAATCTGTTTGGTTTCATTTTCTTTTTTTTTGGTTTTCCAATTTGAATTCAAATGTATATTCTTTAAGTAACAAGTGAAGACAATAACATATTTCCACACCTACATTCAAGTGCTTAGAAGTTTATATTGCATCATTATCTTGTCTCATTCTACTCTAAACTGTAGCCACTGGATTTGCATTAAGCCTGCATGTTTAAGGACACGAGATGAGTTTACTGTAGGAAAACTAAATCTATTCTCATTTCCCTTTAGAAAATATCTATGTGTTTTAGTGTTGATACGGTTTATCAGTAAATATTACAAACAGCGTTTTTGAACTGCCTATTAAAAAAACAATTCACATTTAAGGAACAGGAAGAGTACAGAGGCACAAAAGCTTATTGCTGCCACCGAAAGGTATATATGTTGAAATACTGCGCTGTGATATTCACATTGTTATACCAAGGCTATGATCTGTGTCAACCTCATGCAGTCTGACTGGTTAGTTAAGCCAAGTTCGAGCCGAGTATGTTAACACGGCCTGCGCTGTAAAGAGCTCAGTCCACACATGGACATTTGAGGCTTTGTCCAAACAATTCATGTATTAGTGCGGTATATTTGCAGTTTTAATGGCCGCAGAGAATAATGGTGTTTAAATGTAAACAGGTGGCCAATAGACACAAGTTTGGTAGTTCAAGTGTTCCTTTCCCTTAATGGTATATGGTAATATCAGTAGCAGGGCTGAGTGATGTTCGAGTATATTAGGGATTCAACAGGATGTACAACATTCACAAGTGAAGGTTTTTAGTTTTTTACAGAATTAAAAATGTCTTGCAACAACTTAACAACTTAAAGACTACATAAAAAAAAGAGACAAAAAGGGGGAGGGTGTGACAGGGCTCCTGTGAAACCCCACTGGCTCCAGTGTAGGAGTTCTGAAGAATAACCCCATTTTATGTCACATGTAATTACTGGACTCTACAGAGGACTTGGCCAGGTTTGGTCATACATTTGGAAACGATGGTTGGATTCAGCCTACTTTACTTAGTGCTTCAAGTGGTTTTAGTGGAAAATAGTGTTAAAATAAATAAAATGATGGACCTAGGTCTTCCGTCTGTAAACATGTGATTCCACCAGCAGATAACCCATTCACAGAGCTCTGCTGCTCAATGTCCTCACACAGAGGGCGAGGATGGTGCTCTGAACGAAGCCCGGTTACACAAACTCAGGGCTTCCTTACTTTATCTGTGAGGGCTCTGGTGAGACAGGACCCCAGGTTTAGGGGGCGGGCTTGGTTACTTCTCTTTCTGAATTGTGTCGTGTTGGCACAAACATGTGTCCTATAGCGCACTCTAGTAGCATCTTTTTTAAGTTTGATGTATGATCATTGCAGGCTTGATTGTACAACTTGGAGCTCAATCTTTCTGCAACACAGATTGTTAAATGGTGTGTTGTGGTTATTTAAAATAATTATTCTCGGAAGAGAAAATTGGCACTAAATATCTGGATCCAAGAGCAACATCCACTTCATCAAAGCAAATGATCCAAAGAGACAAACTGTAAGACCGAAGACAGCTGCAAGTAAAAACATGTTCAGCACTGGCTGAATACCAAATAAGGAACTTTATTTAGAAGATAAAGCCACTGGATTGTGTCAAGGATTGTTCTATTTTAAAATATTAAAAATCCATAAAAACTCAATCGAATGAGAAATCAAGAATAGTTTGCATGAAACTTGTTAAAAGCTTTAAAGTTATGTGTAGACTGATTGTGTAAATATTGTATTATTCTGCAATGTCTTCATCACTCAGCCCTTATAAGTACCAGCCATGTGTCTCACTCTTCACACTGACACGTCTCTATGGCCTCGTCATGTTACAGCGATGTTATGCAGCGGTGTTCTCTGTTGGACACAGTGAGCTGGAAGTTCTGAATGAACTGAAATAAAATGTGTAATATTATGCGCCTCACCACGAGTGTATATACTTCTTAGTGAGAGCCCTATGTGTTAGTACCTCGATCCGGCCACTTCTTTTAGCTGACTTGCATAAAGGTTTGTTACAGCACGGCAATTAAGAAATGACCGCCACCAAGCCCAGAATTAAAGGCAAGAGCTGATTGCAGTGAATAAGGAAAGTGCTTTCACCATTTCACTCATGCATCGGCTGTTGTTCCTAATGTATTTACAGAAGAGCCTACACTCACCTTTTCCTCATATGTTATGCTAAGGACTTATCTGCCAACCGAAACAAAATCGAATCATTGGTTTTGAATGCCTCACTGCGGGGTCAGTGTGGCATGGGAGCTGCTGACAGGAGGTCAGCTGGGAACAGAAGAGCAGGAGAAGGGGGAGGGCGGGGGAGGTTGCTCCACAGTGTTGGGTCCTCTCTGTAGAGACTCCTCTAAGACTTGCCTGCGCTGGCCACGAACGGGACTGAGCCGAACAGGTCCTCTGGCAGCAGGGTGGAGGCGGCAGGCGGCGCTCGCTCCTTTTCAGCGCTGGATGTTCTCTCCCCTGGCTCATCTGCATGGAAAGGTCCCAGAGGAAGAGGATTAGATCACCAATGGCTGGGAAAAACAACTACAAGAAATTCATTTTTCTATCAGCCGTGACCATTCAAGACACACACAAACAGATCCTTTCCAAACCTCAAGGATCCTTCTTAGGACATCTGCCACAAACAGCATCACATAACTTGAATGTCTACATTTTATATTGTTTATTTTTTAATGCAACTGAGTGTCATGCTCTGATGTTTTGGTTTTTTAAATGAACTTCATGCCAGAGGAAGAACAAACCACTTAGCCTTTTTATTATGACAGCCACTTAGTTACTTTAAGATGACGTTTTTTAATCTGCCAGCGCCAAAGACACATTTCCATTTTATGTTAATGTAATGGACAATAAAGTATTCTGAAACTGAATCATCTAAAGCTGCGACACTAAGGCAAGATGTTTTCAAACCACAGAAAGATTTGAAAACATTAAACACAAAGTCAAGGGTAGATATTGAATTATACTGCATTTGGTTATGATTTATTTTTTAATTTAGTCCATGGAAACTATTAATAAAATACGGTTTAACCTTGAGATGAAGTCGCTTCACTTCATGAATCACTCAAAAGTGACTTATGATTTAAATTGTAGAGGTATGAGATATCGGTAAACTTGTTTTCTTAGTCTTTAATAAACCAAACCGCAGTCTCAGCGCTCGTTATAGATAAACTGTAATTTATTTTTGACTGCTGCAATAAATAACAGACTCCTGCTATGATGTCAGAAACAAAACACTATCAAGCAAAGGGTCACTTGCTTGCTCGCAGTCTGTCAAACTCCCGGTCGATCAGCTCCTCCTCGGTCAGCTTGGAGAAGTTGTCCTCACCAAAGGGGTTCCAGCACGACATGTCGGGGGGGTTAGTGGCTGTACTGTTGCTGCTCTGAGAGGGGGGCGTGATCCCATCTGAAGCAAGGAGAGGGTTCCTGCTGTGGACACAGTACAACAGACACAACATGTTTAAGGTAGGACACACATTTCCTTACAAACTATAAGATGAAAACCTAAAACTAAAATCTAATTCAAAGAGAACTCTTCTCTTTACTGAAAACGTCTGAGGCAGTTTATCCAACATACTACTCTTAAAAACTAAGGGCTTATGACTTATGTTCAATCATGACTGACTTTTCATTGAAATAGCACTTTTATTTGCCCTTTATTTAACCTTTATTATTAAATACTCTTATTATTCTAGACTTTCTCCTCGCCTGTGTTTTGAAAAATTAGTATTCAGATATATTGTACGTATTTATATTAGTTTTTTGTCATTTTTTAACAGTTTTTCTATATTTACAATTCTCATTTTCCCTGTTTCTTGCTTTCATTTCATATGTTTATCAGTTTACCAACTCACAATGCCAATCACTTGTAAAGTATGTGAAAACCTACGCTGCAATAAACGGTATTCTGATTTATATTTGTAACTTATTTTCTATTGAACCTTTGCGCAGCTTCGTTGTGGAAAATGTTTTAAACATACATTTATGTACCTTGCCTGAGCTTCCAATAGAAATTAAGACTGATAATTAAATGGCTTAGTTGAATACTTGATTCTGATTGGTCTATTTGGACATTCAAAAGGTCTGTTAGAGCTCGCTAACAGACCGCTGCTAAGGATGATCAAGGGACTATGTGCGGTCATATCAATCCCCAAAAAGAAGTCCTGTCTATTTAACGTCAAATATTAGTTTTCTCCATCAGAAAACTGTGGAATTTTTTTAAATGTTTTTTTATTGAAGAACATGTACAAATGTCATGCAGGGTCACAACTGAGACAATGATCTTCATCCTTTCTTAGAACTACAGATGAAGCACTCCAGATCAGACTCAGATGGGTGTGTCCCAGTCAAAAGCCCAGCGGATGCCAGTGGCTGGGGGTGTTGCCAAATTGCTAGAGGGCGTTGCCCAATTTCCCCATTTGTTCAATTACAGGATTTAACCATAAGATGGCGCTTCATTCACAAAATACACAAAGACAACTGGGTGTTGATGAACTTAGTCTGTTTGCAATGTTTGCAGCTCTGCAGTTGTGTTTGCTGAATACTGTAGCATTTAATCACTTATTTGTTACTGTATGGTTTTCACATGTATTTTATAATGTATTGTATTATTAAGTAATATCATACATTAACCCCATTATAGCAGATGCCACATTGAATGGATGAACACATTTATGCATCAATAATTACAACAGAGTATTTCTAAATACAAGTTGTAAAAATACTTATATGTATTTAATATTAACCCTTTGGAGTCAACCGTCACACCGGCGTGATCAGATCACATGACCTGTTCAAGCCAGTGCCGCATAAAAACAACAGTCCGGACAACATTGCCGTGTGTTTCTGTCGAAAGTACTGGCTTGAAACTATATCCCAGTCTTTGTTTCATGCAAAAAGACCCAGTAAACACGGAGATACGATGATATAAAGTTAATACATTTCAAAAGTATGAAAAATGGAAGCACATATTTTAATATCTTCGCCGTATTTGATCATTTAACGAAACGGATAATACTGGAAACTGTAGATCCTGCTCAACAGGATGTATATGTGTATTTCTGTCGAAAGTACTGGCTTGAAACTATATGCCAGTCTTTGTTTCATGCAAAAAGACCCAATAAACACGGACATACGATGATATAAAGTTAATACAGATATATTTCAGAAGTATGAATAATGGAAGCACATATTTTAATATCTTCGCCGTATTTGATCATTTTACGAAACGGAAAATACTGGAAACTGTAGATTCTGCTCAACAGGATGTATTTAGGTAATCAGGTAAACGGAGTGATACGAAACGAGACGAAAAGAGACGAAGAGGGACGGCGGGAGACTGCGATTGAAGTAAAGTGACAGACAAACATTGAGAATTTAGATTTAGTTAGATAGATTTAGAGTTTTTAAGATTCAACTATGATGAAGAGAACTCTGAACGTGAGTCAAGCTTTAAGCTTGTTTTTTGACATGGAGGAGGAGGAACCTGTGATGTTGCCCTCTGTGTCGTATTGACAGAAACCGCTTTGAAGCGTGGCACAGATAAAGACAGAAAAAACTGATTTTTGTACATAATGTGTATATATATATTTGTATTATATTTATAATAACACTTTTGCCTTATCAGAATGAAATCCCATGCTACCTCAATCAAACTTTCACATTATCATAGTGACATCCCATGTATATATTTCCAGCTTTTAAATGGTTTCGTTGTGTATGTTTGTGTTACATATGAAAAATAATATCATTTTCAAAATCTGTTTTTACGTTTTTTTGTTGTGATTTTGGGTCCAAAATGTTCATATAGTAGAAGATCACTGCTCTAAACAAAGTCAAAAATCCTACATCCAAACGAAATAAATATAATTAATTATGATGAATACGTTAAGTCTTGTTCATTGTTTTTCACTTTTATTAAATGTTTGATATTTCCGGTGGAAATGGTGGACTATCGGACATTCAAAATGCAGCATATTTTCACTCTTACACACATATATTCTCCTTTTACATACATACATTTTCACTCTCACACATATATTCTCCTTTTACATACATACATTTTCACTCTCACACACATATATTCTCCTTTTACATACATACATTTTCACTCTCACACACGTATATATTGTCACTCACACATTCATACATTTTGCTCTCATATTCATATAATTTAATGCTAATATTTATACATTTTGCTCTCATGCGAAATCTACTAAAACAAAGTAGGTCATGGTAGTGGTCAGCTGTTAAACACAAAAGTGTATCTTAAGGGCTGTAAATATAATAAGCCTGTTGTCAATTTTAGACACAGGCTTATTATATTTACAGCCCTTAATAACATTCATTGTCTGGACTCAATGTGTGTCTTGGCCGTTTTCTTTGTTCCAAGCAAACGAGTGCTTTTTGTTTTGAAATCACTTCCGCGAGTTTCGCGGGCCTCCCCCCTCGCTCCACTGACCATTAGACCATTTAGTAAGGTAACAAGCAAAAGGGCAAAAACAACTCTCAGACGCTCTTCCGTTAACTTGTTTAATAAAGAAAAACAAATGGTCCGTAGATACACGGACTCATATAGCCTATGTATGTATACTGTAAGGAGAATGTATGTGCGTGAGAGGACCAGTATGAATTACGGGATAGAAATATGCAAACACAAACCTACAGACTGGGGGATGGGAGATCACAGGAGTGGGGGGGGGGGGGGGGAGCTGTGGAATGTGACCCTTGGGAGAATTCCTCCACACATTCCGATGGCCAATTCGTTTTAAACGCAGAGTTCGCAACACAGGACAGCATAGGCAACATGGGGGGTGGGGGCTGGTGAACGGTCTGGTCAATGTTTGTAAACACAATCCCCAGGATGTGTCCTAATCAGGAGCCGGGTAAATGAGAGACTGAGGAGCCCCCGAAAAACAGATCCCGAAATAGCTCGTCCTGGTTTCCGCAGCAGATAGGCCTACAGTATGGTGTCCGTTATGTCAGTTATTTTAAATAAAACGTTGAAAACTGAACTTGAAAATGGTTTCCTCTTTTTATTTTATTTATCATTTTCGGGACGGGGAGACGTGTGTGATTAAAAATTAATTTGCAGAAATGTAAAGTGATCTAACTAAGTTCTATTCATATTCTTGACGGGAAGAGCAGTGTAAATTGGCCATATGCATTTGAAAAGCAATATAAATCACAGTTATTATACAATAGGCTATAAAAGCACCATTGATAACCATTACCTTTATCCAATTCAAACTTTGGACGGGAAAAAAGGAAGGTGTACATCAGGAGTGGCAAACCCGCGGCTCTCGAGCTGCGGCTCTTTGCCCAGTCTCATGCGGCTCCTCAGTTCATATCGAATTTTAATTGTGTTTTGTTTTTTTTGCGCATATGTATTCCAGTTCACAAAGGGTTAACAACACACAAGTTCCAGCCCAATCGTTACACAGAGTTTTCAACAAAGAAGTGCTTTAGACAATCAAAATGCAGATCCTGCAGTACTGGAGGCGGGCTTTACTGCACTCGCGATGTGACAGTGAAGGGAGAGATCTGCTTCCGATTGGCAGAAATATAACTCAGATAAAACCGTAATAACTCAATATAATGTTGTCAAATCAAAACGGTAACAATTTGCAGTTGTATATGTGTATGTGAGAAGGCCTGCTCCCGGAAAGCTGGCTACTGGCACAGAAGGACTCCCGAAGTTGGTGATTCGCGGTAAAGAAATAAACAAGAGAGAAAGTGCATCTCTGTCAGCAGAGCTTCTGTCAGTCAGAGGGTTAGGTAAAAGTTGAGATGTCATGTGAGGAGAATTAACTAAAATACACTTTATTTATTTTATTTATTTATTTTTAAATAACTGTCATGAATCTGTGTGTGAGATATAGACAGGGAGAAAAAAGTCGCAAAGATCGCAAATGTGCCCTTTCATGCATTTGAGCCCCTTCCACATCCTCTGCACATTTCAAGAAGCAACATGCATAGTAAGATAACTACTTTTTTCAAATGTTTTTAACTGAGAGTTTGTGTGTGAGACACAATATTAATGGTTGACTATAACTAGCCTCTGGTCTTAATACTGGTAGGAGAGGTTTAAGTCAATTTCTGTCAATATCATGGACTGTGCCATTTATAGGAAATCTGGCTGAGCGGAGGTATGTGTTTCTGTGTGTGAGTGTGTGTGTGTGTGTGTCAATTATTGTTCATTTTTAGATTTTCATTTTGTATGTGTGAGAGATAGAGAGGGGCACATAGAGGAAGAGAGTGAGGGAGCACACAGAAAGGCTGAGAGCAAAAGAGAGAAGGAGAGAGAGGTCGGGGGACATACACCCAGCATGTGTGCCTGTGTGTACTGTATGATGTGGCTCTTTGCAGTAACACAGGACAATTATTGGCTCTTTACCTCTGATTGGTTGGCCACCCCTGGTGTACATGGTTGGGCTATACTGTAGGCCCAGAGGCGGCAGGTGCTGTAGGCTAGGGAAGGCTAAGCCTTCCCAAATATTTGTGTAACTGCATCCTGGTAAAATAAAAATATAATGTCTTTGACATTAGCACTGCTATGCAGCCACCTGTGCCCTGTACCACGAAGCCAGTTCAACAGACCCTGGATATGCTTGAGTTATCTTAACTAACCCTAACAAACGAGATCTCGCTAAACGGTCCTACGGCGCTGGTTTTCAACTCGGTAAATCAAGCCAGGGTTTCTCTCTCCAGCTGAGAACGCGTTCACGTGAAAGGGGCGGGGTTAGCTACATTTGACCAATCACAAACAGGGACAAGTGTACTGACAGCGCAACATCATACTTCATTAATGAAAAGTAAACTAATATTAGACAAATATGAACTTTAAACATCCATGATGACTTAAACATATAATCCAGGATACAAGCCACATAGCTGCACCTGCAAGGAGAATACAGAACAACTCGTTAAAAAATAAACTACCGAGTGTTTGAAAGCGTACAACAGTGTTATGATACTGCCCCATCTAAAACACGAGGGGATCTGACTTTATTACATTTGAGTTGAGTGTTTTGTCAACTTAATGTGTTGCTTAAAATAATACGTCTGCATACAGTATATGTGACAATGTAACTAAGTGTTGCACGGCCAGATACGGCTCGAGAAGCTGACTCAGATAAGGAAATATTGTGATATCGATGTGAGATCGATTATCTGAGTGATGATGTGATGTCAGTGTGATATGAATGATAAGTGCGACACGTCGGCGTCTTCTCTGCATACGGCAGTTTAAACTGCATTTCCTTTCTCCTGTAATATGACTTGATAGATTTAAACTCCGCACACTGAGCTCTGATCGGTCAGCAGGCGGTGCTTTCACTGAGTTGATCTCTTTTCTATAGACGCCGGAGGAGGGCAGCGTAAGATGAAAAAAAAAGTTATTTAGCCTTCCCAAACCTGCGCCTCACGCGCCGCCTATGTGTAGGCCTACTGTATAGGCTACATACAAAGGCCATTCAAGCTAGAGTTCTTCTGGAAATGTTCACATCAGGCACCTTCAAGTTAAACAATACTAAACAATTAACACAGTAGGCCTAAATTATGTGGATTAAATCACATTTATTTCGTTAAAAATAAACGAAATATGATTTTGTTTGAATGATTAAATGTCATCAGGCACCTTCAAGTTAAACAATCAGGTGCACACTTTAATGTGCCGCCACCTCCGGACTCGGCTTGACTCGGTTTAAAGAATGCACAAATGTGTTTAATCGTTTATGTCAGATATGTACTAAGTAGCCTAAATACATTTGTTCCTGCTCAAGATTAGATTCAACTTTATTGTTATTGCACATATTGCAGGTACTGAGACAACGAAATGCAGTTTAGCTTCTAACCAGGTGCAACAAGCAGCGAAAAGTAATGTGCACAATACTACAGAAAACAATTAACACAGTAAATTATGTGGATTAAACCACATTTATTTCGTGAAAAAATAAACGAAATATGATTTTGTATGAATGATTAAATGTAGGGTGAATTGCCCTAATGTGGGACATTTTTGCATTTCAGACTTCGGGAATATATTGCGATATGAAGCCGATACAATACATCAAAATCCAGTAGGCTACCATTCCGAAATCCCCAGTAATATTAGACACTAATGGCGCGTTTCCACTGCAGCGGGTAGCCCCGTTTAAGCGTCCTTAACCGTCCTCAAGCGGCCAGGCCGGTTTTTGGTGGCGTTTCCATATAGCCTAGTACCGGCTAGCGGGTACTTTTTCCCTCTTTTTCCGGCCTCATAAAATCGTGGTTCTATCAGACCAGGGCCAGGGCTGAACTAGTGACGTCAACACTCTCGACTGCTGATTGGTCAGAGAGAATCGTCACAAGATTGCGCGCGAGTTCATCCCTAGCGTCGCATATATATCTAGAAGCAAGCTTGCAGCATTTTTATAAACAGCATTTTGTAAACGGATGAGCTACAAAAATGGCTACGTCTAATAAGAAAAGCACACCGTGGTCGACCGAGGAGGTGACGACGTTCCTTCATCTCATTGGGGATGATCAAATCCAGCGGGAGCTCGACGGAACAACTCGAAATGTGAACAAAAACAAAGCCGATCGCCCCGCCTACACTGCGTTGCTACCCCAGGTCCTAAACTGTAATGGAAATGCGCCACGGCCTGGGCCGGCCAGCGAGGCAGCCCGAGGCCAGAGCGAGGACGCTTAGGGACGCTTAAACGGGGCTACCCCGCTGCAGTGGAAACGCGCCATAATAATACAGTAAACTATTAACACTGTACATATTATTGTTTGCCCGTGGGATTAGGATGATCGGTAGTGAGACCCGTGCTGCATTTTCCTCCGGTCGGATGTGATATAAAAACAAAGCGATTATTTTTGTTGTTGTAAACTCACGTGGATTACATTTAGTGCATTCATTTCAACTCGCGAACATATGATACATTAAATGATCGTGAGGATGATGATTGAAAATCGTTTGTTTGAGCCTGGATGCATTTCCTGATCTAAAAACATAGCGATGGATTTGTACTTACGCCAACGTGAATTAAACATTATTTTGTTAAATAAAAAGATGGGGATGTTTAGTAAATGATTACATGTCTCT
This sequence comes from Gymnodraco acuticeps, assembly GCF_902827175.1. Lineage (NCBI taxonomy): Eukaryota > Metazoa > Chordata > Actinopteri > Perciformes > Bathydraconidae > Gymnodraco > Gymnodraco acuticeps. The sequence continues at coordinate 2,523,633 of NW_022990125.1, read as the reverse complement.
TATTTAGCACAGAATATGATCCTATCCGTGACATATGGATCTTAACAAATATCCGCTATATCAGATACCTGTAGATCAGCTGTTTATTTCACATGGGTTCCAGTGTGGCAGCTTTTTAATCACGGGTCCCCCTGGTGGATCCATTATCCATTGCAGCTGGTTTCATTATAATTAAATGTATTTATCAAGGGGGCGTTTCAAGTCCTGCGGGGGGGTTTTCCTTTTCAGCAGGGGCCCACTCCGTGCCGATCACGGACCCGCACGGGTAGGCGTCTGAAATGGAGCGCTCCATCTGTAAGCATTGCCACGCACTACCCGCGTCCCTTACCCTCCCACCCCTCCATCAGTGAGAACCCGTATGGATACAAGTTTTATCAAAAAAACATTGTGGAATACTTTTTGAATAGTCATTTTTATATTTGCCATTTCTGGATTCATGATGGCTTTTTTCCAAGTAAAGAAAAGATATAGAGAACAAGAGAAGGAAAGAGAAGACAGACAGGAAGTTCACTTTAACGGGAACACACTGTGGGCTCTGGCACTGTTTAAAGGGTGGTTGAGACTGGTGGAAGTTCAGTGGGTCTTACCTGGGGTTAGAGTATGAGGAGTCGACAGGTGACGGCCCCCCCACCTGCACATCTCCAGCAGTGGGAGGGGTCGTGTTATAGGATCCCAGCGGAATCTGGAACTCAAGAGGGGAGGACATGTAGGGGAGAGTCTGCGGAGCGGGATGAAGGTGCTGCTGGTGCTGATGATGATGAAGAAGCTCCTGCTGATGTTGATGATGATGCTGCTGCTGCTGCTGTTGTTGGATAAAAGCCTGTTGGTACTGGTGCAGCTGTTAGGGAAGCAACAGAGGAAGAAGAGGGAGAAGGGAATGAGGGACGGACCTTTGTTTTCATGGTGCACAATGACGGCAACAAGATGATGAAATGTTGTTAGAAACCAGTTCTGGATTTGGAAAGCTGGGGACACAGTGGAGGGGAGAGACGGAGGAATGAAAGTCAAACAGCACGTCGGAGACCAAACTGAACAAATAAATCAATCCCAAATGCAATAAGGTTTAAACACTGACGGACCATTTCAACTCAACTAATCTTGCTAGTAACCAGAAAGCAAAAAACAAAACCACAATGGTGCTCTAGGACCGGGGTTCCCAAACTTTTCAGCCCGCGACCCCCAAAATAACAGTGCCAGAGACTGACGACCCCTGTCAACGGAGGGGGGTGAATACATTATTATATTTTAGTTTTCCGCGGTCTCGCGGAAATATCTCCGCAATGGAGTGAGCTTAAGTTTCACTTTTGATTGCATGATATAGCCCAGTGCAACACCTTCGTCAAACATGTTGCCACTTGTTTGTACCATTTTCAGGCAACTTGTAATCTGTTCAAGAAAAACGACGTGTTTTTTAGGATTTCAAGAAGCATATAAAACAAACAATGGATGTATTTTATGAACATTTATCCATGCAGAAAGTAGATTAAATGTGTTAAGAGTGAGATAGAGATTATAATATATGCATCCAATGAAGCATTGCATGAAGTCTGTTGATGATCAGTGGCTGTTGTTGGGGCTGCATAAACGTTTTTCTATTTTAGTTTTTTAGGCAGACCATACAGGCCAGCCCAATGGTCACCAAGGTTCATGTATTAATAGCATTTTTACAAAAAAAACAGGCGAGCCTAAAGACCCGGACACACCAATCTGACAACAAAGAACTGACACAGACGGACCCCGACTGTTGCCTCACCTCGCGTCTCTACGTTTTGGCCATGTGTCGCACTGGAACACACCGCAAAGACTTCAGCCGACGGCCAAGAAGCACGTACGAACTGCGCATGCGTGAGTGGCAATAACTCTCCTTACGAGCAGGCGGCGGTAGTGTGTATTCGTCATTCAAAAGAGGCAATAACCGGAAGACAGACTGTCACTACCCGATCTGCAGCCCTGCCCGATCTGTAGTGCGCATGTGCGAGATGGTCCGCCATATTGGACAACTCCGGACGGCAACCCAAGTAGGACACAGTGGCTTTTGGCAAAGCTCAAAAAGAAAACTCGAGAGAGATGAGTTATTCTTATTACAACGTGACTTCACTATTATTTAACAACTCTTTTTATTGGGTTCTTTTATTTGGGGTTAAGTACATTGTCAGAATAAGTGAGAAATTAATGTAACTTCTGTTAGACAGCTATCATACTGAATAAATATTTACTGTGAATGTATGCAAAAATGTATGGCATATGGCTAACAGAAGTTAAATCCATTTCTCACTTATTCTGACAATGTACTTAACCCCAAATAAAATAATCCAATAAAAAGAGTTGTTAAATAATAGTGAAGTCACGTTGTAATGACAATAACTCATCTCTCTCGAGTTTTCCTTTTGAGCTTTGCCAAAAGCCACTGTGTCCTACTTGGGTTGCCGTCCGGAGTTGTTCAATATGGCGGACCATCTCGCACATGCGCACTGCAGATCGGGCAGAGCTGCAGATCGGGTAGTGACACAGACCGCGTGATAACCGAGAGAAGAAGAACAGACTGCGTGATATAAACAAGCAACAAATAGCGTGTGCGTTCCATTTTCACTCTACAACGAGAAGCTCATGGGGCTTTTCCCATTGTGTCGAGAGCTGGAGTTAAATGAAATCTCAGATTTGCCTTCTTAATCGTTTGTTTGGGTCCCTCACTTCCGTTTCGCTTCTCAATCATGCACTGATTCGCTAAGCTAAACAGCCAATCAGAGTGATTTATTTTGCCGACTGCCTTTGGCCGACGGTTTTCGGCCGAAAAGGCTTCGGGTCGGCTGAAAAGACCCGACGGTGCGGGACACACCAATCCGAGTAGGGCGTGTCGACACTCATCTTCGGCCTGACGCCCACCAACGCCGATAATCGGGTTGGTGTGTCCGTACCTTAACATGTGAAAAAATGGCTTGGACCTCAGAGAGTTAAACTTGGGCCTGCGACCATAGTTTTACTGTATTTTGTTTTGAAAATCCACAGCGGAGGTTTGTGTCGTACTACATGCGGTGTATTTGGCATCTCTCTCAGTAGCCAACAATCTGTGAGTCTGTTGGCTCGGACATAAACTCCATAATAAATGTAGTCTACATTTCATAAGAGGTGTAAAACCTGTGAGCATTTTAAATCTTATTTGAACTAAATGCTTATATAATATGTGACCCGCTCTATCGAAATCAGTCGGAAGTCGCAACGGCTCATTTCAAAATAAACGTGGATTTACGTAAAAAACTATTTTTTCGGTGTTCGGGTGTTTTGTTTGATTTTAAACAAACAAAGTCTTGGCTTTCAGAATATGAAACTTTTATTTCCAAAATCACACGATAAATACATTTTTGAAGCTTGTAAAGGGATGATGGCACCTCTCACTCGCAATCTGCTCTTCCGCAGCGCCGCCCTCCCCCCTCCCTCCCGCTGACATTATGAATGTAAGAGTATAGTAATCATAGATAACACGGCAGGGTCCGTTACAGTTTGTTTTCATCTGATTTCAAATAAACAAAGTCTTGGCTTTCAGAATATTAAACTTGTTTCGGCAAATTCAGATGATAAATACAGCTTTGAAGCTTGTGACGGCATAATTACAAGTGGAGAACGGAGTAACTTAACGTCACAGCAGGCATAACAACAGCCGTGTTTCTCGTGAGTGTTTTCACCCGGGAAACAAACACAATACACACAAACGCAAAATTACACAAACACACACACACACTCGCGAGCTTCCCCTCCAAACTAAAATATCTTCCCTCCGTAGTATTTTGATAATTTGCTCCGCTAATAATCAATCAGATCGATGGATTCCAGAGAAGAAAAAACTTTGAAGGCCTTTTTCTCAAAATGATGACTCGGTGACAGTCATTATATAATGTGACATATTTCGCTTAATATTTGGTTTTATTTTCCATTAAAAGAACGTGCACTAAACAAATATGTATTGTTTTTCAAAAGATCTGTAGCCAAAAAATCCCATTCCAATTTGGATTTAGGACTACAAGGAGCACCTAGCAGTGTTGTTTAGGGAGCCCAGAAATACAGTGGACAACAAGGGCAGAAACGTTCAATATGGTTAATGATTCAGATTTTAGATATAAATCTTGCTATTGTTGCTCCATCCTCAAGCCCATTTTTCTGAGTTTTTCTCAAAAAAAATGTAGATTGGTCTGTGCTTGTTAAGTGCTGCAGCAATAAAGTTAGTGTTGAAAAATGTGCAGTCATTTAGCAAAGCTTTCCTCATCACAGAAAGGAGCAGGTCTAAGATCAGAGGGGAAATGCTGCTTTTTAACATTTAGCAGGTATCTTGGGAATAAGAATATGCTTTTTGTTCGAGGTGCTCTCTTCCCCTGCCTGTAAACTGCTTCATATGCCACGATGCAACATGGAGGAAACTGCTCGATTTCACCCTCTGTTCGATCCCCTTGTGGCTTCGCTCTGACCAGATTGCCTCTGAAATAAAACAGATGGTACGTGTTCGGTGGGAAACAGACTAAAAATTGCGCCGCCCTAGCAGAGCACATTTGGAGGACCTGTGTTTGTGTGTTTGATTCAGTAGCTGCGTAAATACTAGTTTTCAGAATATTTGGAAAGAGTCAGTAGGAAGTTTGAGCGTCTGCTTCCAATGCCGCTTGGCACAGAAGTAAAGCGATTCCACTAAAGAGGACTTTTGTCTGCCAGTGTTTGGAACAGAGAGCAATTTTAGGCCATTCTGACATTAAATTAAGTATTCATCTCCGTGTTACTTCACGCTGTGTCTCCATGTGTTTCGCTGTCATTTGCTCAAACTATTTATTGCCGTTTTGGATAGAATCTTCTGCTCTGAAATTCTGTCGTGACTTTGTGGTAGAAGAATGCTTCAATGTGTTGAACAAAAGCAAATTGATCTGGAAGACGTCCAGTTTAGCCCTGAGCCTGTTTTTCAGGTCTCAGGCTCGAAAATGACATTCCCAGAACAAATGACCATATCTTCCCTTCTAAAAGGGTTAAATTAATAATATTTTTCCTCAAAGTAATGATAAACCTGTGAGTTGGATGTAGAAAAGTCAGAATCAATATAGATGTTTTTTATTTTAAAGAAAATTTAGATTGAACATAGTAAAAAAACTCTAAATTATAGTGTCCGTCCAAAAATAATTTTTTACTTGTAGAGTGGCGAAGTCCCTCCCCTTCCGGGGGACCTCCATGGGACCTTATTTCGGAAAAATCATGTATTGAAGTCAATGGAGAGAGAAAGATTATCTTTTGATCCCGTTTGAATTGTGCAACGAATTACACATATGATGTTTGTCAATTTAAAAGATAATTTTGCAAGTCAACAAATGTAAACGTGTCGTAAAACTGTGAAGTAACACATTTGTTTGTGTGAAGCGCTCAATGAACTACAACTCTGGTCTCGCATACGTCACCAACACCAAGATGGCCGTCACGTTAGCACATTTCACCTCTTTCTTTCAGAATGAAGTGAAAAGTATTAAAAGAGGTGAAAATCACTACAAGTCTGGCCATGTTGAGAACTGTACATACACAAGGGGAGTTAGTCGGTTCTGCAAGAGCCAGCATGCGGGACCGGCTATACAAGGTTTCAGTGAGTAACACGAGTGTAATGTGTAACGTTAATGTACGCGACTCTGGGATTTGTAGTCTTTCTAGTTGCATATTTTCCATAGTCTTATATTTCAACAGTTTTAAGACAAACTGTGACTTTTTTGACATGGAAATGATTTTTTAAGATTGACAAACATCATATGTGTAATTCATGGCACAATTCAAACGGGATCGAAAGATAAGTTTTCTCTCTCCATTGACTTCAATACATAATTTTTCCGAAATAAGGTCCCATGGGCATGACTTCGCCACTCTATAGTGAAAACTACCCTTGGATGATGGTAAGGTAGACTAAAAGCTTTAGGAATCCAAAGTACAACATATAATAAGTACCCTGTATCAAGATTGATGCAAAACAAGTGACATTTGACCTTTTTAGAGAGGTTTAGCCAAAAAAACTCCACCTCTGAGGTGATTTGGATGGAAATGGGGGTTTTACCGTTTCTCTGGAACCCATTGGTCGATTTTGGTGATTGACATCTCTTTGACCGTTAGAGCCAATAGAATCGAAGGGGAATCTCCCCACTCACACACATGGTCAAACAAAAAGGTGTGGGCTTCGCACACTCAGTTTTGCATGAGTGAAGCTGTCTCTAGCTCTGACATCTGGAAACGGAAAAGCAGGTTTATTGCTCATGGATTATCAGAAATCATTTCAAAGGGACACAGACACATTGGATTAACCTATGGATTAACTTCAGCAGCGTTTTTATCGTTTTAATGCCATTGAAGACCACGTTTGACCAGACAAAGACACAGGTGAGCCATGTTAGCATTTTTAGCTACCTAGCGCCACATGTTTTGATGTCTGTTTTTGTTTATAAAGTCGCGATTTCGTATAATTGAGTGATAATGAGGGTACCCTTCGATTCTGTGTCACCTCACGATGTGAAACGATGTGCAGCAAAGATAAATAATAAGGTTTTGTGAGTGAGTTTCGGTGCAGTCATCTGTTAGCATATTTCGCTCGTTGCTAATTCAGAGGCTCAGCGTTAGCATTGTGGGTTTTATTTTGAATACAAAATAATAATGATCAGTTAGATGAGTTTCTTCCCATTACATGGCTTTAAAACATTCATAGTTTATTAAATGAACATGCCCTCAGACACTGTTTCCTGCAAGATGTTGCGGCAGTGCCCCGGTACCGGGGTCTCTCTGGCTTAACAGGTTAAAGGGCAGAAATCAAATCAAATTCAAGCCGTGGCAGCTTAGTCGCCACGTTTAGACCTGACAGAACTCACCATGGCTGCGTACTGGGCCTGAGCCTGGGCCTGAGCCTGAGCCTGAGCTTGGGCCTGAGCCTGGGCAATCTGCTGCTGGTACATGGGCTGCATCATCATCTGCTGCTGCTGCTGCTGCTGCTGGAGGAGGGCCTGCTGCTGCTGAAGCTGGAGGGACTGCTGCACAGCCTGTTGGTACTGAGGAGGGGAGCAAAGGGATTGAAACATCTGTTCTTCACTTGTGCTTGAAAAGTGGTGAAGTTGCATCGTTTGTAAGTTTGTACCTGGAGGTATTGGAGTTGCTGTGCATTTGCATGTTGTTGCTGCACTGCTTGTTGTTGTTGTTGTTGTTGTTGGTGGTGGTGGTGATGCTGTTGTTGTTGTTGTTGTTGTTGTTGTAGCTGCTGTAGACGCAGGTCACCAGGCTGTAGCTGCTGCAGGACCCGGTGCTGCTGACTGCTGGGCTGGGGCTGCACGGAGGGCTGCCCAGAGCCAGGGGTGGGAGCTGAGTGGACAGGAGTAGGTTGATGGATTTCTTACATACGACACAGCATTAAGCACAGATGCCACAAAATGTGTGTATTTGTGTACAAACAAATTCTGAAAGTACCATTTGGAAAAGTATTTGTGATTATGCTGTCGAAGTATGAAGTAATGCTATTTATTAGTTTGTCAAAAGTTATCGGACGTCAAAACAAGTTTTGATTTTCTCTAGGCCTGTGGCCTGTACGACGAAGCCGGATTTTCACTTAGCGAGCTAACTTCAGGGAAAACTCTGGGTTTCTGGTCCTACGACGCTGGTTCACTTCTTAGCGGGCTAGATCTCCATGGTAACTTATGCTGAGCGGCTAACCTGCAAAAATCACCGACTGTGTGAACGTGAACATTAATAAAATATCACCTCCCATCTTCAGAGCAATCTGACTATTATAACATTAGCGTTAAGAAAGCTTACTTAAATATCTGCCACAACATAAGTAACCGGATCAAAGTAACATTACGTACAGTCCGCGGCACTGTGAGTGCAGACTTCGATGTGTCCCATTATCATTCATATCACATCATAATGTATCATATATTTCCTTATCTGAGTCAGCTTCTTGAGCCGTATCTGGCCGTGCAACACTCACAGTGTCACAGACTGTATGCAGAAGTATTATTTTAAGCAACACATTAAGTTGACGAAACACTTGAGTCAAATGTAATTAAAGTCAGATCCACTCGTGTCTTGGACGGGGCAGTGATATCATAAACCTGTTAATGTAGCATTCAAACACTTTTTCTTTTACCAGCTGTATTCACCTTGCAGGTGCAGCTATGTGGCTTTGATCCTGGATAAAGTGTTTAAGTCATGGATGTTTAAAGTTTAACGTCTTCATATTTGTCTAATATTATAGTTGACTTTTCATTCAGGAAGTATGACGCGCTGTGCTATCAGTACGCTTGTCCATGTTTGTGATTGGTTGAATGCTCCAAATACCACCCCTTTCATGTGAACGCGCACCTAACTAGATAGGGCAAAGCTGGTTTGAGTTAACGAGTTGATAACCTGCGTCGTAGGACCGCTTAGTGAGGGCGCTTTTGTTTTGGATTAGGTAAACCGGGTAACGCAAACATATCCAGGTTATGTTGAACCGGCTTCGTCGTACAGGCCTCTGGGGTCCTCCATGAGGAATAATATTTTGACGTAAAACCAAATGTTGGCCTTTAAGTATTTTCTCTACCTGGCAGTCCTGTTACTTGACATCATAAGTATGTTTGAAAATCGTGGTAGAAAACACTCTGCTGAAAAAAGTAAATTGATATATCCATTGATTGAGCCCAATTAAAGCGCTTCGGGTGGATGTCTTAATGCTTACTGCACAATTTTTAATCTATCTATTACCTCTGGGTCATATCATCAGACAACATTGTTAGGGAATAATTCTCCTTTACTCCTAGATATCTAACCTTTTTGCCCTTTGACGTTCATGACCAACCCTGACGTCTGATATCTCCCTTAAAGGACACCTATCATGCTATGTTTGAACAATATATTGTAAGGCCATACCTATATAAAGTATATAAATATAGTTTTTTTTCAAAATACCAAAACGATCCTGCATTTTAGCCATGCCTCATTTCGCTCTATTTGCTCTTTCCAGCGCTGTTTTTGCAGGGGGCTGATTCTGTGAGCTGCAGCTGACCACGCCCCCCTGCAGGAGAGGGGAGCGTGCTCTGAGATCAGCTGCTAGGCTGCAGCGGGGAGAAGAGGGGGAGAAAAAGAGATCTTCGTCCACCGTGTTTTATTCTTATAGAAGTAAGAAGAGAAGTAATGGGGCAGAAACCCTCCTTTTTACGCAGCGGTCCAGACATAGACATCAAACGGCGACACATATTCAGTTGGGGCAGGGATATCTAGATACTTTCCAAGGTTTGACATAATGAATTGTGCGATGTTTTCAAATCTGTAATCAAAAAGCTCCTCAAAAACGCTATCGAAGCAGTTCCTGCCGTTGCTACGTTAGTTCAAACAGTAACAACGGACTATTTTTCTTAGCGGATGCATGTCAATTTAAATCAATACAACTATTTTTTAAATCACTAAAATCATTTTCTAAATCCATAAAAGCATTTCAATTAATATTGGGAGTCATGTCGTTACTTTGTCGAGAATGTGGCCATGTGTAACAAGCGGGATAACGTGCACATTGCATAATGTGCCTTCATGCCGATCTAGATCCCTCCGTTTCGCGTCGGGCTCCTGATCAGCCTGTCGGTGTTCTTTTCCCGATAATGACCGCGTCGCTGCACATTATCCCTTACATATGATTATATAGAGTCATTATTCATTTGTTTTAAAGCAGGAGGCGCAAACGCTTGCCTCGGGGAGGGAGAAAAAGAGCCACAGCGGAGAATAAACAGAAGGGCAACCATGGCAACCATGCAAGGGAAGTCTTCTTCGCTGCTTTTGTGGCAGACTACAGCGCCACTTACAGGCCTGGCATATGTACTACAGCGTCTCCACCGCTTTCGAGCAGCAATGGCCGGCCGTGGCCCAACCTCTCATTCCCCTGATTGGTGGAGAATTGACCAATAGCCGTAGCGCCACTTTACTGACGTCAGTAAAGTGTTCAAATCTGGATCAGTCTGTATCAGATCCGTTGCAGCCCCTTTTTTAGAGATTTGGGTATGGAGGAAAATAGAGAGGATTGTGTTTTCTGACACTTGGTGAGTTCCCTGGAACACCGGGGACACATATTCATGTATAAAAGTGCATTTTGCATGATAGGTCCCCTTTAAGGAATGAGCTGCCTCAGTCATATGTTGTTGTTCCCAGTTTATGACCGGTCAACTCTCGGTCACAAATGGTTTATCTATCTGTAATGTTCTGTTCTATGGACATATAATTGTCTACATAAACAGACGACGCGGACTACTTCTCTCATTCCGAGTGTCCATCTTTATTCAACTGGCACGTAACCTGCACACATGCATTACGTCCTCAACGTGAGCTCAGTCATCCAAGATCTTGTATTCTCCAAGATGTTACACTATCTATCTGTCTATCCATCTGTCAATATATCTATCTACCTACCTATCTATCTATCTATCTATCTATCTCAGTGCTTCTCAAAGTGTGGTCCGCGGACCACTGGTGGTCCGTGAGCGCCCCCTAGTGGTCCGTGAGTATATTGGTAAAATGTCACTTTAGAAATAAATAAATGTAAGTGTTCCACACTTGCGCGAATATCTCCGCAATGGAGCGAGCTTAAGTTTCACTTTCGATTGCATGATATAGCCCAGATAAACACCTTCATCACACATGTTGCCACTTGTTTGTACCATTTTCAGGCGATTTGTAAAAAACGATGTGTTTTGGGATATTTGTGGAGTTAGGTGGTCCGCGAGTGTTTTTTTATTGGTTAAGTGGTCCTTGGTATGAAAAAGTTTGAGAAACACTGCTCTATCTGTAAGGAACCGCAGTAGACAAAAGGCGTTGCTATAGCAACACATCATGTTTACGCTGCATTTTCTATGAGGTAAATATTACCTGCTGGCGGATATAGGTATAAATGGCATTTCTTTTGGCGATTTTTTCAATCTGACTTCATATTGACAATTGTTAACAACAGAGGGTGCTACATAACACACTTTCAGGAAAAGTCACGGACTGGGAGACTTTAATATGTTATTGAAAAAAAAGTTACATACAATTAAAAAAACAGCTGCGGGTAAAATGTCCCCGTTGGCGGTTCTAGTGTTAAGAAAATAGAAACTTCTGTATCATGTTAAATAAGAATCTCACTGATGTTGTACAAACCTTTCTGACCGTTGCTGACGGGTGCTGAGGGCACGGTCATCTTTACAGGGGTGACAGTGTTGGCGAGCGGCAGGACGTTACTGTTTGCCGCCTTTGGCCTCTGTCTGGGAGCTATTGATGTTTCCGTCGGGCCCACGGATTCTGTTATCCTGGGACAAAGCAGTCAAAAGTTGATATTTTAAAAAAGCAAGCTTTGCAGTGAGGGCAATCCTGAAGACTATTCTATTCTTAATTTAAAAAAATGGTCTTTTATGTTGTATTTATCCATCATTGTATATCACAAGTAAAAACCATGAGTTATCAGTACCTGGCTTTCGTCATGCTCCTTCTAGCAGCGACCTCACTCGCAGTTAGAGGCTCTGGAAGCGACGTAGGGATGGGAGAGTTCTAGAAGAAGGAAGAAGGGCAGGAAATAAATGTTTAATGCAAATGTATGCAGACGCTATTGCCACACAGACGCTTCAATGTGGTGACTTACAAAGAGATTTGGCACTGGACACTCTTTCCCAGCTAATTTGAAGGCAAAGTAGGACACTTGGTAAATGTCTGGTCTCTTCTCCGGGTCAGTTTCAAGCATATACCCTGGGAAAGACAAAGATATTGTTTTATACAGCATCAGTGAACATGATTAATGTGCTTGATCTGCAACTTCTTGCTTTGGCCACTTGGTGGAGCTGTTGGTCAATTTATTTAAAAGGAAGATCCACTGCAGAATGCATTTAGGGAGGTTGATAACTTGAAAGCAAACAAGGAGTACTTAAAACAGTTAAAACATGTAAATGCATAAAAACGTGTTTATAGCTCAATAGAAATAGTAAATGATTCTCAGTGCGTAATTTCCTACTCCAAAATCATTATAATACACTTTCTGACTTCATTTAAAGTCACAAACTTACTGATTAGACAGTGTAACTTGAACGAGTATTTGGAGTCATCTGGAACGATAAAGGTTCCGTCACAAATGGCAACTTGACTCTCCCCAAATGGAAGTGAGAAGAAACACAGCTTGTACAACAAGCATCCAAGTGCCTGTGGAGAAAACAGAAACCGTCATGAGAAACACAGGAACCCAGAAACTTTAGGGCTGTGGGTCACTGTAAATGTTCATTGGCACTGGGTTACCAAAAGCTGAAGAGATGTTCATGTTGTGTTCTTCGATATCAGTAAATAACGCACTGATAAATGTCCTAAGCTTCTATGTGTCATAAAACGGCGGTTGCTAACAAGCGACTATATCAACTATTAAATGTGATCTCGCCTCCTCTAGCTCAGCGGTGATGATGCGTAGTCACGCGACTGTGATTTAGTTCGTCTATAGCATTAAGTTAGCCTTTTATTTCTGCTAATTGCATTTAAGCTCTGAAGAATCACAAAGTGCACTTAATGTTTGGAGATTATCCTGCTGAACAAAACATATTCGGTATCATAAACGTAAACATAAATGTGTTGGCCACAAAGTTTATTTTCTGCAAAAATCTAATGAAGAAATCCCATTGCTTTTCGTGATGCTAAATCCCGGGGTGGGATACATAAATACGTCTTCACTGCACCACTCCATGTGTGCACCATTGTAATGCACTATATCAGGGGTTCCCAACCTTTTTTCCCAAGGGCCCCCCCAAATGACTACTGTTGGAAGTTGCGGCGGTAATTAAAGTTTAAAAGTCTCAAAAATGCTACAACTACTGTCACAAACTGTGTGAATGTGAAGTATTTTGTTAAAGGAGGATGAAAGCGTAATTAAGGAGCACTATTGGAGTGACTTTGATGGTTATTGGACTCAGGATTAATTAATTTGGATTCCCGCTGTATGAAGAAATGAAAGGACGGCGCAAGTGGAAACAATTCACAAAGGGATTAAACTGTTTAAAACACATGCTCAAAGTAAGCCGGATTTTGCCGTTGTGTTTATGTGGATTCAAAAGTCGGAAATAATCTACAAAATGGAGGAGACTGATCTGATCAGAGCAATTGACAAATAATCCAACTGAAACCGGCATGGACAATGACTATGTTTTAAAAATGCGCTTATCCAGAAAAGCCTGGTTTGGACACTTTACGGGCGGAAGAAACATTTATATTAAAGAAAGAATTATACATTTCTGTCTTTGTATACCTTTAATAGCTACTAACTTGAATTTTTATTCAAATGAATCAATCAATTATTTTTTATATTTTATTGTAGTGTAGAGACGAGGCCTTTTACAATTATATGTATATAAAAAAAGTCTAAATATGATATTTGGCCTCAAATCATTTGAGGCCTGGCGCCCCCCCTGCGATCTTTGGCCTCCCAGGTTGGGAACCACTGCACTATATAGTATTGTGCCTATTGCATTTCTTTAACAATTCAAAAGCATCTTTTCTTAAAGAAAACTGAGTTTTAAAGTAACCTGTCCAAATTGAAAATATTGCATAAATGTCACATGGTTATGATTCATAAAAGGGAATATTTGATCAAATAATCACTGAATTTACTGAATTACTGCAGTCATTTTAAGACAAAAATGTAATCCTGGTGACGTTGTTGCCTTTCTCTAGTGAGTGAGCTCTAAAGAACTGCTAAGCAAAGAATCAATGTTTTGTATGTCAATGCTTTAAAATACAGGCCCAGAGCCTGCTCCCCTGGCAATATGGCTGTCCAAACAATCCCACATGCTAAAGTACTCTGCTCCCAAATCATACATTCAGCGGGAGCTATATTTGGCTCGGGCACCTTTGCGTTGATGATACATTTGGAGATGAAAGAGAATTTGGAATTAGCCACAGTGTTTGGGGAGTTTTTCCTTTCAGCGCTCTTTCTGAAGATGGATAATATTCGCAGTAATTCAGTCTGATGCTAAACATTTTTATCTGAGTCAGGCGGCGTATCCTCCAACAAGGGCAAAATGCATGGATAAATGCATATAACATTTGTGTGAGACACTATGTATAAAACAGCAGTTTCAAACACGTGGCTAAAGATAGAACAGGAAGTGAGAATGCAGGGGGTAGTCTACACAGGAAGTTGGTGTTTTTGTTTTATGTCCTAGAGTAGTTCCTATAACCACAGCTTTTGTCAATTCATCTCATTTTTGACTATTACTGACGATAGGTCAATTCAATTCAATTCAAAACCTTTATTTATCCAGGTAAAATCCCATTGAGATCAATGATCTCTTTTTCAAGGGAGACCTGCAGCAGTAGGTTCCACAAGAAGACATACAAACATAAACAACAGAACAACAAAAGGACATCATACAGCAAAATGTACAGGGATTACAATTTACATATCTAACCACATGTACAGGTACCAACAGCATCTGATTTTGTAGCATCCAACCGAGCTTTAAAAACATGTAGTGGTACTAGCTTGGTAATTTTCCATTCTTTTTGCAGACTGTTCCATGTTAGTGGAGCTGCACATCTAAAAGCTTTCTTCCCTAAGACAGTCCTAGCACTTGGCACATTTAATAAAACCACAGCATGCGATCTCAGGCAATAAGTACTTTCAATTCACAGAGAGATCAGGGAGCAGATATAAGGTGGTAGTTTATCCAACATGGCTTTGTAAATGAAAAAGTACCAGTGACTGAGCCTCCGTACAGTAAGTGATGGCATAACCGCCTTGGTATATAGGGTACAGTGATGCGTAAGTGCTTTACAATTTGTCAAAAATCTCAGTGCACTGTGATACGCAGCATCTAACTTGCTCAGGTAATTGGCAGGTGCATTCATATATAACAAATCACCATAGTCCAGCACAGGTAAAAAGGTGGCGGTGAAGGACTGGTTTAGGTGGCTTACAGGTCAAACGTATTTAAAGCAACAATTGATACAGAGATGTGCATTTGATGGTGATTACAATTAAGGATGCATCCATGTATCTGCTAAATATCCGTATTGGCAAATAGGCACCATGTTTAAATGCTGTGTGTGTTTTTCAAATTGGTGAAGATGATCCTCATTTACATATTTTTGGGCACATTTTTGTTTTTATATTTTCATCGTTTTTGAAAGTGCAGCGCGTTTCTCCTGATGTTTCTGGCAGTAGGTTGGCCACCATACTGATCTGTTGCTCTTTTGTTTTGTATACGATTTGCGCTAGCTATGACGTAAGAGGTTAAAGGGTGTTCATTTTCATTGAGTAGGTAGTTTATATTGCAGCACAAAAAACAGAAACTGAATAGCCTCATGTATAATGGCAATACTATGTTTCATTTATACTGGGAAAAGAGGGAGACCTCCTTCAGTGAAACTTTGTCTAACAGCTTTGCTGGATTCCTTTTGTTTTGAAGACATTGTCTGTTTTGGTGAAGCAGGTTCATTAGTATACTAGTCTGCACTGGTTTGCAGACAGTGGGCTAATATGTAAATTGATGCTGGTAAATATAAAAGAAGCAATATGTATGCTTCTTAATAAAAACATCTTGATAAGGTAAGCCCAGGTAGAGCATGCACTGCATGTGCCCAGGCCGCCTCCTCACCATGACTTCGCTGTATAATGTTTCCCCCCCCCCCCATTTACAGTGCATCTAATAAAAGATAAAAAGGGCTAGCCAAGTACAAACATGTTGTATGCATAAAGTGTCGCAACAAAAGCCAGTTCTTTACGCGCTTGCCGTTTTAACTGGGTGCATCAATTTATACCGCTTTGCAAAATGGCTGCTGTCCAAGCTCTTGTCCAAGAGCCTATTTAACACAAGCTCATCAAGGTCCTAAACTGTGCCTCATTATCTCAAACGGAGGGAAAATGGTAGACGACTGGCAGCAGGGGAGAGAGGGATGAGGCGGAGTGTTGCGAATTATGTTGCTCAATGTTTTATGAGGGAAAAACACTGTTGGAGAGCTGGTGAAGGCAAACAGCCCGAGGCGAGAGGAGCGAGAGGCAGACAGAGAGGAGGAACCTGTCGGGGCAGAGTGACGCACAAGTCACTGCCAGGACAAACCAGTCCTGCAGGAGGCTTAACACGTACACACACACAGCCCTTACCCATATATCAGCCTTAGTGGTGATGGCTTTGCCTGCATACACGTTAATCATCTCTGGCGCCCGGTATGAAAGCGTTGTGTACCTTTGAGACAAAAACAACAGGAAGCAGTCAGTGATATCTTTTCTAAAGTGTAGTTCTGGGTACTTGTTTTTCCTTTATTATACTTTTTTTTCCCCTTATATATGCTTCCCTTGGGTCAGGCTATCAGCAAATTCAGTAATATTTCCTACCACTGTTACGCTGATGATACTCAACTCTATGTCTCTTTTAAACCTGATAATCCTGATAGACATCCAGTCCTTAATGGCATTTAGACAGTTTTGTAACACAGATAATCTAACAACTTCTTGCAGCTTAATGCAGACTAAACAGAGGTTCTCATCATTGCGTCAGACAGTATAGCTCCAAAAGTTGTAAAGAGTATAGGGTCCCTTTCCTCAGCTGTTAGGTCCAACCTACGAAATCTTGGTGTGACATTTGATCAGGCAATGCATTTTGATCAGCATGTTAAATCACTGACCCGTACATGCTTTTTCCATCTCAGAAATATTGCAAAGCTCAGGTCTGTTGTGTCATTAGCGCAGCTTGAAATGATCATTCATGCTTTTATATCATCCCGGCTAGATTATTGTAAATATTGACATTTTCACGTGTCTCAGCAAGTCATCTCTCAACCGCCTACAAATGGTCCAGATTGCTGCTGCAGACTGTTAACCAGGTCAAGCAGGATGACTCACATTACACCCATTTTAAAATCCTTTCATTGGCTCCCAACTCGTTTTAGATTGTATGGTTCTGGTTATTACATGTAGAGCCCTGCGTGGAAATGCTCCGGAATATATATGTGACCTTCTCCATCCTTATATCGCCAGTAGGTCCCTTAGGTCTTCAGACCGGGGCCTACTGGCTGTCCCACGGTCTCGTCCATAAACGAAAGGTGACCGTACCTTTCAGCTGGAGCTCCAACACTGGAACTCTCTCCATAGTCTTCCACTCTGCAGTCTCTGTAGAAGCTTTTAAAAAAACGACTTTTATTTCTATTTGAAATGTGTGTGATGTGTTCTGTTATGTTTGTTCCTTTCAGGACTTCACGTGGTCTGCGTTTTGTTTTCATGTTGACCGTAAATGTATGCCTCATGTGGTTATTGTATTAATTTTAACTGTTGTTCTTACTTGTGAAGCACTTTGTGAAATCTATTTCTGTGAAAGGTGCTATAATAAATAAACGTATTATTATTATTATTACTTCCAACATGCCACATTCTAAAAAGGACACTTTGTTTTCTCTCTTTGTATTATTTATTTAGCTAAATTAACCTGGAAGACTCAAACATAAGTTCATTTTTGCTCCATCTGGATCACCTAAAAAATATAAATGCTGCTTATGTGTCAATGCATCATTAAACTTTGCATTTTGGGGAAGCTGGAACGCAGCTTTGACACACCAACTTTTAAATCAATATTTTCTGTCGTTCAGTCTCAAACAACTCCTGAGAGAAATATTTTTCTCTTAAAATGGTAAAGGCTCGATTTTCTGTAAGCCCCTGTCCCGAAATTGACACCAGATGGACACACGAATATGGAATTGTGAATTTTGCACGAAGATGGCCCAGAACTTGGTCAACAGTCAAGCAACAGCCGAAGCAAGTACGATGCCTACAGAAGGTTTTTATATGTAGAATAGAAGATATTACTTATCTCCGTCATGTTGTTTCCATAGCAACAACAACTTCCTGTCAACAGCGTAAACTCGCCTTCAAAATAAAAGCATCTAAATAAAACAGGAAGTTACCTAAATTACATTTAAGAAATACAACTGCAACGAAAGTAACAAACACAATGTAATATCCTTTTCAGTTTCACAGAACACAAATTGGGGTATTTACATAATATGTTTACATGATTTTGTTGTGCAATAAATGCAATCTCGATGTCATCGTACTATAATACGATGGCTACACGACGGCATTGCGAGGGCTTCACGTAGTTGTGTTGCCTTCCTAAGACAATCGGGCAGCTTCTTGTTTCCTTCGTATTGTCTTCGTGAGGCGAAAAATGCCCGATGGCACCGGTGATCACACGAAGATGACACGATTTGACAAGATGCCCTCACACTGGCCTTAGGAAGGGCAAAATGGACACACAAATTCAACATGCAAATGAACCTTCGCAAGGTCCTTCGGCAATTTTTTGGCATGTCAAAGATGTTGCCACCGCTCACGAAGTTGCTGCCGGAGCCTGAGAAACTCCACCGGCGGTCATACGAAGGCTTAAGATGCCCTCACGAATGGCCCTTTATCGTGTGTCCATCTGGTGTCAATTTCAGGACAGTGTGACAGGGGCTTAACCAGCTGGTCTCCAACTGTTTCTGGCTGCTGTTTGGTGATGAGCAGGTTGTGTACAGGTATTTTGTGGCTTTAATAGAGCTATTTGTAAAAAAAAAAATAGCTGCCAGCTGAGGCAGATTGAGGTGATATTTCTCTGAAGGTTCATCACGGCTCACTTTATTTGCCTTATTCAGCTATTGTATTTTTGACTGCCATTTTGGTAACAAGCCTTGTGACCGTGATGTAGTTTGTTTATAGCATCACGTTAGATTTGGATTTCTGCCCATATCATTTACGCTTCAAAAATCATATAGCGGGGATAATAGTGGGATACTATCCTGCTTAACAAAACGTGTTCAATATCATAAACACGTGCAGGCCACGAAGCTTATATTGTGCAATATGCTGAAATCCAAATGGGAAAATCCCATTGCTTTTTCCGATTGAGCCCTTGAGTGCTAACTTCTGGGTTGGTCTACAAACATTAGGCATCACTGTAAAACAATTTGGTTTTGCTTGCTTTACTTAAATCAAGATTATTTCTTTGACCACCGCCTAATACACTTTTCATGATGTCACACGTGTGCTTTTGTTTTCTTGCACAGAATAAAAGAACCAGAATGCTGCAGCAAACATTGCCTAGTTCACCTTCTGGTGTAACAGAGAGCCAAATAAATACTGCTTCTCTTTTCAGCGTCATTCTGATAATAATAAACAGCTGATTGTGTTTGGAATAAGCCCAGGTGGGTTACACTAGTTCAGAGGACTGATGGATTGTGTGTGAACAGTGTCATGGTGAGAGAGAGTTTACACACGGTCATGTGCTGCTGATAAGCAACACTCACTGAACTTTATAGCAGCTATAAATGTGGGAAAGTTAGCAGGCAGAATGGACTGCAGTGATTTAACACATATCACACACTTCAACTGCAAAGCTAAAGTGTAGGGGTTGAGACCTGCATTTACCGCCATACAATACCCAATCATCTGCAACGGGTCCACCACACAGTCATTGTTTGCAGCGGCCCATTTACGTTTGGTTTACTTGCAGAAAGAGTATATGCTAGTTTATGGGGAACACAGTTATTCTGATCTGCTCCCAGTGGGCTCTGCAAGCACTAATTTGCCTTGTGGACACAAACAAACAGACCTTGGAGTGCGGCAGGTTGAGTGCCACGCTGTATTTGAAAACATTCTGGCAACAAGCCAGGTTTGAGTAAAGTGCGCAGGTGGAATTGTTGCCCTCCGATGAACAACATCACGAGACTACCTTGTTAAGGTCAAGGTAACAGAACCCTCAAACAAATCAACCAGTTGCTGGTATGCTGCCTCATTCAAACTCTTGATGCCTTTTTCTTTGACTGGATGGCACCATAACTCTGTTAAACCAGCAGAAATATTATAAGATATGTCCATCCCACAATTCATGCTGTACTATGTAACAGTAACACCCTGGAGGGAACTTTGGGATTCTAGCATTTGCAGACCATTAACAAGTTCAAAAACCTATATTACACACTAAAGGAAAATGTTCACATGAAAGAATTGCAGGTTAACTTCTTACATTTTTAAAAACAGTCCTGTGTTGCTAAAGGCCCATTATACTGTATGCTGGTGTTTTAAAGCCATTTTGTTTTGACATTAATTTACATACCACCTCACTTGCAGGACATGTAATTCACTGACGAGAAATCAAACCTACTTCTTAATCTCGTCCTCAACGGCAGTCACTCCTTCTTTATGCGGCAGCAAAATCTTGTGGGTGGAACTGCCGAAGTCACACAGCACGTAATTTCCCTGGTCGTTCAGCAGGATGTTTTCGACCTAGTGAGAGGAACAGACATACGTTTAGGACTACAATATAAAGAAAAAAACATGAAAAGTCAGTCAGTGTTTATGTGTAATGATAGATGCATGTAACTTGGTCTCAAATGGCTCGTTTGAACACAGTGTCTTAACCAATAACGGAGCTGCTTTCCAAGCTCAGAGAGTACATGTTTCTTCTGTCCCAAGTGACTATTCTTCTTATGTTGTTCTGCTCCTTTTTTAATTGATCTATGGTATAAGTGGTAAATGTGTATTGTAAATCTAAAGAAAAAAGTAAATGTAGAAATGTAATCTATTACAACAAAAGAGGACATTTCAGTATTTAATGTTATTCATTTGTTATTAGCCGTTCATGAGTAGAACTGGTCTGAAATGTCTCAAAATCATTTAAACTGCGACTCTGAAATCATTTGTGGCAGGCAGGTAAACCAACAACCAAGGTAAGAGGTAATCCCCAGCTCCATTATACTGAGAAGGAAATCAATTGTAAAAACGTGCATATCGCACTCAACTGATTTAATACATAGTGATGAAGTACTGAGGCAAAACCTCATTACTGTAACTCTGCCTTGTTATAGTCTGGTGATAGCTGCTCTGTGGCCTAGT
Organism: Gymnodraco acuticeps; assembly: GCF_902827175.1. Classification (NCBI taxonomy): domain Eukaryota; kingdom Metazoa; phylum Chordata; class Actinopteri; order Perciformes; family Bathydraconidae; genus Gymnodraco; species Gymnodraco acuticeps. Next base: position 2,502,755 of record NW_022990125.1, on the reverse strand, counting down.
AGACAGAAGGACATTTTCAATAACAGATTCTGAAAGCAGATTTTTTCAGTTGCGTTTCTTTTTGGCCTCAGCTATATTCGGATATTCCTAGCCTGTGCATCAACATAATTACAAAAGAAAATGTTATGACAAATGACTCAGTAAATGCTAAAACAAAACAAAGGCTGGTTGAGGAAACAATGGACAGTTGCAAAGAATGAAGAAGTCAAAGATTTTTGTGAAAATGAAACTAGGCAGGATCTGTGGCACAGAAAAAGAGAAGAGACTAAAAAAAGAGTATCGAGAAACATATTTCAAACTATCCAAGGGAAAACTGAGCAATTGAAAGCAACAGTGTCTCCATGCTGTTGACAGCTCAGGGTTAAGGGCCTTTTTCTGCACTCTCACTTCCCCTGGCGATGCATGACAGGGCCTCCGTGGTCTTTTGTGTCCCTCAGTGTTACGTAAGCCATGTAGGCTGAACAGGCAGATACAGACAGCGAACAGAGGACAGGCCTGTGAAGCTGAAGGGACCCCACTGTTTAGAGGCTTGTCCAACTGGACAGAGTACAGCGGCCTACTGACGGGGCACTGAGGAGAATTCAACTAGGGTGGGAACCTACCCTAGGCCTCCAAGCATCAGCAAAATGAGGGTAAATTTGGCTTGATTTGAAAATCTACTCTACAAATCAAGTTAGCTGAAAGTTAGTGAGGAATTTCAAGATGTACCAGCTATTGTGGCCTGTACAAAGAGCCAGTTTGGTGAAGGAGAAAGAGAAAGAGGAAAAGGAGTGGGATGAGCTACAGACACGAGGGTGTACGACACGGGGAAGTAAGGGGGCAAGCTGGCAAAGGAAGCGAGGGACAGAAGAGGAAGCTGAGGAGGTATAGTGAAGTGAAACTAAAGCCTTCTATCTACTGTTGATCGAGCAGATTTACAACATTTCAGTTTATAAACAGCATCTGACATTACACTTAATAAATAAGGTGTAAGGTTCCCTCTTGATTTTGTTGACATTTTGAAAATGAATTGCTTAAGATTGGTTTCAGAGTGTAACGCTAAGGGTATTGAGACAACTTTTTTTATATTTGCTCATTTAGTAAGAAATCCAGGGGAACTTCCACATAAAAGTCATGGGTTTTGGGGGTGGGAGAGAAAAATGTACAAAAACCTTTAAAACGCACTACAAGAAAGGGAAACAAAACCTTAAAAGCATAATAGGGCATCTTTAAGGAGGTTTTTGTTGAGGACGTTTTTAAGTGACACATTTTGCTTTTAGTCATCCCCGAACATTTTTGTCCACCGATTCTGATCCTCCAACCAGGAATATTGTGTTTTGGCCTATTCAAGACGGGGGGGATTAACGTTCTCCTCACCTTCAGGTCTCTGTGGATGACGGGCGTCTTGCATTGGTGGAGGCGGGCCACGGCCTCACAGGTGTCGCAGAAGATGTGGAGGACCTCGGCCTCAGTGAAGCCCACATTCAGCCGCTGGTTCATCTGCTTCACCACCTGGCCCGCTGCAGCAGAGGGGTGGAGGGACAGCTTTAGCTAGGTTCATCAGTTCAGGCTTGGAAACCAAATACCACCCAGCATGATCGATGTTTTTACAAAAACACAATTTTCCAACTGGCATGGTTGCATTTGTCCCCTGTATGCTTGCATTCATACTCAAGATGACCGGATTGAAACTTACATTTACAAGATGGTGATGGGAAATTGAAATGAATAAAGACATAGCACAGGATATGTGGGAATAAACATGTACAGAAGCACATCTAGTTAGCATCTCCAGTACATGGAGGGAATTTAAAAGGATCACAAAATGAAAATGGGCTTGACAAACTCAAATGAATGCTGGTAAAATCGCAGTTAAGTGGTAACATTTGTTAAAAAAACAAACAAAAACATTGTCTATGTCTTCAAACAAATATATTTATTAAAAAGATGGAGTTCTGCCATTCTTTCTTCTTCTATTAATTGGTTCTCTTTCTTTCATATTTTGTGGAAAAAATAGTTTGTTTACATAAGGATGTAACCAGAAATTTAGCCCGGCACGCTGTGAGGGGCGGGGCTCACACACAGCCAAGTCAGGAAACTCCGCGTGCAACAGTGTAGCAGCCAAATGAATAATATAGAGACAAGCAGGAGACAACGTGTGACTTACTCGAGGGGAATTTGAAGTTAAATGGAATTGGTTGCAAAACCTAATACTACATCTCCGGTGTGGGAATATTTTGGATTTAAGCCAAATCAACGAGGCGAACCTACGGACTTGAATGAGCCGGGCGGTGTGTCGCATTTGTTTTAAAAAGGTAGCAACAAAAGCTAGCAATACGACCAACCTTAAACTGCATCTGAAACACAACCACCAGAGCTCTGTTTTCCAGCCTGAGTTTGTTTAATTGATTGTTTTGCGATTTAATTAATTTTTTATAATTTAATTTGTTTTATTTATTATATATAATTTATATATTTGAATATTATTTCACATTTCATTTGCAATGTTGGATGTTCAATAAAAAGTTCTGTTTGACAGGATGTACTTGAATTATTATATATTATCATTATGTCAGTAGTCTAAAATGGTCTTACAACGGTGAAGACAATATTATCGTTTATTGCAATAATTTCCGGGAAAATGTATCGTCCAACAAAATGAATTATCGTGAGAGGCCTACAGGTGATCATATCATGGTTTAAGAAACCGAGGGGCTGTACCTTTACAGTATTCCATGAGGATCAGGAGCTCCCAGACGCTGTCCGACACTGCGTTGATGGTGGAGTCCAGGTAGCCCACAATGTTCTTGTGACCTGACAGCTCCTTCTACATAAGAGATTAAAGAAAATGGAACTGATTAGGACGGAAAGACACATGAGTAATAATGAAAAAGATGAAGCTCTTTAGGTCAAGAATGCCATTGTTAAGGACATAGCTTCAACTGCACAAGCCTAAAAAAAACACAGGGCAATTATGTAGATGACTACAAAGGGAATATGTGGATTGACTACACACACTTTTGCTTCTTTCAAAAGCAAGTGTAACCATGTAAGTGCTATTGAGTGTTAGTGTTCAATATTAGGAATGTTGCTCTGCTGTTTATTCATGCTTTTTAAGGGGACTAAGCACTAACAAATGTCCAACACTGACTTAGATACCTACATGTTGCCCTACAAACAAGCAACTTCTGAGTCCTGAAGGCACTTGTATCTACATACTGGTTGTGCTATGTATGAGCAGTAGGAAGGGAAGTCGTTGTCATTTGAACGATACTACTACTCTAACCGATACTGCTTATCGTACCGGTACTTTAGCGGTATTTCTATCGGTCCTTTGTTATTTATTTATTTTTAAAAAGGGAAAAGCAAAAACATTGGGAACAGAATGAATATTCCCTTTTTTTATGTACAAATAAATAAATTAACGATTATTTAGTACCCATCCCTAATGAGCCATGTCAAGTAGGGATGCTCCGATCGATCGGTCTCCGATCGAGATCGGCCGATACTCACTCTCTACCAATCGATCGGTGCTCTCTAAACATGCCGATCGCGAGAGCCGTTCGTATGATGTAAAATACATGACACTTTTCTCTGTGCGCGGCAAAACAAGCTCGCCAAAATGGCTTCACCGGTCTGGCATTATTTTAAGGTGTCCGAAAAAGACAGTAAAATAGCGGTATGCAACGTGTGTGAAGCAGAAATCCTGCAGCTCCGCCCGTTGTGACGGACCGGTGAGCGGAGCAACACACAAGAGTTAGACCTAACACACTTAGCTATGTTATCTACCTCTGGAACAAGCTAAACTAGTTATAAATATATTTATTCTTCACTGTCGGGTCACTCATTACTGGATCAGTGAGCTGCATGAGATACTGAGAGGCTGTCAGGAGAGAGAGAGAGGGAGAGAGGGAGAGAGGAAAAGAGAGCGCTTCCGCTCATTTCTCCCGTGTTATTATCCAACGTGAATGTAAACTTGAATAATGTACATCATTTGAATGTAATAATTAAGCTGATTGTTGTTTGTGGAAGCGCCAGTGAATGAGCCCCATTAACTGAGTTTAAACATCACTTTAAATGGAAGATTTAAAGTGATGTTTAAATCTTCCATTTAGGCCCCGCCCACTCGATCGGTATCGGCCGATACTGATTCCGGCGATCGGCCCCAAAATTGGCGATCGAAGCATCCCTACTGTCAAGCTATGAAAACCACATTCAAATTTGCAACTGACCATAGGAAAGACTGCTTGTGATCTCTTTCTCCGATAAAGTAAAAACATTTAATCAATTGAAGTCTTATAGTCTGTAGTCAAGCTACTGCATGTGGCAACTGGAGTGCTTGCTCTACTCCTTCATGTTCTTACGCCATGCTGCGCTCCACTAATCTTTCTAAACTTGATTCATTTGCTGTATTAAACCATGACAGTGTTTGTGGTTGTTGGTTGTTAACAACCAGCATGAGAGCAGAGATTTGCTGTGTGTTGTGGAAACCGCCACACCTAAGGCGACGTCCCAACAGGCTAGAACTGTGTCAATGAGTAAGGTCAGCTGTGTGGGTTAGTATTATACAGCTGATGAGGCAAGTGAACAGACACAAAGCCGGCCAAACAGCTCAGAGTGAGCTGTTCACTGACACACAGGGGTCAAACGTTCAGGAAGAGACATATGCCGTTGTCCAAGTCGTGCATGTCTGCTAGGTTAAAGGAGACATTAAAAATATCTTTGCTTTGAATGACCTAAAACACAACTAGAATTGTCTGCTGTACTGATGCAAGTGCAAGCTCTGTATAATACAAAAGTATTTGTCAATGTACTTGTACAAGGTATTATTACAAGCACACAGCCAAAGGGCTTTAGCTCTTGTCAGACTGGAAATGAAACAGGATGGTTTAGGAAGGTGGAATGAAGCAATTTATATGCACCTGGCTTTATGGGAGCATGCGTCTTTATGAGGGATTTTGTCCTACTTTAAACAGGAATTAAGGTCCTTAAATTAAATATGTGAAACCGACAATGCCCTCGTGAAATGTTCACATAATGAGTAAAGTGTCTTCCGGTACAAATGAAACCCTTTTTGCACTGAAGTTGGGAGAAATCTTTGTTTTCCAGGCACGGAAGGATTAAAGGGACCCCATTATGTATTTTTGGGTTTTCCCTTTCCTGCCGTTTGTAATATATAGGTTTTTGTGAATGTAAATAGTCTGCAAAGGCTAAATTCCTTCTCTCCCACACTCCCCCTGCCTGAAACACATCATTTGTAGTCCTTTGTTTTCTTCCGTAACATAGTGACATCACTAGGTAACACTCACGCTTCTATTTGCCTGCGCTACAACACATTGCAGGTGACAGGCTACAGTGCGGGACAGTGATTGATTGACCAATCACAACAGAGCCATCTAACTAAGCGCCTTGGACAGTCCTTTGTGCCTGTAGCCATCAGGCTGCACAACCAAGGGTTAACCCTGTGACCCTGCACTGAACATTAATCATATTTGAACTGTATGTACATGTACATACAACTTATACCTGCTCTGGTACCTGCATGTGTAAAATCTTTGCTTCTTCTTATTTTGCTGCCTTGACACGTGAATTTCCTATGGGGATTATTAAAGGTCCATCTAATCCTTTCTAACCAATCGGAGCAGACTGGGCTCTGGTTTCAGACAGAGGCTGAAAAGAGGTGCTGGAGCACAGGCAGTATGAGAAAAATAAAGATATATTCGAACACTAAAGCAGGGAAACATGTCACAGTAATGACACAAAATACAATTATGAAATCTGGAAATTAGCATAAACGGCCCCTTTAAAAGGATATGCAGCTAAAACCAAGAATTTGTTTGACACTGCGAAAGAACAGATAAATACAACTGTGTGGAAATCATTCAAATTATGAGCTTATTACATCATGTTCAACTCCAAAAAACACAGAAGCAAGCTTCTCTTTCAGTAAAGCTTTCAAATCAGACATAACCACACCACAATTACACATAGGTTTTTATAGGGTTCATTTTAAACGTCCTCTACCATGATTAAAAGTTGTGCAATGAACATTTATAAAAAAATTAATCTCTTGCAATAAAGACAGGCAGATAACATCTTTAACTTCTACAACCAAACAACGCAATGTTGCTCTCACCATGATAGTGATCTCTCTCTTGTACACATTTAGGTCCGGGACGTTGTTGACGTACATCCTTTTGAGTGCACAGCGGACACCACTGTGCGTGCGAGCCAGAAACACCACCGAAAAGCCTCCTGGGAAAACACAAGATGATGAGTTAGCATTACATTACTCAAATACTTTTCACACATGAAATGTGCTTTATTATAGTGTGGTGGTTTTCAGGAATACTATGTGGGGAAAAAGTTCTTATTGACCATGAAGAATATGTTAGGCATTGCTCACACATGACTTGATTCTCCACAAATGAAAAATAAGACCTATACAATCGCCAAGAGATTTTAAGGTTACACATACAGTGCCCGAAAACACGTAATTTCTCACACTGATATTCCAATTTCTTGTGGCTGTGGAACATTCAGGACTACAATACATGGTAGTCCTGAAGAAAGATTAAATCGTACTAACCCAAGAATTACATTTAACTAGGTGGGTGTATTTCTGGTAGGAAGTGGAATATCTATTGTTGACAGGGACAGGGTGTTTAGCTGCGATGCCAGTAACTGTTCACTATCCCGTGGGTCTCTGGGTGAACGGACTCTAGCACTGCAAGGGGACAGTCCCTGGTCTCATTAGGAGGGGATCACCGAGTCACTGAGTGGTAGGCATCAAAGTCCACCGTTTGAGGAGGAGGGGGAAAGGATCCACAATGGTGTGCTTGTTGCCTAACAAGTGACCTTAGGTCAGCTGAAAAACAGAAATGATTTAGGAATTGGGATCAAGTGGAGGGAAGCTCAAGTGACCAGTGGACACAAAGGCCCTCATTGAAGAGTGCATCATAGGGCTGCACCATATTGGAAAAAAGTGACATCTCAATATCGAGATATGAAGAAATATGAGTTATTACCCTTAATTTTGGATGCAAAATGTAACTTATTAAAATGCATCTATGTGGTGCACTTTGGGAGCTAACTTATTAGTCTGGATGAACAATAGTGTGCTCGAGTTGCCAATTCAATCATAATTGGTTGTCCATTATAAATATGAATGGTTCTGATACAGCAAATTAAGTCACACCCGCAAAGCATGTTAAACATGACGCGTTTCGAGATGGATCATTGGGTTGGGTGGGTTGCTGCAGGCCCCACTGAGAATAGCCCACCGTGGTTGACAGGAGACCCCTCCATCTCCCATATGGAGATAGTAGAGAGCATTAAGTCTACGCCCACGGGAAGAGTCAAGGTCTAGGCAAGGTTTGCACATGGATAAAATGTAACAAAACAGAAGTATTTTAAACTGTTGTGGGTCCTACTGGACTGCAAAATAACTCATGGGACACATTGGATTAGTCATGTTTTAGGATTAGTTTGTATTGGAACAAATAATCCATGCAGCTTTAACCTGGGTGTCTCCCTTGGATGTATAAAGAGAACTGGATACAGTGTTGGAGGCCGTTCATTTCTAGTTGCTCAGTGGTGCATATAGCCAAAATGGTCTGACTCTTGAGAGCAAAAGTACTTAAATGGGCCCAAAGAGCGTGCTCACTAGCCTTTTGCTGAAGCCCCGCCTCTAGTTTGATTCATCACAGCCAATATTGGCCCAGTCAAATGAATGGTGAGGGAAACTATTTCAGGGTTTGGCTTTTAGCGCATAATACAACTTTTAGACCCTTATGATTTGATGAAGGGCTATAAAGTGTTCGTGCTGGGTAGTTTATTTCGTTCAAAAACTAATTATTCTCTGAATTACAAACGTTTCTTTTACAGTGCAGGTCAATAGGGAAAAATACTGTTTCGGGCCAATGAGATTTGATGAACTTTGATAAGTTTAAATGATAAACTACTATGAACTACTTACATAGAAACAGTACAGGGACAGGTCAAATCCGTTCTGTATCCGATTTGGCCTCGTTTAAAAAAATGTCTAAGGATTTCGATGCAATTGATCCAATGATGAGCATTTCTACTGCTGACCGGCATTAGGTCAAGGTTAGATGCATATTGAAAAAAAAACTAAACAATAAAAAAAAAGTACAAGATGCTGATGAGACAACACACATTTTATAAAACATCATGCTGATGCTGCTGAAATGGGTTAGATACACAGAAGGATATCAAATACCCATAGCAAAGGAAACAGAATACCCAAACAGAAATGTGTCAGGATTAGTGTTGCACGGTGTACCGATACTTGAAAGGTACCGCGATACCCTGCCGTTAAAAACAGTACGATTCCTCCGTTTCATTAGTATCGGTACTTTAAGAATGACGGGGAAAAGTACTCCGGTGAGAAAGCGCTGTTTTAATAAGAGCCGTGTGTGTTCAGCGCTCTGCTTCCACTCCCTGCACTGCAGCCGTGCCTGCAGCCCCTCCCTCTCAAGCACGCTCTAAGTCCCTCCCCTCTCTCGTGTACGTGCTAGCTGCCAGAGCATGTGAGAAAACCATAGACTGTATATATAAAGAAAACGAGAAGCATGGCTGCAAGTGGGAGTGCAACTGCCGCTGCGCCTCGGCTTGTTGACAGAAGCGAAATGTGGAAGTATTTGAGCGATATCTCTGACAGTGATGGCAAGCCTACGGACACCACGAGGCCTGTCTGTGACACATGTTTTAGATCCCTGCAAACCAAGGGAGCCAACACATCAGACTTGGCTAAGCACCCGCCGACCGGCATCCAGAGCTGTTTAAAGAATTTAAAGACAGACAGGTTAGCGAATGTGATAGATAACATAATTACATCATGCTCAAGCCCATGCCCTCAAATCTAAGTCAAACAAGTGTAATTTATTTTGTGACAAACGAACGTTTTCGTAGTTTGACGAGGCAATTAATGGCAATGATAACTGTCTAATATGGCTATCTTTTTAGCTAGCTTACCAATGTGGCTAACATCTGCAATATACATTTTGTCTAATTATTTATATTACTGTACTATTACATGTTAATAAAATATAAAACAAATTATATTTTATAAAACAAAAAAGTTGTTTGAGATGATGCTTAATTTTATTTAATACGAATTATTGTCATTTATTTTGTTTGTTGTTCTCATTGTTTAAAAGTGTGTGTTATGGTTCTGGTGTGAAATAAAGCACAATAATTACATTTAAGACTGTTTCCCTTTTTTTAAGAAAAGTATCGAAAAAGAATCGGAATCGCAATTCTTGACTTGGTATCGGTATCGAAACCAACATGTTGGTATCGTGACAACACTAGTCAGGATTAGATTCAAATATATAAACTTGAAATATCAGAGATACATTGCAAGATACAATTGTTTAAATAATGTAAAAGATTGAAAATATGATTACATTTGCATTTCATATGAACTGAGATACACTGCAGACTGCAGTTGTATTCATACTGTAGACCTACTGACATCTGAAAAACTGAAATTCAGACACTGGAGCGGAAATTCTGCCAAGACAAAGTACAAGAGCCAAAGCTGTTTACGCCTGCTGCTTGCTGTTTATCGATCTGCCTCGGTCTGCACTGCGTGCTAAGGTTAGCTTGATGGTGACTGCGAACTGCTGGGCCTGCCTTAAATTGATTTCCTATAACAAGACAGTTGAGTTCAGAGTGATCCAGAAGCTTGGGGGGGAGGGGAGGGGGGGGTGGGAGTGGGAGTGGGAGTTAACTCTAGGCGGAAAACCGAAATCATATGAGTCTTGTGAAAGAGCTACTTTTAAAACAGCAGGATGCACACAGTTTTGTAAGATTTTCTTCAAGCTGTAACTCAATCATATTTGATGCGAGTGAGTTTATGATCCTGCTGCATAAAGAAAAAGCTAATTGCGAGTCACCTTTTTTAAATATCAAGCTTCAAGTAGTGCTTAACGTAATTTAGGCTGCGGATGTACTGAGTAGCGAATTTAAGGATTGACAGAGGCAAAAAGGTGCGGGGGGCTGCATGGGCCAGGTGACAGATTTAACAAGGTAAAACCCATTTGCTCATGCTGGAGAAAAAAAAGTATTCCAGATGTGTCATGGAGAAGATAAACTTATTTTTAATAAATCTATTAATCCATACTGACCCCTCACATTTATTTTTCTCGGTGTGCAGGAGAATAAATTCAATGATTTAATACATGGGGTACAAACACTATTAATTGCATCCCTTGGAGTGGACAAGAATAGTATTTTGTTTCAGTAAACTGCTGCTGTCTCTCAGTCCGGTTAAGACAGGTTAGCAATCCACTAATGTCCTGTCAGTGTGGATTGGCTTGTCAGTGTGGATTGGCTGACAGAAAACCTATGCGCTGCTCACTTATCGTAGTGAGGATTCCCAGTTAAACAGAAAACATGCATGCACTAAATTGTTGACATTCCCTCCTGTGATGTTCTGTCTTGGGTACATCTCAAGAAACTAACCATTTATTGATTCTGGCAGCTGGAGTTGTGTCTCTGGAGGGCAGGTGGCTTTTGGACAATTAAGAGAAGATCGAGGCCAACCCAAGCCATCCGCCCAAACGCTTCATGTCTGCCTGCTGGCCTGCACTGTGATTGACTGAGGCCATATTCTCACTAAATCACCACCCTTGGGGCTTTTTGTTGCCTCCCATGACTATGCCAGACACGCAAGTGGTACACTATTCAGTGTATTAATCCCCCGAGTGGCTCTGGATGGAGTGATTTATTTTAGAAGAGCTTTGTACCTAGCATACCAACTCCCTGGACGAATAAGGATCCGCTAAAGAAAACAAAAAGGTTCATTACTGTACAGGAGACTGTCCTCAACCCATTGGAAAAACAAAAGCTGTTAGTAATAGTAACTAACCGGAAGCAGGGATACTGATGTAACCCCAGAACCGCTTCTCTAATGGCGACAGAAATAACAAGCCCAACATCAATGAGATAAACAAACTATACAAACAAATTCAAATCAGGAACTGATCTCAAAGATCAGTAACCTTTCTCCAGTGCCATTGGAACTCAACCCCAATAGTCACGGGGCTGTTTCTTATTTAAGCTGTCAATCAAATGTTTACCATATTTCGTGAATCATCTGCCTTTTAAATCGATCTTCATATAGCCAACCCACAATGATTTAAAAAAAGTGTTGTTTGTTTTGTTTTAAGATGTCTTTTACCTTAAATGACATGCCAAACTTTAAACTGAATCCCAAACATTACGGAATACTAATCACAATAACATATTTTGCCAAGAAATGTATACTTTTATTCTGGAAGAATGAACGTCCCCCAACTTTTAAACTTTTCATTGATCAGATAACAAATGTTTTACCTCTGGAGAAAATGACATTGGAAAACTATAATTGTGGACATATTTTTCAAGCTCTGTGGTTGCCATTGTTTTCTCACTTGGAAAATATATCTGAGATATGACCAGTGATGGAATGGTGCATTATGTGGCTATTAGTCCTGACGGCCTAGTACTACTAGTACTACGCCGTCAAATACTAGTACTAGTAGTATATTAGTTGTGGTGTTGTCATTGTCTACATTGTCGCTGTATTGTATAATTATTTGTTTGTTTTACTTTGATGTTTTTATTTTTAATTTATTTTCCTTTCTATGTTTCTTTTCATGGCTCCGTTATCGTTATCGTGATAAGCATTTTTTGGTTTTGCCTGTGTGGGCATGTGCGGGTGGAGGGAGGGAGTGGGGAGTGTAGCGACTGTACTGTGATATTACAATGTAAATGGCATTGATTTATTGTACACTAATGAAATAAAAGATGTCTTTGCAAATTAAAAAAATGATTAGCTCAAAGTTCAAGTTACACATAATGATAATAGAGCCCAGCAATGCTCAGAGGTGTAACTGAACCCTTTCAGAGTATTGAAACACTGCTGATGGGCATGTCTATCTCATGGTGCTCGGGGCCCATTAGTCACATCTCACAGTTATTGAACCTCCCTCTCGCTCGTCTGTGAAGAGGAGATGGAAGCACTTCACCCTGAGGACATGGTCAGTGACAGTTGGAATGAAAACCCTGAATCAATCCGGCCAAGAAGAAAGAAAGGGGGGGGTGCTGACATTACAGCCTGGTACTGAACGAGTGCTGTAATTACTAGAGAGTTTTCCCCGGCCCTGCATCAAGCGCTAGGGACCCTGACATCACTGCAAAGCCTGACTAACTAGGACAGTCACAGGCAGCCCACATGACAGCCTGTAGAAGAGGCTTGAAAGAGGATCTCAACAGCCTTTGCGAAACAGATCATCGGCGTGCCTTGTGATCCAGGCGTAGAAAAAAAGATCTTCAAAAGTGGCCAAGGAGTGTCTCAACAAGAGGGGATTATATGCATGCAGCGAACAGAGATGATACATTTATAGTTTCTGCTCAGGCACAAGGCGCAGATGTTCTTCCTCTGAAGCATGATGTCATCTGTGATAACAGACCACTCTGACCAACAGTCTCTGTGTTCACAGCCCTCTTCCTCTGCCTTTTTCAATAGTTTCAACCCACAGCTTTATACTTAAGTAAGCGTGACGTCTTAGCTTGTTAAAAAGGCTACAAACAAAGTATGTAGTTCAATTTATAGTGCTTCCTTCAGCTGCAGAGCTGCTTTTAAGAGAGGAGAATGCCATTGATTTTGGAGTAGGCTTAGGTATTTCCTCCAGGAGGCCCCTATCCCCTAACATGAACCAATACTTCCTACAACAAGTTTCCACAGCTGTAAAGCTTGAGCATAAGAGCAACTAACTTTAAACAACCTTAAGTAGCCTCTGGTTCTAAACTACAAATTGTGTGATGGATGACGCACTTTCATTGTGCTTGCAATAAAGTGTTTAAGTGGCTATTTGAACACTTGCATGTTTTTGCCACTTGAAATAATTAAAAAGTATTAAAAAGTTAGAGTTTTACTTTAAGGAGCTCTTTTTTCCTTTAACCTGAAAATGTCCCTTTTTGACTTGTTTGTCAATTGCTCCTTAGGTGAGTGCTATTTCATAAGAATTAGACTTGGAAAGGGATTCCCTTAATAAACTCAGGGGAAAACTAGGTGAACACAAACCAAAAGTAGTTTTCTGCTGAGTTTCTATCAAAAGTGTCATCCAAAATAACGTACTCATTAGGCATCATTATACATTGCTTAATTGTCATAATGGCTAAAGGAGGTGCCAGTTTTACACACTAAACAATACAAAAATGGTATGGTCAGATATCCATGCTGTGCCAGCTGCTCTTGCTAATAACCAATCATGACTTTGTATCCCCAGCTAACTAGCAAGTCCTTTGAGATTATACAGACTAATGCAAGAGAGACTTTTGTTCTCTGGCTGGTTAATGTAGTGATCAAACATGATATTTGGTATCTGTGAACATTGAGTTTCAACAAGCTTGCAGAGACAAGAAGAGGAAGGCACCTTGGAACAGACATTCTGAACTGAGATGTGTTATCTTCTTTAGACACTGACAGACATCAAGCCTGTGTTACCCATTTTAGGTGAATGATGACCTGTTAAAAACATTGCTTAAGATGTTTCTCTTGAGTCCTCAAAGGTTACACTGTAGCAATGTTTACAAAAGCATCAATACCATAGGTTTTCATCCTGAAAATAGACATGCACTTGCTTTTAGCAAGCAGTTGAGAAATTCTGCACTCACACTTTTTCCTGACAGAACATCACACCACCATGTCATCTTTTCTGAACCTTTCCAGGTAAAAATCCTGATTTGGTTTTTGGGAAGATAAAAAGACAAATTCAGATTTCTCAAGTTGTTTTGTTTAAAGATAAACAAATAAAACATTGAACGCTGAAAAAAGTGTCTCATCAAGTGTCCTCTTCCAGACATGTCAAATATGCGTGGCCATAGCAAGGAGATAACCAAGGTTGTTTCAGGTCAGATATTTTTAAACTTGTAGAGGTGAGTGTGGAAGTCTGCCAAAACACAGAGGAGATAGTGGGATGCTGGGCCAAAATGGATGAACAGTGCATTCAGAGTGGGTGGTTGAAAACCACATGTGAAAATCTGACGTTTCAAACATCTGGGAGTGTGACTAGGTCATAAGCATCACATTTCAATGTGACACGTTTTAGAAGAAACACACTTTTATTAGGAATAAGGAATAATTGCAAACCTAGAAAAAGAAGGGTTCATCAAATAACAGCATCTTAAGATATTTGGTGGTATAGTTGTAATAATCTCCATTAAAACAAATCAAAAAAAGATTTAAAATAGAAACTCTGTCTCGCTTCATCAGACTTACAAGAACATCTGCTCTGTATTCAGCACCGCACTGCTCTTCCTTACAATGGAGAGGTCACTTTCAGCTGGCAAGCGCCTTGTAAATCTGCCGAGTACCATTGCAGAGTTTGAGCATGACAACATTGCTTAACCAGCCTCTGCCAAAATATTTCATTCCTGTGATGAAGTACTGTCCATAACATGTAAATCTGTTTTTCCTGACTTGTGCTTTTTGCAAGAGAGCTTCACATGGTTTCGGAAAGGACAATAATTACAATTCAGCACAATTTATGAAAAATCTGTTTTGTAGATTAATTCATACCACACCTACTTTGCCAATAAATTGCAGTGGCAAAGAATAATCAAGGTTACAAAACTGACCAGACAGTAAACCAGGGTTTTGTCTAAACCGGGTAACAGGGGCGCTGCGCCCAATTACTTTCGGTGTGCGCCCTCATACCAAAATGCCCATTTTCCCCATAAAATGTTGAAGTGATTCCAGAAAACAATATTCCTGTTCGACAAAAACAGTATAATCAGCTCCATAAATATGAAAATCATGTCAAAAAGACTGTCAGACGGCATACTTAGCTTTGTTTTTACGAAGCGCAGACGTCGCGTTGTTTACGTCCATGGCGCCATCTTGTATATCGGCATCATGTCTCGCGAGAATTTATACATCATCCTATATTTTTCTAGAAAAGCCCCGGGTAAACTACAGCTTAAATACTCATGGTCTGTTTATGCATTTAAATGTTGACCTGCCGAGCCTGCTACAAAATAGCTCGTAGGGGGAACAAACGTTTTTTTAGGGCTCATCTTTTGTGACTAATAATTATCCCATGCATGTTAAATGGAAATCAAGCCACCGCTTTTAGAAGAGCTCCATTATGCATTTTGGGTTTTCCCTTTCCTGTAGTGTTGTATAGGTTTGTGTGTATGTAAATGGTCTGCAAAGGCTAAAATCCCAAAGGGAGGCTCTCTCCCACACATTCCCGCCCCTGCCTAAAACACCAATTGGACTCCCGTAACATAGTGACATCACTATCTAACACTCACACTATTAGCTCGCGCTCCTACCCATAATACGTGAATGAATATTAAAGCATGGAAACATGTCACAGTAGAGGCACAAATCCTGCCTGATGATAAATCTGCCCATAACATGCCTCACTTCTAGAATGCACAGAGACTCCTGCCTGGCAAGCGAGAACTGCAAACACCACTGCAGTCACTTTGACGTATGAGTCACAAAACTGTCAACATGGACTACAGCTCCTCCGTGGCCTTAATAGCAACAAAACCTTCAATCAATCTAATTTCTACCCTGTCTCGGGTGAATAACTACAAGAATTTTAAAGGTAAATGCAAGTGTGTGATGAAGTCTTTCTGCAGAGCATGTCCATTAAAGGTAATAAGAGGAGGTGCAGCGATGAGGTATTTTATTTTTTTCTTTGTGGATTAGTGAGCTGGAAGACGCTGGCAGTCGACGCATACATCTATCCACAACAGTGGTTACAACTGAAGCAACAGACACAAGGGGCTGTGCTTTGGACGTTCTATGATGAAATTGGGAAAGAGACAAAGACGCTGCTGAATGAAAATTATATAAAGCTGAAAGTATTACAACAGGGTCTGTTATGAGGCCAAGTAGGGCCAAGTTCAACACAGTACTGTTGCACAAAGGGCATACACTAAATGTCTAATGTGGTTTCAAATAAACCGCATAATACTGGAAATAAATGCTGGAAATAAGGCAAAACCATAATGTCGATCGTTCTTATCCTCTGTGTGAAAAGTGTCCTTACCTTCATCACAGTAACATGAAAAGCATTGGGAATGAGTTAGTATAATGACAGACATTCAAGCTAAATGAATACTTGAGTGGTCAAGTTTCAGTGAGGGTCAGGCTATAAAACCTAAAGAAAATGTACTTGATGTTTTTCAGGTCAGATAAACAATGAGGTCTTTAGTGGCTGTAAAGGTAAATAAATAAATAAATAGTGAAGTATACCAATGGTCCATCATTTACGAACCTTCAGTTAAAGGGATAGTGGAAATACGCGAATTTTGGGTTTAACTTATGTATTTTTATTAAAAATAAGCATAATAAACAATTTTTTTTAATTTCATGCGCCTAGTTTCATTTTATTTTCAATTTTACTGCGCCCTCTCAATGAAACGAAATACTTCGGGAATCGTCGGGAATCTTCGGGTGATGACGAGGGCATAGGAAGACGGGCACAAACAATGGCGGACATTCAATAGCATTTGCATGTGAATAGCCGACCTTTATTATGGTACCGAGTATATTGCCATAAATATGATGATTGATTATCAGTAAAAAAATTCTACGTGACACAACGACATTGGATTAACCTTGAGATGCGTTTTTATTCCGTTGAACACAACTTTTGATCACAAATCAAAAAAGGTAAGACGTAATTATTGTAATATTTTTGGAACCGGATGTTGTTTACTTTATCTTTTCTGGCTGATAGCTCCAGGAATTCGAGGTCTTACAGTGATGACATTACATGTGTGGAATCTGTGGAGTCTCAGCTTTAAATCGTATATCTTGTTTGTGCAGTTAAGATAGTAATAAGGGCATTTCTACCGTGTGTTGTGTGTAAAAAAGCGTTAGCATTAGTTAGCATTGTTTCGCTCAATGCTAATTCAAAGGCTTGGTATTACTCTTGTGTTTTTTCTAGCTAACAATTGTTCTTATTGTCAGTTAGCGGAGTTTCTTACCTTTAAAAGGGTATGAAACATTAATAGTTTCATAAATGTTAAGAAGCCCTGAGACATGTGAGAGAAAAAAAACTGTGGGAGGGGTCCACCGGGGGGACCTTCGGGCTTAACTGGTTAACAATGATTAATATTTGTAAAGGCTACAGGTGATCTTAAGATGCGTGAGCTATGCTTAGGGACCTACCAGTCAAGATTATTTGTGCGTAGGGGTGCATCATCTGGCGCCTGGTCCTGGTCATCCTCGCCATTGCCCATGCCGTGAACCATCACCTCGGGCTCGGGCTCGAACAAATAAGGACGTAATGGTCCATCATCTGGCTCAATATTGTCACCATCGTCGCTTACTGAACCGGATTCAGATTCAGTTCCTAAAACGACATTTTCGTAGGAAAGCCGAGAGGATGTTTCTGACTCGCTATCATCACTGGATACCTCGTACAATCCTTCTTCTTTGTCTGGTATATTTGCCCTTCCACGTTCATTCTGCATAGACGCCATGGTTTGTTATCGTATCGTCTTCCTAATTTTTCGTCACTTCCGGTTTGGCTGAGTCGAACATTTCGTTTCTAAAAAACTTCGGGGAAGCTGCAATAAAGTGCTTCTAACATGCGTAAGGCAATTATTATATTTTTTTAATCAGGTGTGATTGTTTTGGTACGTAATTATGCTTGTATATAAGTTAAAACGAAACTATTTGAGGTTCCATTTCCACTATCCCTTTAAAGAAGAAATGCAATTGTCTGCTTGGGCCACTGTGTGTTCTGTGTGCTAGTTTCTCAGGTCTACATAGAGCTTTAGGTAACATTAAACAGCTTCTTGTGATCCTGTAAAACGAAGCTCCTACCACCTTGATAGAAACTCAGAGCCCGAGTGACATGAGACAAGTTTTCCCTTCTTAAAATGTGACTACGATAGATGGGTGTCTTTAGGTTTTTTTTTCATAACAAATAAGACAAACAACAAGATGTACAGAAGAACACTACAGTTTCTTTCGATTCCATATACCATTCTGCAGACAGGAGCTGCCGGAATCCCCTTGAAGACATTGGTACTCGCCTACTGTGCTGTGAAGGGATCCGGGCCTTCCTACATCCAGGACATGGTTAAACCATACGCACCAGCACGTGGACTTCACTCCGCAATTGGGCAATCGGCTCGCTTCTCTCTCACTGTGAGGGGAACGCAGATCATTTACGTATCTTCCGTCGCAAACTGAAAACCCACCTGTTTCGCCTGAACCTTGGCCATTAGAGCCACCACAAAAAAAGGAAAATGTAGCACTTAAAAGAGTTCAGCCTATTTCAAATGAATGCACCAGCACTTACAACGGTTGAATTTATTTTAGGTAAATCTATGTATTTGTTCTTGTTGTTCCGAGTTTGTATCTATGAGGTATTGATTGATTTTAAGTCACTTTTGGTAAAAGCGTCAGCTCAATGAAACGTAATGTGATGCGTCTCTCCACAAAGCTAATAATGACTGCCCAAACGAGGAAACGTGTTGAGTTGTACGCAAGTCATGAAATCTTATTTTCTCGAGGCGTGAGTAATACTTGGAAGTTTTAGAATTCATTATCAAACAACATATCTTCTGGTTATAACATATACTAATTACCAGAGGTGGGAACTCGAGTCACATGACTTGACTCCGACTCGAGTCGCATATTTTTGGACTTGAGACTTGCTTGACTAACATTGATAAAAGACTTGACTTTGACTTGGTATTCATGGCTTGAGACTTGACTTAAGCTTGAGACCGATGACTTGAAAGGACTTGACTTTTTAAAATTAAATATTTGCGTTTGTTTTTGTATTGAGATATTACGTTTAGTTTTTTCCTAAATTGGGTGATTGGGTGATTATAGCACCATGCGCGCAAACCTGGCAAACCCACTAGTAGGCAGGAGTGTCAGTTAACATGGCAGCTGTTAGCGTTACTCTAAAAATAGTCAAGTTTGGATTCAAGGATTATGTTGTCGATGACGCTAATAAGAAGAGAACAGCGGTATGCAGGGTCTGCAGCATAAAGATCAGTGACAGGACCACCACAACATCCAACTTCATTCGTCACTACAAAAAAACACAGATAAAGGTGCGTGAATGTGTTGTGTTAGCTAGAAAGCTAACGTTAAGTTTAAGCTACATTAGACTTGGTTTCAAATTGATTAAGCATTGCAAAGAGAAGACAAAACGGTAAATGAACACTAGAACCTCCAAGGGATTCATTTTGACTAACCCTGATACTGACGGGCTGTCAGGGGAGGGAGAGAGAGAGGAAAAGAGATGCCTCGTTTATTTCCCCTGTTATTATCAGAAGTTACTGTAAACTGTTGAATAATGTAGTTACTCTACTTTTAGTAGTTTGTTTAAATGTTTTAATTATGTTGTTTTTGTTTGTAGAAGTGCATCATTCCTTGATTTATTGTAAAATGAATCTGAACTTGTGCAACTCGATTTTGACAGGAAAGCAACTGGAGACTTCTAGAATTGTGTGAGTAACATTCTGTTTTTAGACTTCTCTGTTTCAGTGTGTGTACTCTGTATCAATGCTCTGTAGTTGATCTGACTGAAATTGTGATTTTAAATCTCAAAACCGCTACAGTATCTGTCAGGCAGAAACTTGGGACAAGTAATTTGACTGAAACCTTAAACTGAACTAACTGACTGCTAGGGTTAACTTTGATTTAAACATTTGTAGAATACTAAGAGCTTTATTGAGTAGGTGTAACTGTATTAAGGGTTAAACTCATAACTTTATAACTTAGGGTTTAATGTAATTGTAAAACCATTGGGCCACTTAAAATACAATAACAAGTCAGGAGGGAGCCAGTCTAGATTTCCTTTTGAGGGCCACCAGCTGCAGAGAGTTAACTAATTAAAGGGACGTGGCCCCACAGCTGTGAGAACTCAGCAATCAGGTGTCCATTTTAGGTAGCACTTTCCTGGAGCGTCAGCTTCAGCGTCAGACAGGCTAAGACTGACAAAGACATTGGAGTCCTGCGGGAGTAAGACTGACAAAGACATTGGAGTCCTGCGGGAGTAAGACTGACAAAGACATTGGAGTCCTGCGGGAGTCACGAGGGAGGCAAAGAGGAGGCAAATCCTACTTTGATTGAGCTAAAGTATCGCTGGTGTTTTATTTTATTTGGTTTTCTAGCCCCTCATGCTATAATCATGTGTATTTTCTCCATTCCTGTTTATGTGTCTTCTCGCAATTATCACTGGCCCCGTGTATCTCGTAATCGATATAACCGGCCTGCTGATCATCACCTCAAGCTCAACCTTGACAAGACTGAACTGCTCTTCCTTCCGGGAAAAGATTGTCCCACTCTTGACCTAACAATCAACATTGGCACCTCTGTTGTTTCGCCGACTCAGACTGCAAGGAATCTGGGTGTGACCCTAGATAACAACCTGTCCTTCACTGCAAACATCGCTGCTACAACCCGCTGCTGCAGATACACGCTTTACAACATCAGGAGGATGCGTCCCCAGCTGACCTAGAAAGCGACGCAGGTTCTGGTCCAGGCTCTCGTCATCTCACGCCTAGACTACTGCAACTCCCTCCTGGCTGGTCTACCTGTGCCATCCGACCTCTGCAGCTCATCCAGAATGCAGCTGCTCGCCTGGTATTCAACCTTCCTAAATTCTCCCACACCACGCCGCTCCTCCGCTCCCTCCACTGGCTTCCGGTAACTGCTAGAATCCACTTCAAGACAATGGTACTTGCGTACCATGCTGCGAATGGATCTGGCCCTACCTACATCCAGGACATGGTTAAACCGTACACCCCAGCACGTGCACTCCGCTCTGCATCAACCAAACGGCTCGCTGCACCCTCGCTGCAAAGGGGACCCAAGTTCCCATCAGCAAAAACACGTGGGTTTGCTATCCTGGCTCCAAAATGGTGGAATGAGCTCCCCATTGACATCAGGACAGCAGATAGCTTACACACCTTCCGGCGCAGACTGAAAACTCATCTCTTTCGACTCCACTTCGAGCGATAGAACTATTAACAAAGCACTTGTATACTAATAAAGGGCTGGCTTATCTAAAGCCAGTTGAGTAGCACTTGAAATATGTTTGCTCTATGAAGCCTGATGTACTTATATGATTCTGTTTTCTTCAAGTTGTATTTTGTTGGTCGAACGCACTTATTGTAAGTCGCTTTGGATAAAAGCGTCAGCTAAATGTAATTAACCCAATTAAATGAGTTTTGAATCGTCCTACTTAGTTTATAAGGAAATTATGAAGAGGAACAAATTAAATGATATCTATAGGTGCTGACGCTGTTGGTGGTTGTAGTGTTAACAGAAATGTAAATTAAATATGTCTAATGGCAAATGCCATATATGATTTTCTTACCTGGAATTCTGCCTTTTTGAACAGACTTTTTGAGTCCTAGCTATATTGTCTGCAGTTCTAGGGTTAATATGAATCTAATATTATTGTCATCGGTCTAAATTAGATTTCAAATAATTAACTGTGTATGTAATGAAGATCATAGTGTGGGTTAAATCCATTTTCATAACCACTGTCTTTTAACTGATTTAAATGCGGAAACTGGGCTTATTCATCAGAATTTTGTATGACTTGATTTGCTTGACGTGACTTGGGACTTGCTTGATACTTGTAGGTCAAGACTTGAGACTTGCTCATGACTTACACATGTAGGACTTACTCCCACCTCTGCTAATTACCAAACTAAATAACAAAAACATTTGTATTCTCTGACAAACATCTGAACCAAATACTTGTAGAAGATCTGTAAACAAATTCATAAATGTCCTCATTAAACAGTATAACCAATACCTTTTATTTTATAAAAAACACATTTAAATATGGTACTCCAGTGCATGGATGAATTAGATCAAACTCATACTGCATTAATTTAATTTAATTATAATACATTTGTTTGTCAATTATGGAGTGTTGGTAAATGAGAAATGTATCAATACATTGATTAAAACATAAAGCCTTCACTGGAAGTGCACTTAAGAAAATGTTCCGTTCCTTTACATAAATGTCCTTCTGTTTAGCATACACAATGTGACCCGAGGTCACTCCCACTTTTGGCTTGACACCCTCCTCAGATTGGTTGATGATGAATTGGGAGAAAATAATTCAGCAGTTTCACAAAAGAGGGGGAGGGATGGTAACGCAGAGAGGGAGATACAGAAGGCCTCAATGAGCAAGCACAAAGGCAACGATACCCATCATGGGACCAAGCGCTGCGTTGTACCAGCATTCTTTCTAGGATGCTAGCATAAGACAACAAAGGGGCACAATGTGCCTATTCATCACCAGTACAGTATGCTAATAATGTAGATATATCGGATGCATTCTCACCCACCTCCCATGGCAGAGATGGAGGATCAAATAGGTCATTAAAAAAAAAAAACTGATCACTCTGCCTTGCACAGCAGTGAGTGATGCCAGTGACAAGGAAAACAATTAGACCTGCACTTGTTTCAATCATATTGCAATGTTTATTGTGCAACTGCTGGAAAATCAAAACCATTTGGGGAAAGCAAAAGATCTTTCTAACTTAGGGTCACTAATAGTAATACAACTACTTTCACCAGAACTGTAGCATGGTGATACTTGTGTGATAAGTGTGGTGATAAGTGTTTTACAAAGCTCAGTAATCCCAACACAATATAATTTAGCATGACTAAAAGTCTCTAGCCATGCTAGAAGCTCTAAGGTTATCTTTGCTTTAAACTAGATGCTTGTCAGCATGATGACAATGCTTGTTTGCTGATTTTTCACCATCTTAGTCAGACAAGCTACTTAGAACAAATTACAAATTATGATAAAACACAAGATCCTTCAAGAATTCATAGGAAGCTTTGGTGTTCCAATTTATAGAAATAAAAAGTCATTCTATTAACAGATATCCTTGTCGGAAGGAGGATTTATCATCTGGGGACCAGGAATGTCTGCATCATCGATACGATACTTTACAACCATATTAATCAGCCGTATGCCAACTACCTTCATTTCATCAAAAGGTGTCAGTCCCAAAAGGACAGCAGATAGCTCCAGTATATTTACTTAACATCTGCCTTTTGCTTTACCTTGTAATAATCTAAGACATTTGCAACAAAGATCGTAGCAAACATACATGTTTCGAGTGTACCACTCTTGCATTGGTACATCTTTACGAGGGCAAAGGCCTGTTTGGTCAAGGCATGACGTTTTGTACGGATAACAAGTGGCAATGGACAAGGAAAAAAAGCATGCGCACTGTAAACACAGCAGCTGTTTGCATGGAAACTGTGTTTATCTTAGTTTGGGAGTCCCTGTGACCAGTGGCGGCGCCAGAGTATTTTTGTTGGGTAATCTATGGTAGGGCTAACCCATACAGTGGTGGGGCTCAAGTCAGTATTTGCAATGTAATTACATACACGCTATATCGCCCCCCGTGACAGTGAAACGCCACGCGTGAGGTTTAGATTATTTCCCTGTCTCAATCCAAATGGAACTGTATGAAATAAAAAGGCACATTTGTCTTGTAGTAAATAAAAAGGGCGACCTGGAGCCAATCCTGCAATTTCCCCACAGGTGAAAGAGTTGACATGCTGAAAACCCGACCCCTGCAAAAATCTCCCCAGACCTCCCGTCTGGGGAGATTTTTTGAAATACTAACATAAAATACACATTCTGGTACTCTCTTGAGAAGAAAAATAAATACATCTATTACTACACATTTAAAAAAAAATAATGCCATTTTAGTTTTTTGTTACTTTGTTCTGAAAGCTGAACCTGCTGCTCCACACAGAGAGAAGAGGAAGAGGCTGTGTGAATTACTTTACATGGTGGATAGCCCCCATTGTTCTGTGTGTCAAAATGAAAGACAGCCCACACACCTATCAATCATCAAACCGTGGGGTCTTATTTCATTACGTGTTGATTTCTATCAACACGTAATGTTGTATCGATGTATATAGAGATGTACTACAGCAAAAGTATTCTCCGTCGGGACTTCCTGCAACAACACCACGCCGTTATCGTGATTCTGATTGGCCAGAAGACATTATCAAAGATGTTTTATTGAGAAGACGATCACTACGTGACAAACGTTTTCAAAACCGTTTCTAGTCTTCGGTATTTCCAGACTAGTGGCTACTGAAATCAATATTACCAACTGCTGTCTGTGCAATTTACTCCGCGCGAGTTGGCGGACTTTATTTTGCTTACTTTAACATCATTTTTTCATGGTAGGGCTAAGCCATTTCTTGTATGACTGTAGCCTACCCCAGCCATACCCTGGCGCCGCCACTGCCTGTGACCAAGGCTGAAAGTCGTACACTGCCCTCATCTCTTCATAATGTGACCTACAGTGCATCAAAATAAACCCCAGTGTAAACACTTCAAGATTCGGCTGACATCAGGGCAAATTTGTGTGAAGCCAGCATGTTCACAGCCTTTTTTTTTGGTTCTGTGACGGTTCTCTCTCTCTCTGTGTGTGTGTGTGTGTGTGTGTGTGTGTGTGTGTGTGTGTGTGTGTGTGTGTGTGTGTGTGTGTGTGTGTGTCACCTTAAATGCACAGAAAATATGGTGAAAAATACTATGGATAGAATTAAAGAAGCACGAGTAGACACAAAGAACCAATGAAGGATAAAGTGATCTCTGATGCTTAGAAGACAGGGACGACTTCATTCAGAGGCAGCGACGAATTATAACCTTTCCGTTTACATGCATGTAGAACTGAAAACATAGGAATTGAAAGCACTGAGTCAAGGTCTTTCTGTTAATTAGAAAGAGGCATTGATAGTTTAACTAGAATTTACTTACACATGCAGACATGAAGTGTTTGCCTTGTACCTGTAGAGAGAGACGGGTACAGTAGCTGTGTGACATGGCCGTGCTCTGGTGAATAAATAACAGTGACATAAGGGCTATTGTGCAAGTTTAGCTGACAAGACATGTTCCAGACTCAGTTATCTGTTAAATGCTTAGCGGCTGTTCAGCAAATAGCTTGATTAAATATTCCGATCAGCGATCAGTTTGACTGCTTCTTTGCCTCAGTGGCCTCAAGCATCCTAGTTAAAACCAATAGAGATGATTTCATCAGAAGAAAAAAACGGACTAAGCTTCATCTGAGTTAAAGACATACATAATTATGTTACAGCAAGATGTACCGAATAAAATGGAAAATGTACGCAAGTAGGGTTGATGCTTGAGAACAGAAAAATACATATTTAATTGTTAGATATCTGGTATGCTGAAAAAAAACCTTATATTTAAAAAATGTAAATTCCTCTGTCATAAAAACAACAGATTTTGTGAGAGGGGTCTGCCTGCAGGCATCCACTCACAGGACAGTTCCGGTGCAGGCTTCACTGTCAGGACACCTCCACTCTCAGTACAGGAAGTGACGATTCTGACGAACACGTTTTTTTCCCCGCCCCCCGAAGGAATCGTCTGATGGAAGTTTTCAAATCACAATGGAGACTCATCACAGAGGTGATGAGTCCGCTCACCATGCACTTTGGGTCGGCCTTGGTCAAGCCCTTTTGACCCCCCCAGCCTGGTTCTCGTAAAAGTTGACAGCCATTTTTCGCTCAAATGACACCATGGAGGAATGTAACGGGAGTTGACAGGGGACTCTGCCCACCTCACGAGTGCCTATTTTGTTGGCTATTTCACCCAGTTCCTTCTACCGGGGACACTGCCCGGTCTCGGGTGTCCCCCCCACAGCCTGTGTCCAGGCATTTCCCCCCCCCACTCATCCATATATTAACGGATTTTGACCATTTTTGTTTCATTTTTCTCCTCTCCTCTCACTGATCGAATGGCAAACGCGACCCACCATCGGAGGGCCTCCACCAGCCCAGCCTAGTGCCGGTGCTCTGGCGGTCGGTTCCTCCAAACTGCGGGTTCAACTCTGATGGCCGGGAGGGTGTGCTGCGTTGGGGTGGGGGACTTCCCCCACTCTACGTGTCTCTTCCTTCCCGGGCCGGTCGATATGAAGCGTGACCAAGACGCACCGTCTGACTCAGGGGTCCCACCACGGGTCCAGCAGCGGGGTGGAGGTTCCCGGCTGGAACCTCTCCACCTCAGATTGATCCAATCACTTGCCAAGTATTTTTGAAATACTTTTCCAAATGGCTTCCAATGGAGCTTTCCTAGATGGTTTGGTGAAACAAACCATCTGAGTCAGGTTAGTAATGCTAACCATCGCATGTTTTACATCTATTACAGGGTGAATCTTTAACTGAAGCTTGACTTTAAAGCAACCCAACGGAAGTTTCATGTAAGTTTAGTTATTTCACTCGTAGCTCAGGCTGCGGGGGTGCTAGAGACGGGAGCACGTTGATACGACCTTCCTAGACGGAGATATGGCCGCATTTTACAATAAACTTCCGTTGGGTCGCTTAAAAACAAATATCGCAAATCGAATAATCGCAATTAGATTATTTCCCCAAATCGTGCAGCCCTATTCACCACTTATATGTGGCATTAGGTGTTGACCCCTATCTCCCCCTGAACAATCCACGTCCCCTACCCCTCTATATTGAAATATTATGGATCAAAAAGAGTTTAACATGATGTCCCAAATATTTATTTGTTTGTGCAACTATTAAACATTCCATCAATTTTCACCCATTTCCTAAACTGCAGGCACTGACAAGGAATCCCAGATGATAAGTTAGCTTTGAGAAAAAGGGTGATATGCTCACAGATGCATCCTGTTTCTAAATATCATTTCTTGGTTCCTCTTAGAGACAGCACGAGATAGAGCTTAAAAGAAGGCTAAAGGGAAGGGGATGGAAATGACTGTACCTACTCAATGTAGGAACTGTCCAGCTCTGCAGATATGTCACTGGAAAAAATAGCTAACCACACAGTGTCAAGATAACAGTGTCAAGATAACAGTGTCAAGATAACAGTGTCAAGATAACTTTTTTTAAAACATTAAGAGGAGATGGTGTTTGTTTTGAACTAAATTGGCTGATCTTTCAAACAAGTCTTTTACAAGGATATCCTGTGCTTTTCCTTACACTTCCAATTATAGTATTAACTGTTCAGCTTGGACAGAAACAGACACCCAGCTCTTACCATGACACAGATTGACGAGCAAGGGTCACAATATGTTACCTTTGCGCTCCAGGTAGAAAAACCAGTCACAGCCACTTCACATGATTATATGATGACATACTTCTGACTGCTTGCAGGAAGGGTTGTTTGTAGGGTTTTGTTTTTTATGAGATCATGTGTACGATTGGACTCAACATCATGTTTAAAGTGTTAAGTGTTGCTTGAGAAGACAACAACAGTGGCTGACCGGTGTAAACGCATTACAACGGCCCAAGACATTTCTATTCGGTGAAACGTGCTGCATTTTTTTGGAAAGATTACTGTTGGCAGAGTTAGTCTGTTTCATAATTGTGTTTTGTCAGTATATCAGATATGACTAGGTTAGCTATGTTAGCTTACACCATAACATCGTAAGAAATCATGTGTTCACATTTTTTTTAAAAGACGATAAAACTAAATGTTAGGTAAGTTTCCATTGACAGTTGGGAGACCTTATAATCCCTAATCATAAACAAGAAATCTGGTCCTGTGCATCACTTTTTTTTCCCGTATTAGTTTTGAGCTTCTTGCAGCGTTTTTATATTTGCAGCTTTTCGTTTATGCAGCGTAATTAGTAAACACTGCGAGTTTTGTTTTCTAAATGTGATGTCAAGTTGGTGAAGATATTTCTTCATTAGCATGTGTTTCTGCACATTCCTTTTTTATATTTGCATTGTTTTTTAATGTGCAGCGCTTTTCTTCTATTGCAGGTGTTTTGAGCCGTTGTAGCAAGTTTGCACCTGTCAGCCACCATAGCCAATGCTTACAAAATAATCTAAATTATTTAGTTAACTGTTATTTAATCATAGTGACTAAAACAATGGCTTCTGTTACGCTAATAGCAGGTACACAAAAAGTATTTTATACTGTGATTTTGTGTTTCATTTGATATTCAAGTCAGGTGGTGGTAGCTAGGGATGCTCCGATCGCCGGAATCAGTATCGGCCGATACCGATCGGGTGGGTGGGGGCTATGGGGGTCTTCCATTTAAAGTGATGTTTAAAACTCAGTTAAAAAGGCGTATTCACACAAAGGTTCATGAGTACTTAGTTCATGAGAACTCTTTAGTTCTCATGAACTAAGTACAGATCGCGTTCACACCGGAATAAGTTCCTGGGGAAGGATTAGGCAAATGAAGCCACTGACGTCACTTCTTCTTCTTCTGCTTTGGGTTTACTGGCAGGCCGCAAACCACTTCACGGCGTATACTGCCACCCGAAGTCCCCGGTCGGAAGTCCCCGTTGTTGGGGACTGGCTTCTACTGAAGCCTTCCGAATAAATCACCAGAACGCCGACACCTCCTCATCTCCACCGCCCCCATGTTTTCTTTTGTGTTGCCATAAGTTGTCTCTCTGCGTTTGTGTGCTGGGCTAATGCTAATAATGCTAATGTGAGGATAATAAAATGGCGGCTTCACAAAACGTTTTGGGAGTTTTACGGGGCGTGGTTTGCAATCCGCTCAGCCAATCAGACATAGGAACCTTTTTCTCCCACGAAAGTACCTGCTCTCTAGCAGGGACTGAAAAGGGGGAAAAAAAGGTTCTGATGAACTCATTTTAGTTCCGGCTCTTTTTGGTGTGAACGCGACATTTCGGAACTATATCGGAACTAAAGTGGGAAAAGTACTGCGGTGTGAACGTGGCTAATGGGGCTCATTTTTATATTACTTCAGTTTATAATTGTAACGGATCAAAAAGTTCAGATGAATTTTTCAATACATGATGCGCTTCCACAAACAACAACCAACATAATTATTACATTACAATTAAGTACATTATTCAAGTTTACATTAACTTTGGATAATAACACGGGAAAAATTAGCGGAAGCGCTCTCTTTTCCTCTCCCCTGACAGCATCTCATGCAGCTCACTGATCCAGTAATGAGTGACCCGACAGTGAAGAATAAACATATGTATAACTAGTATAGCTTGTTCCAGAGGTAGATAAAATAGCGAAGTGTGTTCGGTCTAACTCTTAGTGTGTGTTGCTCCGCTCACCGGTCCGTCACAGCGGGCGGAGCTGCAGGATTTCTGCTTCACACACGTTGCATACCGCTATTTTACTGTCTTTTTCGGACACCTTAAAATACTGCCAGACCGGTGAAGCGAGCTTGTTTTGCCGTGCACAGAGAAAAGTGTCATGTATTTTACATCATGTGATCGGCTCTCCTGATCGGCCTTTATAGAGAGCACAGACCGATCGGCAGAGAGTGAATATCGGCCAATAACGATCGGCGGTCGATCGATCGGAGCATCCCTAGTGGTAGCTATTCACATTTTAGAATGTGAGAAAATACACCCAAACTATTCAACGTCTATATCCTATAAATGAAAACAGTAGACAGAATTTGATCAATAAACTTCTTGATTTATAATTGTTTATGTGTAGCAAGGCCTGAAGGGTCTAATTGGCTAGATAGGTTCGCTTATCAAAGGATGTTTCTTATTATTACTCTGTGATAAATCATCACTACACCTTTTGTGAGGTGAAGAACATCTGCTGTATGGAACACCTTTGGTGACTTCCTCAGTCCCTGACTGTGTTACATAGAGGAGATTCTTGTTTCAACATATTAGAACAAAAGGCTTTGTTGAGCCATGAAGGACATTTATAATGTGTTCAAGAAGCCTGTTGACATCCTCAAGAGCTGTACTGGGTAGGTGCAGCAATTGCACAAGACATCGTTTACTTAATGTGTCTATCCAGCAAGCAATGTTGTAGTTTGTTTTAAAACGGTATGCAATTCAGTCAATTAATCAATGTAAACACAAAACTATCGTGTCTCTAAGCCACTGTATAAAGAAACACGTGTTGGTTCATTTATACTGCTGCAAATACAAGTTTTCCTATTCCTTTTTAAATCCCCATCGGACAAAAGCAAACTGCAGCTGGATCTTGAGTATGAAGCAGTTGAAGCAGAATGACAACTATAGCTGGATGAGTTACAAGATGGAAGTATTAATTCCAGCTATGGACCAAATCCCCGGTTCCCTAAGTAAATACCAATGTGTGCATAACATGAAAGAGCCGCGCGACCTATGTCAAACAAACTGCATGTAGTTTCTTGAGAAATTAGTGGATGTTTAGGGTGGAAACTGAGCTTTTACTGTGGAGAGCAAAGCAATTACAAGCCCATAAAAGTAACAAAGCTGGAAGAGCTGCTTCACTGATGTGTCTTGAGTTGTAATACCAAACAGAAGAGGGCGGGTGTCCTGTCCCTGAAAATACCAGTGCTCAATGTAAAAAAAAAAAAAAACAGTTCCACATTACAGTGTGTTTCTGGACAGACACTGTAATGTTTATGTTCTGTACATACCTTCTGCAATAAGCTCGTCCACGGTGACCTGATACCGGCCGATTGCAAACACTTTGCCCAAGTAGCTGCTGAGTCCGGAGCCGGAGCTGGACGCCCCTCCGAGCCCGCCGCTCTCGGACTTTGGCATTCTGGAAAACTTCTTCATCCTTTCCTTTCTCCAAATGCAATCCCTGTTATGAGGGGTTGAGTAACCACACAGTCCAAATTATCTCAGTTGTGTCCGACGTCCCCTATCTACTTATCTGAAGTATTTTCTTTTCCTGCATGCTCCGCGTCTGGTTCTTTTGGAGGGACTACTGGCTGTCGGGTGATACGACATGAAAGTACAGTTATTATACAGGCGTCAGGGGTGGGATGATACTGCAGTCAGTCTCCAGAAGCTCGTACCAGTGACCGCATACACACATAAATGGCCAAAAGCAAAACACTAATGTTCGTTGGCTAATGAGACATCACTGTAGATGGCTGCAGCCTTTGCTAGCATGCATGGACTCGGCGGTGTGCAGCCAGGAGGCTTCGCCAACAATGAGAAGAAGGCAGGGGAGAGGCACAACAATGCAGCTGCCACCGTGGTTGATAACACCACTTCTGGCGGAAAGGAATTCCTCCCTTAAATATATCCAGTCCTCCAAAAGTAGCGGCGCCGCTCCACACCCCGCGACCCGTTCACTTCACTCGGGCGAAGCGGCTATGTAGCTTGTTATTAGCTGCTGTAGTTAGCTCGTAACTAGCTACGGTAGTTAGCGGCTAACGAGATTCGCTAGCAGCCACAGTGGTTCCTCCAATAGCAAATCCGCTCGGAGTGCAGGTGGGCTAACAAAGTAGGCAGCCCGAACCTCACACAAATAAGGGTCCGCGTCTCCCCAGAAGCCCTTCCGGCTAAGGCGTTTTCATTCGGGTCACCTGTGTCATCTCCACTAACTCACATTTGGGCCATTTTTAGTGGAGCTTCGTGAAAGCTAAAACTTCTCGTGACTCCTCAGCGGTAGGATACAACATAAGGGTGGTTTGTTATTTACCCAATGAGAGTGACAACCTAACCTGACATGGCCCCGCCCCCTACCATTGTTATGATTGGTTTATGAGGAGAAAGTATGGAAGCCAATTTATACAACAGAGAGACACTATTGAATGAACTTGTGGATAAACAAAAGTAAACAAAATGCCAACATTATAAAATAGTAAATAGTTCTCTATTCAGTTCTCTATTCAAGTGTACAATACTTTGGATTTGAACTGAAGTCTCTTAAATTTGGATGACATAGTGCACCCTTTTACTGTTCTTAAATGATCCCTTATTAACCTCTTGTGTGAAAACATACTGTACCTAATACCTATCAAATATATATATATATGTATGCCATTTATCGAGCACAATGTACTGTGGTAAAATGTTACCTTTCCAATAAAACATAATCTTAACTTCATTCTCAGACAAACTAATCTGATAGCAACAAATAAGGGATTTAAACCATAAGAACAATACGTATCTTCCAAAATCAATTATATCATCAAGCGGCCATTAAACTAAAAAGTTCTATTGACCCAGATGACAGACCATTCAAAATGATGAACACACCACAGAATAAGAATCAAAATGGTTGATTCACCTGAAACAAAAAAAAGCGTTTTAATATGGTGACCCCGCATGAGTGGTAAAACAAAAACTATAACTGCTGTAAATGTTTTTACACTGTTCAATGCCATAACTTTAAAGTATGTCCTTTCCTTAATGGCAATGGGCTTCCGCTTCCCTAAGAAACACCCAGAAAATGCTGATCTATAAAATCATGGCATAAGTGAAAGACCAAGCTGTCTGGTTGAAGGAAATTCACTAAACGGACTGGAAAGAATTAAGTGCATGTTGAAATAAACAAACCTCAGGCCAAAGTCATGTGTTATCCTCAGTCACATTTATGTAAATTGTTAAACATCCTATCTTTGTGTCTTTGTTCTACCTGTTAAACAGTGCTGGTCTTTTTTAAGGCTATAACTTCCTCAGTTTGTGTTAACTGATCTTACAACACCCCCTTTGATTTTAATGATCATCTGCAGTGGAAAAACAATGTACATTTTCACCAGGCACAGCCAATGAGGAAGTGGTGTGATAACTGCCTCTGTGAACCAAAGGCTTTATGAACAAAGGCATGTGTGGAGGCTGGAGAGTCGACCTCATACTCATACACAATTTCAATCTTTTGTGGTCTAACTCGATGTCAACATCCCCCTAAAGTAACCTTTGTTCTCTATACATCAGCAACTAGAGGTGAAAAAGGTCTACTTTGGGTAAATGGTCATGCACCATAAGCACATTCAGGTCAATGGTTACAGAGGGAGCACATGGCTGAGATGGGGATTACATAAGAGATGAGGAGGAGCACAGTAGAATCACATGACTCTTCAAACCTCCATGTCTGGACACATCCTGTTTCTGCAGGGGGGGGATCTTTCCTCTCTGACACACTTACAGTACCATTGTCTGGCTGAGTGTGAGGTGTATGCTGCCACCTGTTGGTGTTTAAATACACAATTGCACACAGAAACTTTCAATACAGGAATATCCTCATTCAGCAAGTAAATATATCAAGAAACATCCATCATTCTGGGTTGTCGAGCAGAAAACTGAACCAGTTCTCAGGCTGACCTCTGACCTACTGGAAGTTTTGGGCGCAGTCAAGATAACTTTCCAATACAAGTTTGCTTCTACTGTACCAACATTAAGAGCAGAAAAAACACCAACCTTTCAAATCAGGATATCCTTTTTTTAACGTAATTTCAAAAGCCCTAAGAATATATTTTCTCACTCATCTTTTTATTATGAGTCATCAGCTGAAGTAAATGGACCTGAAAAAACAGATAAAATACAATGAGGACAAGTGAACTGGACCTTGAAGTTTGTTTTGGACGCATTGCTTACATGGCAAATATAAATGAACCACTCATAGTCAAGAGGTCATTGTTCTGTTTGACATAAGAAGTAGTAAGTCGTTGCACTCACATACCAAGTCAAAACGGACTGAAGTCCTGAGTCCTAATCTTTGAGTTTGCATCATAACAATTTCTTCCAGCACATTTTGTACATAGCATTTCATTTGTTGTTAATACAAATACATAATTTGTATCTTTGAGCTTGATGGATGGCAGCAGGTATTTTCAAGTCAAACAGCTCAAACCCAAATAAAGTCACAAGTCATTAAGTCAAATTGCAAGTCTTGTCCTATTTTGTCGAGTCAAGTCATTGACTATGTGACTTGAATTTTAACCACCAGAAAAGTATTTAAACAATTATCACACCTTTCAAAAATCAGGAAAAGCCAACTCTTCTAAAGTTTGGTATATGTGAAGGTGAGTTTTAGGATTTCATTTGGCCTTTGGTGTCACCATTTTTTTTAGGGCACAAAGGCCACATTACATTACATGTCACTTGTTAGACGCTTTTATCCAACTTACAATACTGTGGACAATCCCCACAGGAGCAATTTGGGGTGAAGTGTCTTGACCAGGGACACAACGACATTCTGACTGCAGTGGGACTCGAACTTCCTATCCTCTGAATCGAAGATCAGCACACTAACCCACTGAGCAGTAACCCACTGAGCAGTGAGCCACAGCCTTCCCTGGCCACATGCCAGGGGCACATAGGCTATTGAGGGAAAAATTATGATTTGGAGCTTACAAATAAATAACTTTTCTGAAAAACACACGAATGACACGGAAAACAAATCCCTTTTTTAATATCAATAATGGCAAACATTATAATCATATAGGCCTATGCCTCCTTAGTATTACCGTATATAAAATGAAATACTCTACTTTGAATAATTAGTGTTTGGTATGTTTTCTATCTACTACTTCTCCCATTCACAACTCCGAAATCAAATAAAAAAATCTAAAATTATATTAATATGTAACAAATATATTAAATTTCAGAGCAGAAGAAACAGCCTTCAAGGCTCAAACTCTGCACATAAATCATTCAGCAATGCAAAAGTCTGTGTGTGAGTGTGTGCGTGTGTGCGTGCGTGCGTGCGTGTGTGTGTGTGTGTGTGTGTACGAGAGTCTCTTTACATTTTTTCAACTCGAGCGTCAAATTCGTGTGACGCGTTCTCCCGGTAGCCAATCAGCAGTGAGGATCTCAGCCACCGGCGTTGAATCAGAAAACCAAAACATCAGCCGTTAGCTGTTAGCACACAGAGCTCACAACTCCTCATATCTGTTCAGAAACTGGACAAAAGTTAAACATGAACAAACCACAGACTGTCTGTGTCATGGCGAATACAGTCGCTGCTTTATTTCTGTCTTTAGGAAGTTGTTGTGAGTTTGGACGGAGCAGCTACAACGTTAGCTTAGCCTGATCGATCCGATCTCCATTCACAGAAAACACGCATTTTAAAAGATGTTTCGCCTGCCGTCTTGTCTGCACACTTGTCAAAGCATTAATTCATGGTTTTTACTAACCGTTATCAGTATGTTGTTACTTCGGCATCATTTTGAAACGTGTATTACAATTAAATCACGGTCAAATATGTTAATTGTGTTGTAGTATTGGATATAAGCCCCGCCCCCTCTCCAGCGCGTCCTGTTTGAATGACAGGAGTAAACAGCTGACAGCCGCCGTGAAACTCCAGTGATTAAAGCAATGCAGGGGCGCCGTAAGGGGGTGAAAAGTTAGGACGATTCTAAGGGCCGACAGGGGCCCCAAACATTTTTAGAACATTAAGAAAAATGTTTTAAGTAACCTTTCATCAATCATCAATAATTAACATTAATATAACGTTATATTGATAATGTATTCACTAAACTTACGATTAATTTACTTATTTTCTTCCAAAAGTTAATTATCCAAAGCATCAAACACCCCCTCTATTTACATGTAATGGTTTGGTCCTGCCTCCAAACGCTGTGCGGCACCGGCCCTTTCTAGCAGAGAGTGACGGAGCGTCCACACAGCAGCGTGCGTTGACGCTTGGAGGTGGGCGTATCTGAAGCTTGGGGATTTTTTGCGAGCAACACGACCAACAACCAATCACATGAATCTCTCGCCCCCGACATACAAAGCAATAGCAATGTTAAAACGAAGTAAACTGGATATAAAATCCCCAAACAGGCGAAAACCTACCAGTTTCACCCACTGTCTTTGCCTCCTCCCTCCATGCCTCGCTCCTCCGGTTTGTATCCCGGTAGATGAACAGAGACTGATCATACAGCACCGGGTGATTCACTACCGCTACAATGAATTTTCCCTCAATTTTTTTGAATATGAGGAAATTACCTGCGTAGTCTCTCCCAGCATACACGCAGTTTGATTGGCTAGCGATTGTACTGGCAGATTTGAATAAACGGGATTTCATTGGCTGACGCCTCCGTCGAGGCGTCAAAAGTTGAACATTGCTCAACTTTTGACGCCAGCTACGCCAGCAACGCTCCACGTCGCTTCCCAAAAGTGAATGGGCAGAAGCGTTGGAAGCTTCAACGCACGCCGCTGTGTGGACGGGCCGTGAGAGCATGTGAGGAGGGATGCTAGTACTTACGTGTGTACGATGTCTCAACGACTAACAAAGTCAGGCTTTCAAGAAAGAAAATAAAGGAGAGAAAGACAAGAGAGAGGGAATAAAGGGCGACAGTATGTCACCCAGTTTTTCACAAGAAAAAGTGGGTCTGGTCCATGAGGGGTGGAAATTAGTCTGTTAGCTAAGCTTAGTCCATTATAAATAATAATTCAGAGGTTTTTCATTTCACTCCTCTTTTAGCTGACATGTCATACATGCAGGTACATTTTTAGCAGGTATTCATACTAAATCAGTTGTCCCTCCCCTGGTGCCAGGACCAACTTTATCTTTAGGATCTTTAGGCTCCGCAGCCCTGTCCCCCCATAAGGCTTTGCAGTCTTGCCATGCTGTCCATTGAAAGCCAGTTGGCTAGAAAGCTGGACTTCAAGGACTTGATCAGTGACTTTGCCTGTAAGAAGGCTAGGCGCTGGGCTCTTGGTGAGTAAGGCTGAGCCAGGGCTCGTAATAACTGTTAAAGGGCAAGGCTATGGTAACGATATTGGATCACTACACACAAGATGCACGATGAGAAAAAGACTGAGAACAGGTAATAGGCTCTGATTTAGTACCACCATCAGGCCTTTTCATTTCCATTTCCGTTTTGTTGTCCGTTTACACTTTAATACCCGCTTATTTTGTAGTTGGTATGTATATTTAATAAAAAAATCTACTACTTATGTTATTTTTTTTGTTATAGCATTTTATAAATGATAATATTGGTGTTAATGTTCACTTTATTTTAATTTAAGAGGTCATGTATATTTAAGTTATATTTATTTAGATTTTTGAATGTTCCATTCAAAAATGTTATTAAAAAGGCATGTACACCATAAAAGATTACTATTGAGGTCTATTGTCAGGAATGTTAGTGTTATATAAAATAGTGAATTCTTCTACAGTAGAATGTTGCATGTCTGCACAATGTTATATGTTCACCGCTCAGTGTCAGTAAATATTGTGCAGTTAGTATTGGACTACAAGATAGATGCAAGCCTGTGCAGGTAGAGTTATTTAAAGCATAAATGAGTCGGTTGGGTTCTGGAGGTGTGGTTAGCATTGTGCTTGGTTGGCGTGGCCTGGGCCTGGTGGTGGGGCCCAATGTGATATAGTTTCATGGGGCTCAAAATCCCTGGCGGCGCCCCTGATGCGAATATTCGCATCTCGTCCAGTTTGAACGCAGCATAATGCATTTCAGAGACCAGACCACTGCTCTGACGCTTTTAAAGCAATTTCGAGATTTTAACAGTGTGAGGGGCACAAAGGCCATGGTGGCCGTAGGACGTAGCCTACAATTATTTGTGGGGCATAACGGCCAGACCGAGGGGCAACGACGGCCATGGCTGTCATGACCACCGTGAAATTCCTACCATAATAATAACCTTTTCAAATTTCAAATCCCTGTGTCCTTAATTCACCCAACCACAATCCTTGCTTAGTCTCTGTTCATCCTCAAACACAGTGATGGTGATGCTTTATTTCTGAATGGCAGTCCAGTTTATGAATGAAGAATCTTCACTTTGGAAGAATGTAATTAGGCGCATTCACACCGCAGTACTTTCCCCACAAAGGTTCATGAGAACTTAGTTCATGAGAACCGAGAACTATTTAGTTCTCATGAACTAAGTACAGATCGCGTTCACACCTGAATAAGTCCCTGGGGGTGGATTAGGCAAATGAAGCCGCTGACGTCACTTCTTCTTCTTCTGCTTTGGGTTTACTGGCAGGCCGCAAACCACTTCACGGCGTATACTGCCGCCCAAAGTCCCCGGCCGGAAGTCCCCGGAGTTGGGGACTGGACTCCCAGCAGCTTCTACTGAAGCCTTCCGAGTAAACGGCCAGAACGCCGACACCTCCTCATCTCCACCGCTCCCATGTTTTATTTTGTGTTGCCATAAGTTAGTCTCTCTGCGTTTCTGCGCTGGGCTAATGCTAATGCTAATAATGCTAATGCGAGGATAATAAAATGGCGGCTTCACAAAACATTGTTTTTCGGGGTTCGGGTGTTTTGTTTGATTTTAAATAAACAAAGTCTTGGCTTTCAGAATATGAAACTTTTATTTCCAAAATCACATGATAAATACATTTTTGAAGCTCGTAAAGGGAACATGACAGCTCTCACTCGCCACTCTGCTCTTCCACACACCGCCCCCCCTCCCTCCGGCTGAAATTATGAATGCAAGCGTATAGTGATCATAGATAACACGGCAGGGTCCGTTACAGTTTGTTTTCATCTGATTTCAATTAAACAAAGTCTTAGCTTTCAGAATATTAAACTTGTTTCGGCAAATTCAGATGATAAATACAGCTTTGAAGCTTGTAAAGGCATAATTACAAGCGGAGAACGGAGTAATTTAACGTCACAGCAGGCATAACAACAGCCGGTGTTTCTCGTGAGTGTTTTCCCCGGGAAACAAACACAATACACACATACACACCACACACACGCGAGCTTCCCCCAGACATATATATTTTCCATCCGTACTACTTTGATCATTTGCTCCACTAATAACCAATCAGATTCATGGATTCCAGAGAAGAGGAAACTTTGAAGGCCTTTTTCTCAAAATGATGACTCGGTGATAGTCATTATATAATTTGACATATTTCGCTTAATATTTGGAGTACAACAACAATCCTGATATCATTGGAAAGCTAGGAATCTCCTCTTTCAAATGTGTCTTCGGGTCAATGCGACTGATTTCGATGGAGCAGGTCACATTTGTGAGCATAGAGAGCTACGGTTTATTTCTCATCAGCCACAAATGTTGACCTTTTTGACCTCTGAGATTACCTCTGTGTACTTACTTGTTGTTTTACTGTTTATAACTCAACTCAGCATGAGCATAGCTTTCATTAGAGCCTAATATGAAGGCTCTACGACAACGTTGAAAAATCGACATTTGGGGGGAAATTGTCGGCCATCTTGGATTTGAAGGTCAACAATAGGTCAGATCATCAAAACTACATCAAATATGAATTCCTTGACCCAAAAAGTACCAGAAACCATGTATTGAACAACATTGTAGACCAAATAATTGAAAATGTT